>NC_081410.1:82389111-83589111 GCF_030272615.1 Cryptomeria japonica | reverse complement strand
CACATTGTCTAAGTTTATCACCAGCAACCTAGTAACTATTGATCAAATGAATGAGGATGCATTTAAGGAGAGATTGATAAAAGAAAAAGAGAAATTCTTTGAGGATATTGTAAAGAAGAATAAGGAAGAAATGGACACCCTTCTACTGAAACTTGGAGAAATAATCTATGACTTCATGAAACTGTATAGGGATACTTGCAAAACAAATGTCCTAATAGAGGATCTTAACAAGGAGATCAGCAAAATACAAGAGAAGATAAATAATATTGCTGATAATCTGATTGGAACATCAGACTCATTTTTGGAATTAGAGAAGAAAATTGTAGAGTGGGAAGAGAAAATTAAGAATCTGGAAAATGAAAAACAAAGAATAAAGGATAAAGCAAAGGACTTAAAATGCAAACTTATTCCAAGACTAGAGTGTCTTACTTCTTTGAGAAAAGAAATATCTGAGGCTCTGGTTCCCGGACTAAAGACACTGGATGAGAAAATGCACATACTCACCTATACAGTGTAGAGAACACAAGAGGCTAGAAAAGACTGCAAAACATTCAACAATGGCATAAATTTAGTTTTGACATATATATTTTAGATTGTAACCCACTAGTTACAAGAATCCAGGTAGGACTCAACTGACAGTGAATGACAACCTTTGTCATTGATGTCAAGGGCGGAGTAGTGGGATGAGAAAAATGATTAGAAGAAAGGACATCATCTACTTAGAGGGAGCATATAGTTTTGGTAAGACAATTTTTGGGAGACTATTTTTGAATATCATTTTGGACACTTTTTTATTTTTCTCATGAGTGTTGCCATCAATGCAAAAGTGGGAGATTGTTGGCAAATGCACACTCCAAAAAGAAATAGTAGGTGATTGAAGGTTTTGTCATTGATGGCAACCTTGCAATAATATGATATCGGCAAGGCAAATATCTTAGCACTAGCAATGACATACTCTACACTGGCACACAGAACACCGGCAGTGAAAGGAAGGATACCGACACCCTGCCCGATAGGAATTTTGTTTATAATGTATTTTGTAATTAATTGTAAAATCATTGTAAGCCGACATGGCAAGTTGTAATATGACTCATATATGTATGAGATCATTGTAGAAGATTTTGTAATAAGGATATAGGTGAAATTATGCAGACCTAATATGTGAATTATAGGTTAACAGTTTATGTATGTAGAAGAGCTTAAACTGGTACTAGATGTGGCATAGCAGATGCTAATCTAAAGAAGCAAAAGACATTGGATTAATATAATCCATTTTTGTAAGTCAGTGTGACCATTTTTGTATTTGAACAGGGAGCTCTAGGCACTTGGCCTTCCTGCATGTGCAGGCCCCTATTGTAAGAGTAATATTCCCTTATTGGCCAGTAAGCGAATATTGTGGGTCACAAATCCCATCGAGGTTTTTCCCACACCGGGTTTCCTCATTAAAATAATGTGTTATGGTATGATTTTCATGTGGTTGTTGTTATTCTTGTTTACTGCATTATTTCTAGTTTACTGATACACAGTATTGATATGCTTTTCATGTTTTAAATCAAGTAAATTTATCAACAGGTTAGATACCGATTCACCGCCCCCTCTTAGTATTTTTGGGAATCCCAACAATTGGTATCAGAGCTTGGTCCTCTATTTCTAGAAGCCTAACAACTTGAGAAAGATCTTGTCACTGGTAGAGATGGAAAAATTGAAGAAACAATTGGAAAGAGCTCTTTCTGACTAGGATATAGAAAAGGTAAAAAATATCAAACTTGAAGATGATCTAAAGGCTACTCAAGATATTATTCAAGCACTTCAAAAAAATCTAACCATTACAAGAAATAAGAGAAGAGAACTTTGTGAAAAGATGTAGAATGAGAATGATGAAAAGGAAACTCTTAATGATCTGGTAAATAAACTAAGACAAGAAATAAGTACAACAAAGAATAAGATGCAGGATATGACTATGAGATTTTGCAAAGAAATTGAAGATAGGAAGAAAAATGAAGATGACTTAACTAGGAGACTGAATGATGCTACAAATGAAAACACAAGACTTAGTCATGAAAATGATATGTTGAAGATAGCTCTTATGCATACACAAAATGACACAAATGAACTCATGAGACAGAAAGGAATCTTGGAAATAGAACTAGCTACTGCAAATCAACACAAGGAGAAATTCAAGAAAAGCTCAGAAGAACTTGGTGACATGCTGAAGAATCAGAAACCTAATGGTGACACCAATCGCCTTGGCTTTGAAGTTGGTGAAATCTCTAGTACTACAAACACACATGATCATAGCAAACCGATAAGGAAACCAAATGCTTATAAATTTCATGGCAAATGCTTTAACTATAACAAGTATGGTCATAGAGCAAATTAGTGTAGACCTAGAAATTATCAGAGCACTAATACACATACCAGTCAATGTTCTAAATGCAACAAAGTTGGTCATAATTCAGAGAATTGTAGATTGAATGTAAGATGTTATGTTTGTGGGAGATTTGGACACTTATCTAATCAATGCAGAACACAAACTGGCATAGGATATTGGAAAGCTATTCAGAAAAACAATGTGACTTGTTATGCTTGTAACAAAATTGAAAATATTGCTAAATTTTGTAGAAGCAAGTCATCACTAGCAAATAACAAAGGTCCTAGTTTGAAAGGTAAAGAAAAAGTTTTAGAGGTAAAGCAAGAATTCTCAAAACAATGGATCAGAAAGTCAGATCAAAATGTTAATTGGATTGCTCCTCCATTGGCAGAACAAAGTAACACTCCACCGAAAGGAGATTCTTCATCTAACTAAAGAAAATTCTTTTGGGGGTTTAGCAACTAAATGAAAAACATGCTATTATTCCCTTGGTTGATGGGGAGAAGTTGAAATTACTTCTATAGTGGCAGATGAGTAAGTTGTGACTTAACTAACAAGCATTAAATGTGGTAGTTGGCAAAAATACCATTATAAAGTAAGTGTTTTGGCTCCTTTTTAATTCACTAAGCATTCAAATCTTCGAGAGTGCAAAAATTCCCGAGTGAAGGCATTCCAAGCAAAGAAGTGAAGCAATCTATCAAATCATTCATCCTTAAGGTAGATTGAGGTATTTATAGCTATGGAATCTTCATCCACTCATAAATTTATTGCAAACCCTACTATTGTTGAAGTTGTTAAGTGATCTAGACCCATTTTCCAACTAGTTCCCAAAATTTCTAAGAAAGATGATGGCATAGGTGCATTCTCTCAAATCCCTAAAGGAGTGTTATATGCTGAAAACCCTAGACTATATTTACATTGTCATATTGATGAACTAGGTGATGATGAAATTAAAAATATCTATAAGACTGTAATCTATGATGAATCTAGAAATGTCAAACCTTAACATAAGATAGTACCCTAGGTTTCACTGAAATTCTTAGTATCTCGGATTTCCCCAAGGATATCATAAGGATTTTGTTAAGCAGAGCACATGGTGAATTTTTCTAGTTAGACTCTCTTCATAAAATCACAAAAGAGGCAGTAAGAGTAGTAACAGGTATACCCTCCACCTGCAACAGACTTGACAAAACTAAGAAGGTCTCAAATGACTTAGTGATAAACCTAACCGGTGCAACATTTGATAAGAGATCTCTAAGGGTAAATTATGTAAAGGATATTAATATCAGATTTATCAGTATGATCTTACATTATAAGGCCACACATGCAAATAGGTTAAACTCAGTGTCTAGCCTATGTATTAAGAGTGCCTATGATATGGTAAATGATAATGCAAGGATAGACATATGTGAATGGCTTAAAGATGAGCTAATAGACAATCTAAGAAAGATCAAAAGAGACAAGAAAGGAACATTCAGATTTGGAAACTTACTTGTTTGTCTGATGCTATATATAACCAAACAATTACTCGGTATTAGTGCTAGAGATTTTGGATTTGATATATCGGTAGGAAAACAACTATCAGAACTACTGAAAAAATATGGGAGAGAATAGGGAGAAAAACATAAATGAGAATTTTCAAGCACTAAAGGCTTGAATGAAAACTAGAGTAAGGCTATCACAAGCTATTATGGATAAGTACCAAAAGGAAATCTATTTTGTGATAAAGAAAGATGAAATTTGGATGAAGGCAGTTATCCCTAGAACCATCTGGGTAATAAAAATAGGCTATGAGATAGATGATAACATCATAGAAACTTATGCAAAATCCCTTGTTGAATCTCGTAAGGAACCGGAAGAGAATGTATTTGGTAGTGCATAAACAATTGAGAGCACAATACAATCAAGGAAAAGAGTTAAGAAAGTAGAAGAAAAGGTTAGAAATGGATCCTAATAGGTGAAAGCAATTAGGGAAGATGTGCTGAAATAAACTGGTATAACTGAAAGTGAGTTGGAAGCACTTCAACTAGAAACTCACCTTTCACCAGTTGGAACTTCTTTAGAGAGTACCATACCTGTTGTATTCAAGAGAGTTGAGAGGAAAAGAAAACCTTCACCGACACCTTCTCCTACACCAAAAAGGACAAGATAGAAGCAACAAGCAGTAAGGTCTCTGACAAAGAAGATGACTCCTAAGAAGAAGATGAAACAAACTACTGCTCCTATTGACAAACTTCTTAGTGAAATAACTGAGGATGGTAATCTAAAGAATATCAATAGATTGTACAAAACACTATCAGTTGATGATAAGGAAAGTATAGAAAATAGTGTAATCTTACACTTTGACATATACAAGAAATTCTTAATGGAAGTTGTTGATGAAATTCCAAATGACTTGTATTGAAGATTAGAAGCTACAAGATTATCTATTGTTGAACTAGATAAAAAGACTAAGATTGAAAAATTACTGGTAGTGCATCCAGTTAACTCACTTGATGAAATAGAAAAATTAATCAGTGAAGCTAACCAAATAGTATTTTCTACTACTCACTGGCATGTAGCACTTATGGCAAGAAGAGTAAAGGAATTTTCTGAGGAAACTACTGATGGATGGGATATTTTCTTTGTGGAGAAAGAAAAAGAGGAAGAATTATTCAGACCTAAAACTTTCAAAGTATATCAAAAGGAAAGAGATAAGGTTAAAGGTAAGGTTGGTGGACCACCAAGTTTAAAAATAACTGATAATATGGGCCCACTTCAATCAGATACTCCACCTATAGATATCACTAAAAATCAACTGGCCATTGAGAGTATGGAGAGTCTGGTAGAAGACACAAACCCTAAATAAGAAATTTTGTATACAATAAATGTAGATACACAGGAAGTTAATGACGTTGTTGACAGAGATACCACTGAGGATAAGGAGAAAGATGTGACTACTGAGTCACTGGCTACAGAGGTTGAGTTACATAGAGAAAAACCTTCACAGGCAGAGCAACCAATAGAGGATACCACTAAGAAACCAGTAGAAACAATAGATAAAACATTTGAAGAACCAACTAAGGAAAGTTCAGAGACTGAGACTGCATCTGAGAAACTGGCAACTGAAAAATTAGAGAGACTATCTAAGACATAGTTTGAGAAACCTAAATAGGTACAAGTTGAAGCATAGGTATAGATAGAGACAGTGCAACTGGGCAAAAATGAAAATCCTAAAATTTTGCTTGTGGAAATGCAAACTTAGACTGACCTACGAGAGGTCAAACCAAGCAAAGAAATAACCACCACCGGTAGGATGGCTATTGTAAAAACTGTTGGACAAACATCTAGTATAGCTATGATAGAATTTAGACCTACTAATGTAACTGAGGTCTTATTAGATCCAATAAAGAAGATCACTAAATGCAATACACAATCCTATAAGGCTATTGATGATACCATACCAATTCTTACATTATTAGCACCCAAGTGCAGTATTGAGAATAAAGATTCTTTAGGTTAACTAGACACATTGTCTAAGTTTATCATGGGAAACCTAATAACTATTGATAAAATAAATGAGGATACATTTAAGGAGAGATTGATAAAATAAAAAGAGAAATTCTTTGAGGGTATTGTAAAGAAGAATAAGGAAGAAATGGACACCCTTTTACTATAACTTGGAGAAATAATCTATGACTTCAAGACATTGTACATGGATACTTGCAAAACAAATGTCCTAATAGAGGATCTTGACAAGGAGATCAACAAAATACAAGAGAAGATAAATAATATTGCTGATAATCTGATTGGAACATCAGACTCATTTTTGGAATTAGAGAAGAAAATTGCAGAGCAAGAAGAGAAAATCAAGAAACTGGAAAATGAAAAATAGAGAATAAAGGAAAAAGCAAAGGACTTAAAATGCAGATTTAGTCCAAGACTAGAGTATCTTATTTCTTTGAGAAAAGAAATATTTGAGGCTTTGGTTCCTAGACTAAAGACAACAGAAGAGAAAATGCACATTTTCACTGGTATAGTGCAAAGAACACAACAGGCTATAAAAGACTGCAAAACATTCAACAATGACATAAATTTAGTTTTGATAGATATCTTTTAGATTGTAACCCACTAGTTACAAGAATCCAGGTAGGACTCCACTGACAGTGAATGATAACCATTGTCATTGATGTCAAAGGGGGAGTAGTGGGATGAGAAAAATGATCAAAAGAAAGGACATCATCTGCTCAAGGGAAGCATATAGTTTTGGTAAGACAATTTTTGGCAGACTATTTTTGAATATCATTTTGGATAGTTTTTTATTTTTCTCATGAGTGTTGCCATCAATGCCAAAGGGGGAGATTTTTGGCAAATGCACACTCCAAAGAGAAATTGTAGGTGATTGAAGGTTTTTTCATTGATGGCAACCTTACAATCATATGATACCAGGAAGGAAAATATACTGGCACCGGCAATGACAAACTCTACATCGAAACACAGAACACCGGTAGTGAAAGGAAGGATACCGACACCCTAGCCGACAAGAATTTTGTTTATAATGTATTTTGAAATTAATTGTAAAATCATTGTAAGATGACTTGGTGAGTTGTAATATGACTCATATATGTATGAGATCATTGTAGAACATTTTGTAATGAGGATATAGGTGAAATTATGCAGACCTTATATGCGAATTATAGGTTAAGGGTTTATGTATGTAGCAGAGCTTAAACCGGTACTAGATCTGGCATAGCAGATGCTAATCTAAAGTAGTACAAGACATTGGATTAATATAATCCATTTTTGTAAGTCAGTGTGACTTGTTTTGTATTTGAGCAGTGAGCTCTAGGCACTTGGCCTTCCTGCATGTGCAGGCCCCTATTGTAAGAGTAATATTCCCTTATTGGCTAGTAAGTGAATATTATGGGTCACAAATCCCATCGAGGTTTTTCCCACACTGAGTTTCCTTGTTAAACTACTATTTTATGGTGTGCTTTTCATGTGGTTGTTGTTATTCTTGTTGATTGCATTATTTCTGGTTTACTAGTACATAGGATTGATATACTTTTCATGTTTTTAAAAAATCAAGTAAATTTATCAACTGGTTAGATACTGATTCACCCCCCCCCCTCTCAGTATCTTTGGGAATCATAACATTTACAATGCTGCAATTGTTAGAGGGAAACAAAGATGATTGATCTATCTAATGACACTACCTCTATCACATAGATCCACTTTGTATGCTCTATTCTTCTGTTCGGTGTCTGCTTAACCGATTTTATGCTGTTGTCAATATTTTGAGTATTGGGAGTTTTTCCTTGCAATCCATATATTTTTTAGGTTTTCAGAGTTATATTTATTTCTAAGGGTTGAAGTTCTAAGGGTTCAGGGTTTTGCAATTTTAAATTTTCATTATGCAAGCCTTTCGCTTATGTTTCCCCATTACCTTTTTCCACTTAAGTGGAAGGGTCCGTGCATCATTAGAACGGGGGCCCCTTTTAAAGTCTTGGCCTAGGCAGGTTATAATATTTTATTGACTTGTCACCTTTTTCCTAAGTTTTATTTCCCTTTTATTTGTGTCGGGTTTCATATGCTCGTGCATGTTCTTGTTGATCCAATGGTTATCATTGATATCACAATGTGAAGGTGCATGAAGGTTACCCTTCACAAAATAGCGACGGAGCATGTATAGAAAAAGAAAAATAAAGATCAAGCATCTTAAAAATGATTGGATGACTGTCGCTAGTTCGCTATTCGAAAGTGTACGAAGGTTACCCTTCGCAAAATAGCGAACGATGAGTTGGCTATCCGGTGGCAGATGAAGGGGATGTTACATGGCAGGTTAGGTGGCAAGACAACTGGATGTGTGGATGAAGAAGAGGGTGAGCTGTCAATGGGATGTGTGGCTCCAATGGATTTTAAATTGGTCCGTTCAATAAAGTAGCAGTGTTGATGGAATTCCTAGTTCAGTGAGACACGTGGCGGTTAGAATGTGGAGCCCAACAAATTTATTGTGTGAATAAGTGGTAGACATGTGGAAACATCTGGCAGAAGTTTGCAAGTGAGTGGATTTACATAAAGGGCCCACTTTGAAGGCTAAGGTAGTTAATGACTGGGCACATTCGAAGATGATCAGTGGTTGTCACTGATTTGCAATGCGAAGGTGCACAAAGGTTACCCTTCGCAAAATAGTGACAAACCACTAGTGGTGGTGGTTAAAGTTAGTTGTAAAGACAAATGGTTATAGTGAAGAATAAATATCAAGCAATTAGTTGTTGATCTGATGGATGTCATTGTGTCACAAAGGGAAGTAGCACAAAATTTACCCTTCACAAAACAACGACAAAGTGGTGGGACCCATTCTAAAGAAGATGACTCAGGTAAGGTAAAGGAAGTGCAAGTTTTACATGATCTCATGGCTGTCGCTAAACTGCTATGAGGAGAAGCTCGACTATTAATCACTGCGAACTAGTGACAAAAGGAAAAACACTTAGAGAAATTTTGTTGTCTGTTGGAGCCAATTTTTTGAATTCGATTTATGAATTAATTGCCAAAGCATGTGGCTTAATTGATTCTAACCAATGCTCAATTGTCATAATAATCCTTACATGAGTTGAATCTTTTTGCATGCGTTCAAGGAATCGTGTAGAAGAACCAGTGCATAGGGAAAAATTTCTCAGGCAACAAGTAAGTTTCTTGCAATTGTTTAACAATTACAGTTTGCTTGGTGTCACTGGATGTTTGAATTTCCAAAGAAGTTTGTTTGAAATTCCATTGAAATAAGTATAATTCTGAGATGGCACTGTGAAGAGAATTTAGAGGGAAGGTTGATTATCAAGAGAGAGACATTTGTCATGATTTTCTAGAGCAATTGACTCAGTCCACTAATAGTTCAGCTAAAATAAAGGAATTGGCTCCTAAATCTCCCTGCCAGAGAATTGGTGATGGTATATATGATAAAGGGAACTAGTTGAGAGATGCCCGGATAGGAATGGTGGGCTTGGGACTCTTCAAAGTGGGGTTCAATGAGTGAAATTCCCTTGCTCCAATTAATAGCATATGGGAGCTAGATGTTGGGAAGCTTATAGTCCCTAGGGTTTTCATGGATGTGGACTTGTTAATCGAAATGGCAAATAATTATGATCCCAATACTAGGACTATGAGGAATGTAAATGGCGGGTCATTAACTGAAATAAATGATGATGAGTTTAGAAGAGTTTTCTGACTTAGTGAGGTGTTAAATTATTTAAAGCCTATCAATTTTGAAATGTTGGCGAAGGTCTATGAGGCAAAAAGAGATCACCTCAGAAATGGCCCCTTAAAAGAATTCTTTGCCAAAATAGGAGGACTGACAATAGTAGGGCCAAGCACCATGGAACCTTTCTCCTTAAACTTCTTTACTTTGAGGGCTAAGGGAATGTATTGGTCCTTTTGTCGAATTTTTAGGGAAGATGTGGAAACTACCATGCCAACCCACTATATGCTCATGATAGCATAGATTTTGAACCCATCTCTGGCAGTGACTTTTGATTTTGCACCTTATCTCACTGATGACATTCATGAGGGATTGATAGGGATAAAGAATGCTAAGGTGGATAAACCTTTTGGATTGTATTCTCTCCTCATGCACCTATTTTTATTCAAAGATGCTGAATATTTTGCTAATGAAATGGACTTTCTCAAGGAAAAGGATGGAGAGGAGATGCTTGTTTAGTTATGGAGCACAATTTTGTCTTGGGATAGAGAAGATGCAAGATACTTAAAGTTTGATAGATGTTTTGTATCTAGGCTTAGAATCCTTTTGTGCCCACAAAACCCTAGGATTCCTGAATCTCTCCTCAAAATCCTTAGGCCTAAAGAATTTGCTGAAGACATCAAAATTGTACACAAATGGTATGATATATATGTGTACCTAGTCTCCACTGTGTTCAGAGTTTATGGTTTTAGAGGAACTCCATATCTATTGCCCTATCAAGTCCCTTTGAAGATAGGAATTGGTGAGGTCCTGAGACAAATTGGAGGCCTACAGGAAGAAGAATTGACAAATAAGGGGAAGGGAACAATTTTCTTAACTATTACCCTAGCACATCAGTTTGTAATCACCAAGGGTGGTTGGACACATTTTGATGATTTCTTTTAGTCATATAGGTTATCTACTATAGTGGCAAGGTTTGTTGATCCAGAGGATTTCTTTAACAATATGTTTAAGAAGAGGGCCAGATGTCTAGGTAAGGCCCACCAGTTTCACTTCCCTGAGGATTTAATAAGGAATGAGTTCAATTTAGATGAGAAAGAAGTCAAGAAGGAAACATGGATAGCCTTCAAGAAAACCTTGGATTTCATTCACCATTCTGACAATAGTTATGATCCCTTGGTTAGCTTTCATCCTTTTGAAGAAAAGATCAAGTTTTTGGTAGTTTATTTTGAGGATTTAATACAAATATTTAAGGAGAAGAAGGAGGTTGTGATGAAAGCTAATCCTAAAAAGGATAAACTAGTTTTAACCAAGCCTGCCTATGCCAAGGTGATTCCCCCAAGTGAATATGTAATGCATAAAAGGTCAAAATATAGTGTACTAATGCTGATAAGAGATGAACCATCTACTTCAAAGGAAAAAAGGGCAATAGAAGATGTGGTTGAGGTCCAAGACTCTGCTAAAAGGCAGAGGGTAGGAAAGGAGTGTAGACAAGTGAGCTTTTGTATTCTCCTTCCCAATTCCCAATACATGTAGGAGATGAGCAAGCAGTAGCAGAGCAACTATTACAATTAGGAAGTCTTGGGAAAATTTCTTACACATATGAAGAGTTGCAAGAAGGAATGCTAGAGGAACCAACAAGTGCCCAAATGGACTTGACTATAGATGAATTTATAGTTAAAGAACTGGACCCTATCATTGAGCAGGCCAGTGAGGAGTTTCTGGCAAATGATAGTTTTGTCAAAACATGATCCTTTTTGCAATTTGTTTGGAGAAAAAATATAGAATAGTTCAAGGTAAGATGTGAGAAGAGGAAAAATGAATTTCCTCACAAATATACGTCTATGGTTGAGGCAGATGTAAAGCAAGAAATGTTGACAGAATTTGAGACCATTACCCTAGAGAAAGGAAGGAAGATGATTGCAGAAGATGGAATTTTGATTCTCCCTGAATGGAACATAGTAGATGCATTAATTCTTGAAGTAGTAAGGAAGGAAATAAATCCCCTGGAGGGAGTGACCTATAGTAATGATCATGTCGCCTTAGTCATGTCGTCATTAAGAAGGGAGAAGAGAAAAAAGAGGAAAGACTCTTCAAAAGCCAACTATTCTAGAGGCATGATTGTGAAGAGAGTGAAGGACAAAGGGGTGGTTGAGGCTACTAGTACAATTTTGTAATTCACAAAATTCAATATGGTTGAGAAAGAGGCCAAGGAAAAGGCTGGTCTCTAGGTAAAGTTGGAGTTAATCCTAAAAGCCAATAATGAAGCTAAAATTGAAATAGCTCAAAGTGATAGTACAATTGCAAAATTGAAGAATCAAATAGCGGGGCAACATCAGAAAGGTGAATCTTCTACCTTAATGATTTCCTCCTCTCCAGCCAAACCGCCATCTACTATTCCAATCATTGAGTTTCCCCCTTCCCCTATGAGTCTCGGTTTCCAATCTACTGAGACTATCTAGAATGAAATGGAAAAATTGAAGCAGGATTAGGCCATGTTTGCAAGTAAATATGAGGAGAATATCAGGGGCACAATTTTGAAGTTTGTTGAGATAGTTGGGGCTTCTATTGTGTATATATATATGAAAAGAGTTTTGAGCATGTTAACTACTTTAAAGGAGGACAAGGCTATTCTGGAGCCAATTTTGAATAAATGGATGGCTAGGGAGGTGGCTTTGGAACTTATGTGCTCATCCTATGAAGAGGCAGATGCTAATGCCACTATTAAATCTACTTGTGAGTTGGTAAAAGGTATGTCTAGGTTGGCAGAGGGAAAATTTGGTCTAGAAAGAAAAGAAAACCTGTATAGAAAAGAGTATGGTGACCAAAAATTTGAATTATTTCTTGGGGGTTTTGTTAGCGCCAGCAAGTTAAAATATGAAGAAGTGTGGTTTGGTGAGTTAGGTCATAAATTATCACAATGGATAAATGATGTCATCAATTCAGATGATACATCTTTATTCATTCAAACAATTAAGGAAATTGAAAAGATAAAGTCACATTATGGTTTTTTGGAAACTGAAGTTAAGCAGTTAAGGAATACATGGAAAAGATTAAATAATTTTGTTGTTAGCTTCTCTTGGCCTAGTGATGACATGTTCAAAGAATGGAAAGATAAATATGTGATGCAAGAAGCAGAGGCTCAAGAATACTCAATTCATGTTGTAGTATTGTAACAAACCTCAGGAAAGTTGGAAGTGGTTAGCTCTTGTAATTGTTTGTTTTAGGCTAATCAAATTTTTGAGGAGTTAAAGACACCTAGCACTTGACCTGTGAATAATGAGAGGTCTTTTGGCCTTTATTGAGCTGGTTAACTAATTGGTTTTCCTGCTATTTCCTTTAGTAAGAATTGTAACCCTGTTTTGAGAGGGAATTATGGTTATAACAAAATTTTCTAGGAAAGTCCTAAGCTTGTTGCATCCATATCTCTATAAATGGATATGAGGACTATTTAAGAAATCATCACAACAATTCTGTAAGAAAACTCTCGCAAAATGTATTTAGGGTTTGTCTAGTTTTTGGAAAATCATTCTTCCATTGTGTAGAATTTGATGGAAAATATTAATATACAGACCAGAGCATTTTAAGTCTTAATTCCTGTTCTCTTCATGTCATTATGATTGGTTACCATTTTGATTAAATGATTTAGGATTGTCTAATTGAATTATTTGCAAGGCAATTTATGAGAACGTGTTTAGGGTGTTCCCTCAAGGAGGGAAATTAGATATACTACCCTTTTTGTTGGTAATTAGTGATTCTTACTTGAATTCGATGACTGAGTTTAGCACATGGTGAGAGTTTCTATATGTTAGGCATATGTAGATTTGGTTAAATAAATGTA
The DNA here is from genome assembly GCF_030272615.1 of Cryptomeria japonica. Lineage (NCBI taxonomy): Eukaryota > Viridiplantae > Streptophyta > Pinopsida > Cupressales > Cupressaceae > Cryptomeria > Cryptomeria japonica. Next base: position 83,575,725 of record NC_081410.1, on the reverse strand, counting down.
TTGGCATATATGTGAATTTCTTTCTGTTAGTTCTTGCCCAATTCTAAGTGACCCTGAAGTTGGAATAAGGCACTGGTATAGCTTGTTGAGGTTCATGATTTTCTTGACGATCAATGAAAATGAATACAAGTCTTTCTTTTATGTCTAGTTATGTTTAAAGGTATAGGGTTTGTAGAAGCTCGAACTGGTCTTTTGTAAATTTTCAATTGCATAAAGTGATCCAAGAGGTATACCCACTTAAGCCTAAGTTTCAGCTTGAAGTGAAGAAGGTTTTTGTATAAATCTTGTTAAATATTGTCTTTTGTTTCTGTTTCATGTTGTTTCTCTCCATAAGCAACAGAGGTTTGAAAATTATAGTAGAGAAAACAAAGCAATCAAAAATTGAGAACAACACATACCTCTATTTGCTACACTCTATTCTACTCCCCCTGTTTACATTCAAACAAATCTTTTTCACTTTGACAACAACACAATCAGAATGAATGATGTGTATATATTAGCCTTTAATTTTGTCACCAACTTTCCCTCCAAAACTCAAATTCAAAATTATGTTATCGCACCTCAAATTACTCTCTAAAAATCATTCTGGGAATATCAGTTAAGATAGTCGTTCATGCCAATAAGTTTGCCACTTGAAAAGGGAAGATTGTCGATTCAACTAGATGTTATCTAGGTCTGTCGGTTGAGACTCCTGTATTGTCAGTTGTCACCTATGTACCGGTCCAATTCAACTTAATTGGTTTTCTCATGTATACCGGTCTACTCACTTCTTAGTCGATTACCTCCTATATGTCGATGTACTCACTGCTTAGCTGGTTACCTCCTATATGCCAATCTACTCATTGCTTAGTCAGTTAACCCCTGTATATTGGTCTACTCATTGCCAATAGGAATAAGGACATGTTCCCAATACTATTTTCCCAGACTCTTGATATAAATTTTCATTCTATCACTCCATATCCTATAGTTCTCTCTATTAAACTTTGGACCTTCCTTCTTCATCAAGATCTGCAAGATCTTTACCTCAAGTTGTTAGGCTTAGACCTTAGAGGACCTGATCTGCTTTGATACCAATTGATGGTATGATGAAAGAACAAGTATCTGGTCAACTACTAAGAGGGGGGGTGAATTAGTAGATAGAAGAACTGATAATAACTTCACCAATCTCAAAATCAATCTTTGAAAGTAAACTTAGAACTATAAATGTAATACCACTGCCAAGATAAAAACTCATAAGATAAATCGCTTGACTATTACAAAAAATTAATAGTAAACAACTTCAAACTCATAAACATCCAAATGCTTTTTCATATGTCAACAAACTTCATTTCTCAATGCTTTTGGTTATCATGACTTATCAAAGTAGTTAAGTAGTTAAGTAAATCAACCATAAGAACGCAACCACAGAAAAATTCATCACTTGACACAAATATTTTTGATGTGGAAACCCAAATGGGTAAAAACCACAGTGAGATGAGACTCACAAGATAACTATCTAAACTCTTCTGAAGTTCACCCTATTAGGAGCCTAGCCTGTTAAAGCTTTACAAAAGTCTTGTTAAGAACTGACCCTATTAGGAATCACCTAGTTAAGGGAGTTGGCATTATACACTCAAATGAGAATAGTTGATGTTGTCATTGATGGTAACCAACTGGTAGACATGGTCCACAAGTTATACTGGAAGTAGACTTCACCTACCAACATCCAGTTACATCAGCAGCAGATTATACTAGTATCCAAAGCCAACATGTAAATAATATAGTTTATGCAAAATGTTTTGTAATGTAATATTATATTTGTATAACGGACATGATGCATTGTAAAGACTCATATATGTATGAGATCTTATAGGTCATTCTGGAGTGTAAGAATGTAATTAGGTAATGAATGTAAGCAGTATATGAGAGTGAATAAATGTATATGCATTTTGATGTAATTATGTTATGAGCAAATAAGAGAAGAGCAGAGCAAAGTGAAGCAAAGTTTATGGTAGAGGTATCTAACAGAGCTTAAACCGGTATTGAATCCAGCATTGCATATGCTATTTTGAGTAGTACATTGTTATTGGATTTAACCATCCAATTATAGTTTATCGGACTTGATTTTGTGTTGAGCAGTGAGGTCTAGGCTGTTGGCCTTCCTGCATGTGTAGGACCCTATTGTACAAGTAATATTTATTCATATTGGCAAGTGTGTAAATATTATGGGTCACAAATCCCACCGAGGTTTTACCCCTACCGGGTTTCCTTGTTAAAATATCTATGTTATGGTGTGCATTGATGCTTATTCTTTTGTTTCTCTTTACTGCATTATTATTTGTTTATCGATATATTAATTTGGGTTATAAAGTTGCAATCAAGTTTAAATCTTACATAAACTAGTTAGACACTGATTCACCCCCCCCCCCCCCCTCTCAGTGTCTTTGGGACTTTCCTAGAATTTAACAAAGGGATTGACTACAATTCCTTGTTAGAAGCAATACCCTTTAAGGAGTAACCTCGGTAGATGATTTGAAAATCCAAGCTAATGGATCACCTTGTTAGAGGATTTGAATAGCACCAAGCTTGTTAGAGCTTACCTAGTTAGGGGATTTCAATTCTGTTGTAATTGCTAGAAAACAACAGGAGTTTGTTGATCTGTTTAAATAGCACTACACTTGCTTGTTCAAATCCATTTCATGCTCCTATCTCCCTTTACTCAAATTGTAGATATATCATCTAGTTTGGCAACCACACACTCAAATGATCTTTAGCCAACACTTTCCAACCACTAAACAAAACAACTTCATTGACCTTATAAACAAATCAATTAGGTTGGTAACACAACAAAAACCTAATTCTCAAAGAGATTAAAAACAAGTCAGTTCAAGTATGACCATTGGATTACATAGAAATCTCTACACATCAACCAAGAAAGCCTTGATTGCTCCTTGATCACCACTTCATCGAACTTAGTAACTCATCACTCATTTTGCATTATATACAATCAACTTGCTCATTCCCTAGACAAAAACCATTACATCAATGCACCAAAATCTTTTCAAATTGTCTTCATACAATAATCATACGTGTCATAATCATTACCCCTCATCATCAGATTATAAACAAATATAACCAATTCATCAGACTTAATCAGTTAGGGTTTATAAGAAACAATAGGTAGGTTTTATCAATTACCGGTTCAACTCTCAAATTCTTCCTACCAGTTATCAAACAATATTACAAAAATATCAACAATATCATTACTAGTTAATTAACATCAATGACAACATATCATATCATTAATGTAATCTTCATACAAATGCCAACAATCTTCCCCTTTGGCATTGATGGAAATGCAAATACCAGTACCATTGATTTTTGTTGTGATTGTGAATAGGAATCCTGGTTTACATTACCAAGTATTCACCATGCTCTCCATGTCATCTTCTCCTCATAATCACATAATCCTTCTCGCCCTTTGACAATAATGCCAAATTGAAAGTAAAACATGTAATGTCAAATTTCACTACACAACATCAACAACCTGCAACTTGATGCTCCCCCTGTGGATTAAATCCACTTCTACACTAATCCTTCTATAAAAAATTTCAAGTAGCTCTGGGACTGATGTAATCTACATCATCCTTAACTAGCCTCATGAAGAGGGACAACCCCTAGCTAACTTCTAAGATGCTAAAAATTAGTCTTAGGCAAAGGTTTAGTAAAGATATCTGCAACCTGCTCCTTGGTAGAAACATGCTCCAAGATTACATCTTTACTATGCACTTTTTCCCTCAAGAAATGATACTTCAATTCAATATGCTTGGTTTGTGCATGCAAAAAAGGGTTCTTGGAAATATTTATGGCACTTGTATTATCACATAAGATCTTTATAGGTTCTTAAATCTTCATCTTAAAACCTTCAAAAATGGGCCTCATCCAAATAGCTTGTATACAATTCATGTAAGCTACAACATGCTCAACTTCAGTAGTAGATTGTGATGTACAACTTTTCTTCTTACTACTCCATGAAAGAACTCTTCCTCCAAGAAAAAATGCTCCATTGGTTGTGCTTTTCCGGTCATCAACATTTCCTTCCCAATTTGCATTTGTGTCCACCTTCAAGTCAAAATTTCCTCCATATGGATACCATAATCCATAGTCAATAGTACCTTTCAAATATCTTAAAATCCTCTTGGTTGCTATCAAATGTGTTTCCTTAGGATTCTTCTGGAATCTAGTGACTATGCCAAGTGCATGAGCTATGTCCGGTCTGATGTGAACAACATAGTGCAATTTTCTAATCATTGACCTATATTCCTTCTCATCAATAGATTTGGACTCATCTCCCTTAGATAACTTACAACCTGTAACCATTGGTGTCCCAACTGGTTTATGGTCACTCATGCCAAATGTCTTCAAAACCTCTTTCACATACTTAGACTGTATGATGAAGATACCATTCTTCATTTGTTGTATCTGCAAGCCTATGAAAAAATTTATTTCTCCCACTAAAGACATTTAAAACTCATTTTTCATTTCATCTATAAAACTATTGCTCATGTCATCATTACCTCCAAATATGATATCATCTACAAATACTTCGATGACCAATATTTTATCTCCTTCACATTTGATATATATGTTACTATCATCACTGGTTCTCAGAAAGTCTATCTTCATCAGATGTGTATGAAGCCTTTCATACCATTCTATCAGTGCCTACTTTAATCCATATAAATCCTTATGCAATCTTCATACCATGTCTTTCTCATCAGTTAAAGCATAACCATATGGCTACTCAATGTATACTTCTTCATCTAGTATCCCATTCAAAAATGTTGACTTAACATCCATTTGGTATACCTTGAATTTCTTATGTGCCACAAATGCAAGTAAAGTTCTGACACCTTCCAGTCTTTCCACTGGTGCAAAAGTATCACCATAGTCTTCTCCTTCCTCTTGTCCATAACCTTTGCAAACCAACCTAGCTTTTTGTGAACTACAACATCATCTTCATTCAACTTGTTCCTGAATACCCACTTAGTACCTATCACATTTTTATTTACCAGTCGGGGTACTAGGGTCCATGTGTTGTTCTTCTCAATTTGATCTAATTCTTCCTCCATAGCTTTAACCCAATGATCATCACCAAATGCTTCCCTAGTAGTTCTTAGTTCAATAGTGGAGATCATGCAAGAATTCTCTCTGACTCTTCTTCTAGTTAGTACTCCAGCATCCTTATCCCCAATAATTTGTTTAGGATTGTGATTTAGTCTCACATATCTTGGAATAACATGATCATTATCTCCAGGTCTAGCTTCTTCATTATCATCATCTTCTTCTAAATTTATCTGTTCTAGTTGAACTAGTACATCAATATTTGCTTTGCCAGTTTCAGATTTCATAGGTTATGGTTCCAAAAACAAAATGCAAGGATATTCATCCTTTTTCTCCAAATTGGTTTCCTCTGAGACTTCAGGCTATTCATCCACTTGAACATCAACACTCTTAATAATTCTTTGTGTCTGGTTGTTAAAACACTTGTAGGCCTTATTCTTGGTGGAATAGCCAAGAAATATACATTCATCACTTTTAGCCTCAAATTTCATAATATCACCTCTCTTAATAAAATATTTTCTTCCAAATATCTTGAAATAACTAGCATTAGGTGATCTTCCATACCAATATTCATAAAGAGTCTTGTCCTTACCTCTCTTTACCAGAATCTAGTTCATAGTGTAGATAGTTGAATTGATAGCTTCTCTCCAAAACGTTTTTGCTATACCTCCTTGTATCAACATTGTCCTAGCAGCTTCAACAACTAACCAGTTATTTCTCTCTGTGATACCATTCTATTGTGGTGTTCTTGGTGCAGAAAGTTGTCATTTAATACCATTTTTTTCACAATACCTAGTGAATTCCTCAGAAGTAAATTCACCACCTTGATCTATCCTTAGACACTTTATCTTCTTACCACTCTCCTTCTTAGCTAAGGACCTGAATGCCTTGAACTTACCAAAAGATTTAGTCTTATCCTTCAATAATGTGACCCACATCATCCTTGAGCAATCATTAGTGAAGATCATAAAATATTTCTCACCTTGAATACCTTTTGTTCTTATTGGTCCACAAAGATTTGTATGAACCAAATCTAACAAATGTTCCACTATGAAAGATTTGCTCTTGAAAGTTGAGGATGTCATCTTTCCCAATTGACATTCCTTACATAGAGCATTACCTAGTTTGTTCAATTGAGGCAAACCTCTCACTGTCTTGGACTTACTCACTTTAACAATGTTATCAAAGTTTATATGACAAAATATCCTATGCCAAAGAAAACCATCATCTATCTTTGCAATTAAATAGTTGCTAACTTTAATATTAAGGTGAAATAGGTTACCTTTAGTTTTCTTCCTGGTTGCAATCAGTTCACCTTTATTGTCATAGATTTTTCACATACCATTTTTGAACTCCAATGGGTATCCTCTATCATTGAGTTGTGCCACACTCAAAAGATTGTTCTTTAAACCTTAGACTGAGTAAACATCATCTATACTGCTCTTTTCATTAAGAGAAATAGTTCCCTTACCTTTAACTATGTAGGGTGAGTCATTACCAAATCTTATAACTCTACCATCAAATTCCTTCAAAGAAATAAATTTTCTCCGATCAGCGGTCATGTGATGTGAACAACCACTATCAATGATCTAATCATCAGAGGTATCCATCCTAGATACTAATGCCTTCTGGTCTGATATCTCTTATTTAATGGCTACAAACACAATGTCCTCATTAGCATCGCCATCAGATTCCTCATCAGTGCTACCACCATCAACGACAATAAGACAATCTCTTTTTCCTTTACCCTTATACTTCTTGAATTTCTCTCATTTGTGCCCTTTATCACCTTTAGGACAGTTAGTAGCTATGTGTCCAATCTTGTTGTATGAAAAACATTTCAAAGGTAATTTACCTCTATATTTACCAGTGCCTTTGGGAAACCGCTTGGCCAACAATGCTTCAAGCTAAACTAAATTGTCTTCATCATCAACTTCTCTGTTAGATCTGGATTCATAACTATGACTGGCATCTCTACTTTTTCTTACAGATGGGTTAGAAATAGAAGCTCTAAATGCAGACTTGGATTTCTATACACTACCATCATGACCATTTAATTCAAAAGCAATAAGCTTGCCAATGATGGAGTCAAGAGTTACCTTAGTTTTGTCAATGGACTTCATCTCCTGAATAGCTATAACTTAGAAAGCATAGACTGGTAGTAGGGTTCTTAGTACCTTACTGATTACTGTGGAATCTTACACTTTACCTCCTACACTCTTAATTTCATCGACTATCTCCTTTGTCCTTTGACAATACTACCAGATATTCTCACCTTCAGCCATCTGCATGTCATCAAACTTTCCTCTTATACTCTCCTCTTTAGCAATCTTAACATGTTCATCATTGCTATAAATTTCTTCAAGTTTTTTCCATACCTCATATGTAGTCTCTAGACCATGAACATCTACATACTATACATCAAACAAAGAACTGATAATAGCCTCTAATGATTGATGATTTTCTTGTTGCTCTTTCTTCTGATCATCAGTCAAAATCCCTCTAGGTGTCACAAATTTAGTATCGACATGTTCCCAATACTAGCTTTCTAGAATCTTGATATAAATTTTCATTCTATCACTCCATATCCTTTAGTTCTCTCTATTAAACTTTGGACCTTCCTTCTTCATTATGATCTGCAACATCTTTACCTCAAGCTATTAGGCTTAGACATTAGAGGACCTGATCCTCTCTGATACTAATTGATGGTATGATGAAAGAATAAGTATCTGGTCAACTACTAAGAGGGGGGGTGAATCAGTAGATAGAAAAATTGATAATAACTAATCTCAAAATCAATCTCTTGAAGTAAACTTAGAACTATCAATGTAATACCACTGTCAAGGTAAAAACTTATAAGATAAATTGGTTGACTATTACAACAAATTAATAGTAAACAACTTCAAACTCATAAACATCCAAATGCTTTTTTATATGTCAACAAACTTCATTTCTCAATGCTTCCAGTTATCATGACTTATCAAAGTAGTTAAGTAGTTAAGTAAATCAACCATAAGAACATAACCACAAAAACACTCACCACTTGACATAAATATTTTTGACGTAGAAACCCAAATGGGTAAATACCATGGTGAGATGAGACTCACAAGATAACTATCTGAACTCTTCTAAAGTTCACCTTGTTAGGAACCTAGCCTGTTAAAGCTTTACAAAAGTCCTATTAGGGTTCCCACAGATACTGAGAGGGGGGGGTGAATCAGTATTTGACCAGTAATGAGATTTTCTTGAGACAAAACATGCAGAACATAAAGTAATAGTGTACCGGTATGCAAGAATTAATGTAATTAACAGAATCAAAAATATCTACATGAAAAGAACACCATAACACAAGATGTTTAACGAGGAAACCCAGTGTGGGAAAAACCTCGATTGGATTTGTGACCCACAATATTCACTTACTGGCCAATAAGAGAATATTACTTACAATAGGAGCTTGCACATGCAGGAAGGCCAACTGCCTAGAGCACACTGCTCAATAAGAACTCAATAAGAAGTCACACTGACTTACAATGAGGATTAAGTTAATCCAATATTTTGTACTGCTTTACAATAGCATCTTCAATGCCAGATTTAGTACTGGTTCTTGCTATGTTCTTTACATATACCCTTGACCTATAATTCGCACATTAGGTCTGCCTAATAATTTTCTTTTTCTCACTTTTCTATATCTACAAATGTCTATAATGATCTCCTTTATATACAAGAGTCATTTTACAATTTTCTAAGTCATCTTACAATAATAAACAAAATATTACATATCAAAAATCCTGTTAGCCTCTGTGCCAGTATACATCTTTTCTTCTGTGCTGGTGCCAGTGCTGGGGTAGCGTGGTCTTGCTGATGTCAGTGCACTGTCTTGCTTGAATAATGCTTTGTCGGTAGAATGTCTTGTCGGTGCCATAGGATTGCAGGGTTGCCATCAATGAAAAAACCTTCAATCACACACAATGTCTCATTGGAGTGTCCATATGCCAACAATCTCCCCCTTTGGCATTGATGGCAACACTCATGAGAAATTTCAAAAAGATATCCAAAAATGTGTAGACCAAAAAATTTACCAAAAAAAGATGAGGGACTCCCCCTGAGCATATGATCCCTATGTTTTGAATTTTCTCATCCTACTACTCCCCCTTTGGCATCAATGACAAAGGTTAGTAGAGTTTGTAGTTATACCAATACATAACCTCAACCTTGTAGTTGGGTAGTTATTATCTGAAAAAGATCGCCCAAAATTAAGTTTATACTATCCATAAACTTTTTTCTATCTTTTATTGGTGTTTCAGTTCTCTTCACAGTGTCGGTGAGATGTTGTAATTGCTCTGCTAGTGTTTTACTTCTCAGTGTTAATGCCTCTGATATTTCCTTCCATAGAGATGCTAGATAATCCAATCTTGGACTTAGTTTGGATCTCAAGTATTTTTCCTTATTTATTATTGTCTCTTTCTCTTTCTCTTGTTTAAGTAATTTTGTCTCAAAATTCACTAACTTATCTTCAAAAATAGATAATGAATCCAATGAGTTGGCAAAATTGTTTGCAAGCTTGTTTATCTCTTCCTGTGTCTTGCTTATCTTCTTGTCTACATCTATAGTCAGGAAGTTTGTTTTGCATGTGTCTTTGTATAGGTTTTTGTACTCTTTTAACAAACTAAACAGTTCTGGTAGAAGTGTGTCAAAATCTCTGTTACACTTCTTAATTCCTTCCTCAAAGAATTTTTGTTTCTCCTTTTCTACAATGTCCTTTATAGATTCTACCTTTATTTGCTCAATATTTCTAGAAATGTATTTACATAGTGTATCTAATTGTCCTAAAGAATCTTTATTATCTATATTACAATTAGGAGCTATTGTTTTCAAAAATGCGATTGAATCATCTATTACTTTGTAAGCTTGTGAGCTATAGTCAGTTATTTTCTTGATGGATTCAAGTAATACCTCAGTCACATTTGTTGACTTTGATGGTGACCCAACAAACTAAGTATCGGTGGAAGTGACCATGCTTGTATTGACCTCTGGTAGGTCAGTTTGTGTCTGCATTTCATTTAGCACTAGTTTTCCTGCTTCATTTCTTACCGGTGGCATCTGTTTTGGAGCCTTTAGCTCTGTTGGTTTCTCTGTTTGTGCTTTAGATTCCATCTTTTTCCCTATATCCACTGCCGGTTGCTCTGTATTTCATGTTACCAGAGGCTCTTTGGCTATATCTGATTTTTCACTTGGGTCTTTATCAACTGTTATGTTGATCTTTTGGGTATCAACATTTATAGTGAATAGGACTTTAGGATTTGTATTGCCATCCTCTGTATCCATGCTTTCAGTTGCTGGTTGGTTTTCAGGGATTGTAATTTTTACAGGTGGAGGTAGATTATCTTTAATCTTTATGCTTGGAGGTCCACCAACTTTCCCTTTCCCTTTGTCCTTCTGATATACCTTAATAGGCTTGGGATTCCTATATTCTTCTTGTTTTTCTTTTCCAACCAAAAATATGTCCCAACCATCTTCTGTTTCCTCTGAAACCTCTATAACTCTACCTGCCATTAGTGAAATTTGCCGGTGTGTAGTGGAAAAAACTATTCAGTTAGCCTAAGCTATCAGATCATCAATTTCTTTTGGGGAGTTTACAGGATATACTGCAAGTGGTTTTTCTATTTTTATTTTCTTGTCTGGTTCAATTACTCCTTGCCTTCTGGCCTCAAGTCTTTTGTATAAGTCATCAGGAATTTCATTTAAGACTTGCAACAAAATCTTTTTAAACATGTCCATGTGTAATATTACACTCTCCTCAACTTGCCCTTTTTCATCAGCCGATAGGGTGTCATAAATTTTCCCTATGTTCTTCAGTTTTCCTTCCTCTGTGATCTCATTTAACCAAATTTCTAGAGGTGCCAAGTCAGTTATTGCCTTTTTATTTTTCTTAGAGGTCACCTTCTTTTTAGGTGTGACCTTTCTGACCAGAGATCTCACAGCTTGTTGCTTCTGCCTTGTCCTTCTAGGTGAAGGAGTGGTTGCTGGTGAGGGATCTCTTTTCCTAACAACTCTTTTAAAAGTTGCTGGCATATCTCCTTCTGAGGAAGTACCTACTGGTGATAGGTGAGCTTCAAGTTGTGGAGCTGCCAACTCATCTTCAGTTATGCCGGTTTTCTTTAATATATCTTCCTTTATGGCTTTTGCTTGTCTGGATCCTTTTCTCACAAAATGCCTCAACCTTTTTGACTCTTTTCTTTGATTGAATTTGGCTTTCTATGGTTTCAGCACTACCAAATATTTCTTCTTTAGGTTCATTGGGGGCTTCCAAAAGTGCTTTGGCATAAGTTTCCACTATGTGGTCATCTGTTTCATAGCCCATTTCTATTACCCAGATTGTCCTGGGGATGACTGCTTCCATCCATATTTCATCCTTTTTGATAACAAAGCATATATCATCTTTGTATTTGTCTACAATCTTCTGTGATAACCTTGTCCTTTTCTTCATTTTTGTTTTTAGTGCTTGGAAAAAGTCATGAATGATGTTTTCCTTATTGTTGCCCATGGTATTGAACAGTTCTGTCAGTTGCTTTCCTACCGGTATGTCGTATCTGAAATCTTTATATCCTATACTGGGAACTTGTTTTGTTATATGAAGCATTAGACACACTAACAGATTTCCAAATCTGAAGGTTCCTTTCTTATCCTTCTTTATCTTCCCAAGGTTGTCTATCAGTTCATCCTTTAGCCATTCACAGATGTCAATTTTTGCATTGTCTGTTATTATGTCATAAGCACTCTTGATGCATAAACTTGAAACTGAGTTGATTCTATTGGCATGAGTGGCTTTGTAACCTAATATCATGCTTATGAATCTCACATTTGTATCCTTTACATCATTAACCCTTAAAGATCTTTTATCAGATGTTGCACCTGTTAGGTCAATGACTAAATCATTTGAAACTTTCTTGTTTTTATCTAGTCTTTTACTGGTGGTCAGTAACCCTGTGACAACCTTTACCGCTTGCTTGGTGATCTTATGAATTGTATCTAACCAAAAAAATTCTCCATAAATTTTGCTTAATACTATCCTAATCACATCCTTAGGAAATTCAGGAATACTATGAATTTTTGTGAATCCTAGGGTTTCAATGATTTTGTGTTCAGCTTTGATATTGCTGGTATCATCACATATCTCAGTTTTGTACATGGTTTTGATTTCCTCATCTCCTAGCTCTTCAATATTGCAGTGAATATACATTCTAGGGTCTTCAACATATACAACACCTTTAGGGATTTGAGAGAATGCACCTAAGGTATCATCTTTCTTTGCTATTTCAGGGACCAACTGAAATACGGGCCTAGGTCTTTTAATCACTTCCACAACAATAGGGTTTGCTATGTATTCAATTGTAGAGGAGGATGCCATGATAAAATACCTTTTTTCTATCTTGGATGAATGATTTCTTGGAGTGTGCTTGCTTCTTGCTCGAAATGCCTTAGCTCAGAAATCTTTGCACTCTCTGAAAGTTTGAAATCATGGTGAAATGAAATGGAGCCAAAACCTTATTTTATAAAGTCTTTTTCGCTACCTACCACATTAATTGCATGTCGGTAATGTATTCACTTAACTTTATTTGCTGGTAATAAGTGATTTTCAACTTCTTTTCTCTAACCGAGGGAATAATAGCACATGTCATTAGCTTGCCAAACCCTCAAGATAATTTTCTTCAATTAGATGAAGAACTTCCTACCGGTGGAGCACTGCTCTGTCCTACTGGTGGAGCATCACATTGTCCTGTCGGTGGAGCATTTGTTGGTTCTACCGGTGGAGGAGTATTCCCAATATTTAGATCAACTTTTCTAATCCATTGCTTTGAGAATTCTTCCTTAACCTCTTCAACCTTTTCTTTACCTTTCAAGCTAGTACTTTTGTTGTCTACCGGTGTACCTTTACTTCTACAAAATTTAGCAATATGACCAAACTTGTTACATGCATAACAAGTTACATTATTTTTCTGAATAGCTTTCCCATAACCTATGCCGGTTTGTGTTCTGCATTGATTTGATAAATGTCCAAATCTTCCACAAACATAACATCTTACATTCATTCTAAAGTTTTCAAAGTTATGACCAACTGTGTTGCATTTGGAGCATTGACCGGTGGGAGGATTGACATTTTGATAATTCCTAGATCTACATTTGTTTTCCCTATGACCATATTTATTACAGTTAAAGCATTTTCCATTGAATTTATAAGTATTAGGAGCTCTTACCAGTTTGCTGTGATCCTGAGTATTTATAGTACCATAGCTTTCTCCAACTTCAAATCCAATTCCAGAAGTGTCACCTTTGGGTTTTTGATTCTTCAATAAGGTACCAAGTTCTTCTGAGATTTTTTTTGAGTTTTTCTTTGTGTTGATTTGCAGTTTCCAATTCCCTTTCCAAGATTTCTTTTTGTCTCATTAGTTCATTTGAGTCATTCTGAGTATGCATCAGATGTGTCTTCAACATGTCATTTTCATAGCTAAGTCTTGTGTTCACATTTGTTGCATCACTTAGTCTTCTAGTCAATTCTTCTTCATTCTTGTTTCTATCCTCAATCTCTTTGTAAAATCTCATAGTCATATCCTACATTTCATTTTTTGTTGTCATGATCTCTTGTTTCAATTTGCTTATCATATCATTAAGTGATTCCTTTTCATCATTCTCATTTTGCAATTTTTCACAAAGTTCTCTTCTCTTATTTCTTGTAATAGTAAGATTTTCTTGAAGTGCCTAAATGATATCCTGAGCTGCTTTTAAATCATCTTCTAATTTGATATTTTCCAACTTCTCTGTATCATAGTCAATAAGAGCTCCTTCAAGTTGCTTCATCAGATTTTCTGTTTTTACCGATGTCAAGATCTTCCTCAAGCTGTTAGGCTTCTGAAAATAGAGGACCAGGCTCTGATACCAATTGTTAGGGTTCCCACAGACACTGAGAGGGGGGGGGGGTGAATCAGTATCTGACTAGTAATGAGATTTTCTTGAGACAAAACATGTAGAACATAAAGTAAAAGTGTACTGGTATGCAAGAATTAATGTAATTAACAAAATCAAAAATATCCACATGAAAAGAACACCATAACACAAGATGTTTAACAAGGAAACCCGGTGTGGGAAAAACCTCGGTGGGATTTGTGACCCACAATATTCACTTACTGGCCAATAAGAGAATATTACTTACAATAGGGGCCTGCACATGCAGGAAGGCCAACTGCCTAGAGCACATTGCTCAGTAAGAAGTCACACTGACTTACAATGAGGATTAAGTTAATCCAATATTTTGTACTGCTTTACAATAGCATCTTCAATGCCAGATTTAGTACTTGTTCTTTCTCTATTCTTTACATATACCATTGACCTATAATTCACATGTTAGGTCTGCCTAATAATTTTCTTTTTCTCACTTTTCTATATCTACAAATGTCTATAATGATCTCCTTTATATACAAGTCATTTTACAATTTGCCAAGTCAGCTTACAATAATAAACAAAATATTATATATCAAAAATCCTGTCGGCCTTTGTGCCGGTATACATCTTTTCTTCTATGCCGGTGCCAGTGCTGGTGTAGAGTGGTCTTGCTGATGCCGGTGCATTGTCTTGCTTGAATAATGCTTTGCCAGTAGAATGTCTTGTTGGTGCCATAGTATTGCAAGGTTGCCATCAATGACAAAACCTTCAATCACACACAATGTCTCATTGGAGTTTCCATATGCCAACAGATTCTATTAGGAATCACTCGGTTAAGGGATTGACTACTATGCCTTGTTAGAAGCAATACCCTATATGGAGTAACCTCGGTAGAGTATTTGTAAATTCAAGATAATGGATCACCTTGTTAGAGGATTTGAATAGCACCAAGCTTGTTAGAGCTTACCTGGTTAGGGGATTTCAATTATGTTGTAATTGTTAGAAAATGACAAGTGTTTGCTGATCTGTTTGAATAGCACTACACTTGCTTGTTCAGATCCATTTCATGCTCTGATCTACCTTTACTCAAACTCCAGATATATCATCTAGTTCAGAAACCACACACTCAACTAATCTTAGCCAACACTTGCCAACTACTAAAGAAAACAACTTCATCGACCTTATAAACAAATTACTTAGGTCGGTAACACAAAAAAACCTAATTCTCATAGAGATTACAAACAAGTTGGTTCAAGTATGAATGTTGGATTACATAGCAATCTTTGCACATCAATCAAGAAAACCTTGATCGCTCCTTGATCACCACTTCATCGAACCTAGTAACTCATCACATGCTTTGCATTATATACAATCAACTTTCTCATTCTGTAGACAAAAACCATTACATCAATGTGCCAAAATATTTTTAAATTATCTTTATACAATAATCATATGTATCATAATCATTATCGTTGATTATCAGATCATAAACCAATATAACCAATTCACCAGGCTTAATCAGTTAGGGTTTATCAAAAACAACAGGTAGGGTTTATCAGTTACCGGTTCAACTCTCAAATTCTTCTTACCAGTTACAATTCCCTTCACTTGTTCATCCTACCAGTTACAAAACAATATTATAAAAATATTAAAAATATCATTACTGGTTAATTGACATCAATGACAACATATCATATATTTAATGCAATCTTCATGCAAATGCCAACAAACCCCTGTATATCAGTCCACTCATTGCTAATAGGAATAAGGACTTTTGTTCTTCAACGGTTACCCTTTACCGATGGATTGTAGAGACTTGGAAGATGATGTTGCCAATAATGACAACCATTTCACCGGTCATACAAAATGCATCGTAATGCCAACAAATATGTCTTAGCTGACATTGTTTTGGTCTACATGATTTGTTGTAGTGTGTGGGTTTATTACTTTGTAATTTATGTTGAGGGTTTTGTTGGCATTGTGTTGTCATTGATGTCAACCAGTATGAGATGACTATTAGTAGATGAGATGTATGTGCAACATTGATATGAAGGAGTATAATATGTGATAGATTGGATATCACCTTGTGTTGTTGAACACCAGTAAAGGTAAAGAAGATGATCACAGAGGTCATTAGTACACAAGTTAGCACCTCACTTGTGTGATGAGATAGAAAAGTGTTTGAGTAGTTGTTTGTGATGAAGAGGTAGAGTGTTATCCAAATCACATCAACACTGGAAGAGAAGAATGAACCAGTATTCTAAGAGGTTACAAAACAATAGGACTCCCACTGGATGAAGAAGCAGTCATCATGTGAAGAATTGACTAATAGTAAATGTGCTCATATTAGATCATATGAAGAACATTGTAGGATGCAGAAGACAAAGTGTTATCTCATCTAGCAAGTAGAGCTTATCTGCTATTATGCATTGAGTGCATCATAGTTTGGAAAGATAAGAGTGAGAAAGTAAAGGCATGATGCTAGTATAAAGGAAGTGTGAAGTGTTTGTCATCTTGACAAACTGGTTGAGATATGGTCAAAGCTAATCAGGGAAAAGACAAGGCTGAGTAGATGCAAATAGAGGAATTTGACCTGACTAAAAGAAGATGGAGTCTTGAGAAAGAATCATGACATGGTGCCATCAAGAGTGGTAATTGGTATGTAAGTCTACCGATTATATAAAGAAAGGTGCAGTTGCAGAAGACCTCCCTATTGTAGAAATGAAGATATATTGGACTTATCTATCTAGAAACCGGGTTGAGAGTTTCCATCGACTATTCAAGATGAGCGCACATATGACATGGTAATCGATAAAATAGTTAAAACTAGAGGGGTTAGCAAACTAGCCAAAGTAAGGAATCGGTAGGGTGGTTGGCCGGTGATCCTACTGATAGTTCTGATACTAAATGTTTAGTACAGATGTCAAGCTAACAAGATGAGA
Source organism: Cryptomeria japonica (assembly GCF_030272615.1). NCBI lineage: Eukaryota > Viridiplantae > Streptophyta > Pinopsida > Cupressales > Cupressaceae > Cryptomeria > Cryptomeria japonica. The sequence goes on along the minus strand of NC_081410.1, from coordinate 83,558,743 downwards.
GGGGGGGTGAATCATTCTAACTTAATCTTCCATAAAAACAAAAGATTCAACCTCGGTAAACTATACATCAGTAATATAACCAAAATTGCTAAACATGCAAACTCAAAAGCATATAAGATTACAGAATATATAACTCCAGATTTAACATGGAAACCCCAATAGGGAAAAACCACTGTGGGATTTTGGACCCAGTAAAAGATATACTCTTCTAGAGTATGCTTGGTTAAAAGAAAATCCTGTCAAAGATTACAAACACATTGCTAGATGTGACCCGGTTAAGGGATTTCCCTCAGATCTATTAGGATCTTCACCTTGTTAGAGGTGACCTTGTTAAAGGGTTTCAAACACTCAATCTGAATGTCACCTTGCTAGAGGGTTTTACAAATAAGACTGTTAAGTCCACTCGGTTAAGAGATTTTCTGTCACTTCACAAAATAGCAGTAATAAAAATATGTTTGCAACTTCACATCTAAAATGCTAAAGTAGATTCTTATTTGCTCAATATAATCTAATCATAGGACTCATCTTGTCCCTCTGTTGGGCTATATACTCTATTTTCATAAAAAGGTCTTCAAGCTTCTATGCTCGGTGATCACTGTGATGCATCCCTATGCATACACTTCACTGCATACATTATTTATCAACAATACCTTATTTATAAACAATTTTGCCAACAATTCAATCTCCTTGATCACATTTCCCATGATAAATCATAGCCATCAGATCTTCAAACTCGACCAAGTTCAATGTATCCTTTGATCTGAAAATGTTTTACCTTGCCTCAAAACTTGCATACATTCCTTGGAACTTGTGCTAGGGTATTGCAGTTCAATCTGAGCTATAGATCTTCCTACTAATCTTCCTTTGCCATAGATCCTTTAAAAACTTTATTCATGGCTTATCAATCATTTAATCAACTCTAGCTCATCAGCTTCCTTCATTAAATAATGCATTCAATCATTTAATGCATTCTGTTATTACTCAGTTGTAACTCGGTAAATACTAAACTTTACTTAGTAGACATTCTGCCTTCATTAACCAATAGTGATAACCTTAAGGTTTACCGACTAGGTTCCTTAGGGTTTACTGACTAGGTTCCTTACTCAGTAACATAGTATAGTATTAACCGTACAATCAATAACATATGTAAGATATCAAAACAATCTAAAATATCATGATCTCATCATTGTCTAACTCAATAACAGTTGCCCATTGAATAGCTTATTTCTCCCCTTATTCATCATATTCTTTTTGAGTCTTTTATCGACTTCTTAAATTTGTTCTAAACATACTTCTTAAGATATGTCAACATCATACTGAATCAGAAAATCAATTTCTTGACATCAATGACAAAATAATAATATTAAGACAGTGAATATCCATAATCAGTTATATCCATAATCATCAACAACCTTCTCAATATCCTTATTGAAATACCAACAATCTCTAATTGTAATTGGAATGCCAACAATCTCCCTTGTCTGTTATAATGCCAACAATCTCCCCCTTTGGCATTGATGGCAAAACCAATTGATTTGACTTAAATGTTCTGGATTGCTGTGAAATTCTGAAATGCTGAAATGCTCTCCCTATTATCAGATTTCTCCCCCATACGTTAGTCTTCTCCTTTTTGTTCGGCAGTCTTCTCCCCCTTTGACAACAATGCAAAAAAGTAAAGAACTAAACATAATTTCTTTCACTGAGAAGTGAATTCCTTACTGATATGTGTCAACTTAGTCTTGGTCAGAGCATTTTATCTTCAAATTCTATTCCCTGTTAATGGTTCTTGCACACCTTTAGAAAACTTCCTAAAGTGTGTAAATCAGCATCAACTCCTAAAGATATTCTTGTAGAGTTATTGAATTGATGCTTTCACCGAACTTGGTTAGAGAATGAAAGATAGGGGTAGGACCCCTAACTTGCTTCTGAGATACTCAAAAGTGTCCCTTGGTAGTGGTTTGGTGAAGATATCTACTATTTGTTGCTTTGTGCTAACATACTCCAACACCACTTTCTTCTCTTGAACTTCTTCTCCAAGATAATGATATTTGATAGAGATGTTCTTTGTCTTAGAGTGCATTACAGGATTCTTTGAAATGTTAATGGCACTAGTATTGTCATAGAATATAGTTACTGGCTCAGTAACTTGCTCATTTATACCTTCCAACAATTGTTTGATCCATGCTATATTAGTACAATTCAATGTTGCAGCAACATATTCAGCTTCTGCTGTTGACTGTGAAACAAATCCTTATTTCTTGCTAGGCCAACTCACTAGTCTTTCTCCTAAAAAGAAATCTCCTCCACTTGTGCTTTTTATATCATCAATGTTGCTTGCCCAATCAGCATCAGTATAAAATTTTAAATCAAATACATTTCCTTTTCTATATACTAAGCCATAATCTTCAGTGCCTTTTAAGTATCTGAAAATTCATTTGATTACTGTCATGTGTGTTTCCTTGGGATCTGCAAAGAATCTTGCAACTATTCCTACTGCATGTGCTATGTCTGGCCTATTGTGAACAACATATTGCAACTTTCCAATCATAGATCGGTAAAGTGTCTCATCAATAGATGCAGATTCATCATTCTTTGATAGTTTACAATTGGTAGTCATAGGAGTACTTACTGGTTTTGAATCCTCCATTCCAAATTTCTTCAAGATTTCCTTTATGTACTTGGATTGGGTAATGAAAATTTCATCTTTAATTTGTAGTATCTGTAAACCTATAAAGTACTTCATTTCATCGATTAATGACATCTCAAATTATTTGCTCATTTGATTTCCAAATTTTTTACATCGAGAGTCATTTCCACAAAATATAATATCATCAACAAATATGGCTGAGATCAGTATTCCATTCTCATCATTCTTCATGTACATATTTTTGTTTTCACTTGTTCTTATAAAACCAATTTTGATCAAATATGAATGTAATCTCTCATACCATGCTCTGGGTGCTTGTTTCAAACCATATAAAGCTTTGTTCAATATACATACCTGATCATTATTTTCTCCTTCAACAAATCCTTCAGGTTGTTCAATGAAAACTTCTTCTTCTAAAATACCATTCAGAAATGCAGATTTGACATCCATTTGATATATCTTGAAATTTTTGAAAGCAGCATATGCCAACAAAGTTATTACTCCTTCACGTCTTGCCACAGGTGCAAAAGTTTCACCATAATCAATTCCTTCTTCCTGAGCATAACCTTTACAAACTAATCTTGCCTTATTTCTAATGACTTCACCTTTTTCATTCAGCTTGTTTCTAAAATCCACTTTGTACCGATTACATTTTTGTCCTTTGGTCTTGGGACCAGTGTCCATGTGTCATTCTTCTTGATTTGATCAATCTCTTCTATCATAGCATTTATCCAATCCTCACTATTAAATGCCTCTTTCACTATTCTCGATTAAAATTTAGATATCAGACATGTGTTCTATCTCAATTTATTCCTTGTCATCACTGGATCATCCTTATCTCCTATAATCTGACTTGATGCATGATGTCTTTTGACATATTTGGCTAATATAGGCTCGGTAGGCTCTGTGTGATCTTCTTCATTACTCAGTAACTGGATATTCTCTTCATTTTCTTTAGCAGTCTGCTCGGTAAGACTTGTTGGTTGAACATAGACAAATTCATCATAATCTTCTAGTTCCTTGGAATTTCCTTCATCATTTCTTTCTACAAATTCATCAATTTTCACATTTGCACTTTCTACTATATTGTTAGATGATTTGATCAGACATTTAAATGCTTTGCTTCTAGAAGAATAACCAAGAAATGTTCCTTCTTCACTTTTTTGATCAAACTTGCCATTTCTATCATCTTTGTAAACATAGCATCTACTTCCAAAGATTTTAAAATAACTTATATTAGGTTTCTTGTCAGTTGTACTCAGTTCAGGGTGTAAATTGTTATGCTTATTGCTTCTCTCCAAAATGTTTGTGGCACTTTCTTTTCATTCATTAGGGTTCTGGCACAATCCACAATAGATCTATTTCTTCTTTTAGCTATTCCATTTTGTTGTGGGGTTCTCGGTGTAGATACTTGTCTTTTAATACCATGATCATTGCAGTATAAATTAAACTCATCAGATGTGAACTCACCTCCTCTATCTGATCTAAGACATTTCAATTGTCTTCCTATTTCATTTTCAACTCTTTCCTTGTACCATTTAAACATTTGAAAAGCTTCTGATTTTTCTTTTAAAAATATTACTGACATCATCCTTGAGTAATCATCCACAAATAATATGAAATATTTATCTCCATAGTAACTCTGAACTTTCATAGGACCACAAAGATTAGTATGCACAAGATCTAAAATTCCCTTAGAAGTGTAGGACTTACCTGTAAAGCTTGATCTTGTCATCTTTCCCATCTGGCATCCTTGGCACATATCATTCTCAGGCTTGTCAAGACTTGGTAGACCTCTTACTCAGTGCTTCTTGCTTATTTTGATTAGATTATCAAAATTTACATGACAAAACCTTTTATGCCATAACTAGGTATCATCTATCTTTGCATATAAACACTTATTCTGAGTTGAGTCAAGGTGAAATGTGTTACCTTTTGTTTGTGTCCCGGTAGTAGCTAACTTTCTATGCTTGTCATGAACTTTGACAATTCCATTCTGAAATTCTATTCAGTAACCTGTGTTGTTTAGCTATGCTACACTCAACAAATTGTATTTCAAACCTTCAACCTAATAAACATCATTGCATTTTGCATTGTCGAGAAGTGTTATAGATCCTTTACCTCTTACCGGACATGGTGTATCATTACCAAATCTTACATAGCCTCCATCATAGTCTTCTAATATAACAAACTTGTGTTTATCACCTGTCATGTGATGTGAACATCCACTATCTATGATCCAAGAATCATTTTTACATATATGAGATGGTAGGGCTTTTTCTTCATACCTTTCTTCATTTGATCCATCTTTGATAGCCACATAAAAAACTTCCTCTATATCAGTTTCATCTAATTTATCATCATTAGATTCCTCATTAGCTATTAGGCATGTCTTCTTATCTCTTCCTCTAAAATCTTGGTGTCCTCTATAATGATTATCTTTCTGTCTATCAACTCGGTAATCTCTCTTTTCACTAGATTCTCTATCAAGACAATTAGAAGCCATATTTCCAATCTTATCACAATTGAAACATTTTAAAGGTAGCTTTCCCTTATACTTACCTTTACCTCTCGGTAACCCTCTAGCTAATAGTGCTTCAAACTCTTCTTGCTTCCTGATTTCCTCATATAGCTTGTGTACTTTTTCCATATTCTTGCGAAATCTTTCACTTGCTCCACTGTGATCTCCTTCAATGTACTTACTCATTCTATCATTGTAATCATTAGATTCATCAAGATGAAAAGAACTAAAAGCAGATTCAACTTTATTTATCGATGACCCACTATTATCAAAATTACTTAACTCAAATGCATGTAGCTTAATAATAGTAGCATCTAAAGAAATTGGCATATTGGGTACAGATCTCAATTCATTGATTGCAGAGACTCAAATTACATAAGCTGGTAGAAGGGTTCTTAACAACTTACTTGTTATATCCTTTTCTTCAATAGTTCCACTTGCTCTTTTGATTTGATTGACAATTGCCTTTAGTCTTGTACTGTACTGGGTTATGTTCTCACCTTCATTCATCCTCATAGATTCAAGTTGTCCTCTTAGACTATCCACTTTTTTCCTTTGAACATGTTCATCTCCACCATACACAGATATGAGCTTATCCCATATTACCTTTGCATCATTGCATCCTTCTAGGTCATTAAACTCTGAGTTGATCAATCTAGATGTTATTTCAATCATTGCTTGGATATGTTCTTTCTTTGCCTTAATCTCTTCCATTTTCAATGGATAGGTGCTTGGTGTAATGAAATCATTCTCCAAATAACATACAACATATTCTCCAACTCCTGATAAGTGCAGCTTCATCCTTTTCTGCCATGTAGAGAAACTTGACTTGTTTAGCTTCGGTGCATCCCTCTTATACATCTTTGGATCTTTGCCTCAAAAACTGTCATGCCCAAAATTTAGGGTGAGAATGGGATAATGTTTTTTTGAAACAAAACTATAAAATCATAAAATTGACAATTACAACTTGCTACAACATGTTTTGTCTTAACTATGTTTAGAGTTAAATAGCTCAAGTAACCAAAAGTATCAAAATAAATGCAAAGTTCTAATGATTAGTTTCAAGAGTGCCTCCAATTTTACTTGTCAAAACTTAAGTAATAAATTAAACTAGGTTAACTAAAGGGTCGATCATAATTGCAAATGCATATTTTCCTATAGTGTTTAATCACATGCATCTATGTCTAGGAGGGTTAAAAATTTACCCTTTAGCCCACTAAGAGACATTTAGGATTTAAATTCCCTAGGGTTTAATTTTCAAACATCTAAATTTAAATTATTTAAAAATCTATAATAATCCATAGTTTTCAATTTATAAATATTTCAACCCATTTAGACTCACGATTAAATATTAACTGCATTAAAATTTAATTCAATTATCTCAACAAAATAAATATTAACCTCGTTATTATTTATTTTATGACATCTCAATATTCTCAACTAAAAATAAAGAATAATATTAATCCCTTTTAATATTTAATTCTTAATCACCTTTTCTTCTTTTTTTATAAAAGGGTAAGCGTTAATCTCATTAATAATTATTTCATAACACCTGCACTTTTATAATTATATATATCAGTATATATATATATATATATATATATATATATATATATATATATATATATATATATATATATATATATATATATATATATATATATATATATATATATATATATATATATATATACATACATTCATATATCTATTTACAACCTTGCAATAATATTCTAATATGATATATACATATCTATATATATGTATATATATAATAATACAATACATATACATACATATATATATATATTAATATATATATATTTTTTTTTTCAATCTCCATGCAACCCTAACCCTCTTTATTTTTTTAATTTTTTTTTACTATAATAATAGGCTCTCCTATTATTTTCTTTAAAACTTATTTTTTTTGTTATCAACACACTTCTACCCTAGCCCTACTTGGGCTAGGGTTTCATATTATTATTTTTTATTTAGGTTTTTGTGTGCAGGGCTGAATGGAAAGACCCCGGCAGTGGCCATGGTAGGGGGGCCAAAGCGTTGTTTGGGGGATGGAGTGGCCGAGGCTCCCACTATGCAATGCACAGTGGTTTCAGCCCATGCTATCCACTATGTATTGCACAGTGGTCTCGGCCTCGCCGGCCACTGTGCAATGCACAGTGGGCTCGGCCTTACCAGCCACTGTGAAATGAACAATGGGCTAGGTCGCTGACCCCTGTGCAGGGCACAGTGGGTTCGGCCCTGGCCGATCCCCCCGCCCTCCCCTGATAAAGCATGCCAATATAATTTTTTTTTTAAAAGTTTATTTAATTTTTAATTTTTTTTTAATTTATAAAACAATATATATATATATATATATATATATATATATATATACATTTTAGGTGCATATTGGATCATGTTTTTTTTTTTTTTTGAGTAAATAGATAATGATACTACTGTAAATGAAACAGTCTTACCAGTTAAGTTATACTCATCGTATTATATTTTTTTTTTTCAAATTCTATAAATCAAAGAATAACTATATGACTTTAGATGTAATTTATGTAGTAAAATTTTGTAAGAATTTAATAAAATTTAAACTGCAACTAGATAAATAGCATATTACTTAAATTAATTAGACTATTTACTCTAGATGTACTTTCTGTAATAAAAGTAAATAATAGAATTAACTAATCCTAAAACAACAACTATATTAAATAAAGAATTTATTAAATTAAACTATAGAGATGGTTATGATAATTTTACATTTTATTTTTTGCATTTAAAATAAAATCACAGATAAAATAAAATCATAGATTTAATTAAAATACTTTTACATTTCCATGTATAGTCCTAAATACTTTTATTTTCAGCCTTTGCATGCATGCAAAATCAATTCTATTTCTTTTTAATGAAATAAAAGAATAAATTTAACTCATTTCCTTTCAAGAAATATTAAATACTCTACAAGATTTAACCTCAACTTTAGGACTAGAACTTAGAAATAAACCATTTATCTTCTCTACAAAATAACATGATATTTTTTGCATATATATAACACAATAACATATCCCCAAGTCTTTATTGCTATTTTACAAATAGCCTCTCATTTCAAACAAATGAGGACTTTTCAAAGGGTATTAATTACATTTACAAAAAAATTTCCTCAATCCATATCTTCTGCCATAACTGCATGCCCTGATATTTCTTCTAACAATCTACAAATAAACCAAAAACTATGACCATGGAGTGCTCACTTGCTAGCCTAGGCTAACTGGTAGCCACCCCCGAGCTTAGAGAACCAAGCCCTAGACAGGTGAAAAACATGCAAATACAAAGGGCAGGATACACATAAAATCAAACACACTCCCAAACCAGGCTACACTACACCACACATTGGTGATGTCCTTTTCAAGGGTGGTAGTGGACCAAGTACCCTGAGGAGAACTGCAAGTATGGAAAGAACATGTAGCCACCTCATGCCAAACCAAATACATCAAGTATAGCAACCCCTTATTCCTTATGCCCCCCAAGGAATTCATGCCTTATTTCCTTGCTTATGACCCCCAATGCATAAACAAGCTATGCAGCAAGGGTCACATAAAATCCCTTATGATCACTCTCATAATGAGAGTCTCTCACTCGAGGCCTGTCACTTCTACCACCCACAATATCCTCCTCTCTCCCAAGAGTAGGAGGTCTTGATTACTCCCAAAAACACATAAAATGTATAAACACAAAATACCAAATAAATTTCCAAGAGAACATGCACGAAAACTAGTCTTTTACACAAACATTACTTTCAAAACACATGCAATAAGAAATCCATTATAAGAAAGATACAACCAACCTTAATCTACCCAAAGGTATGCTAGTTTTGCTGAGGATGAGCAGCCCAATTCCATGGTTCTTCTCTTTCTACCCTTAGCCAAAATTCTCAAACCAAATTCTATCTTTTTCTTTACAAAATTCTTTTGTCTCCAAAAATGGAGAGTGGGTGATTACCCACTAATTTTCTAATTCTTGCTTAAGAAGCCCATTGTGAGAGTTCTCACAAGTTTCTAAAAACTAAAAAGGAAGGTAAAGTAAAATGGGAAACAGAACTCTCATTTGAAAAGGAAGGTTTACAACTAGGTTCAAGTCTTCTAATTTCAATTTTCGCACAACTTAGAAAAGTCACTTTTTAGGGTGTCTAAAAGGTCACATGGGAGTAGAAACTTGCCTAAAATTACCCCTAAGCCCTAGGTATACCTTATGGGCTTTAGGAAACCCTATTAAACTACCCCTAGGTGTCCATTTATCCCTTTTTTAACCCCTCTAAGGTTTATTTTCGGGTCAAACCTATGTTGACCATCCCAAAGATTCTTTACCCAAGGCATTTATTGAATCTCATTACATTAATTGAATAAGTTGTAGTTAAACAATTCCCACCAAGAGACAAATTTAAAAATTCAAACATAAATCCACACATGTGTCAAGTGACACAAAGAAAATACTTTTAAAAATTTATACATGAAATCGTGCCTCTTGTGGGTTTTACATAAATCAATTAAATAACACTTAGCACACATGCATCATTTACTATTACAAATAAAATACAACACAAATGGGGTGTTGTCTCTCCAAACAGACAAACCCTGGCTTTAGGAACATACATAGGTCTAGGTTTGGTTCTCCGTAATATTTCCATGGTCACATGGATAAATTCCTGCGCATCTCAATTACACATCAGTAATTTCAAATAACCTCAAATAATATTAAATACATGAATAAGAATACACATCAAAAACTCTGCATTCAATATATTTTTAAAACAAGTCAATACATCTTATATCCCAATAACTCCACATATGCAATTATCATAATTCTCCTAATTTTGATCCATACATAAAACATACATCCTGATTCTATCATCATAATAAAGTCCTACAATTCCAATAATGACATACATCATCACAAATCTATCCTATTATAGAATCATATAGAGATCTATATCATAATGCATATAAATGAAGCATCCACATACATCAATGTTATCCCAAATCATGGAATCATATAAGTTCTAAATCAAAATGCATAAAATAAAGTATCCAAAAATAGTCTCAACATATAAGAGCACTAAAATGCTAGAATGAGTCGGGGTAGGGCCTCACACCCTCCCCCTCTAGGCATGAACTTCCTCCTAGAGTTCATCAAAAAGGTGGGGGTACTCTGATCTCATACATGCTACGTCCTCCCATAAAGCCATAACCTCATCATAGCAATCCCACTAGACCCTACCCTGGTCCAACTCTCAACCTCGAAGGGCCAGCGTTCGACGTGCCAAAATGTGAATGGTCTCCAATGCTAGCTGCCCATCCAACTCCACCTACAAGGCATCCCAATCTAAAATGTGAGACTCATCATAGATATATTTCCTCAATATTGATACATGGAAAACATCATGGATGTGTGACAGGCTAGGTGGCAATGCTAAATAGTAGGCAATTGGGCCTAACCTCTCGAGGATCTCAAAAGGTCCTACAAAGCGAGGTGCAAGCTTAGAACCCTTTCCATAATGGATTGGACTCTTATGCGGCTGCACTCTCAAGAAGACTCTGTCCCCAACCAAGTAGCTATGATCTATCCTCTTTGCATCTACATATTTCTTCTGTCTATCCTCTGCATCTCTCAGAAATTACCTAATCAAATCCACTTGCTGTTCCATATCCTGAACTATCTCAGGACCAATAGCAACTCTGTCCTCTATGCGGTCCCAACTCAAGGGTGTCCTGCAAGGCTTTCCGTATAATTCCTGATAGGGTGGCATCCCTAAAGAAGTGTGATGCCCATTGTTATAGGAAAACTCTACTAAGGGAAGATACTCTTCCCATCGGGTCTAATGATCCATTACGTACATGTGGAGCATATCCTCTAACACCTGATTAACCCTCTCTGTTTGACCATCCATTTCTGGATGATAGGCTATACTGAAGTTGAGCTTAGTGCCCATAACTGCCTGTAATGCCTTCCAAAAGGAAGAAGTGAAGAGGGAGTCCCTATTAGAAATAATCTTACATGGAATACCATGAAGTCTGACAATGTCTTGCAAGAACACCTGTGCCACTGTTGGTGCTGTAAATGTAGTACGAACTGGTGAAAAGTGGGCCACTTTGGTCAACTTGTCAACTGTCACCAAGATAGCATCATGGCGACGAGAAGACATAGGAAGACCAATGATGAAATCCATAGTTATGGTATCCCACTTCCACTCTGGTATGGCATGAGACTGGAGCAACCCCCCTAGATGGTGGTGCTCCACCTTGACTCTCTGACACTCTAAGCACTTGGCTACTAACTCTGCAATGAGCTGCCGCATTCTGGGCAAATGGTATAACTTCCTCAGATTAGCATGCATCTTCTTAACTTTGGGATGCGCTGCATAAGGAGCTCTATGAGCCTCCATGACAATAAACTCTTGCAATCCCCTAAAAGAAGGTACATAGATGCACCCTCTATGGCATAATAGTCCATCAGACTCCAAAGAATAATCCACATATTTTCCCTCTAGAGTATCCTAAGATCATATCACCTAACAAACCTCTGCATACCATCCACCCTTTGGCAAATGTTGTAGTATACGGTCTCTCAAATCTGTACCCATAGATATGGTGTAAACCTCATGATGTCTCCTACTCAAACAATCTACAACTACATTTTCCTTTCCTTTGATGTAGTGAATGTCAAAATCATATTTGCACAAGAACTCCATCCATCTCCACTTACGTGCATTAAGGTTTGGCTGAGTGAAAATGTGCTGAAAGCTCTGATGGTCTGAATGAAGCTCAAAATGGTGACCTAAAAGGAAGTGTCTCCACCTCACAAGTGCATGCACTACTGCTACAAGCTTAAGGTCATGAGTAGGATAATTAAGCTCATGAGTCTTTAGTTTCCTTGACTCAAAAGCTATAGCCCTACCATCCTGCATAAGAACTGCTCCTAAACCCTCCAGGGAAGCATCTGTGCAAACCATGAAGTTGGCTGAGGGATCTAGTACTACAAGGATAGGTGCACTAGTAAGTACCTTTTTGAGTTCCTAAAAGGCCCTCTCACACTTCTCTATCCACTCAAACTTCTTTCCTTTACGCTGAAGAGAAGTAATAGGATGTGCAACTCTAGAGAATCCCTCAATAAAATGTTGGTAATAGCCTGCTAATCCCATGAAGCTCCTAACCTCTGTCACATGGGTTGGCACTAGACAATCCATAATGGCTCTGATCTTTGATGGATCTACTAAGATCCCATCACTAGAAATAACATGCCCAAGGTACTTGACCTCTGATCAAAAGAAGGCACACTTTGACAAACTACCAAACAACTGATTATCCCGCAAACACTGTAATACCTATTTCAGGTGCTCCTCGTGTTCCTTCTCATTCTGAGAATATATCAATATATCATTGAGGAACACAATCACAAAGCAATCCATAAATGTGCAGAATACCCCATTCATGAGGCTCATGAAAATGGCTGGAGCATTCGTAAGACCGAATGGGACCACGGTGAACTCATAGTGACCATATCTAGTGCGAAATGCGGTCTTGTGGATATCACTTTCCACTATTCTCAATGGATGGTATCCAAAATTCAGATCAATATTGGAAAATACTTTGGCACCCTGAAGTTGGTCGAATAAATCATCAATTCTAGGTAAAGGATATTGGTTCTTGATGGTTACTTTATTTAACTGCCGATAATCCATACACAAACGGAGAGATCTATCCTTCTTCTTAACGAAGATGACTGGTGCACCCCAAGGGGATACGCTAGGGTGAATATGACCCTTCTCAAGGAGTTCCTCAAGGTGTATCTTGAGCTCATTAAGCTCATTTGTGGTCATCCTATAAGGTGCTTTGGAAACTGGCTCAGCTCCTTGTACAAGGTCTATATGAAATTCAATCTCTCTACGGGGTGGCATTCCAGGTATCTCTGAAGGAAACACATCTGGATATCCCTTAAGGATAGGATGGTCATCAAGCAATGTCTCCTTTTCATCTTCTTCTCCTTGATCACTAATGGTGATAGCAAAAAGTTGCCATCCCTTTTGCATGCTCCACTTAAGTTGCATTGCAGAGATCATACGAAGAGACATGAGTCTCTAAATCCCAATGATAACTATGGGCAAACCATGATCCTCCTCACACTCGATCTTTTTCAGGCGGCAATCCATCTTGGCTCTGTGGGCATAAAGCCAATCCATGCCAAGTACGATACCATAATATCCAAGTGGTGTCACTCTAAGGTCTACTAATGTGGTGGTCTTTCCAATCTGTAGTTGACATGCCCTAACCTCTGATTCCACTGACACTCTAGCCCTTGAAGCTAATTCTACCTCCCAACTGACTCCCTATCTAGTTGCCACTAGCCCGCAATGCTCCACAACCAATGGAGATATAAAGGAGTTAGTAGCTCCTGAATCAAATAAAATAGATACATTGTTACCTTTGATCATACCTGCAGCCTCATTAACCGTGGCTTGATGCTCAGCCTGGTAGTTGTCAACCACTATGAATACTCTATGGGACCTGCCCATATCACCAACTGTAGGCTTTGAAGAGGCCATCCTCTGATTTCCTACCATCTGACCCTAAGGGAAATCCCTCGCCATATGCCCCATGGCTCCACATGTAAAGCAAGCACCGTGTGCCTGAAACTGGGCACCCTGAGGCCTAGAGAAAGTCTATCCCCCTATCCTGCTAGAACCACTATACCCACCCCTAGAGGACTACTAAGTCCTCGCTGAAGGTGTGTAATGAACCTGAGCTCTTTGATCTTGCCTCTGACCCTAAGACTACCACTGCTTGGGCTTGGTGCACTATTGATACTGTGGAGGCTTCTACCTCTGGTTCTGTGGTGTCTGTTGTGGAGGAGGGGGTTTGGAGAACCCTTATGAGTTTTGGCCATTACCCTTCCAATGTGGTTTCTAGAATCCATAAGTCTGAGGTGTGGGGTTTCGGTTCTGAAACTGATCCCTAGTGTCCTGTGGTCTGACCTGAATTTCCTCGGCTATCAGTGCCTTCTCCATGGCAACCTAAAGGCTCCCTAGAGTAGACATTCTCACTGGTCCTTCTATGTCGGCATTCAGCCCTCTGATGAAATGGTTGATGAGAAGTTTCTCATCTTTTAGGTAGTCCATGTATGGCAAGATCTCAAAGAATTTTCTCTCGTACTGGGTCACAGAGAGACCCTTTTACTGGAGGTCATGGAATTCATCTATTCTACACTATCTGAAATGTTCTAAAAGGTACCTCTCTCTAAACCTCTCTGTGAATATCTCCCAAGTGAGAGTATCAGGAACCGCATTTGTACTCCTCCTATCTCCACCATGTGGAGGCCATTCCTCTCAGCAGATGGACTGCGACACATGCTTTTAGGTTTCTCTCATAAGAGCGTAATGCAAAGCACCTCTCAAGGCTCAAAAGCCATGCCTCAGCTTCTACCCCATTGGTAAAGCCCCCAAAAGATAGTGGCTGGAGATGCATGACCTCCCTGATAAGATCCCCTAGATTTCGACAAGCTCTCTCAAAATAAAATGGCTCCACCACTGGAGGTGGTCCTAGTATGTGCATAGACTCTGGCTCATTTCCACCCTGACTCTCTATAGGAATAGGAGCTAGGCTCATGCTTCATTCCCTCTCAAGTGATCTATGACTTCTAGAGTCCTGATTTCTAACCTGAGGGTTCTCTGCTGGAATCCTTTCCTGAACTATGCCAATTAGGTTCTGGATTGCTTCTAAGAGGTTCTGGTTAGGATCATTTGGTTGTTTGGGAGGTGCTTCTGGGTTCTCTTCTAGAACCGATTCCTCCCTAGCTACCTCTTCGCGTGCTATGTGCACATGCCTAGGACCCCTTCCACACTTGTGAGCTTGTCGAGTCGTCGAAGGCATCCTAAGAGGAAAATAAAATAAATTAAATAACTAATTTCTTTTTTAAAAAAAATATTTAATTAATTAAATTTAAATATCATATAAAATCAATATAATAAAATAAATTAAGAAATCTAAAGCAAAATGTAAGTGGAGTAAGGTTCCTAGTGTGGAAACCTTGCTCTGATACCAAAATGTCATGCCCAAAATTTAGGGCAAGAACGGGATAATTTTTTTTTGAAACAAAACTATAAAATCATAAAATCGACAATTACAACTTGCTACAACATGTTTTGTCTTAACTATGTTTAGAGTTAACTAGCTCAATTAACCAAAAGTATCAAAATAAAAGCGGAGTTCTCATGATTAGTTTCAAGAGTGCCTCCAATTTTACTTGTCAAAACTTAAGTAGTAAATTAAACTAGGTCAACTAAAGGGTTAGGTCAACTAAAGGGTCGATCATAATTGCAAATGCATATTTTCCTATAGTGTTTAATCACATGCATCTATTTCTAGGAGGGTTAAAAATTTACCCTTTAGCCCATTAAGAGACATATAGGATTTAAATTCCCTAGGGTTTAATTTTCAAACATCTAAATTTAAATTATTTAAAAATCTATAATAATCCATAGTTTTCAATTTATAAATATTTCAACCCATTTAGACTCACGATTAAATATTAACTGCATTAAAATTTAATTCAATTATCTCAACAAAATAAATATTAACCCCATTATTATTTATTTTATGACATCTCAATATTCTCAACTAAAAATAAAGAATAATATTAATCCCTTTTAGTATATAATTCTTAATCACCTTTTCTTTTTTTTTTATAAAAGGGTAAGCATTAATCCCATTAATATTTATTTCATAACACCTCCACTTTTATAATTATATATATCATCATCATATATATATATATATATATACAACCTTGCAATAATATTCTAATATGATATATACATATCTATATATATATGTAAATATATATAATAATACAATATATATATATTATATATATTTTCAATCTCCATGCAACCCTAACCCTCTTTATTTATTTTTTTACTATAATAATAGGCTCTCCTATTATTTTCTTTAAAACTTTTTTTTTTTGTTATCAACACACTTCTACCCTAGCTCGGGTCGAGCTAGGGTTTCATATTATTATTTTTTATTTAGGTTTTTGTGTGTAGGGCCGAATGGAAAGACCCCAGTGGTGGCCATGGCAGGGGGGACAGAGTGTTGTTTGGGGGACAACGTGGCCGAGGCTCCCACTGTGCAATGCACAATGGTTTTAGCCCGCATCATCCACTGTGTATTGCACAGTGGGCTCGGTCCCGCCGACCACTATGATACATAGTGGGCTCCACCACAGACCCCTATGCAAGGCATAGTGGGTTCACCCCTAGCCGACCCCCCCGATAAAGCATGCCAATATAATTTTTTTTTTTTTAGTTTCTATAATTATTTATTTATCTATTTTATTTATAAAACAATATATATATATGTGTGTGTGTGTGTGTGTGTGTGTGTTTGTTTGTGTGTGTGTGTGTGTGTGTGTGTGTGTGTGTGTATCTTTTAATATATATTCATCTATATATATATATATATATATATATATATAAATTTTAGGTGCATATTGGATCATGTTTTTTTCTTTTTTGAGTAAATAGATAATGATACTACTGTAAATGAAACATTCTTACCGGTTAAGTTATAGTCATCGCATTATATATATATATATATATATATATATATATATATATATTCAAATTCTATAAATCAAAGAATAACTATATGACTTTAGATGTAATTTTTGTAGTAAAATATTGTCAGAATTTAATAAAATTTAAAGTGCAACTAGATAAATAACATTTTACTTAAATTAATTAGACTATTTACTCTAGATGTACTTTCTGTAATAAAAGTAAATATCAAAATTAACTAATCCTAAAACAACAACTATATTAAAAAAAGAATTTATTAAATTAAACTATAGAGATGGTTATGATAATTTTAGATTTTATTTTCTGCATTTAAATTAAAATCACAGATTTAATTAAAATACTTTTACATTTCCATGTATAGTCCTAAATGCTTTTATTTTTAGCCTTTGCATGTGTGCAAAATCAATTCTATTTCTTTTCAATTAAATAAAAGAATAAACTTAACTCATTTCCTTTCAAGAAATATTAAATACTCTATAAGATTTAACCTCAACTTTAGGACTAGAACTTAGAAATAAACCATTTATCTTTTCTACAAAATAACATGATATTTTTTGCATATATATAACACAATAACATATCCCCAAGTCTTTATTGCTATTTTACAAATAGCCTCTCATTTCAAACAAATGAGGACTTTTCAAAGGGTATTAATTACATTTACAAAAAAATTTCCTCAATCCATATCTTCTGCCATAACTACATGCCCTGATATTTCTTCTAACAATTTGCAAATAAACCAAAAACTATGACCATGGACTGCTCACCTCCTAGCATAGGCTAACTGGTAGCCATCCTCAAGCTTGGAGAACCAAGCCCTAGACAGGTAACAAACATGCAAACACAAAGGATAGGATACACACAAACTCAAACACGCTCCCAACCCAAGCTACACTTCACCACACATTGGTGATGTCCTTTTCAAGGGTGGTAGTGGACCAAGTACCTTGAGGAGAACTGCAAGTATGGAAAGAACATGTAGCCACCTCATGACAAACCAAATACATCAAGTATAGCAACCCCTTATTTCTTATGGCCCCCAAGGCATTCATGCCTTATTTCCCTCCTTATGACCCCCAATGCATAAACAAGCCATGCAGCAAGGGTCACATAAAATCCCTTGTGATCACTCTCATAACAAGAGTCTCTCACTCGAGGGCTGTCACTTCTACCACCCACAAGATCCTCCTCTCTCCCAAGAGTAGGAGGTCTTGATTACTCCCAAAAACACATACAATGTATAAACACAAAATACCAAATAAATTTCCAAGAGAACATGCACATAAACTAGACTTTTACACAAACATTACTTTCAAAACACATGCAATAAGAAATCCATTATAAGAAAGATACAACCAACCTTAATCTGCCCAAAGGTATGCTAGTTTTGTTGAGGATGAGCAGCCCAATTCCATGGTTCTTCTCTTTCTACCCTTAGCCAAAATTCTCAAACCAAATTCTATCTTTTTCTTTACAAAATTCTTTTGTCTCCAAAAATGGAGAGTGGGTGATTACCCACTAATTTTCTAATTCTTGGTTAAGAAGCCCATTGTGAGAGTTCTCACAAGTTTCTAAAATCTAAAAAGGAAGGTAAGGTAAAATGGGAAAGGGAACTCTCATTCAAAAAGGAAGGTTTACAACTAGGTTCAAGTCTTCTAATTTCAATTAAGGTTTACAACTAGGTTCAAGTCTTCTAATTTCAATTTTCGCACAACTTAGAAAAGTCACTTTTTAGCGTGTGTAAACGGTCACATGGGAGAGTAGAAACTTGCCTAAAATTACCCCTAACCCTTAGGTATACCTTATGGGCTTTAGGAAACCCTATTAAACTACCCCTAGGTGTCCACTTAACCCTTTTGTAACCCCTCTGAATTTTAATTTCAGGTCAAACCTATGTTGACCATCCCAAAGATTCTTTACCCAGGGCATTTATGGAATCTCATTACATTAATTGAAAAAGTTGTAGTTTAACAATTCCCACCAAGAGACAAATTTAAAAATTCAAACATAAATCCACACGTGTCAAGTGACACAAAGAAAATACTGTTACAAATTTATACATGAAATCATGCCTCTTGTGGGTTTTACATAAATCAATTAAATAACATTTAGCAGACATGCATCATTTACTATTATGAATAAAATACAACACAAACTGGGTGTTGTCTCTCCAAATAGACAAACCCTAGCTTTACGAACATACATAGGTCTAGGTTTGGTTCTCCGTAATATTTCCATGGTCACATGCATAAATTCCTGCACATCTCAATTACACATCAGTAATTTCAAATAACCTCAAATAATATTAAATTAATGAATACGAATACACATCCAACACTCTGCATTCAATATATTTTTAAAACAAGTCAATACATCTTATATCCCAATAACTCCACATATGCAATTATCATAATTCTCCTAATTTTGATCCATACATAAAACATACATCCTAATTCTATCATCATAATAAAGTCCTGCATTTCCAATAATGACATACATCACTGCAAATCTATCCTATTCTAGAATCATATAGAGATCTATATCATAATGCATATAAATGAAGCATCCACATACATCAATGTTATCCCAAATCATGGAATCATATAAGGTCTAAATCAAAATGCATAAAATAAAGTATCCAAAAATAGTCTCAACATATAAGATCACTGAAATGCTAGAATGAGTCAGGGTAGGGCCTCACAAGTACCTTTAAACTTTTTCTTCTGGAGTCCAAAGCTCTGATACCAATTGATAGTTCTGATGCTAAATGTTTAGTACAGATGTCAAGCTAACAAGATGAGATGGGGGGTGAATCATTCTAAGTTAATCTTCCATAAAAACAATAGATTCAACCTCGGTAAACTATACATCAGTAATATAACCAAAACTGCTAAACATGCAAACTCAAAAGCATATAAGATCACAAAACATATAACACCAAATTTAATGTGGAAACCCAAATAGGGAAAAACTACTGTGGGATTTCATACTCACTAAAAGACATACTCTTCTAGAGTATGCTTGGTTAAAAGCAAATCTTGTTAAAGATTACAAACACATTGCTAGATGTGACCTGGATAAGGGTTTTCCCTCAGATCTGTTAGGATCTTCACCTTGTTAGAGGTGACCTTGTTAAAGGGTTTCAAACACTCAATCTGAATGTTACCTTGCTAGAGGGTTTTACAAATAAGACTGTTAAGTCCACTCAGTTAAGAGATTCTCTCTCACTTCACAAAATAATAGTAATAAGAATATGTCTGCAACTTCACATCTAAAATGCTAAAGCAGATTCTTATTTGCTCAATACAAAATAATCATAGGACTCATCTTGTCCCTCTACTGGGCTATATACTCTGTTTTCAAAAATAGGTCTTCAAGCTTCTATACTCAGTGATCACTGTGTTGCATTCCTATGCATACACTTGCCCACATACATTGTTTATCAACAATACCTTATTTATAAACAATTTTTCCAACCGCTCAATCTCCTTGATCACATTTCCCATGATCAATCATAGCCATCAGATCTTCAAACTCAACTAGGTTCAATGTATCCTTTGATCTGAAAATGTTTTACCCTACCTCGGAACTTGCATACATTCCTTGGAACTTGTGCTAGGGTATTGCGATTCAATTTGAGCTTTAGATCTTCCTACCAATCTTCCTTTGCCATAGATCCTTAACAAACTTTATTCACCGCTTATCAATTATTTAATCAACTCCAACTCATCAGCTTCCTTCATTAAATAGCGCATTCAATCATTTAATGCATTCTATTATTACTCGGTTGTAACTCGATAAATACTAAACTTTACTCGGTAGACATTCTGCCTTCATTAACTAATACCGATAACCTTAGGGCTTACTGACTAGGTTCCTTAGGGTTTACCGACTACATTCCTTGCTCCATAACATAGTATAGTATTAACCTTACAATCAATAACATATGTAAGATATCAAAACAATCTAAAATATCATGATCTCATCATTGTCTAACTTAGTAATAGTTGCTCATTGAATAGCTTATTTCTCCCCTTATTCGTCATATTCTTTTTGAGTCTTTTATCGACTTCTTAACTCTATTCTAAATATACTTCTTAAGATATGGCAACAGCATACTGAATCAGAAAATCAATTTCTTGACATCAATGACAAAACAATAATATTAAGACAGTGAATATCCTTAATCAGTTATATCCATAATCATCAACAACTTTCTCAATATCCTTATTGAAATGCCAACAATCTCCCTTTTCTATTATAATGCCAACACCTACTTGGACTGACTTAAATTGCATAACTGGAAGATAGTCAACATGGAGTCAAAATGGTAAACCTGCAGTTGGATAAAGATAGAATGTACAGTGATAGGATTGTTGTAGGGTTGGTTAGCTTTAATGAAAGACCCCACAAATCACAGACTAGCTACAGAGTGATTCCAGGGGTTTGAGGCTCAAGCTCTAGAAGACAACTATGAGCCATCTAAGATATATTGAGAAGATCAAGGTGAGGAAGGAAACATCTCGACAGATCTTTTGTGACTAACTGAAGGATTTGTTGTGAAGGTAAAAAGCAAATCATCGGGAATGAAAGGCATGATCGAGGAGATGAGACTATGGTAGAGATGTTCATTCTGATGTCAGAAAGATCAGATCATGCAAGATCTAATTGGATTTGGTTTGCCTTGAGGAAGGTGAGGAAACCCTAACCCCCTGAATTTTGAATTGGCATTTGGTGGGAAATCTAGGCTATAAGTAAAAAGACCTAAGAGATTGTTTAATGTTGCAGAAGAGGTGAATATTGTGTTTCTGTGAAGTGGAAGACTTCTGCAAGTAAGAACAAGATTAGCTGAGTTTTTAATGAGCATCTAAGAAGAGAGTGAGAGAAAACTTGGTTGAAGCCTTCAATCAGTTGGAGAGAAGAATTGGTAGTTCTTACACCGACAGAGTGTGATACTCGTGATGTGTAGAGAGTAAGTTGTAGATCCACCAAAGAAGCAACAGGTGTAGAGTACAAAGAAGAGTGAGTCGGTAAAGGAAAGGGTACTTCACCGATAGAGTAAGGCATTTGATAAGGTTGCAAGATTCACTTGTGAGATGATAACAACTTATGTATTTGAAGTTTGCATTATGAACACTGAGTTGTAGCTCGATGCAAGGGTTGAAGCTCCTTTGGGTTGTAGCCCATAAAACTGATAGTGGTTGTAGCTCCTTGGGTTGTTTCCCTAAAGTTAGGGGTTGGTGCCCTAAACTTTGTAACTATGTTTACTATGAGGTTGGATTGGAGTAGTAGTCTCCAACAACATTGCTCACCAATGTTTTTTCCATCTTGGGTTTTCCTCGTATGTACTGGTGTTATGTGATATCTCCTTGTGTGTGTGTGTGTCTTTGATTTAGTCTCTTTACTAACCGGTAAGCCTACACTATTCTTGATTCACAAACTGGTGTTGCTCACAAAGGATAGCTAAAAGGAAAAGTTTTGAGAACCACTGATTCACCCCCTCCCCCTCTTAGTGGTCCATTGTGTCTAACGGGTTTATCCGACCTTGAAATATAGGTTGATGATTTTGTATATATAGATGTAATATTTATTTGAGAGATGTATCTCCATGTGCAAATATTATTTTAATCAATCAGTGGCAGAGGAGAAAAGTGGTAAAGTGCAAAAGGGTGTGCAGAAGTCTATATGCAGAGTTTGAGTTAATGAGCCTAACCAAAACTATAATCAGGCATTAGGAGATCCTATTTTCTCAATTCATGTAATCCAGATTATTTTCCAAATCTTTGTAAGATGGTGAGTCTTCCCCAGGGTTGTAGCCCTTTGTAATTTTAGCAATGAGCTCTAGGTAGTGATCCTGAAAGCATGTACATTCCTCATTGTAATATTTCACTTACTCCTAACAGGGTATTATCTCATTATGGGTAGGTTCCCACCATGGTTTTTCCCTTGATTGGGTTTTCCACATCAAAAATCTTGGTGTTATGTGTTTTATTGATGTGGTGTTTATTTATGATTTAACTGTTAATTATTAGATCTAAATTTAAGTTTGAGTTGTGTTGAGTTTTTGTGCATTGAGATCGATGTCAAATCAATATTCTTGCATGAAGATCTAGAAGAAGTTTACATTGAGAAAACAGATGGATTCAAATTGACAAAATATTTGGATATGGTTTGCAGACTAAAGAAACCATTGTATGGACTTTAACAGGCACATAGAGCCTGATATGTGAGGTTAGATAGATATTTGTTTCAACAAAATTTTAGGAAAGGTACAATATATGATAATCTTTATATTTCAAGATTGATGGAGATAAGTTTTTGATTGTTATAGTTTAAATTGATGACATCATATCTATAGGAAATGATAACTTATGAAAAGAAGTTACTAACAAAATATATAATGAATTTGAGATTTAAATGATTGGTGAATTGTTTTTCTTTCTTGGGCTACAAAATATTCAATCAGAAGATGGAGTTTTCATCTCTAAGAGAAAGTATGTGAAGGAAATGTTGAAGAAGTTTGGTTTTGATGATTGCAAACCAGTTACTACTCCTCTAACCATTGGATACAAGTTGAGAAAAGATGACAAATCTTTAGAAGTTGAACATAAGAAGTATAGATCAATGATTGGTAGATTTTTGTATTTGATTGCCTCCATACTTGATATTATGTGGGCTATTTTTCTAGTAGCTAGATTTTAGGTGAATCCAAAGGTGACACATGAGCAAGTTGTGAATAGAATTTTTCAGATATTTGAAAGTGTAATGATAGAAATTTAGGGTTTCCACCATTAGATGTATAGAAACCCTAATGTATCATTACATTAAAAAAAGGGATGAATCCAAAAGATCCTATCCTAAATGAAGAGTGATAGGGACTTAATACTAATTGGATTCAATGAGGTGTGAATCAATTTTCCCTCTTTTGTCTGTTTAAATATTGAATTAAGGTAAGATGTTGAAAAATGAAGGTAAAACCAAGAAAACGGTGTGTTCTAATGTTGCAATAAGATTAAATTAGTTGGTTTGGCCAATGTGTTGCAGTTGAGTTATTGTAGATTAAAGGGTTTTGAGATATGTGTTTTTAGTTAATTCAATAGAAGTTTTTGTGCTCCACATGATTATTTGATTGAGTTGTGTAGTTTGGTATTGAAGTTGATTTCTCAGTTATTCAGTGTTAATTAGTGTTCTGGTTTTTTCTCTACATTGCTCTGGAATTGTAATAATTTGGTTTGTGGATTTGACAAAGTGTTTGGTACATTCTGATATGTTCTCAATTTAGATGGTTTGTGATTTGGAGATCCACAAGTGAATTTTATAGTTTGACAGTCAGTTCAGTTACTATTCTTGAGGTTCGGTATAATAGTGATGATGATTCTAGCTAGTGGTGATGTTGCAATTGTTGCTATGGTAATTCACATTGCTTGTGGATATTTCTAGATCATATTCTATCCATGTTGCTGGTTTTCATTGATTAGTGTGCTCATTGTTTGTTTTTTCTCCAATATGTTTGTGTTATGTGACTTTCTTGGTGAGAAGATGATTGTAGCATGTTTTGGGTATTTGTGGCATAATTTTTGGAGGTTTTTTATGTTCGAGGAGTTGATTTGGGTCTAGACTATGTCTTAGCCAACATTATTTTGGTATGCATATGTTTTTGTAGTGTGTGTGGTTTTATCTTTGTAATATATGATGTGGTTGAACCGACCTTGAAATATAGGTTGATGATTTGTATAAATAAATGTAATAATCATATGAGAGGTGTATCTACGAGTGTATTTGAGTGTGTGTGATCAAATAAGTGTGAGAACAAGTTTTTTTACTTTTCAAAATTGTGTAGAAGTGTGGAAGAGAATATCAAATTGTGTTCTTAACTAGAACTATAACTAGGCATGAGGAGATGGTATTCTATCAGTTCATGATCTTCTGCATGTAATCCAAATCTTTTTGTAAGATAGTGAGTCTTCCCAAGGGTTGTAACCCTTGTTGTTATTATGTTTGAGAAGTGTGCTATAGGTAGTCTATCTGAATGCATGTGCATTCCCCATTGTAATATTTCATATACTTCTAACAGGGTATCATCTCATTGTGGGTAGGTTCCCACTATGGTTTTTACCATAATTGGGCTTTCCATGTCAATAATCTTGGTGTTACATGTGTTATTGATGTGGTGTTGATTTCTAATTTCATTGCTAATTATAAAATCTGATTTTGTGGTGAAGTTTTTGTGCAAACTGATTCACCCCCCTCTTAGTTTGCTACATTTTTGCCAACAATTGGTATCAAAGCTAGATCCTCTGAAAGAAGCTTGACCACTTGAGGTGATCTTGGATGGCAACCTACACTTATAATAAGGATAGTATAAGATTTGATGGAATGAAATAAACTCTTTTTGATGAACCAGATGGAGTGTCACTTTAGATGCATCAATCAAGATTATTGGAAGATTACTAAGAATATGTATATTATTCCTATGAATGGTCCTACCACTTTGGATGAGATTAAGGAAGTTGAATACAATATTAGGGTAAAGGAAGCATTGTTGAGTGCCTTGACTGATTCTAAGATGACTAATGTGATTGATTTGTAGGCTGCTCATGAGATCTAGAAGAAGCTAGAGACTTTGTATGAAGGTGACAATCATGTGAAAGTTGCTAAGTTGCAGAGCTTGAAGAGAAAGTATGAGATGTTGAAGATGGGCGAAGATGAGAACATTACCTCCTTTATGCAGAAAGTGAATGATCTTGTGTTGAACATTAGATGTGTCGATGAAGTATTGAAAGAATTAGAGATTATAGCTAAAGTTTTGAGATCCTTGCCTCCTTACAAGTACAAAGCTACTACTATTGAGGAGATTCAGATGATGAGTAATGTGACTAGAGATATGTTGATTGGAAAGCTTGTTGCCTTTGAGTTGAGAGAATTCGGTGAATCTCTTTCTAATTCTAAATCTACATTCAAAGCTACTATTTTGGGAAGCAAAAATATAATCCGAGAGAAAGATATACAAGGGTGTCTAGATATGAGAAAGAGACTAGAGAAATTTAAGAAGAATAAAGAGAGCTTGAAGAGATTGAAGCCTTGATTTCCAAAAGTTTCTTGTAAGTATGAAGGAAAGTTACCTCTTAAATGTTTTTCATGTAATAAGATAGGATATTTTTCTTCAAGGTGTCCCAAAGGAGTTCCCAAGAAGCCACTTAAGCCATAGAAGCCTAAATATTAGAAGAAGTGTTATTATGCTACTAATGAAGGTGTGAAAGATGACGAGTCTGATAAAGGGAATTCAAGAGATGAATGGGTTTTTATTGCTATCGAGGAAGATGATCCACTGCCTACTGATTCTACTAGCTCCATTAATGAAGAGAAATCCTTGGCTACTAAAGCTAAAGAGAAATATGAATGGGTTATTGACAGTGGTTGCTCACATCATATGATAGGTAATAAGTGTAAGTTTGTATGGAAAAGTATGATTATGGTGTAGTAAGATTTGGTGATGATAAAGCTACTATAATCCATGGTAGAGGTTATATTTCTCTTGATGGTAAGCATAATACTAATGATGTATTACATGTTTAAGGTATAAATCATAATCTTTTGAGTCTTGGATAGATGGTTGACAAGGGTTATGATATGCAATTCAAGAATGGCAATTGTAGAATCCTAAGTGGTTCCAAAATTGAGATTGCGTCAAGTACAAAGGCTAGAGGTAATATCTTTCACTTGAATGTTGGTGGTAAAAGTTATTTGATTGCTCAGATTGATGAAATTTAGTTGTGGCATAGAAGGATGTGTCATGGGACTTTTTGTTGCATGGTTAAGATAAGTTCTACTCAAGCTGTGAGAGATCTTGCTAAGTTGGTAAAGCCTACTAATCCAATATGTAAGGAATGTTGGTTAGGGAAGTAGACAAGAGTTACTTTCAAAAGAAAATAGTATAGTTCTAATGGATTGTTGGATCTTGTACATATGGATTTGTGTGGTCCTTTTAGAGTGAGAAGCTTGCAGAGAGATAGGTATTCCATGTTGTTGATTGATGATTACACAAGGATTATGTGGGTTACTTTCTTAAGGGAGAAATCTAAAGCCTTGGAGAAGTTCAATATTTTCAAAGATATGGTTGAGATAGAGATAGGATTAAAGCTGTGTTAGAGATCAGATAGAGGTGGTAAACTCACTTCTAGTGAGTTTAATGCATTTTGTGAAGAGCGTGCAATGAAGAGACAATTATCTACTATGCAAACCCCTCAATAGAATGGTGTTGTGGAGAAGAAGAACATGACAATTTTGGAAGCTACTAGAACCATGATGATTGAAGGAAATATTCTGCATATCTATTGGAGAGAAGTTCTGAGTATTGTTCAATAAACTTTTAACTGAGTGCATATCAAAGGTGATACTAGTAAGACTCCTTATGAGTTATGGTTTGTTCATTTTCCTACAGTTAGGTATTTTAGAATTTTTGGAAGTAAATACTATATCAAAAGAGATGAAGATTTAGAGAAATCTAGTTCTAGACATGATGAAGGTATTTTTATTGGTTATTCTACTAAGAGAAAGGCCTACCAGTGTTATAACAAGAGGTTGAGAAAGATAGTTGAAAGTGATAATGTGAAAGTTGATGAAGGAAATGTATATCAGCCTAGATCTTGTATCGGAGTGTTCCAGAAAAGTCCGAGAATCAAGGAGAAGGTGCAAGTGCTAGTGTAGAAGAAAGAGTTCAAGAGTCTAAAAATAAAGGAAATCCTAAGACTCCAAGGTACGTGAGATTAAATAATTCAGAAAATCATATCATAGGAGATAATAATAAAGGTGTGATGACTAAAAGAAGAATTACTAAAGAGTATTTCTTGATTTCTAAGATTGAACCTAAGGATGTTAGTGAAGCTTGTAAAGATGAAAATTGAGTTAAAGATATGGAAGAAGAGTTGAATCAGATTGAGAAGAATAATACATAGATTCTTATTCCTAGACCTAAGGATAAAAATGTAATTGGAGCTAAATGGATATTCAAAAACAAACTGGATGAAAAAGGTGAAGTTGTTAGGTTCAAAGCTAGACTTTTTTGTAAGCGTTATTCTTGGATGGAAGGTATTGATTTTGGGGAGACTTTTGCTCTGGTATCTAGAATTGAAGTTGTTAGATTATTTCTTTCTTATGATT
This sequence comes from Cryptomeria japonica, assembly GCF_030272615.1. Taxonomy (NCBI): domain Eukaryota; kingdom Viridiplantae; phylum Streptophyta; class Pinopsida; order Cupressales; family Cupressaceae; genus Cryptomeria; species Cryptomeria japonica. The sequence continues at coordinate 83,530,780 of NC_081410.1, read as the reverse complement.
CTTGCAAATATTTCAAATTTTATTAGATGGATGTCAAGTCAGCCTTTCTTAATGGTGAGTTGGAAAGGGAAGTCTACATTGAGCAACTAGATGGAATTCGGTTGATAGATCAAGAAGATATGGTTTGCAGATTGAAGAAAGAGTTGTATGCACTAAAGTAAGCCCCAAGAGCCTGGTATGCTAGATTGGACAAGTATTTGATGAATCTTGAATTCAATAAAGGTGCTACTAATATTAATTTGCATTCCAAGATTGATCATGACAACATTTTGATTGTTGAGGTATTTGTGGATGATATTATTTTTGGAGGGAATGATGGTTTGTGCAAGAAGTTTGTTGATGATATGTAGAATGTATTTGAGATGTTTATAATTGGTTAGATGAAATTATTTTTGGGATTGCAAATTATTCAATCAGATAAAGGTATTTTCATATCTTAGTCTATGTAAAGGAATTATTGAAGAAGTTTGGTTTGGATGATGCTAAGCTAGTTGGTACTCCTATGGTAAATAGATGTAAGTTGTCAAAGGATGATGATTCTACATAAGCAAATTAGACTAGATACAGGTCTGTGATTGGTGGATCATTATATTTGACTTAGAATAGACTAAATATTATGAATGTTGTATGTCTTGTTGCTAGATTTCAAGCTAATCCTAAGGAATCTCATGTTGTAGCTGCGAAAAGAATATTTAGATATTTGAAAGGGATTGCTAATTAAGGTTTCTGGTATCCTAAAGATGATGACTTTATTTTGAGTGCTTTTACTGATGCTAATTGGGCATGTGATGTTGATGACCTGAAGAGTACTAGTGGTGGTTCATTTTTATTGGGAAAAAGATTGGCTTCATGGATGAGTAAGAAGAAGAATGGTATTTCTTCATCTACTACAAAGGATGAGTATATTGTTACTACTAGCAATTGTACATAGGTGATATGAATGAAGTAGATATTGAAGGATATCAAAGTTATTTATGATGTGCCTACAACTATATACTATGATAATTCAAGTGCTATCATTATTTATAAGAATCTGGTGTTGCATTCAAAGACCAAGCATATATCAATCAAGTTTCATTTCTGGAGAGAGAAGGTGAATGAGAAGGAAGTTATATTCGAGTATGTGTCTACATATATCTTCACCAAGCCTTTGCCTAAGGATACTTTTGAGTATCTCAGAGGAAAGCATAAGAACTAAGATGCATGTATTTGCATCAGTATAGTACATATCACAATCATATATTGTGCTCTAAATTGATGAGTGGTAGATTCTACTTAGGAGGAGTGGTTAGTTTTGTGACTTTTTATGTTCAATTGTGGAGTGAGTTTGGCTAGAGATTGTTGTGAGATATGTGTCTTTGGTATTGCTATCAAAGAGAGAGAGAGAGTCATATGAAAAGTTGAGTAATATCTTAAGGGGGAGAGAGTGAATCTTTGTATTATTATGAGGAGATTATTGTCTTTGTTTGCATTGATTATTTTTCGCATTCATATGTTGCCATTGTGTGTTGGAAAAGTGGGTCAATAGAACTTAAAATGTGAAAAATGAAGCCCAAGGAGACTTGTCCACACACCCACAGAACTTCTTGGTGCAAGCTATGGAGTCATGAAGGATGACTCAGCTTCCCAAGGTTGGTTCCATGGTTCTTTATCTCACAAGGTCCCTCAAACCAATTTCTCTACTCTCAGATCACCGAGCAAAGTGGTTTAGGGATGACAAATGCAAGAACGAGGGATGCTTTGGTTGATTTTAACATGAGAATGCAACCTATCTATGCATGATCCTACAAATGAAATTAACTTGATTATAAGATGACAAGGCTATTAGTGATACTATCCTAACATGATATACTAGTTATATGGTTAAGCTATTGATAAAAGAAGCAATTCTCATTTGCAAAGAGAGAGACTAAATGTGATAAAATTGAGCATAAGTATGATACTAAGACCTTGCATATCTTTTTTTGGAGGAGAGAGAGCTCTATTTATAGTGAAAATAGGGCAATGGATGGGTAGGATTGAAAGAGTTTATCATAGGTCAAGATTGAAAATTATCAATCCATGTTTGCAATTTGCACCAATGAAATGGTGACAATTGTCAATATAGGGCTGGGTGAGAGGAAATGTAAGAAGCATTAAATGCTTGAGAAGACCTAATGGTTACCTTAGGGGGTAAGGGTTAAGGTTAAGTTAGGATTACCCATTGGATAAATCTTTTACCCAAAGAATAAACTCTAGTACAAAGGATTAAGGACTAACCATGGTCAAAGCAATAAATGCTTGATGAGACCCTTGGGTTACATAGAGGTTGAGTTTAGAGAAAGTCTTTAATCATGTTGCAGGGTTGAGTTAACCATTAATGGTTTGGAAGACTTTCAAAGTTAAGTTGTTGAAGCCTTTAATGGTTTTCAAAGACTTTGAGGGTTTGAGAAGTGACTTCCCCTTGCTTCGGGATGTGACAATATTTAGGAGATGGGTTAGGTTAATTTAGAAGTGATTAGAATAATCTAGAAGGAGGTTTAGAGAGGCAAGTGGGAGATGTAGGATTTTGCAAGTGGATGGAGAAATAATAGGATTTAATTGAAATAAAGTTAATTTAATTCAATTTGGTTGCAATTTGGGAAATTGAATAAATTAGATTTATTCAATTTAGGGTAAACTATTTAATTAAATTTGAATTTAATTAAAAAGTGGATAGAAGGGATTTAATTGAATAAAATGATTTATCCCATTAAATGGTAAAAGAGGTTTAGTGAATTTAATTTAAATAAATTGAGTAATTTACTTAATTTAAATAGAGGAATGTGAGTGATTTAATTAAATTGGATTTAATTAAATAGAGGAATGAACATAAAATATTCATTTAGGAATATGGTCATTTTTATATGTCTACATTTTGCCCCTCTTTGAAGTGATGTGTGTGCACATGTTAATTCAAAGAAAGTGATGTGTCGTCAAAATTTGATTATGATCAGTGTGATGTTGTTTTTAAGATTTTCATGTCATGCCACAGATTTGATAAGTGATTTTGATAATGCCCCCTCGGGAGATGAATCAATTTTTTTGAAAATTTAATTTAATTTGATAATTTTGTCAATGTAGAATGTGAAAAATTGATTCATCTCCCGATAAATAATGTTTGTTAGGGTTAGACAGAGACTGCGAGAAAGCTACATGCCCCATCTCCAAACCCTAATTCAATTCACCCTATAAAAGGGGAAATGTGCATTATTTTGTCTCATTTGTGCTTTGTTGACTTTGGAGAGAGAGACTTTTGGAGAAGAGTCAACATGCCGATTCCATATTCTACTCATTGATTCGAGTGCGTGCAGAGGTATCAGAGGCCTGCCGTATATGGACCATCGATAAGTCAACCTTTTGACCCTTTTTGGTTTTTTGATTTTGTCATTTCTGGTAATTTTTTGAATTTTCTATGCAGATTTTACGTTTTAGCGCATCGCATCGAAAGTGTAGTGCATACAAAAATTTTCATAGCGCGTAGGGTTTAACGAATAGGGTAGCATCCAAAATTATTAGGCTAGCACATAGTTAGGTTAGGGTAGCACTTCGGGTTGGATTAGCACATCGGGTGTATAGGCTAGGGTAGAGGGTAAGTCGAGTAGCGCGTAGGAAAAACCTAGTGCATAGGGCTTGTAGGAGGTCGCATGGGTAGGGTTAGATAGCACGTAGGTGTAACCTAGCGCATAGGGTTAAATTCATAGCGCATGGAGGGGATAGTATAGCGCATAGAGGGTCTTAGTGCATAGGGTTTTTTAGAGGGCACTTGTGAAGAAAAGGATAGCGCATAGGGTTTTCTTAGCGCATAGAGTTGGTTAGGTAGCGCGTAGACAAAATAGTGTAGCGTGTGAGATGCAGTTTGGCACTTGGATAGGATATGTTAGCGCATACAATAAAATTTGTTGATAAAGTGGGATTTTGTGAATGAGAAAATTTTGTAGGTAATGTCAAGTTTGTCGGGATAAGTGAATTGTTGTCATTTTTTGTGTCTTTTGTCTTTGATATGTCCAATATGAGTTCTGATACAACTTGATTTGTTTTGCGATGTTGGAAGTTGATATAGATTTTGGTGTGATTTTGGATATTTTGTGGAACTTGATTTTAATGTGTTCAAAGTTTTTCAAGTTTTGGATATGAATACGATTGATGTGAATTTGTGGAGCTTGAGTTATGTTACAAATTGATATGGAACTTGAGTTGTGTTACAAGTTGATATGAAACTTGAGTTGTGTTACAAGTTGATGTGATGTGAAACTTGAGTTGTGTTACAAGTTAATATGATTTGATGAATTGATATGGTGTGAAACTTGATTTAGATTTCTTCAAAGTTTTCAAGTTTTTGAGATGATTTTGATTTTGATATCCATATGTCTGATGAGGGAACTGATATTTGGACTTTCATTGGGTTTGATAGGAGCATCTTGGTGTAGTGCAGTCGCGTGAGTGATTTTCGAGATCGTGGTCATTGATACCACGATTGACACAGGGAGACAAGGATATTATTGATAGGTGTGGTTTGACCTCTTTGCTAGAGATGCCTTGGTTTATTGTAAACTAGGGTTTGTTGATAGTGTTGGCAGAGAGGTGGCATAGTGATACAAACACCTTTCATTTAGCTACAGGTGAGATGACAGTGAAACCTAAGGATTGCTATCGGATTCTGCGGATTCCTATAGTAGGTGCACTGCTACCATATGAGCAGATAGAGGAGGGTGGGACCGAGGCATTACACCAGATATTTCAGGATGATACCCTTTGCGGGTATGAGATCCCATGGTAGGAGTTTTTGGATTTGGATTACGCTCCCTTGCCATTAGTTCTAGTAGGTTTCATTGGTGGTTTCCTATGTCCCGACCATACATCGAAGGGATTGTCCATTGGATGGGGGTTAGTGCTGGGGGACATGGTGATGCAGGGTCATCATTTTGCATGGGGATCAGCTATGCTGGCCCATCTATATAGGGATCTTCATGAGGTAGTGTACCTAGGATATGGAATTTTATCAGCTGGTGTGACACTTCTCTAGGTATGGGCATGGGAGCATATTCCCGTAGCTAGGCCATTGGTAGATAGAGATAGGCCTTTGGATGTGCTTATGCATATGGGTATAGGGGGAATAGTTATTCAACACAAGTTGGGCAAGCTAGAGCACTGGAGGAGGGTTCTAGATGATATTGATATGGTCATCTGGTGACCCTATATAGGTTGTGAAGTTTGGGCTAAGGATGGGATGGAGATGTCGTATGTCTTCATTTCTAGGTATCTGATAGGGCAGACACCCTTTGTTATAGAGAGATTTTTGCATAGTCGGGTGTTGCGGTAGTATGGGCGACAACAAGGCATACCATAAGGAGCATGCCTATATGCTTGACGGAGATAGGATATCCCAAATTGGGGCCCTATGATTGACAAAACGATGGCAGTAGAGGAGTTCCTTCAGTTAGCTGACCAGATTTGGGATTATGCCCTTGAGATCATGGATGTAGGGATGACTCACGAGTTTGTAGGACTCTTTACAGCACAAGGAGTAGCCAAGATATCTGGTCCAGCTAAGATGATTCCAGCATTTTATGATGATTAGGAGGTAGATGAGGGAGGGGAGGATGGAGGAGGAGGGGATGGAGGAGATGATAGAGGAGGTGGGAGAGGTCGACAAGAAGTTAGAGGGAGATTGGAGTTGAGGAGGAGAGGAGATAGGGATGGAGACAGTGGTGGGAGGGTGATACAAGCAGAGAGAGTTGTCCAGTGGGTGGTCTTGGATAGAGGGAGAGGGGGTTTTGCAATCAAAGCTGGAGAGGAGGAGCGGGTGGAGGAGGTGATAGCAGCAGTTGGTGGGTATGAGGATGTGCGGTGATTGACTCAAAGGAGGAGTTCAGATGTGTTACCTCCACCAGCATCGAGGACAGGTAGAGGGACAGCGGGTACCACTTCATAGGTACCCTTGCAGATAAGGATTCCTATGCATGTGGAGGATGCATAGATTAGATTGTTGTAGTTGTCAGTGTAGCAGTTGTATACATAGATGTTGGTGCAGTAGCACTAGATTACATAGCTGACCACAGAGTAGGATACTGCTTTGGATCGATGGGGTCAAGATGAGCCTCGAGCAGAGGTGGTGGAGAGAGCAGCGGCAGGTGGTCTGATGAGAGACACCTTGAGAGAGCTGACTTTGAGAGCCAAGGAGGTGGAGTATTATAGGAGACATTACGAGGATGTGGTGCCCAGGGAGCACCGGGTGCAGGGTTTCACACAGTCGAGATCTAGTTGATCTCAAGAGACTGGTTCTTAGTCAGAGAGCAGAGGCGTGACAGGGCCCTCGAGACATGATCCACCTAGAGATCCAAGGGCTGGGACATCTGCTATGAGACATTCTCCCTTAGGAGATAGTCATACCTAAGATACGTTGTCTCTATTGTACTTTGATCATTGTTTTGTGATGGTCACAGACATGACATATTTTGTACATTTGATCATTTTGAGATATATATATATATATATATATATATATATATATATATATATATATATATATGATACCATTTTCTTTGATCTGCATGTGATGTGCTATGGATGATGCTTTTTATATGATTATGCAATGCTTATGCAATTTTATATATGATGAATATGATGTGATAATGCAGGATGTATGAGATGTATCATGAAAAATGAGATGTATGATATGATATGCTATGAGATGTATCTTGAAAATGAGATGTGAGATATGATATGTTGTGAGATGTATCTTGATATGCAACTAATTCTAAAATGATATGCAACTAATTGTAAAATGATGTGCAACTAATTGTAAAATGATGTGCAACTAATTTGTTTTTGAGCATCCTCATTCTGCATTTGTCGTCTCGATATAGCCCCATGTTATTTTTCTTTCGATATATGTATCATCATTAAGAATTGATTGATCTTGGGATATGTTGAAAATTTATACAAGCATAATGGTATAATTGAACCATGATGACCTGAGGAAAATTTACATGATGTTTGATTTTGCAAGATAGCATAAGCGTCAAGGTATAATTGAACCAGGATGACCTGAATGTTGCTTGCAGATAAACAGACAAGATTAAACCATTTGTATATGTAAAGTGGAATCATGTCTTCAATGATGTGTTGTGAATCGTGTCTTAAGACAAGTATCTACACAATACAAATGATCTCCTCATAGACAGAAGACTAAAAAAAATAAAAATTGGATTTTCCCAATTTGTCTAGCTTTGAAGCATTATGGAGAAAATTTAGAGAGTCCAATAATTCAAAAAGTTTAAATGCAAAAAAAAGTCAAAAATTTATGCAAAATGCAACATGTGATCAGAAAATCATCCATCATATTTCTTTTGTGATTCTTTGTTTTAGTAATCAATGTTTTGCGTTGTGATTTGTGTGAGTTTTTGGGTTGTTGGATATGATGTTTTGATTTTGCAAATAGTTTGGATGGTTTGAACATGCTGCAAGTATTTGATTATTATTGTCCCTAGCTAAGTGTACCTCTTGATGCAAGTATGTATAGTGATTACCAAGCCATGGTGAGATGTGGTGAAAGGCTAGATGGATAAATCAAGATAGTGACTATGCTAAGTATGTCCTGAATGGATATTTGTGATAAAATGTCAGGTGATGGCTGATAGTGTTTTACTGTGGAGATAAGGATATGGATATAGATAGAGGAGCTATTCTTTCACAATAGCACCTGTTACCAGGTTTTCACCAATTGCTTTTATTATACCTCTTTATTTGCTTTTCCTTGATTTTTTTTGATTTTTTTCACTTTTTCCGTGCATTAGACTACTCAAGTGTAGTATTTCTTCAGATGGATGTTGTTAGTTGGTTCATCGATCACATCTCCTTCTGAAGTTGTTAGCTGATAAGCACCTAATCCATAGAATAATATGATGTTATAGGAACCTAAACAGTTAGGTTCAAATTTCCCTTTCTTTTCTCGATCTTGTTGATTTTTAGGATTTTCCTTGAGTAATAGGTCACCAACTTTAAAAATCCAGGGAATGACTTTGTGGTTGTAACTTTTGCACATGCGTTGCTAATATACTTCAAGATGAGCATAAGCATGCTGGCTTCTTTCATCTAATAGTTCAAGTTCTTGCAGTTGGTTAACTCAATACTTCTCATCTGGGATTAAGCCTTTCAGAGAGACTCTGAGAGAGGGAATTTCTACCTCCAGGGGTAAAATAGCTTCCGATCCATATACCAATGAGTATGGTGTTGCTCCTATAGGTGTGTGGATGCTAGTTCTATATGCCCAAAGTACTGGATTGAGTTGTACATGCCAATCTTTGCCTACATCATTGACTGTCTTCTTTAGGATTTTCAATATTGTTTTGTTGGATGCTTCTGCCTGACCATTCCCCTGTGGGTAGTATGGTGTAGAGAAACGATGTTGTATTTTAAATTTTTCACATAGTTCTTAGACATCTTAGTTTTTGAAAGGTCATCCATTATCGGTGATGATGGAACTTGGAATACCATAGATGCAGATCAGATAATTAAGGATAAAAGAGACAATTTGTTTTCTAGTTACTATGGTCATGGGGACTGTTGTCACTATTTTTAAAATGGGGTTCTTCTTTCCCCATAATTGGCTATGGTACCTTGAAAGTTTTCCGAATGAGGTGTGATCCTAAGTGCTTCAGTTTTGTTCTAAACCTTAGGGTTGTAAGGGTTTTAATTTTTTAGATTTTTTTTCCTTGCTAAGCCCTCTGGTTTCTATTTTGCCGTTACTTTATTTTCACTTAAGTCATGGGTCGCAGGGTCGTAGGAAGTGTCCCCCCCTTGCTTTTTACCTAGGTGGTTATGTTGATTATTTGAAAAAATTTCGCCCTATTTTATTTCCTTCTAAAGTGTCGGGCCCAATAAACGCCGATCAACTTGAAGAAAGATCCAACGGTTGGCGCTATTTCGCAAGGGTTAAGTACTCACCCTTTAAGGCCGCGAAATAGTGAGAATGAATATCAGCCGTCCATGTGTTGTGATGGAGGAGGTAAAAGGTATAGTTGTCAGAGGTAGATGGAGCCCCGTGGCTTTCTTCCAGCGTATTAAAAGGTAGCGCGTGGCACAAGTCACCACAGTCAGCGGGCCCACCATTCCTCAGGACCAAGGTTTTAAAAGTGGCCCCCAAAGATGAGTCGGCTCACAGGTGGAGATGACCTGGCAGGGACAGCTCTTACAATTCATTGAGACCCCGTGGCTTCTTCCAGCGAATGAAAAAGTGACAGGTCAGCTCCGAAAATGATAAGGCGCCAGGTGTTCATGGCGTGTCCATGGGCCCACCTTTCCTGAAAGCTTCTAACAGGGTTTAAATGTTGAGCAGGTTGAGATATGATCTAACAGTTCATGCTATTTCGCAGGGGTAAGATGCCCACTTCTTAAGGCCGCAAAATAGCAAAAGTCAACTAGGACCGTCCACGTGTCTTGATGACACGCAGTCTAAAAGGAAAATGTGGGTCCCTATGGTTCATGCTTGGTGACTAAAAAATTGACAAGTCAGCTCCGACAATGATAAGGCGCCAGGTGTCCATGACGTGTCCATGGGCCCACCATCTCTGAGGACCTTTTTAAAGGGTTAAATACCGATCGACTGTAGAGATGATCTGACGGTCAGCGCTATTTCGCAAGGGTTAAGTACTCACCCTTTAAGGCCGCGAAATAGCGAGAATGAATATCAACCATCCACGTGTCATGATGATGACATGGCCAAAAGGGAAAAACATGGCCCGCCACAATATAAAGGGATACATTCGGCCAGTATCAAAATAGAATGTAAAGGGATTTTCTAAGCTAATGATCAGATGCCGCGTGGTATTATGTAGCCAATAGGAAGATGGGACCCGGACTAAAGACAAAGCCATCAAAATGCAATTCACAGTGAGACACTTGTAGGAAGGCTGCGACCCGTTGGAGTTGAAATATGAATTCTCGTATGAATTCAATTTTGAAGGGACGGCCGAAGCATGCGGAATCAATGTTATAGTTAAGGCCCAGAGTACAAGCATTTGATTTCCTAACAACCAAGTATAGAGATCTTTTAAAAGGATTTTGCAGAAGAGTAACGCAGAGTTATCTTTTGCAAATATAGAGAAGGTAAATCAGTTGTAGAGCGAATTCCTTGAAGCAAGCATCAGATTCTTTCTTATTTTGCAGCTATTCTTGTGTGTTGTAACAAGTGGAATTATTCTCGTATTATAGAAGTGTTTAAGAAGTGATATTCATCTGGTTGTTTTGCAAATGGCTCCTAAAAGGGAATTCTCTGGTAAAGTTGATTATTTAGAAAGGAGTGTGTGTGATGACTTTTTAGAACAATTGACGCTGTCAACCAACCAGGCATCTAAGGCCAAAGAGTTAGTACCCAGGGCTCCCCGTCTGAAGATTGGAGAAGGATTATATGACAAGGGTAATTGGTTAAGAGACCCACAGGTTGGACTATCTAGGTTGGGGTTATTTAGAATCGGATTTGGGATGAGGAATTCTCCTGCTCCTCAAAATAGCATTTGGGAATTAGATGTTGGGAAGTTGGTAGTCCCAGGGGTGTTCATGGATACAGATTTGTTAACCCAAATGGCATTGAATTATGATTCAGTTACAAGATGCATCCGGGATGTAAATGGAAAAACCCTCGTGGAGATTAATGCAGAAGAGTTGAGAACAGCATTTGGGCTTAGTGAGTTCACCAATTTCTTGGAACCTATAAACTTCACACAATTAGCTCAGGTGTACAGGGCACAGAGGAGTCATCTTAGGAATGGGCCTCTCAAAGAACTTTTTCTGAAAGTAGGAGGGTTAGTAGTTGTAGGGCCCAACACACAAGAGCCTTTTTCATTAAGTATGTTTACCTTGAGGGCAAAAGGGATGTATTGGGCACTTTGCCAAGTTCTAGGAGAGGATGCTGAATCGAATATGCCAAACCATTACTTGCTAATGGTTGTTCAAATTTTGAATCCTTCTCTTGCTATTACATTTGATTATGCTTCTTGTATTGCCGACGCTATCCATGGAGGGTTGATAGGGATAAAGAATGGAAAGGTGGAGAGGCCATTTGGGTGGTATTCACTCTTGATGCACCTCTTTCTCTTCAAAGGTGGTGATTATTTTGCTAGTGGTATGGACCTGGTAAAAGAAAAGGAGGGAGAGAAGATGTCGATACAACTATGGAATACTGTGTTGTCATGGGACAGAGAGGATGCTAGTTTTCTAAAATTTTACAAATATTTTGCATCCAAAATAAGGACTCTCCTTTGCTCTAACAACCCAAGAGTCCCCAAGGTTCTTCTGGAGTTCTTAAGACCAAAAGAATTCCTAGAGAATATCAAGATAGTTCATAACTGGGGTGATATGTACTTATATCCAGTCTCTACAGTTTTTAGAGTCTTTGGTTTCAGAGGCACCCCATTTTTGTTACCATACCAGGTTCCCCTCAAAGTGGGAATAGCTGAGATTCTCAGACAAATTGGTAACCTGCAAGAGGCAGAGTTAACAGGCAGAGGTAAAGGGACTATTTTCCCTATGGCTACAGTAGCCCACCAATTTGTAATCACCAAGGGAGGCTGGAAATGTTTTGAGGATTTCCTCAAACCCTACCATTTGTCCACTGCAGTGTCTAGATGCACTGATCCAGAGGATTTTTACAATGGTGTGTTCCAAAAGAAAGTAGCATGCAGAGGTAGGCCTCATCAATTCCACTTTCCTGAAGACCTCATCAGGAATGAATTTGATTTAGATTAATAGGAGTTGAGGAAAGAAAAGTGGGTGGCTTACAGGAAGGCCCTAAATTTTGTGCATCAGTTTGATGCTAGCTATGACCCATTGTCTAGCTTCTTCCCATTGGAAGAGAAGATAAAATTTTTGATTATTTGTTTTGAGGATGTAATGCAAACAATAAAGGAGAAGAGGGAAGTTGTAATCAAGAACAACCCTGAGAAAGCAAGAATGATTTTGGGAAAATCAGCTCCCACTAAAGCAATCCTTCCTGGTGATTACACCCTGCATAAGAAAGCAGGTTATAGTGTGTTGGTGTCTACAACAGGAGAGCCCTCTTCATCCAAAGGAAAGAGGAAGGCACAGGAAGTCATTGACATCCAGGACAGCCCAAAGAAGTAGAGGGTGGGAAAGGAAGTGCAATCAGATACACCCCTATATTCCCCATCCCAATCCCCTCTCCACATAGGAGATGAGCAAGCAGCAACTGAATATCTCTCTCAGTTGGGAAGCTTGGGGGAGATTGCATATACATATGATGAAGTGGAAGAAGGGATGCCAGAAGAACCCACTGAAGCACAGATGGATATCACTTCAACTGAACTCAAAGGCCAGGAGTGGGATCCTGAGATAAAGAAGGCCACTAGTGCCTTTCTAGCTGATGATAGTTTTGTCACATCTGAAGCATTCATGCAATTTATCTGGAAGCAGCATATAGATAAATATAATGCTAGATGTGAAGCAAGAAAGGCAGAACAGCCTGATAAAGATCCAACCTCAGTGGAGGAAGAAATAAAACAGGAGATGATGGAAGAATTCAAAACCATCACTCCTGAATAGGGAAGGGATCTAGTAGCACAAGCTGGAGTGCTCATTTTACCAGAATGGAATATTGCTGATGCTCTGGTGCTGGATGCAGTAAGAAAGGAGACCAAACCCATGGAAGGGGTTACATTCAGTAAGGACAATGCTGCACTAGTCATGTGGTCCCTTAAAAGAAATGAGGACAAGAAAGGTAAGGACACCTCAGGGACAAGTCACATTGGTGGATTGATGATCAAGAGAGTAGAGAGTACAGGGGTAGTAGAGGATGCTAGCACTATGCTAGAGACTGCTAAATTTAGTGTTGCGGTGGCTAAAAAGGAAGCCAAAGAAAAGGAGGCCCTCCAGCTTAAATTGGAAACAGTTTTGAAGGCCTATGATAGTGCTAAGGAGGAGATAAGAGGCAAAGATAGCATTATTGCTAAATTGCAGAGCCAGCTACCAGGACAACACCAACAAGGTGAGTCTTCAACATTAATGATCACCTCTTCTCCTGCAAGACCTCCACCTACTAGCCCCATCATTGAGCTCCCACCATCTCCTGTGCCTTCCAGCTCTCAAATGATTGAGATAACTCCCCAAGAATTGGAGAATCTAAAGCAGACTCAGGCCTATTATGCGGGGAAGTATGAGGAGAAGATAAAAGCCACAATCTCTAGTTTTGCAGACACTATAAATGCCTCACTCCTTCACAATAGTGTAGGAAAGGTCATGGAGATATGGACTGAATTAAGAAGAGATAAGGCCATTTTGACACCCATTTTTGATAGATGGAGGCCTAGGGAGCAAGACTTAGAGTTCATGTGTGTTTCCTGTGATGAAGCAAGAGCTAATCCCATTATCAAATCCACTTCTGATATCACTAAGAGTTTATTGCAATTGGCAATAGAGGTGGATAATGTGGAAAGAAAGGTTAAATTGCTTAAGAAGGAATACACTGATCAAGTTTGTGAGTTGCTCCCAGGGATTTTTGCCAATCCAGATCAGCTGAAAGATAAGCAGATATGGCTCAATGAGATAAATGCCAAATTGTCAGCAAGAGTCAAGGGAATCATTGATCTGGATGATACCTCTTTCTTTGTTATAACCATACAGGAAATAGAAAGAATTAAATCACACTATAGTTTTCTTAACTCAGAAGTCAACAAACTGAGGAATTCTTGGAAAAAGTTGACTAAAGTTAAAAATGATGTGATTAGTTTTGTATGGCCGACAGAGGAGATATATAGTGAGTGGGGAGTTAGATATTCCACTCGAGATCCGGAGCAGTTGGAGGGCGCCCCTGAAGAGCCAGAAGAGGTTATAACTGAACAACCCGTTGAACAGACTGCTGGGGAATCTGAGAAGAGTGCATAACTGATTCGCACAAAAAATTGTAGCCTCTTCAATTTTTGAAGTAAATATAACAAAATTTCCTCGAGAAGTCCGAAGCTTTGTGCATCCATATTGTTATAAATGGATACCAGGACTAGAGTGAAAGGGAACACAAAATTTTGTAAGAAAACGCTGCAGAAATATTATCTAAGCTTTTCCAAAGTTTAATGGAGAATCAGACTTTTGTAAAATCTTTTCAAATGAATATCAATATACAGACTGTCAGTTTTGAGTGAAACTTTGTGTCGTCTTCAAACTTGTCCTTAAGTTTATTTACTGTTTCATTCTAAATAATCCAGGATTTTTTTGTTTGATTGAAATTGTAAGGCAATCTCAGTATGGGTGTTTTTAGCTTTTCTCTCTAGGAGGGAAATTAAATATGCATGACCATTCTTACCAGTAAATACTTTGGGAGGATCTTTGAATTTTGAGGACCATAGTTTTGTTTGAAGTGATTGAATTCTTGTTGGTGTTAGGCATTCGTAAGGATTAATGGAAACCAAGTTGATGGGAAGTATAGAGATATTTTGTTTCAGGAGTTTTATTTGAGTTTGAGTGACTCTGTAGCCTTGGATAAAGCACTGGTACTAATCGAAGCTGTTTATTGCATGCTTTGTTGATCAAATATGCTGAAGTTGAGTATTGTTTCATTCTTTGTTTTCAGTTGTTTTCAAGGTGAATAAACTCACTGGTTTTCTGGACTGGTTTTCTATGGGTTTGTTGCTTAAGAGTGTGAAGTTAATTCACAAAGGGTATACCCACCTGGGCTCCAAGAAGAGCCCAAAGTGTAGAAGGTCTAACCAAACCTTGTCATATGTTGTCTCTAAAATCCCTTTATCCTTGATGTCTTCTCAGCACCCACTTTAGATTGTATTATTAAGGGCATTGAAGGGGAATCAGATTTTGAGAACAACAGGGACTGCTTCTATCCACTTGGTAAAGTATTATGTTGCAGTTATAATGAACTTGTGTCCATTTGAAGACAAAGGATAAATTTTTCCGACTAAGTCTAGTCCCCACTAACAAAAGGACCAGGATGTTGTGAATGGCTGTAGTTCTTGTGCTGGTGCATGTATAAGATTGCCATGGATTTGGCATTTAGGACACTTTTTTGCAAAGTGATAAGAATCTTTTTCCATTGTTGGCCAGTAATATCCCATTCTTAGAAGCTTTTTAGCAAGAGTAGTACCACTAGAATGTGTGCCACAAATACCTTTGTGAATCTCGTGTAAAGCGGAGTCAGATTCATTATGGTCAAGGCAATGAAGAAGAGTACCATCTAGACCTTGATGGTACAAATTATTAGTAGTAAGGGTATAACAAGTAGCTTTTTGGTTAAAGTTACATTTTTGGTTTTGGGACAAGTCAATGGGTAGGATATTGGTCTTAAGATACTTATATATCATTTCATATAAGGGGGAGTCTGAACCAGTTAAGGCATAGATAACATGGGATTCCAAGTGTCATAAGCTGGGGAGAATAGTTGCTCTACCAGAAACTCGTAACGACTCTGTTGTTCTGGAATTTACAGTAATGAAGCGATAGTAGCCATTTCATTGGCTACATTGTTGTTCAACCTTGGTATTTGCTCAAAGGTGATGTGTACAAAATATTGTTTGAAGGCATCCACCATTCACTTGTAGGGTAGTAGCTTGTCATCCTTTGTCTGATAGTTGTTGTTGATTTGATTGACGACTAATTGTGAGTCTCTATAGACCTTTAACTCTGTGGTTTTCCATTCTATGGCCATTTTGATGCCTATAACCAATGCCTCATATTCAACCACACTATTTGTGCATGGGATCATATAGGCTTATGTTCCCATGTACAAATAGTGTGGTTGAATATGAGGCATTGGTTATAGGCATCAAAATGGTCATAGAATGGAAAATCACAGAGTTAAAGGTCTATAGAGACTCACAATTAGTCATCAATCAAATCAACAACAACTATCAGACAAAGGATGACAAGCTGCTACCCTACAAGTGAATGGTGGATGCCTTCAAACAATATTTTGTACACATCACCTTTGAACAAATACCAAGGTTGAACATCTCAGTAGTGGTTCTTCTGCTAGTTGATCTGCTATTACTTGTCCCTTGATAGCTCTTCACTCCATATAGTGGATATCAAATTCACTAAGAATCATGACCCATTTAGCCAATTGGCCTGTAAGAGATACTTTGCTAGGTAAATATTTGAGAGGATCAATTTTTACAACTAGCTTAATTGTGTGAGCTAGAATGTAGTGGCGGAATTTTTGAGAGGCGAAGACCACAACTAAACAGGCTTTCTCAATAAAGGTGTAATTTAGCTCATAGCCATTCAATGTCTTGTTGATGTAGTATATTGCTCATTCCTTTCCTTGCTGATCTTCTTGTGCTAACAGTGCCCCCAGAGATTTATCTGTTGTCGAAATGTAGAGAATAAGTGGCTTTTTGGCTATTGGTTGTACCAGAACTAGTGGGTTCATCATATATTATTTGATTTGATAGAAGGATTCGACACACTTGGCTTCCCATTTGAATGGTACATTTTTATGTAGCAAATGATTAAATGGGAGACTTTTATCTGCTAGTTGAGTAATGAATCACCTGATTGACTAAAGTCATCCTTGTAGCAACCTGAGTTGGCTAATATTCTTTGGTGGTGGCATCTCCATGATGGCTTGTACCTTTGTTGGATCCACTTCAATACCCCTAGCTGAAACTATGTAACCGAGTAATTTACCTGATGTAACCCCAAAGACACACTTCTTAGGGTTGAGCCTAACTTGGAAATTTTCCAATCATTCAAAAATATTTTCTAAGATGCTTAGATGTTCTGCTCTAGTGAAGGATTTATCTAGTAAATCATCCACATAGTCTTCCATGAAGGTATGCATCATATCATGAAAGATTGTTGTCATTAGTCGTTGATAAGTTGCTCCTACATTCTTTAAGCCAAAAGGGATGACATTCCAACAATATGTTCCCCAAGGATAGGTGAATGTTGTTTTATCTTGATCCTCTGGGGCTATCTTGATTTGGTTATATCTTGAAAAACCATCCATTAGGGATAACATTGCATGGCCTGCTATGAGGTCTACAATGATGTCAATACTTGGTAAAGGAAAGTCATCCTTTGGATAGGTGTCATTGACATCTCTAAAATCTGTGCATATTTTGATACTACCATCTGGTTTTTAAATTGGTACAATGCTGGAAATCCATTCTGCATAGTCGATGGGTCAGATAAATCTGACATCTAATAGTTTCTTTAGTTTAGCTTTGACCATGAGTGCCACATGTGGATTCATCTTTCGTAGTTTTTTCTTAACTCGTTTAGCTCCTTGAGTTGTAGACAAGTGATGCATGATTAATTGTGGATCAATCCTAGGCATATCTGCATATGCCCAATCAAAGCTGATTTGCTTTTCTTTAAAAAATTTGATAAATTCTGACCTTTTTGCTTCAGTCAGAGATTATGCAAGGTGTATATTTTTGGTTGCTTTTGTAGTACCAATGTTGATTGATTGAGTGGGCTCAATCAATATGGGTGATCGCTCATGAAAATGTTTAGGAAGAGTGTCAAGTCTCTCATCTTTAGGTGCCTTAAAAAGGTTTTCACCCTCAGATGCATCCTTTATTTTTACTTTTTTGTGATCTAGAGCTGCCATTGAATGGTTTTCAGCATCAGATTCTTTATTTGGTTTATTTTTGTGACTAATAGACCTGGCACCCTCCTAATTGCAGATATCATTATTTCATTCACTGGTAGAGTTTGTTTCTAGGTTGACAGTACATAAGTAATGGATAATGGATTCATCATTCAATAAAATTGGTATATCATGAATTTCAGGTTCATTCCAGTCTATGAGGTCTAGAAAGACAAGTGGTAAGGAATCATTTGGTGGATTAAGTTCTGCTATGATAAGTGTTAGGATAGAGGTTTCATTGTGATTGGTTTGGGTGTTAAAGAAGTCTAGGATTCCATCGAGGTCTTCTATGGTATCATCCTCTGTATAGACTTGTTCATAATGTTGTTGCTTGCTTTCCTTAGCATCATAGATATTTTGTGGTCCAAATTCAAGTACTCTAATTTATGTGCTATGTTCTTCTTGAAAAAGGGATATAGAACTAGTATTTTCTGCGGTATCTTCAGTAGAATTTGAGGAGTTACCCCATTCATATTCATTGGAACCAGTCTTAGAGGTATCATCCAAGATCTTTTCAATGCTGTGAATAGGTATGTTGAATGGCAAAAATAGATCTTTGATGATTGATACTATTCTGCTAGTTTTCTCTGATTCTACGTCAGATCTTGCTTCTATTCTTTGCATCTATTCGTAGACTATTTCTTCTCGGGAAGGAATGATGTTGCCCTGAGGTGATTCGACTTTGTTGGATATTTGTTCTTGAATATGATTGACTTCTATAGATGTTGTCTTCTTGTGAATGGTGGACTCCCCTTGATGTTGCTTCCTTTGATGATGTTCACATTCTTTACAGATTGTCTCTGCTGACTCAAATAGTGCTTCCTGTCAGGATTCTTCTTTGTACTTCTTTGCTTTCCACTAGGTTTTTGATATTTGCGTGGTATCTTCTTTGGTAGTAGAGTGAATTCAAATCCCAATCCTTTTTTGTCTTTACTAAATTGTGAAGGAGGATCCAATGGTTCTATGACACCTTCCTGACACTTACCAATAGGTCCTTTACCATTGTATCCCATTCGCTGCATGATTAAGTAGCCTTTTCCATATTGGTGTGTGGGTATAGCTACTTCCACAGTAGATGCTCTATCTTCTTCCTCATCTTTGTATAGCCAACTAAGGATATCCTTTTCCTCGGATTCATGTGCTAAAGTGCCGAGTTGAATGAATGTGCCATCGAAATTGGTGATGGGCTGAGTTGCTTGATGTGTTGATGGTGTAGGTAATCCATGAGTTTTAGGTGATGTGGGTAAGTTAGTCAAACACATGGGTTCCAAAGAGTATTCCCCCATGCCTTGTTCTTTGATTTTAATTTTCAACTTGAAATCTCTAGGTAATGATTTATACTACTCTTGTTGAAGATCTAGTGGTGAGGAATTTTGTTTCTCTCTATTATGTGGAACCAAACTATCCTGGGCTTCCCCCATTGCATTACAATGTTGAAATGGATTATGATCAACACATATAGAAACATCCTGCCCCTTATAGGGGAATTTGACACACTGGTGATATGTAGAAGGAAGTGCTTGCATTTCATGTATCTAGGGTCAACCTAATAAGATATTGTATGTGAGGTCTATGTTTAAGGCCTGGCACATAGTATCTCTTTGTATTGGTCCAACTTGAATCGACAACACCACTGTTCCTTTAGAGGATCTTTCTTCATCATCATATTCCTTTATAGTAGTCTTTTTGCATGGATCAATAGACTCCTCTGAGAAGCCTAATGCACAGATAAGTTTTAAGGTACATATATTAAGTCCAACTCTTCCATCTATTAATACTCATTTTACTTGGTGTTTATAGACTATGACTTCAATATGGAGAGGAGTATTATGTGGATGACTCAACGAGATATTATCATGCTCATAAAAAGTGAGATTATGAGGTCTTGTCATATGAATGACCATGGCTTGGAATTTGTCAGCATCCAAATCTTGAGGTACATTTGTTTCTAATAGTGCTTTCTCTAATATGTCTTTGTGTTTTGGCGAAAGTTTCAGCAACTCTATTATAGATATTTGAGCAGGAGTTTTGCATAGTTGGCTGACTAGATCATATTGAATTTTGGGCACGATGTTTGATGTTGATGTATGTCCCTTTAAGACATATTTTTGAGCTTTGGTTGTTACATTGACAGATTCATGATCATGTTGATCTTAGATTGTGATGGCATTGACTTGATTGTCTTCAACTGATATATGATTGATGGTGTTATTGTAGATGTGATTGATATGAGCTCCACATGTATCGTTCAAGGTTGAAGCTCCATCTTTGTTGTAGCTAGGAAGAGGATTCTTAAAGGCTCCATGGTCACCATTTGTCTTAAGACCATCCATCGTTAAATCACTTCTATCAATCATGTCCTGAACAATGTTTTTCAGTCTCATGCAATCATTCATTTGATGACCTTTGTTGCGATGAAAATCACAAAAGTGCGAGTCATTTCACCAAGGTGGTTTGATTTGTGGTTCATAGTTGCTGATCGTGGGTAAAGAGATAATTTTGTTTGCGAGGAGTTCTCTGAATGCTGACTCCAGTGATTGACCTAGTGGTGTGTAGACGCGTTTTTGAAAATTGGTGGTATTACCTCTTGAACTTTTATTAGGTCCTTGATTTGTATGATTGTTTTGAGCATTGTTGGTGTTATTGGTATTGGGTTGACCTTTATTGGTATTTGATGCATATGTGTTAGTGTCTGGGTTAGCACCTTTGGGGTTCTTTGTAGCTTGAGGATTTCCTGATAAGGTGAGCATGGGTTGTTAAGATTTTGGATCATGGGGTTCATTGCCTCCTTCGTTTCCATTGTTTTTGTTTCTGGTCCAAAATTTGGATTTGTCTAGGTTGTTGTTATTTTGGTTATTGTAATTTGATGAACCTGTTCCTTCTTTGAAGAATTTTAGCGTTCCTTTCTTGACACATGATTCTTCTACTTGAATGCCATTTTCAATTAGTTTAGAAAAAGACAATATGCATTGGAGCTTGAGCCTATAACTCATCTCACTATTCAAGTTATCGATGAAAATTTCCATTTTCTCCTTTTCAAGAATATCTAGAGGATATTGTGAAACCATACGCCACCAATGTTGAAGGAATACCATGAATGTTTCATTGTTTTTTTTGTTTCATATTATAGACATCTAGCATGGTAATAGCATGTTGAATTTTAGAGGAATATTGAGTTATGAATTTGTTGACTAGTTCATCAAATGATTTGATAGGAGGTGTGATTTTGGATAACCATTCCATTGTTTGTCCTCCCAAACTTCTTGGGAATAACCTCATCAGATAGGTGTCATCATGAGAAAATTCAAGACTCATGGTGCAGAATTCTCAAACATGATCACAAGGATTTCTTTTCCCATCGTATTTGTCAAATTTGGGAACATCTGAGTTTGGAGGAAAAGGGACCATGTGTAATCTTCTATCAAAAGGATAAGGACAAATTTAATTTAGTGAATACCATACTATTTCCCCTTGTTGCATGTCTTGCATTTGTCTTTGTAACATTTGCATTTGTTGAGTAAGGGCAACCAAAGGCACATTGTTTTGCTAAGGGAAGACTTCTTCCCTTGCATTAATCCTAGGTTGAAATGGTGTATGGAATGGCATGTTTTTCTTGGGGATGTGTTGCTCAGGGATGTTTTGCCCAGGTGTATTTTGTTCTGGTATCTTTTGTTTAGGAATATCTTTCTCAGGGTCTCGTGCTTCTCCTTCTCATTGTCATTCTTGATATTCGTAATGTTGAGATCTTGTTCTAAACATGTCTGTGTCAAAGTCTTTAGGAAGTTTAACCCCTTTGCTTGTAAGCATGAGTAGGTATTTTTCTTTGTCATTTTCCATGAGTCTTTCCACAAGTTTTTGAAATGAAGCACTTTCTTGACATTCTTGAAGAAATTCCTCAGAAATTTTAGCGTCCTCTAGATTCAGATGCTCGAAAGGATTAGATAACCTCTGATTCATGATGGATTCAGATTGCATTTCACTCTGTTTATTTTGTTGAGAGTGAGTAACAACAGGCATCTAGTAGAAGCTTTCTATGATAAAGGGGATAAAATCCTCTTCGATGTGTTGCTCAGGGGTTGGTGGCTCAAATTAGGGTATGTTGTAAGTGATGCACTCATCAGTAAAGAATGCAATATTGATCTTTCCTGCACGGTTTATGATTTGACTGAATGCAAATTTTTGACAATATGCCCTAGTCTTCAAAGGTTCTTTGTCAAATTCATTGGATTTTTTTTGGATATAGAGTCGTACATGATGAAGAAATGTTCAATGAGATTTGAAGAGTTGACAATTGATGTATACAAATTTATTTCTTTTGGTAAATTTGGAAAAACTTGGTTGTTGTTTCTTCAACTTAATATTATGATAAATATTCTTTCTTCTCAGAATATGAGGATTAGTCATGCAAAAGTGGTTAATGGTTTCCTTTGAGTTTTTTTGGATTTAGTTTATCTTATTTTGAAGACTCAATTTTTACTCTATCAAAGTGAAGGTTTAGATGTCCCCTCACAACAAAGTGTATCAAATGATATGGATAAAGTTTTCTGATATGGAAACTTGATTTGACAACCTGAAGTTTTTAAACAAGTGTTTTAGGGATAAAATCCATGAGATAAGAAAGGACCTATTTGTCACTTGTGATGATGTTTCCCGATTTTGATAGGATATATATATTTATCGCGCAATCGGTTTTGGATGTTTGGACAACTTTTGTTTAACAAGAAATTTGTTTCAGAAATAGTTTTCAATACTCTATTTTTGATATTCTGTTTTGACAAAAATGAAGCTGATGAAAGGAGGTTTCCAAAAAGGTCTTCAAAATTTTCTAAATTTATCTCTGTTTTGCCCCCTGTTTTTCTGGTTTTGATCACGCGCTAAAATAGAGACCCTATACGCTACAAAAGTTTCTCAAAGCACTAAGGAAAATAGCCCACATGCTAAGCTGCTCTAGTCTACATGCTAACTATTTCTGATAGTAAATTTTGTTTTCAATCTGGTTTCAAAGTATCACGTGCTAATATGAGCCGCTGATGCGCTAATGTTTGTACTTCATGCACTAAAGTTTGACTTCCAAGCACTAAGCTGATGCTTTGACGCGCTAAGCTATTTTCCAGAAGCGCTAACTATTATTGTTGTTTCTAAATTTTTGCGAAGCGCTACTGTGAATACTTGATGCGCTAAGGATAAATTTTGATGCACTAAGGTATGGTTGATATGCGCTAAGATGTTTCTCTTATACGCTAAACTATCCTGGTTTGATTGTTTTCTATGATTTTGGTGTTTTGCCTTAAGTTTTTAATGTTGATGGATGATTTTCTGAAGTAACAAATGCAAACACAATACAAAATACATAACCATTTTTGCCTAATCTAAACAATAAGTGTATATTCTGTGAGGATGTGTTCAAATCCCCAATGTTTCAATAGGTTTGGTTACAAAGAATACACTTCAAAAATACTTTTTATTCAAGGGTCATAAGTAATACCATAGCCCACTAGTCTCGATAATCCATTAGCTCAAATAGCCATGTCATCCCCTAGAGGATGCCCATTTTTTTGCCTTTTGCTAGAAATTAACTCAAAGTGAATTGCTTCACAATTGAGTAGTTATCTTGGGAGATATATGGTGAGTCATCTTGGGGGCAGATTCTTCCCCACCCTTGCACTATGATATTACAAATGTCTAGTTATTGACTCAGCTCAAGGTTTCTATTTCTAAGGTTCGTAATTAGGCTTCCTGTTTGGCTGTCAGTGATAAAATCCCTCAGGAGGCTTCCCAACCTTTAGAAAAAAGACTTTATGTATCTCAAGGATACTAGGGGAAGGTTAATCACTATGCGCAACCGTTGAAAAGGACTTTCGTCACTTTCCACTTTCGATTATAGTGGGTTGGAACACTTGGCGTCAAAGTCATTTCCCACTTAGGTCATTCCCTTCACACCGACCATAAATGACTTTAAGAGTTTTTCAACCCCTCGAGAAGGCAAGCCTACTAAAGGATGTAAATTTTGTATGACTGAAAGCGTAAGAGTAGTCTGGCTTGTTGATCACCTAGTTAAGGGGAGAGCATATACCTTCTACTTTTGAGACAAGGCAAACAAGGTTCCTTTTACCTTTCAAGTCAATGATTTGGTAAGATCTATATGGAGATGTTGCTCCATGAAAACATGGTGTTCCTTTTAACTTTTCAATGCAATGGTCTTTTGATCTATTGAAAAGAAATGGTCAACAAAGCAAAATTTTGATCTTGGGGGTCAACAAAAGAAATTGATAAAAGGGGAAGAACTTCCCTCTTTGATTGCAAATGACCTCTGAACTTTTGTGATTCTTTACTTTGCACAAATTAAAATGAATCCTTTTATGAACCAAAGCATGGTGAAGTTCTTTTTAACCCTTTTGATTGCAAAACTTGAAAATTTGATTTGTTCCTTTTAGAGCTCAAATTGAGAATTTTTCTTCTAAAAAAGCAAGAAAAGATTGTTTTTGTGGTTCTTTTTATTTGCCCAAAATAAAGGTGAGTTCAATTTTATTTAACAAGAGTTAAAAGACTTTAAATTCTAACTAACTTAACTAAGTTAGTAAAAATTTAAACTATTTATAGCTCTAAAAATAACACTAAGCTCATCCCTGCAATAAGATGTTAGAAATCCTGCAAAATATCAACTCAAAATAGTTAAAAAGATTTTGGATTTGGTGGACTTCTACAAGTCTAACTTTAAGTTCGGTTACAATTTTCTTTTTGTTTTCTATCTGTGATATGTTACAAAATAGACTGTACGTGCTATAGGATGACTGTGATGCGCTATCTGACAGACCCGATGTGTGGCTCTATTTTCCAGATGCGCTGCTCTATTTTCTAGATGCACTGCTCTGTTTTTCTTCCGCACCGAGACCTACAAGGAAATTTAGTAAAGGTGATGCACTAATCTAAGAACTTTATGCACTAGAGTATAAACCCCATGCACTAAACAGAATGTAGGATGTGCTATAATGTTAGCGAGACACGCTATAAAATATGCTCCATGCACTGATTCAAAAACCAATTTGATATATGGGGTCGGGCCCACGGTGGGTGCCAGAAATGTGTGCAGGAAAAGTGGGTCAATAGAACTTAAAATGTGAAAAATGAAGCCCAAAGAGACTTTTCCACACACCCACAAGACTTATTAGTGCAAGCTATGGAGTCATGAAGGATAAATCATCTTCCCAAGGTTGGTTCCATGGTTCTCTATCTCACAAGGTCTCTCAAACTGATTTCTCTACTCTCAGATCACTAAGAAAAGTGGTTTAGCAATGAGAAATGCAAGAACGAGCGATGCTTTGGTTGATTTTAACATGAGAATGCAACCTATCTATGCATGATCCTACAAATGAAATGAATTAGATTATAAGATGACAAGATTAGTAGTGATACTATCCTAACATGATATACTAGTTATATGGTTAAGCTATTGATAAAAGAAGCAATCTAAAATGATTATTAGATTAATTCTTATTTGCAAAGAGAAAGACTAAATGTGATAAAATTGAGCATAAGTATGATACTAAGAGCTTGCATATCTTTTTTTGGAGGAGGGAGAGCTCTATTTATAGTGAAAATAGGGCAATGGATAGCTAGGATTGAAAGGGTTTATCAAAGGTCAAGATTGAAAGTTATCAATCCATGTTTACAATTTGCACCAATGAGATGGTGACAATTGTCAACATAGGGCTGGGTGAGAGGAAATGTAAGAAACATTAAATGCTTGAGAAGACCTAATGGTTACCTTAGGGGGTAAGGATTAAGGTTAGGTTAGGATTACCCATTGGATAAAGCTTTTACCCAGAGGATAAACTCTTGTGCAAAGGATTAAGGACTAACCATGGTCAAAGAATTAAATGCTTGATGAGACCCTTGGGTTACATCGAGGTTAAGTTTAGAGAAATTCTTTAATCATGTTGGAGGGTTGAGTTAACCATTAATGGTTTGGAAGACTTTCAAAGTTAATTTGTTGAAGCCTTTAATGGTTTTCAAAGACATTGAGGGTTCCCTTGCTTAGGGATGTGACAATATTTCTGAGATGCATTAGGTTAATTTAGAAGTGATTAGAAGAATCTAGAAGGAGGTTTAGAGAGGAAAGTGGGAGATGTAGGATTTTGCAAGTTGATGGAGAAATAATAAGATTTAATTGAAATAAAGTTAATTTAATTCAATTTGGTTGCAATTTGGGAAATTGAATAAATTAGATTTATTCAATTTAGGGTAAACTGTTTAATTAAATTTGAATTTAATTAAAAAGTGGATAGAAGGGATTTAATTGAATAAAATGATTTATCCCATTAAATGGTAAAAGAGGTTTAGAGAATTTAATTTAAATAAATTGAGTAATTTACTTAATTTAAATAGAGGAATGTGAGTGATTTAATTAAATAGAGGAATGAACATAAAATATTCATTTAAGAATATGGTCATTTTTATATGTCTACAGCCATAAATGTCAAAGGGGAAAATTGTTGGATATTGTTGAGAAGTTTGTTGGAACAATGTTTTTTCATTGATGTTAAGATATTTATCTATGGGTTCCTATGTTGCAGTTAGATTAAGTGAGTTGGTTGGTTAGTGTGTTGTAGCTGAGATGTTACAGATTAAAGAGTTTTTAGATATGTGTTACTAGTTGATTTAGTAGAAGTTTGTGTGCTTCACATGATTATCTGATAGATTTGTGTGGCCCGGTATTGAAGTTGATTTCTCAATTGTTCAGTGTTGATTAGAGTTTTGTTGTTTACTCCGCATTGCTCTGGAATTGCAATATTTTGGTTTGTGGATTTGGTAGTGTTTTAGATGTTTTGGTGTGTCTTTAATTCAGATGGTTCATGATTTCGAGATCCGCAAGTGAATTTTTTATTTTGAGAGTTAGTTTAGTTAGTGTTCTTGAGGTTCGGTATAATGGTGATGATGATTCTAGCAAGTGGTGATGTTGTGGTAATTCATGTTACTTGTGGATGTTTCTAGATCATGTTCTATGCGTGTTGTTGGTCCACATTGATCTTTGTGCTCATTGTTAGTGTTTTGTTCGGTATGTTTTTGATATGCGACTTCATTGGTGAGTAGATGATTGTAGCGTATTCCAAATGTTCATGGCATAATTCTTGGAGATGTTTCATGTTTGAGGAGTTGATTTGGGTCTAGAATATGTCTTCCTTGACATTTTTTTGGTCAGCATATGTTTTTGTAGCATGTGTGGTTTTATCTTTGTAATTTGGATGTGGTTGAGCCCACCTTCAAAGATAGGTTCATGATTTGTATAAATAAATGTAATAATAATATAAGAGGTGTATCTACGAGTGTATGTGAGTGTGTGTAATCAGATAAGTGTGTGAACAAGTGTTTTGATATTTCAGAAGTGTGTAGAAGTCTAATAGAGTAGATTAGGTTGTGTTCTTAACTGAAACTATAATCGGCCATGAGGAGATGTTATTCTATCAATTCCTGATCTTTTCGATGTAATCCAAATCTTTCTATAAGATAGTGAGTCTTCCCCAGGGTTGTAGCCCGTGCTATTATTATGTTTCAGTAGTGTGCTCTAGGCAATGTCTAAATGGATGTGCATTCCTGATCATAATATTTCATATATTTGTAACATGGTATCATCTCATTATGGGTAAGTTCCCATCATGGTTTTCCCCTTAACCATATTTTCCAAGTCAAAAATGTTGGTGTTATGTATGTTATTGATGTGGTGCTTATCTATGCTTTAATTGTTAATTATCAGATATGATTTTGTGGTTAAGTAAAGTTCTTGTGCAAATTGATTCACCCCCCCTCTCAGTTTGTTGCATTATTATCAATAGAGCCATTTATGCAGATTTGGACTTGGTCCTCAAAAAAATCCAAAAATGTT
The DNA here is from genome assembly GCF_030272615.1 of Cryptomeria japonica. Lineage (NCBI taxonomy): Eukaryota > Viridiplantae > Streptophyta > Pinopsida > Cupressales > Cupressaceae > Cryptomeria > Cryptomeria japonica. Next base: position 83,503,268 of record NC_081410.1, on the reverse strand, counting down.
GAGACTGTGGTGGTGGCCACCCTAGTCCTCCTACTTTTTCACACACCAAAAAGGGTTGATTTGTCTTTGCAAATAATTCCTATCATAAAGAGTACAACTTTGTACATATTTCCCTCACACAAAAAGAACAGAAAATGGGTAGGGAATAGGGGTTTACCTAAGTCAAACCCTCATTTAGGAATTATCCTTGAATTAAATATTGCAAATACTTGAAATAAATAATGGAAAGGTATACCTTACATCTACAATGAATAATAAAGATGCTTTTCCTCTTGAATGTAATCACATATGTTGTATGAAATGACATGAACATGACATAACCCTAATCACACACATGCTTGCATATGAGTGATTTAATTTGATTTATAATGATTGATGTAGACTTGATGAATGCTTGATTTTTTGATTGAATACTTCACATAACCTGTACTTTCACTTCATAAGAGGAAACTTTAATTGCTAGAGTTGTTGGATCCTTCAAATGAGGAAAGGAAAGGCTATATGTATGAAACCCCAACTTTGTTTTTGATTATACGATGACCTAAAAATAATATAATTTTGATTTAAACATTATAATACCGCTTAAAAATGACCTCGAAAATTTGGGGAGAAAAAGTTGGGACCATGGTGAATCACCATGGTCCAATCAACTTTTTTCCAAATTTTTAGGGATGCGAGGTATATACACATAAATCTGGCCTAGATATTATTAATTAGATGCAAGTGATTTAATTATTTTGGTATTATATAGTTAAGTTCTTTAACTTAATTATATAATTCATTCTTCCAAAATTCTTCAAATCTCACCATATTCGATTTAAATCTACATCCTCTTACCTTCCCATGTCATCACCACCTCAACATGTGACAAGTAGAAAAATAATAATATTTTAAAAACTATAAATTGGGGATTTATTCACATAAACTTGGGTATTTGTCACCTTACCTCTTGGGTACTTGTCACTTTACCTCTTGAGTACTTGTACATTCGCATTTAATCAATGTTGTGTCATGAGCCCATAACCTAACCCATAGTCATAAATATGAGCAACCATCTCCAACTTCCAACTACTTGCACTATGCTTCACAAATAATCTCTTTCTTCTCTATCATTCATTTCTCCAGGCTTAATCTCAACCATTGATTGTTGTCACATCATTTCTAGGCTTGGAAATTCTATAAATAGATCAAATTCCAGCATTTTGAGGATCCTTGAGTTTCTAATGTCATAATGCTATTTTTATGATTGGCTTATACATCCATTTAACTTTATTTTAGCTTCATCTTAATAGAATTTTGGTTCATATTTAGTAATTATCATGGCTTAAAATAGTAGATTAATTATCTCATATTAGTGTTTTCATTATCATCATAGCTTCGTTTTAGCAAATTATCACCACCATTTAGCTTGTTTAGTTTGCATTTTCTCTCATACTAGCTTAGTTGCATCCATACCATTTATTGAATCTTGTTCTTTATGTAGTTATCTATTTAAGTCATTGTGCAAGATTTGAGAGCACCATTTAAAGAAAAAATAGGTCCTTGGAGGTAGAGGACAATGGAACACAATTGAGAGAATTTCTTGTTCTTAGATTATCAGTTTTCAATAAAAATTCTCTCGATATAATGTTTCATTGGTATATTAGGTTATAATTTTAACTATGTACATTTATGGCAGCCATCATAGGGTAGGTTTTGCCTATATTTGATATTTTGTTGCAAAAATTGTAGGTATTTTCTTAATTGGTTGAAAAGATTCCTGGAACAACATATATAGTTTTTGTTTTATTCATATGATTTACAATTTAGTGCATATAATTTCTAGATTTGTGCAGATATATTATATATTAGCGCATGCAATTTAGTGCATTTAAGTTACAGATTAGCTCATGTCACATCTAGTTTAGTGCACTAAATTTATAAAGTAGTGCCTATGATTAAAATTTTAGCGTATTTGATGTATTTGTTAGAAAAAAAAAATCCTGAAGCTAATTCCTATTTTCTCATTTGTGGGTACATTTTTCACAAGTTAGAGACATAAAATGCCAAACTACTGACTATTTTGCTATAGGTTTTCTGGGCCCAAGAATAAATAATCCAAGACTATGTGCTTTTCTTTTCTTAAAGTAGGCATCTAGTGTAACTTAGGTAGTTAATTTACAACTTGTCTTGTGTGCCTTAAGCTCAAAGTGGTAAGTATTATGCTCTCCCATTTTATGGCTGATCAGAAAGCCAAACCTGTGGAGATCTTTTTCATTTAAGTAGTGCATTTTAGCTTTAGAGGGCCTACCTCTCAAGTAGCCCATAAGGCCAAGTGAGAGGGAACAACCCAAGTGGGAATGATTAAAACCAAGTCATCCAACCCACAATAAAATAAATGCAATCATGGTGAAAATCATGGTTGACGATAATGCTCGAGAATATCTCTCCTCTAGTACCCTTATGGTGCATAAAACCTTGTTTTTCAAGGCTAGGAGACCTCTTAAGTGGGTTTATACCCCGACACACTAAATAGATGCCCTTACTAGCACCTATTTTTAGGTAGAAGCCACTTGGTTCACCTCCAAACACTTCTATTCTCTCAGTGCAGGGAGGGGGAAGATTCTCTCTAGAAGACACTCATCATATGTCCCTCTTGAGCTTAAGTTTGAACTCCCTTTTTGAGTACTTATTGCAAGGCTCCTAATGGGATTTCATTGCTTTGACAAAGGAAAAATAATGGTTGCCCTCTAGGGGATGACAAGTTTGTGTGATCAAACATGGTACCAAGTTGTCGGCTAAGAATTAGTAGTGAAGTCAATCCTCCTTGGGAAGTTGTGCTTGATGTTGTCTTCTTTGTGCTATACTCATGGAAATTTGGGCCTTCTTTAAAGCCTAGGACATACATTATTTGTTTAGAAGACTAGGAAAGACAAGTGATTAAAAAAGTGATTACTATGTTTTCATGATCACTTCACTAAAGAGACATCTAGTCATTGCTAGACAAAAACATTAAAATCTAGAAAACTCATTTATCATTGTCAAAACACTTAGTAAAAGCAGTTTTTCACATATGATAAACATTCTTGCATATTTGAGTCACCTAGTGACACATACGATATCTGTTTTTGCGCATATAGCTCCCAAATTGTCACATATAACTCCTATTGTAGTGCATATAATCATCATTCTATCACATATGATGTAAAAATAGATTAGCACATCCCAAATATAGTTTAGCACATATAAAGTTTTGAACAGTGCATTTAGGGTCCAAAATAGTGCATGCACACCATAGTCCAATGCATATGGTTAACAAAGTCATGCATATGATTTAGTACATCCAAAACAGTGAGCACTTCCACTCACTTTCAAGAAATTTTAAACATAGTTTCAGATACCGTTTTTTGCCTAGAATCCATTCCAATTGTCATCATAAGAAAATTTGAATGAGAACGCATAAAAATTAGCAACTGAAACAATTTTTAGCATCAAAAATCATTGTTTAGTCTTTATCATCTACAATTGCCTATTCCAAAAAGGTTCTCTATTAGAATATATCATTCCTCGCTAGAACCTAGACTTGGGATTATAATCACTATTGGATTATTGGGGAAATTGTTTGATTTGGTTGTTCATTACTACTACTAGGATATGTTATTTTGATTGATGTCAAAATATTCCCATGAGTTATTCTGATGAGTTTGGAAAAGGTTTTTGGTCTAGTTTTATAGTTTGGTTTTGCTGATCACTATTTTGTAGTATCCGATATTCCCTCCGGTATATTCCGATGAGATCAAATCTTGTGCTGAGATTTTGGATTATTGTTTGGGATGATCTTGTGTATCTTCATTTCAGATGGTTCATGATTTGGCACACCGCAAGTTATCTTTCGTCATGACAATTGTTGATTGGTTGTGTTCTTGAGCCTTGAGACGTTGGCAAATGAAGATTTGAAAAGAGATGTTGGTGCAAGTGTTTTAGATGATTCTAATGTGATTGATGGTGTTTCCTAGTCATGTCCTATTTATTTTAGCAATCCGCATTGATTTTTAGGCAAATTTTTGGTGATTTCTATGAATTGTTGATAATTTGTGTGTTATGCAGTATTTCTGGTGGTGTAGTGTGTTGCGGTTGATCTTGGCAGGATTTCTGGTGGATGTAATCATTTTTGGAATTTGAATTAGGCCCATGCTATGTAATGTAAATCATAATATTTGTTTTGTGGTCGATATTTGTATTATGTAACGTAAATTTTATAATTATGAGATGAGGGTTGAGGGTGTAGCCGACCTTGTTATCAAGGTTGATGATTTGTATATATAGGTGATATACCTATAAATTTTAGGTGTCAATATTGTTTTTGAATTATTAGAGAGAGGTAAATGTGCGAACAAGAATATATCATTCAAAAAGTGATGTGGTGAGATTAGTATTGCAGGGCAGACAATTGTGCTTAACTGGAACTATCATCAGGCATTTGTAGATGCTATTATTACAACTCATTTCTTTTGGATTCTAGATCAAATCATTTTTGTAAGTCAGTGAGACTTCCTTGTGGTTTGTATCCTTTCAGGCATATACCTATTGAGTAGTGAGCTCTAGGAAGTGAGCCTGAATGCATGTACATTCCCTTTTATATTATTTTCACATACTACTGCAGAGTATCATCTTATTGTGGGTAGGTTCCCACCGCAATTTTTCCCTTAACCGGGATTTTCCATATCAAAATATTGGTGTTCTATATTGTGTTGTTTATTTGGTTATCTATTATTGTCATGGTTTATTAGTTAATGTTTTGGAAGTTTATTTTTTTGTGTATTTAGTGAAGATTGATTCACCCCTTCTTAGTCTTCCTTCTTGATTGCTGCTAACAATTTGTATTAGAGCTAGATTCTTTGGTAGAAGCTTAATCACTTGAGGAGATCCAAAATGGAAGCTCAAGGTATTATTTTCAAGAAGGACAGTCTAAGGTTTGATGGAAGCAACTACATTGTGTGGAAGAAATGGATGGAGGTGCATTTGAAATGTCTTGGAGAAGATTATTGGTAGATCACTAAGAATGCTTATGTTGTTCCTCAGAATGGACCATCCACTCTTGATGAGATTAAGGAAACTGAATATAACATCAAAGTGAAGGAAGCATTACTCGGTGCCTTGACTGATTCTGAAATGAGAAATATTATGGAACTTCATACCGCACATGAGATCTAGGTGAATCTTGACATCTTGTATGAAGGTGATGGTCAAGTGAAAGTTTCCAAGTTGTAGAGTTTGAAAAGAAAATATGAGACATTGAATATGAGAGATGATGAGAACATACATTCATACATGGCTAAGGTCAATGAGCTTGTCCTTGGTATCAAATCTACCAGAGGAAGGATTGAAGAAGATGAGATTGTTGCTAAGGTATTAAGATCTTTACCTCCTTCCTATAAACATAAGGTTGCCACTATTGATGAGATCCAGAGTGTAACTACAGTGACAAGGGATGTATTAGTTGGAAAACTTGCTACATTTGAGCTAAGTGAATTTGATGAATCACATGGAGAATCTGAGACAACATTCAAAGCATCAGCATCTGTATCGGATAAGAAGAAATATAATCTTGATGAGTGCAGGATATCCAGATATGAAAGTGAAGGAGAGAAATACAAGAGAAAGAAAGAGAGCTTGATGAGCTTGAAGTATTGATTGCCCATAGATTGCCTAAAGGTGCCGGTAAGTATGATGGAAAGCTGCCCTTAAATTTTTTTTCTTGTAATAAGATAGGACATTTTGCTTCTAGATGTCTAGAGAGAATGGCTAATTATGACATACATGATATGTTTGATAAGTTTGATAGAAATGATAGGTATGAGAAGTATGAGAAGTATGATAAGCCTTATAAGTTTAACCAAAATTTTAGGAACCAGAAGAAATGTTATTATGCTACAAATGAAGGTGTTCCAGATGAAGAATCAGAAGAAGATGAAGTTGTGGTCATTGCCATTAAAGAAGATAGTCTTGTGCCTATTTATTCCACTAGGCTCTCTATTGAGAAAAAAGCTTTTGTTGCTAAGGTAGAAGAAAAAGGTGAATGTGTGACTGACAACAGTTGTTCACATCACATGACTAGTGACAAAAGAAAATTTGTAAGCATGAAAAGGTATGATGGTGGAATAGTTAGATTTGGAGATGACAAAGCCTGTGTAATCCATGGGAAAGGCTCTATTTCTTTTGATGGTAAGCATAAAACTGATGATTTCTTGTATGTTGAAGGTTTAAAGCATAATCTTTTGAGTGTTGGACAAGTGGTTGATAAGGGTTATGCTCTACAATTCAAAGATGGTAAATGCAAGATCTTGAATGCCTTCGGTATAGAGATTGCATCTAGAACTAAGACTAAAGGTAAAATTTTCCTTTTGAATGCTAGTGAGAATAGTTGTTTGAATGCTAATATAGATGAGAGTTGGTTGTGGCATAGAAGGATGTGTCATGTAAACTTTGATTCATTGATCAAGATTAGTTCTACCCAAGCTGTTAGGGATCTACCTAAGATTATTCAAACTATTAATACAGTATGTAAGGAATGTCATTTGGATAAGTAAAAAAGGATTTCTTTCAAAATTAAATGGTACACATCAAATGGATTGCTATATCTTGTGCATACTGACCTATGTTGACCTACAAATATTAGAAGTGTGCAGGGTGATAGATACTTTATGTTGCTAATTGATGATTATTCCAGAATGATGTGGGTTATCTTTTTAATGGAAAAATCAGAAGCATTTGAGAAATTCAAGATATTCAAAGCTAAAGGTTAAACTAAGTCCGGATTGAAGTTGAAGTGTCTGAGATCTGATAGAGGTGGACAGTTTTGTTCTGATGAGTTTAATTCTTTCTGTGAGATGCATGGAATAAAAAGATAGTTATCTACTCCTAGGACCCCACAATAGAATGGGATTGTTGAAAGGAAGAACCGTACTATTTTAGATGCTACAAGGACCATGTTGATTGAAGGAAATGTTTTGAAGGTTTATTGGAGAGAAACTATTAGCACTACAATCTATATATTCAATAGAGTTTGTATCAAAGGTGATATGAGTAAGACTTCTTATGAGCTTTGGTTTGGTCATGTTCCTACTGTGAAATATTTCAAAGTATTTTGTAGCAAATGTTATATCAAGAGAGATGAGTATATTAGAAATTTTGATGCTAGAAGTGATGAAGGTATCTTTTTGGGATACTCAACAAATAGTTGAGAGTGCAAGTGTGAAGGTGGATGAAAACCTTTGGAAGGAGATCAGAGCTTATGATGAAGGTCAACATGTTGTTTTAGCTCCTTTTTGTTGGAATGATCTGATACTAGGAGTAAAGTGAGAGGGGGGGTGAATCAATTTACTCACAAGTACAACAATTATTTCAATTATAAATCTTATACTAGAGCACAATACAATGAAAGATATGACATGAAAGCACAACACACATAACATCAATATTTTGACATGGAAAACCTAGAAAGGGAACAACCACGGTGGGAAACTCTACCCAAAATTAGATGAATACTTTGTAGTAGTATTATGAATGATTACAATGGAGTCTACACTTGCAGAAAGGCCAACGGCCTAGAGTGCATTGCTCATCACAAAGGGAAGTCTCACTAACGTACACAAACATCAGACTACAATCTGGAGAGAAATGAACTATGAAAGAAGCATCTATTAATACTTGATATAGTTCTGGTTAAGCACATATGTTTTCTCTACAATACAAAACCTTTCCAACCTTCACTGAAATGATATGACTCTATTCATACATAATCCTCTCTCTGATAATCCAGACATAACCATCTTATAACCATCCTCATTACAATCACTTGAATAAGTCACCTATAAATACAGATCATCAACCTTATTGATAAGGTCAGCTAAACCCATAATTACAAAAAATACATCATACGATACCATCGGACCAATATTTTGACTTACATTACATAACATGGACCTAAATCAAGTATCCAAACAATTATATCTGGTGAAAATTATGCTAAGACTAAAATCCAACATGCTTCACCAACCTGTAGAAACCCTCAATGAAATAATAAAATGTTTAACTGGATACAAATAAGACTGTCTTAACAAACACACCATCCACTGCAAAGTTGCCAAATTCTTGGGACATGATCAAGAAACAACTTCGACATGATAGAAACCAATTCCATAAGACGAACCCAAAATTCATTGATCAAATCACCAAATACTACATACTGATAAAGCTAATCGGGATAGCTAGAGGAAAGCCGGTACTGGTAAATACCAAAATGGATAATAACCAAAGCACCAAATCATGAGCCAACATAATATAAAAAGAATGTAACCATCTAGAATAAGCATCCAAAACTAATTCCAGAGATCTGATCATATTAGATTAGAATTACAATTGAAACCAAGAGGATTACCAAGACTAACCAGGATAGATCCAACTGAGATACAGTGTTGACATCAATGAAAACACTAAACCAAATCCAACAATCTCCCCCTTTGGAATTAATGTCAACATTGAATGTGAAAAACATCCAAGTGCCAAGAAATGTAAACAAACTCCCAAAAGAGAAAAGACTGATCTAAAATAACTCTTCCTAATAGATCTGACTATTTTTCACATGAATACCTCCTCCCCCTTTGAAATCAATGACGAAATATGGATACCAAACCAAGAATACTAAACCAAATAGCTGACTACTCCCCTAGAGTAGTAGCACCATCTTCATCAATAGAGATCAAAAGAGTATGTCCGATAGGCTCATGGGATTGATGCATCCCTGCATCTCTAAGTCTCTTCTAGAGGGTTGGTAACCCCCAACTGATCTCTAAGATATTCAAAAGTGTCTATAGGAAATGGTTTTGTTAAAATATATGCTATTTGTTCCTGAGTAGGCACATAAACCAATCTGACTTCCTTTGCTTCAACCTTTTCCTTCAATAAATTATACCTTATAAAAATATGTTTTGATTTGGAATGAAATATCAGATTCTTTGACATATCAATAGCAGTAGTATTATCATGGTGAATAACAATAGGCTCATCATAACTTATCCTTATATCCTTTACATTTATTTCATCCATAAAATCTACATACAGCTAGTAGCACCTGCAACATATTTTGCTTCAACAGTAGACAATGAAGTGCATGACTGTTTCTTACTAAGCCATGAAACCAACTTCAATAGTGCTCTTCAATTCATCCACATCTCCTACCCAATCAGAATCTATATATGCACATAATGTGAAGTCATCATTCTTTGGATACAATAACCCAAAGTCTATTATACCTATCAAATATCTAAATATCCTCTTGATAGAAATATCACAAGTTTCTCTAAGATCTGCTAGAAATCTAGAAGAAATACAAACAAAATTCATTATATCAGGTCTAGTCTGAGTTAGGTACAATAAACCACTAATCATTGATTTGTATCAGCTCGGATTCACCTTAGGGGATTCATCATCCTTTGAAAATTTGCAACCAGTTATCATAGGATTACTGATAGGTTTAGAATTCTCCAGTCCAACTTTCTTAGGTAACTCCTGATAGCTCTAAAAATTGATTGCATGAAATTTTTAATTTTGAGCTTAGAAAATTTATTTTTTGGTTTCATTTGTATACTCTGAAAATGATCCAAGGTCTAGGGTTTTACGGTTTATCAAAGTTCTTAATGTTTTGTGAAGAAAGCCCTAGCAATGATATATTTTTCTATTACTTTTTCCCACTTAAGGTTGAGGGTACCCTTTCCATGGGTGGGGCCATCCTATAACCTAAACATTAAGTGTTGATCAACCAGTTTACTAAAAAATGATTTTTCCTAAGTCGTAGAAAAAATTTCCTTATGATTGGTTTCCTTTTAGATGTTTGCACCCATGATTTCCCTAGACCCAAAAGTCTTGAATAGTTTGGTGGATGGTTAAAGATATATTTAATCCAATGGTTCACACTTCCCCATGATTGAAGGTGCGAGGATTTTAAAGACTTTGACACCGTGAGATTGTGTCGCGTGTTATCGGCAGAAATCAGTAGGGTTAGCAGTATAACTGGTTGAAAGCATTATGTTACCAGTTCACAGGTGGTAAAGGCCGATCTATTAATAGTCCCATGAATTTTCACATGCTCAAAATGAACGAAGATGTTTTTTCCTGAGGTAAAAGGTGCTCAATCTTTAATTCTAGAAGAGTTAACAGGTTGTATGCTAGGCAGTAAAGTTTGAATAGATCAAACAACCCCCGTGTTCCCGCAATAGAAGTTGCAAGATGGTTATAGAATGTGGCGACACGAGATGATGCCACATGCCCCAGGCTGATTAGAAAGACCTACAGTGAGGTCGCTGATAGAGTCTGGTCAAAGGATGATGTGGTGTTGATAGGTCATAACTTGGTGAGTCCATAGATATAGATGGGAGGTCAAATGTCGTGTTGGCATAAAATGGCTATTATATTTGCCAAGATTGATGAGATCTGTGGTTGAGTTTCAAATGAGAAATTAGGAGGAATTTTGAAGGCATCGGTCGTAGCTCACGGGAAAATGCAAAATGAATTGGATATAGACTTGTCAACTTAGGATTGATTAGACTATCAAAGATGATAGCCTAGAGATGTAAAAGGATTAGGAAAGGCTTCAAGTTTCAAGTATAATGGATCATGAGTTCTCTGATGAACTAAGAGATTTTTCCATTGCTAGGAATCCTGGAGTAGGAGACTGTACACTAAGAAATGAATAAGATCAAAATAAAATCATTCACATAAGGTGAACATATATAGGTGGTGTTAGGATTCCCAAAGATACTGAGAGGGGGGGGTGAATCAGAATCTAAAAAGTTAATAGATTTTCTAACCTTATTAAATAAATTTTATTCCAAACTAGTGTATCGGTAATCAAGAATTAATGTAGCAAATATGAACAATAAACACAACATAGGAAGCACACCATAACATAAGATTTTTAATGAGGAAACCCGATGTGGGAAAAACCTCTATGGGATTTGTGACCCACAATATTCACTCACTGGCCAATGAATGGATATTACTTACAATTGCGGCCTACACATGCAGGAAGGCCAAATGCCTAAAACTCATTGCTTAATTACAAAGGGAAGTCTCACTGACTTACAAAATGGATTATGGAAATTCAATATAATTTATTGCTTTAGTTCAACATCTTCTATGCCAGGTTCAGTACCAGTTTAAGCTCATACAATTTCCATAAACCCTTGAACAAAATCTGCCTTAATATTCGCACATTACTTTTGCAATAATCTTCCCATGTCCGCATCTTAAATGATCTACAAGATCTCATACTTATATATGAGTCTTATTACAATATGCCTCATCAGCTTAAAAAAAGATATTACAGTTAAATACAAAATACAATAATCAAAATCCTGTCAGCTGAGGTGCCAGTAATCATCTTTGTCGCTACCGGTGAACTATCTGCCAGTGTAGAGTCTATCGGTGTTGGTGCCTACTAGTGCCATAGGCTTGCAATATTTCCATGAATGACAATACCTTCAATCATCTATAGTTCTCATTAGAGTGTGCAATGCCAACAATCTCCCCCTTTGGCATTGATGGAAACACCCATGAGAAAAATTCAAAATTGTATCCAAAAATTAAAGTCCAAAAATCTTACCAAAACTGTGTGCTCCCCCTGAGCAGATGATCTCTAAGTCATTGGATTTTTCTCTCTCTACTACTCCCCCTTTGACATCACTGACAAAGGTTGTCAAAATGTCAACTGATTGTAGTTATCAGCTAGAACCCTATACTTGGTTGGTTATAATCTGAAATAGGTCTGCTAATACAAAATTCAGGCTCTTAGTGAATCTATCACCGTCCTTCAATGTTGCCTCTGTTCTTTGAATTGTATCGGTGAGGTGATACATTTTCTCTTCCAGTGTTTTTAGTCCTTGAACAAGTGCCTCTGATATCTCTTTCCTTAAAGAGATGAGGTAATCCAATTTGGGACCAAGTCTACATTTTAGATCTTTTGCCTTTCCTTTTATTCTTTCCTTTTCCTTCTCCAATTTTTCTAGTTTTTTTCAAATTCGGCTAACTCCTATTCAATAACTAATATTGGTTTAGGTGAACCAATGATGTTGTCAGCTATATCATTTATTTCTTTATGTACTTTACTAATCTTCTTATCAATATCCACTGTCAAAATATTTGTCTTACATGTGTTTCTGTACAACTCCTTAAACTCCATTATTGTTTTGCTTAGTGCTGGTAGGAGTGTGTCAATGTGTCCCATGCACTTCTTTATTGTCTCATCAAATAATTTCTCCTTTTCCTTATTAATTTTCTCTCTAAATGTCTCCTCATTTATTTGTTCTATTGTTAATATGTTACCAATGATATACTTAGACAATGTGTCTAATTCACTTAAAGAATCTTTATTGTCCACATTGCACTTGGGTGCTATCAATTTTAGAATAGGAATGGTATCATCAATAGCCTGATATGCTAGTACATTACACACTGTGATTTTCTTAATTGAATCCAATAATACCTTTGTTACATTAGTTGGTCTAAATTCTATCATTGAAGAACCAGATGATTGTCCAACTATCTTTACAATCTGCATTCCATCGATGTGAGTAACCTCTTTGCTTTTATTGACCTCTGGTAGGTTAGTTTGTGTTTGCATTTCTATCAGTAAAGGCTTAGGCTTCTCAACTATTGCCGGTGGCATTGTCTCTGCATGAACCTATGACTCAACCTTTTTACTCTTCTTGTTTCTCAACCTGTACCTCAGTGGGTTTCACTGTGCTCTCTACTCCCAGTTTCTCTAATGATGTCTTAGTGGTATTTATTTTCGGTTTCTTAGTATGCGCCTCTATACTATCCACTGCCAGTATCTCAACTGGTTTCTCTATGTTATTAGTCGATTGCTCCAACTCTGTAGGTTTTTTAATGTTTGCATTAATGGTATTGTCAGTATCCATTCCAGTAACTAGGGGATCAACTGATTGTTCAATTTGCTCAAGTTGTTTCTCAACCCCAATCTCAATGTTATTAGCTGGTGTTTCAATTGCAATATTGTCAATTGGTGGCTCACTAGCCACATCTTTCTTCTCACCAATGGTTTCCTTATCAACCATAATATTGACCTCTTGTGTATCAATATTCATTGTGTATAAAACTTCTGAATCAGGATTTGTATCCTCATGTGTAGTCTCCATATCCTCAGTTGCTTGTGTGTCAACAATTTCAATTAGTGATTTAATAGAAGGAGTTGGTGGCAAATTGTCTGTCACTCTTATGTTGGGTAGTCCACCTACCTTTCCTTTACCCTTATCTTTGTCCTTTTTTTATACCTTAGATGTTTTAGGTCTTTTAAGTTCTTCTTGTTTCTCTTTCTCCACAAAGAAGATATCCCATTTATCTATTGTCTCTTCAATGATTTCATTAACTCTACCTGCCATTAATGATACATGTTGGTGACCACTGGAAAATATTATCCTGTTAGCTTCACTTATTAACTCGTCAATTTCTTATACTGATTTAATAGGGTGTACAACAAACAGCTTTTCAATTTTTATTTTCTTATCTAATTCCATAATAGCTAGCCCCTTTGCATCAAGTCGCCTATACAAGTCACTAGCTAGATCATCTACAACCTCTATCAAAAATTTCTTATAGATATCTAGGTGTAGAATGATACTATTTCTATGATTTCCTTTTCCTCATTTGAAAAAGTATCATACAATTTACTAACATTAGACAAGTTTCCACCATCTGTTATTTCATTCAAAAGATTGTCTAAAGGAGGAATAACCTATTTTTCCTTCTTCTTCCTTGGTGTCATTTTCTTTGTTGGGGGCCTTACTGCCTATTGTTTCTTTATTGTTTTCTTTGGTACAGGAGAGGGTTCCAATGAAGGTTTACTCTCTTAAACTCACCTAGGATTTCACTATCAGATGAAGTTCCAGCTGGTGAGAGGTGAGCTTCTGGTTGTAACCCTTCTACGTCACTTTCCTTAATACCAGTGATATTCAATACATTTGCCTTGATCTCTTTCACCTGTTTTGTTGCTTTTCTGATATATTGCTCTCTTTTCTTCCTTTGTTTAAGTGTTTGTACTTTTCTTTCAATGGTTTCAGCACTACCAAATATTTTCTCTTTAGGTTCTCTAGGGGCTTCAAGTAGGGCTTTGGCATATGTCTCAATTATGTTTACATCAGCCTCATAACCCATTTTTGTCACCCAAACAGTTCTAGGAACCACTGCCTCCATCCAGATTTCATCTTTCTTATTAACAAAACAAATTTCTACGTATATTTGTCAACAATGTTCTGAGGTAGCCTTTCCCTTGTTTTCATTCTAGCCTTAAATGCTTGGAAATATTCAATTGTATTGTTTTCCCTATATGTTCCCATGCTGGTAAAGATATCCAATAGCTATTTACCTGTCGGTATGTCAAAACCAAATTCTTTCCTACCTATACTGATAACTTCCTTTGTAATATATAGCACTAGGCACACAAGTTGATTACCAAATCTGAAAGTACCTTTCTTATCACCTTTAATTTTCTTCAGATTATCAATCAATTCATCCTTCAACCATTCACATATATCTATCTTAGCATTACTATTCACCATATCATAAGATCTCTTGATACATAAACTAGAAACAAAGTTCAATCTGTTAGCATGTGTAGTTTTGTATCCTAGTATCATGCTAATGAATTTGACATTTATGTCTTTCACATCATTGACTCTCAAGGATCTGTTGTCATGGGTTGCACCAATTAATGTCATCACAATATTATTTGAAACTTTCTTAGTTTTGTCAAGCCTTCTACTGGCGGAAGGTAAGCTAGTCACTTCCTTTACTGCTTCTCTAGTGATCTTATGGATAGAATCAAGCTAAAAGAATTTTCCATGAACTCTACTGAGTACAATCCTCACAACTTCCTTAGGGAAATATAGAATATCATATATTTCCACAAAACCTAGGGTTTCTATGATCTTATGTTCCAATTTCACAATACCATTCTCATCACAAATGACAGTCTTATACATATTCATGATTTCATCAACACCTAGTTCCTTAATATGAAAATGTATGTATATCCTAGGGTCTTCTACATATGCTACTCCTTTAGGGATTTTAGAGAATGTAGCTAGGGTATCATCCTACTTCGCTACTTCATGTATGATCTTGAATACGAGCTTAGGTAATTTAACCACTTCAATAGCAGTAGGGTTTGCAATGAATTCAGGAGTAGAGGAGGAAGCCATTGATAAATACCTTAATCTTCCTTTTAGGTTTGGATGCTTGAAAGATTTTCTTCACTTCTCGCTGTTGATACATTGGCTTAGGTTTTTCACGCTCTTAGGAAATTTGAATGCTCGGTGAGAGAAAAAGAGTGAAAAACACTTCCTTTATAATGTCTTTCCTTCAACTACCACAATAAATGCTCATTGGTTAAGTGAAACTTAACACATCTGTCGATAAAGAAGAAGTTCATCTTCTCACCATCATCTGAGGGTAAACTAGCATGGTTTTGAATTAGTTCTCATACCCCCAAAAGGTTATCTCTCAATTGGATGAGGAATCTCCTGCTGATGGAGTGATACTTTGTTCTACCGGTGAAGGAATAGTTTCATCAACATTCTGATCTCTCTTTCTAATCCATTGTTTTGAAAATTCTTTCTTTACCTCCTTAATCTTCTCTTTACCTTTCAAACTTGGTCCTTTATTATTTGTTGGTGAAGTCTTTCTTCTACAAAACTTTTCAATATGTCCAATCTTGTTGCAAGCATAACAAGTCACATTGTTTTTCTGAATAGCCTTTCCATGTCCTATACTAGTTTGTGTTCTTCATTGATTAGACAAGTGTCCAAATCTTCCACAAACATAACATCTTACATTCATTTTGCACTTTTCTAAATTATGACCAATTTTGTTGCATTTCAAACATTGACCGGTGGGTGCATTAGTGTTCTAATAGTTTCTAAATCTGCACTTTTTTTCTCTATGACCATACTTGTTATAGTTAAAGCATTACCCATTAAATTCGTAGGCAATAGGTTGTCTTCCCGGTTTACTGTGATCATGATTGTTTGCAGTACTGAAGCTTTCACCAACTTCAAATCCAAGTCCATTAGTGTCTCCATTAGGTTTTTGACTTTTCTATTGAATACTAAGAGGGGGGGTGAATTAGTATGCCAAAAATCTTTGCACTTAAACACTTTGCAAGACTAACAATAAACTGGTACAAGAGTTTAACAGACAAACCGGTTAACAAACATGCAAACCAAATAGCTAATAATGCATTCACCCACAGAAGAAAAAACACCATAACACAATAGATTTTGACATGGAAACCCAAATGCGAAAAACCACGGTGAGATGGAACTCACAAGTCACTATCTCCAGAATAGGAACCAGGCTGGTTAAGGTCTTACAATGTTCTTTACCATAATAGATCCTGTTAGGAATCTCAATCTCTATTAGGAGATAAGTCCGATTAAATACTACCTTGCTAGAGGATTTTAGATCCATAGATGTGAACCATCTTGTTAGAGGATTTACAAGAGGCTTTTGGGCCTACCTGATTAAGGGCTACAAAATTTTCAAAGATGTGAGTAATCAACAAGTGTTTGATCTAGCTAATAGCACTAACTTCTCTATTAGATCCTTGATAGCTCATTCTTAATGCACTATTGCATTACTTTAGTCTTCTACACATTCATTATCTCTCCAACTCCTCAACCACCTTAAACCCTAGCCGCAATATCAACATTTGCAACAACAATAACAACAACAACCTAAAACCCTAGACATGATGTCCTTATAAAGGAAACTGATTTCATGTTGGTCCAATAGGATTACATCACAATTTCCTAGGTTCAATGAACCTAGACATACTAGGTAATATGTCACAAAAAGCATCGCTATAGTGTCGGCACTATCAAACAATTGGTGATTGGTAACTCATCACAGAGATTACCAGTTCATACAAAATGTCGGTTGCCGGTTTGACAAAAATGAAGACTGGTAGAAATGTGTTATGCCACTTTAATCCCTCGTACCGCTTGGTATCCATGAACCGCTTGGGGTCAACATGCCGCTTCAGACCAGTAAACACATTCTGCAAAACATCAATAGTCTAAAGACCATAATACAACATACCGGTTGGAACAATTATTGGTTGTGCTCTAACTTATACATATAAAGAGGATCTTAATGCAAGTGTGTGTCCATCAATGACAATCACAACATAAACATAAAAAAATCCAACAATCTCCCCCTTTGGCATTGATGGCAACACTTAGGAAAATAAAATTTTGACATCTAAGTGTTTTACAACAAAATCATGCCATTAGCAAAATTGCCCCCCCTAAGCATATACACTATCCCCTTAGCAATACAATGTATAACAATTTTGTGAATAGAGCATAAACATTGAGATATATAGAGCATATAATCAAAATTTGATTACCAGATACTTTTCCCAATAGAATTCTTCTCCCCCTTTGCCAACAACGACAAAGTATAGCTGAACAACCCTGTTTTCATTTGATATAGAAAAAACGTTTATGACAACAAGGAATGATACTTGTCAAAAATAGATTTAAAGTCCTACAAGAATTGTTTTATCGACAAAGACTAGGACTTAAGTAGGGAGGTGGCTACTTCTTGCTTTGTCTGCATCTGGGAAGCCTGTTCTTCCATAGCATCAATTGTGCTCATTTCTTGTGTAACAGTTAAGGCATCCAAATTCAGATAGCACTTCTGAAGAATTTGCAATCATGGGAGTAGAACCAGTTGAAGCTCCTACAAATCTCTAGACCATGTGGTAATCTCTTGCTCCATTTTTGCTGATTGGATATGAAACCGGTGAACGGTTCGCCCATAGGTTGTGAAGGAATCATAAGGCGGCTTGAATGTGCTCAAGTAGGACTGCAAGTCCTGTTCAAGTTTTTGCTTCTGAGATAGCACATCATCATAGAATAGATGGGGTTGACAGATTTTGCTAAGTAGTAGATTTCCCTCATCCAAAGCATCCCTTATATCCTTTTGGTCTTTTTGCAGTTCAGACTGGAGCTCATTCAACTTCTTCACCAGAGCAATGTTAAGAGCTTTTTGATGCTCTTTCTTGACATTTGCCTCAGCTACCTCTTCCAGGCTCTACACCTGATCATCCACTACTGTACATAGGAGCTTAAGTTTAGCCAATGATGATTCATTGTTGGTAAGGTTAGTATTGGGTATCAAACTAGTAGAGTGTCCATAGCCGCTTGAATTACATCCTGCTCCTTCTTCCTTCATATATTTTCAAGGCACTCTTGAGCAACCCTGATGCTCTGCATTAGCTCCATTTCACTTGTAGACTGGAGATCGATAGGAATGGTGAGGTCAGTCAGTTTGGCTTGACTACTAGTTGCCTTTGGAGTCTCCATCTGGGTTCTCTTTGCCACTTCTCTTTCCTTATCCTCTTCTGCTTTCTTCCTTGCCGCTTCTCTTCTCTTTTTCTCTGCTTTGTCTTCCTCTGCCTTTTTCTTTTTCTCTGCTTCTCTCCTCTTCTCTTCTTCCTTATCTTCCTCTTCCTTCCTCTTCCTCTTTGCTTCCTTCTTCTTCTCCTGTTCCTTATCTGCCTCTTCCTTCTTTTTCCTTTCATCTTCTTGCTTCTTTTTCTCTTCATCTTCTTTTCTTTTCTCCTCTTCCTCCTTTTTCTTCTTTTCCTTTTCATCTTTCTTCTTCTTCTCTTCTTCATTCTTCTTCTTCTTCTATTCTTCATCCTTTTTCTTCTTCTCTTCTTCATCCTTTTTCTTCTTCTCCTCTTCATCCTTTTTCCTCTTCTCTACTTGTTCCTTTGCTGCTTCTTGTCTATCCTCGGCTTGCTTATCAACCTGTTCAACCTATTGCTCCTATCTTGTTGCCTCAGATGGTGTTTCCTAAGTAACATCTTCTTCATCCAGGGCATCGACATCAATAGTATTAATTGGTTCATCAACCGGATTTCCTTCATCATCAAGTACTTCACCTGGTTTGGATATAACCGATTCTTTCTTAGCTTGTCGGTTAGCTTTAGCCACTCGATGCATCTTCAGAGCATCTAGAGCATGTGTGTGTATATCCTTGAGCACTTCCTTACCTTTTCCTTCTAGTAACAGGAGTTTTCTTCTTCTCATGAAGAAAAGACCTTTGTATTTGTTTATTACATCGAACAGTTCCAAATTTGACACATTAGGAAAATGTTCAGGAAAAACTTTTTCTCTCATTTCCCATTCCTGCTCTATGTCAATGTGCCATTTATTCTCTAAGGACTTATACAAAGAATCTGGTGTTTCAGATCTAATTTCTAAAGGGGACCGGTCATTAACACACAAATATGTAATGATTTCTTGTTCAACTTCTTCCTTTTCATCATCATTGAAGTCATCAAAATAATCAATTAAATCATTCAATACTTTTCTCCTAATGTTTTTGATAGTTGTTTGACAATGTTTCAAAGGTTTATAGGAGGAGATATCAATATTTACTGGTGCCGATGATGCCAGATCATTCTTTGTCTTCTTTCTTGTCTATCATGCAATCTTGGGCTGCTCCTCAGACATAGTTTCCTCTGAGTCTAGAGAGGTATTACTTGTCTTCCTCTTTCTCTCAAACACTTTAGCCAGTGTTGCTTCTGGTTTCTTCTTGGCTGGTGACCTCTTGGTCACTTTTGGAGTTGCAGTAGTAACCAGTGCTAATGTTGCAGGCACTGCCTTTGCCTTCTTTACTGCAGGTTCTTTTCCTTTCTTTTCAGAGGGTTCCTTGACTGGTGTAACCCTTTCTAGATAGGTTCCGGTCCTCTTTTCCTTAGGGTCAAGAGGTGAGGCAATAAGGGTATAGGCATACCCTTCTAGCATATCATACATCACCTCATAGCCCATTGGCTCCACTTCTTCCTGTCTAGGCTCAACAACCTCCATTATACATTTGTCTACTTGGATGATGAAACAGATATCATCTTCATATTTCTTGACGATATCACTTGATATCCTCATTCTTTGGCTCATTTTCCTTCTAAACTCATCAAAATACTTGTTTAGAATATTAGGGTAACCGGTTCCAAGTGCTTCAATGCTTTCCTTGATTTTCTTGGTTACCGGTTGGTCACCAGACCACTAAACATCTCCTACTCCTAGGAAGTACCCTTGAAAATAGAAGAACAATCCTATCGGTAGTTTTCCAAACTTGAACCTAAGTGCATTATCCTATTTCATCACCTTTAGATTCAACAGGAGTTGCCTCTACATACCGATGCACAGATCAAATGATACATCCTCCTTTATCACCTGGTAAGTAGTATTTACTGCTGCAATAGATATAGTGTTAATCCTGCTAGCTGAGAATGTCTAGTATCCAGTCACCATACATGCATACTTCACTAGATCATCCTTGATAGGATTTACTATCATGCCTCGTGAGTCACTTGTTGAACTGGTGAGCTTGGACATTTCATTTTTGCTAATTGTTCTTAGGGCTAGCACATCCCCTGTATTGTAGAAACTGGTGACTGCATGAATTGCCTATGGCATGATATCATGCGTTCTCTCTAGGTACATCTTATTACCATGGACTCTACTCAGATTGATCCTTATGTGATCCTTTGTAAAATCTTCCAGGAAGTAGACAACATTGTGGATCTTTTTCTTCTCCAGAATATTAAATTCTGGTTTGATCTTCTTATCTTTGCCACAAAATAAACCTAATTGGGTGTGGATAGCTAGAGACCCTAGGTCTTCCATTTTGTAGTCTATGTAGTTCAAGATTCCCTCTTCTACTATCACACCAGCTAGAACTTGTGATAGGGCATTATACTTGGACTTCCATTGAATAAAATTTGCAGACTTGACAAATGCACTAGAACTGGTATGAGATGCGAAAGCCTTGATAGAAACCTTAAGAACTCAAGAAATACCTTTTGAAACATGTGAAATTAGGGCTTGCAGATTCTCCTTTACTTCACACTCCATCAGTTGTTGAATCACCACTTTGTGTTCTCCACTTGACTGTTTCTAGTTTGAATTTGAATCTCCTTTGCGATTTCTTAATTTCTCCAAATCTCTGCTCAAATCTCTTTATCATCGCTCTGCTCTTTGAAAAAATGTTCTTTGCTCAAAAAATGATAGTGAGAAATGATTTGAAACATGCTTTTAAACATATCTCTCACCTACCACCATTAATGCTCCTCTATTAGGGCATAAACCCTAATTTGCCTTTTTACCATTTCTAGTCTTCTGCCAAATGATAGGTATCACACACTAGTTAAGGTCTTTTACTGGTGTTAACCGGGGGTTTGAAACATTTTTCCATTTTCTCCCCCTAAGCTTTTCTAAAATAGGTTTAAACTTTTTCTTTCCTTTATCCTTTGATGTCGGTTGTTTCTTTGATGGTCCAACATTTGTACCAGAGGTTTCTCCTTCCTCATGACCAGAATAACCAAGTCCATTGGTATTCTTGACCGGTTTGGCAGATTCAAGCTTTTTCTCTAGCTTGATAGTACTCTTGCTGAACTTAGCAAGTATTTCCTTTGACTCAGAAAGTTCTTTGGAAATAGCAGAATTTTTTTCCAGTAGGTTTTCATTCTTAGAGATGGCAGTGTTCAATTCTCCTTGCATGTCTTCCTTTTCCACCTTGCTTTCATGGAGTTGAGCATTTAGGGCACTCATCTCTTGTTTCAACTTGGAGATCTCAAAATCTATTTCTTTCACTAGGTTTTCAGCTTTTCTTCGGTTCTCAAGCTCTTGACACATCTAGATAGTCAGTCCTTCCAACTCCTTTCTCAGGTTGGAGTTTGATTCATTTAGCTTATTTACTTCTACAATTAGGGCTTCCATATCTGCTTCATCTGCAGAACTATTTTCAAATAGCTCCATAAGCTTTTCTGCATGTTCTCTCCATTTTGCTTGAGATTCCTTGTATTTGACCATAAGATCATCATAGGCTTGCTCGGACTGAGTGAGACATTGAGTAAGTTCCCTCAAGGTGTATTCCCCCATATCTTTTTCCAAGTGGTTAAACTTATAGAAAGGTTGGCTCTGATACCAATTGATGAATACTAAGAGGGGGGGGTTTATTAGTATGCCAAAAATCTTTGCACTTAAACATTTTGCAAGACTAACGGTAAACCGATAAAACAATTTAACAGACAAACCAATTAACAAACATACAAACCAAACAACTATTAATGCATTCACCCATAGAAGTACAAATACCATAACACAATAGATTTTGACGTGGAAACCCAAATGGGAAAAACTGTGGTGAGATGGAACTCACAAGTCACTATCTATAGAATAGGAACTAGACTGGTTAAGGTCTTACAATATTCTTTACCAGAATAGATCTTGTTAGGAATCTCAATCTCTGTTAGGAGATAAGTCCAATTAAAGACTACCTTGCTAGAGGATTTTAGATCCATAGATGTGAACCACCTTGTTAGAGGATTTACAAGAGGCTTTTGGTCCTACCTGGTTAAGGGCTACAAACTTGTCAAAGATGTGAGTAATCAACAAGTGTTTGATCTATCTAATAGCACTGACTACTTGTTTAGATCCTTGATATCTTGTTCTTAATGCACTATTGCATTACTTCAGTCTTCTACACACTCATAATCTCTCCAAATCCTCAACCACCTTAAACCCTAGCCGAAATATCAACTTTCACAACAACAATAACAACAACAACCTAAAACCCTAGACATGATGTCCTTATAAAGGAAATTGATTTCATGTTGGTCCAATAGGATTACATCAAAAATTCCTAGGTTCAATGAACCTGGACATACTAGGTAATATGTGATAAAAAGCATCGCTACAGTGTCAGCACCATCAAACAATCGGTGGATGGTAAATCATCACAAAATGCAAGTTGGTAACTCATCACAGAGTATTACCGGTTCATACAAAATGTCGGTCACCAGTTTGACTAAAATGAAGACTGGTAGAAATGTGTTATGCTTCTTTAATCCCTCATACCACTTGGTATCCATGAACTGCTCGAGGTCGACATGCCACTTCAGACCGGTAAACACATTATGCAAAACATCAATAGTCGAAAGACTAATACAACATACCAGTTGGAACAAATACTGGTTGTGCTCTAACTTATACATATAAAGAGGATCTTAATGCAAGTGTGTGTCCATCAATGACAATCACAACATAAACATAAAAAATGCCAACATTTTTAGCATATCATCAAGTTCTTCTAAACTTTTCTTGAATTTCTCTTTATGTTGATTTGCAGTAGCCAACTCATTTTTTAAGAAATCCTTATGTGTCATGAGTTCAGTTTTATCATGTTCGAAGTGAATCAGATCTGTCTTTAACATATCATTTTCATGACTAAGTCTTAGATTTTCATTTCCTTCATCATTGATTCTCCTAGCCAAGTCATCTTCATTGTTCTTTCAGTCTTCAGTGTCTTTAAAAAATCTCATAGTCATATCTTGCATTTCATTCCTCAAGGTCATGTTTTCTTGTCTCAACTTGCTTACAAGATCATTAAGAGTTTCCTTTTCTTCATCATCATTATGTATCTTCTCATGAAGTTCTCTTATTTTGTTTCTAGCAATAGTAAGATTCTCCTGAAGTCCTTGAATGATTTCCTATACAGCTTTTAGATCATCTTCAAGTTTGATATTTTTTAACTTTTGTGCATCATAGTGTGAAAGAGTTGTTTCCAAGTCCTTTCTCAAACTTTCCATCTATACCAGTGTCTAAATCTTCCTCAAGTTGTTAGGATTTTGAAAATAGAGGACCAAGCTCTAATACCAATTGTTAGGACTCCTAAAGATACTGAGAGGGGGGGGTGAATCAGTATCTAACCGGTTAATAGATTTTCTGACCTTATTAAATAAATTGTATTCCAAAACAGTGTACCGGTAAGCAATAATTAATGGATTAAATATAAACAATAAACATAAAATAGGAAGCACACCATAACACAATATTTTTAACAAGGAAACCTGGTGTGGGAAAAGCCTTGGTGGGATTTGTGACCCACAATATTCACTCACTGACTAATGAATGGATATTACTTGCAATAGGAGCCTACACATGCAGGAAGACCAACTGCCCAAAGCTCACTGCTTAATTAAAAAGGGAAGTCTCACTGACTTACAAAATGGATTATGGAAATCCAATATAATGTACTACTTTAGTTCAGCATCAGATATGCTAGGTTCGGTACCCGTTTAAGCTCATACAATTTCCATAAACCCTTGAACAAAATCTGCCTTAATATTCACACATTACTTTTGCAATAATCTTCCCATGTTCGCATCTTAAATGACCTACAAGATCTCATACTTATATATGAGTCTTATTACAATAAGCCTTCTCGACTTACAAAAAGATATTACAATTAAATATAAAATACAATAATCAAAATCTTGTCGACTGAGGTGTTGATAATCATATTTGTCATTGTCGGTGAACTATCTGATGGTGTAGAGTCTTTTGGTGCTAGTTCCATAGGATTGCAAGGTTACCATCAATGACAATACCTTCAATCATCTACAATTCTCATTGGAGTGTGCAATGCCAACATGTGCCAATGGAGTGATGGCCTAGAAGATGGTGGTGTCTTGAGTTGTAGGCATGATTGCAGAAATCCATAGCTGACAAGGTGAGAAGAAGATATCAGGATGATGATTCTTCACATGGGTTAGCACCACCACATTGAAAGGAATTCTGATTATAAATTCACTAGGAAGATGATAAAGTGGGTAGAAGAAAATACAAACTTTTTCATTTTTTGAGAGCAATCCTTTATTAGTGAGAGGATGTTCTTCGAACATAATTATGAATGGAGTCGTTGCATATTTTGTGACACTGGATTGATGGTCTTTCTCTAGTGTGATGTTGTTCATTGCCAGAGGGGTTGTAAAAGATCATGAGATTTTTAGAGGGGGCGTGAAAGCCTTTTCTCATTAGGAAAAGACACCCTGGGGTTATTCCTTGCACTTACTCTTCATTTTGTTGGTAGAGTGTGATGATTAATGATGAACAGTTAGTACCAAACTGGTACTGCGAGGGGGGGTGAATCAGTACAGACAAAAAACTTTCCTTGAATTGGTTTGACTACAAAGACTACAAATAACTGGAAAATAGTAACATTGGTCAAAGTTAGAGCACTATCGATAAAACACAGTGAGAATGTGAAAGAAAAAAACCAGTAACGCTTAGATCTCCCTAGAATCTAATATCACATTTCCACTTCACCCTTATGCATATACAAATAATATATCATCAGAAATATAATGACTACTGGTTCAACAAGCTTTACCACTAGACAGAAAACTATCAAAGCATCACATGAATAGCATCACATATGACACACTAATTTTCACATGGAAACCCAACTAGGAAAAAACACAATGGGGATGAATACCCACAAACTATTCTTTGAACTCTTCTGAAGTCCGCTCTGTTAGGAGCCTAGTCCGGTTAAAAACTTTTACAATAGGTTATGCTAGGAATCGATTCTACTAGGGATCACCTAGTTAAGAGATGGCTAAATACCTGGTTAAAGGATAGAACCCTGTTAAAGGTTACCTCACAAGAGGATTTGAAGAACCCATTGAATTGAGTCACCCTATTAAAGGATTTACACAAAATCCTTTTAAAGCTACCTAGTTAAGGGATTTTCAAACAACTTCAAAATGAAAAACATCATTGACCTTATCAAAAATAGATAGGTCGGTAGCATAAAACCTAAACATTTAGGTTTAACAATTCAGTCAATTCAATCTTGACCATTAATCACACTGCATTGAATACAATAGTCTTGAATTGATCTCAAGACATTCTCCAATGTTCATTCTTTTCCACTTTAGGAAGCAGATAACCCATCACAAGCTCTCCACCATTTACAGAGACTTCGCACATTCTCGAGGTGCATAAGATCAATCTTCTTCATGCAAGATCCTCAAGGAAATCCTTCATGTGCACAAGGCTGACATGGCAACATGATCTAATCTTCATTACAATGCTAACTCATCACAAGATGTCATTGGTTGAATCACATAGGCTTGGAATGCATAAACCGGAAACCCTGAAGTTGAGACTATCAATTGGTAGTCATGCCAAATGATATCCTGATACAAAACTTCCCATATACTGGTTCTCATTCTAGCATACCGCTTCACCTTTTTACATATACCGGTTCACATCATCATATCGGTTATCTTGCCTATTTGCTTACTTTAATATGATAGTTCATACTTTATCATATTGACATCAATGATAGCATACAATATCATCATGTCATCAAACTCTACACATATGCCAACAAAGTGTTCCAAGAGGGAGCTCACAAGGGGTTGAAAGAAGGATTTGTTCATGGGAGGAATGGCATCCAGTCATCTCTGCAACAATATGGAAGTTGCAATGCCTTCTCAACAAATCTTGTTTGCCCACATTCTCCTCTTTCCATTTTCTCTGATCTAGGGCATAAAGGCTAGAGACATTCCTTTATTTCAATGGGAAAGTTTTATTTCATGTCGGGATCTATTTTCCTTTTCAGGAAGAGAAATGTTGTGGAATAAACTGAGCATCTAAGGGTCCATCAAGGAATGTTAGGGTGATATCGACATGGCTCAAGTGTTTTTGTTTCTACCAAAAATTGGTTGAGGATTTTGGTTCCACCTCATCATGAGCACCAGCATGTGGATAAGAAATATTTTATTACAGAATTGTGTACAACCTCTAAGGCTTAGTTTTCATGACGAGTGTCTTTTGGCCTGAACCTTATCACTCCCTTATTTTCTATAAAAGGGAAATCAAGGGCATTAGTTAAGGTTCCAAATTTTCTAAGAAGGACCTCTATGAAATAGGTTTGTTCTGTAGGGTTAGGTTCTAGGTAGTTCTAGAGAGTCATAGGAAAGAATAAGGACTGTATTGTTATTTTGAGAAAAAAAAGGTAATAGAATGGTTGCAAGTTCCCTTTTCAAGTGGGTCATTCTATACTTGAATTTGTTGGCTATCATGTGATAAAAGATAGCTTATGATGTTAATGTAAATATATTTTCCTAATCTTTACTCCCCTGTTTGCAATTTTATCTTCTTTTAAGTAGATGGGATCAAGGGTTTCATTTTTTTGTTGCATTGTTATGATGTATGTTGCATCAAACTTTCACTGATGTTCACTCCTCTTGATATAACACTTTCTACCAAACACTCTAAAGTAGCTTACTAATGGAGTATTATCGGTCCAATACTCATAAGGAGTTTTATCCTTTCCTTTCTTGATGAGTACCCAGTTCATAGTATAGACTATAGTGCTCACCACTTCTCTTCAAAAGGTTTGAGCAACCTTCCCTTGAATCATCATCATTCTAGCTACTTCAACTATAGTCTAGTTGTTCCTCTCTACTAGGTAATTCTATTGTGGAGTCTAGGGGTAGACATTTGCCTCTTGATGCCATTCTCTTCATAGTACTTGTTGAATTCACCGGAAGTGAATTCTCCTCCTTGATCAGTTCTAAGGCACTTAATCCTCTTACCACTTTCCTTTTCAACCAGTGCTTTGAAAGCTTTGAACTTTCCAAAAGATTCAGACTTATCTTTTAAGAATGTGACCCACATCATTCTTGAGTAGTCATCAATGAGAATCATAAAGTACCTATCTCCCTACACACTCCTAGTTTTCATAGAACCGCACAAGTCAATATGCACAAAATCAAGTAAATTGTCTATAGTGAAAGTTTTACCTTTGAAGGTTGAGGAAGACATTTTCCCCAGTTGACATTCTCTGTACAAAGGATTCTCTGGTTTGCTCAGCATAGGAAATCCTCTAACTGCCTTGATCTTGCTAGCCTTCACAATATTATCAAAGTTTGCATGGCAAAGTCTTCTATGCCATATCCAGCTATTATCAAACTTAGCCATTAGACATGTACTGATATTTACATTTAGTTGAAACAAGTTACCTCTTGTCTGCATACCAGTGGCCATCAGTTCACCACTCTTTCCTTTTATTTTGCACACTCAATCTTTGAATTCCAGAGTGAGTCCATTATCATTCAGCTAGGCAACACTCAAAAGGTTGTGCCTAAGACCTTCTACCCAATACACATTATCAGCACTACTTTTTCCATTTAGAAAGATGGACCCTCTACCCTTTACCATACATGGTGCATCATTACCAAATCAGACCACACCACCATCATACTCTTCTAGAGATAGAAACTTACTTCGGTCACCAGTCATGTGGTGAGAACAACCATTATCAATAATCCACTCATTGGAATTATCAAAGTGGGAGACTAGAGCCTTCTTGTCTGACACATCTTCCTTAACTACTACAAACACAATGTCTTCACTTTCTTCATCTTCTGATTCCTCATCAGTGACACCTTCATCAACTGCTACAAAATAGTTTCTCCTATTTCCTCCTTTGAACTTCTTGAACTTCTCTAGTTTGTCCTTATTATGACCATTAGGACAGTTTACAACAATGTGTCCAATCCTATTGCAAGAAAAGAATTTCAAAGGAAGCTTACATCTATATTTACTAGTTCCCTTATTAAGTCTCTTGGAAAAAAGAGCTTCAAATTCCATCAGTATCTCCTCATCATCCATTTCTCTTCTTTGTCTTGGTTCACAACTAGTACTTGCTTCTTTTCCCTTTCTAGATGATGCAATAGATGCTCTAAAGGTTGATTCAATCTTCTGAATACTACCATCATAATTATTTAGCTCATATGTGGTCAACTTCGCAATGATGGAGCCTAGGGATACCTTTTTCTTGTCTATAGACCTCAACTCCTGAATAGAAACAACCCTTATTGTATAGACTGGTAACAAGGTTCTTAAGACTTTTCTAACAACACTAGAATCATCTATTTTACCTTTAGCACTCTTGATGTCTCCAATAACAGTTTTGATTCTTATTCCATATTGTTGAATGGTCGCTCCTTCAACCATCTGCATGTCTTCAAACTTTCCCCTAAGGCTCTCTTCCTTAGCTTGTTTCACATGCTTATCACCATCATAGATGTTCTCCAGAGCATCCCATACTTCTTTGGGATTGTCTTTATCCTGAACATCAATAAACTCAATTTCAGATAGACTACTAATTAGGGTTTCCATGACTTGCCCATTCTCTTGAATCTCTCTTCTTTGATCATTGGTGAGAGTACGAGTAGGAATAACATAAGCATTCTCAACATGGTTCTAGTGTTGAGCACACATGCTTCTAATGTAGATCTTCATTCTATCCTTCCATATCTTAAAGTTATCTCTATTGAACTTTGGACCTTCCCTCTTCATCATTAGAGTAGGATCTTTTCCTCAAGCGGTTAAGCTTACAACATAGAGGACTGGAGGATGCTCTGATACCAATTGATGAATAATGATGAATAATTAGTACCAAACTGGCATTGAGAGGGGGAGCAAATTAGTAGAGTCAAAAAACTTTCCCTGAACCAGTTTGACTGCAAAGACTACACTTAACTAGAAAACAATAACACCGGTCAAAGTCAGAGCACTATCGGTAAAACATAGTGAGAATGTGAAAGACAAAAACCGGTAACGCTTAGATCTCCCCACAATCTAATATCACATTTCCACTTCACCCTTATGCATATACAAGTAATATATCATCAGAAATATTATGACTGCTGGTTCAACAAGCTTTACCACTAGATAGAAATATATCAAAGCATCACATGAAAAGCATCACATATGACACACTGATTTTCACGTGGAAACCCAACTAGGAAAAACCACAGTGGGGATGAATACCCACAAGTTGTTCTTTGAACTCTTCTAAAGTCTGCTCTGTTAGGAGCCTAGTCCGGTTAAAAACTTTTACAATAGGTTCTACTAGGAATCAATCCTGCTAGGGATCGCCCGGTTAAGGGATGGCTAAATACCCAGTTAAAGGTTAGAACCCTGTTAAAGGTTACCTCGCAAGAGGATTTAAAGGACTCATTGAATTAAGTCACCCTATTAAAGGATTTACACAAAATCCTATTAAAGCTACCTAGTTAAGGGATTTTCCAACTGTTGAAATGGTTAGAAATCAACAAGTAATACATTGATCTGATAACAACACACAATGCCAGGGTAGATCCTCTTTAGCTCCTTTGCTTCTACAATCACACTCTATAGCTATCAACACACTTCTATGGTCTGGCAGTATCTCTTCACTTGCATACACACATAACATTTGCCAACAACTTCAAAATGAAAAACATCATCGACCTTATAGGAAATAGATAGGTCAGTAGCATAAACCCTAAACCCTAAATATTTAGGTTTAACAATTCAGTCAGTTCAATCCTGACCATTAATCACACTACATTGAATACAACAGTCTTGAACAGATCTCAAGATGTTCTCCAACATTTATTCTTTGCCACTTTAGGAAGCAGATAACCCATCATGTGATCTCCACCCTTTATAGAGACTTCTTACCTTCCCGATTTGGATAGGGTCAATCTTGTTCATGCAAGATCCTCAAGGAAATCCTTCATGTGCATAAGGTTGGCGTGGTAACATGATTTGATCTTCATTACAATGCTAACTCATCACAAGATGTCATCAATTGAATCAGATAGGCTTGGAATGCATGAACCAAAAACCATGAAGCTGAGACTACCAATCGGTAGTCATGCCAAATGAAATCCCGATACAAAACTTCCCATATACCGGTTCTCATTATGACATATTGCTTCAATTTTTCACATATACCAGTTCACATCATCATATCGGTTCTCTTGCCAATTTGCTTACTTTAATATGCTGGTTCATTCTTTAGCAAATTGACATCAATGACAACATACAATATCATCATGTCATCAAACTCTGCACATATGCCAACAGAGTGTTCCAAGAGGGAGCTCACAAGGGGTTGAAAGAAGGATTTGTTCATGGGAGGAATGACAACCACTCATCTCTGCAGCAACATGGAAGCTACAATGTATTCTAAACAAATCATGTTTACCCCCTAGATCCTCTTTCCATTTTCTTTGATATGGGGCATAAAGGCTGGAGACATTCCTTTATTTCATTAGGAAAGTTTTGTTTCATGTTGGGATCTTTTCTCCTTTTCAAGAAGAGAAATGTTGTGGAATAGACTAAGAATCTAAGGGTCCATCCAGAAGTGTTAGGGTGATATTGGCACGGCTCAAGTGTTTTTGTTTCTACCAAAACTCGGTTGAGGATTTTGGTTCCACCTCATCACAAGCACCAACATGTGGATAAGAAATATTTTGTAATAGAATTATGTATAGCCTCTAAGGATTGGTTTTGATGAAAAGTCTCTTTTTGCCAAAATCTTGTCACTCACTTGTTTTCTATAGAAGGGAAATCAAGGGCATTAGTTAGGGTTCCAAATTTTCTTAGAAGGACCTTTGTGAAATAGGTTTGTTTTGCAAGGTTTGGTTCTAGGTAGTTCTAGAGAGTCATAGGAAATAATAAGGACTGTAATGTTCTTTTGTAGAGAAAAAAGGCAATAGAATGGTTGGAAGTTCCCTTTTCAAGTGGGTCATTCTGTACTTGAATTTGTTGGCTCTCATGTGATAAAACATAGCTTTTGATGTTAATGCAAATATATTTTCCTAATCTTTACTCCCTTCTGTGCAATTTTATCTTCTTTTAAGCAAAAGCGATCAAGGGTTTTGTTTGTTTGTTGCATTGTTATGATGTATGTACTCTTCCATTCAATGCTTTAGTCCAAGGGGTTAATGAAAATGCTTGAATGAGATTACACTAAAATAAAACTTGTAACAGGATTTGATAAGTAGTTTAGGTAGAGGATTATGAGAAGAACAATATTGCAAGAAAGTGTTGTTCTAGGCTAGACCAACTGTTAAATAAATTCTCAAATTTCAATATCAGTTTTCAAAGACTCTGTGACCCAAATGAATAAGGCACTAGTATTTGCTAGCAAAAGTCATTAGGTTTTTAGTTTCTGGTTTCTCTTCTTTATGATTTCTCAGAACGAATCTTATAAATATCAGAGTATCTTTTATGTTTTATGTATTTTTCTAAAATTTGCCCTGCCCCATCTCATACTCTAGTATAAGGTTGAGGATCACTGAAGGATTTTCCATCCTTGAGCATTCTCCCTTTCTGTTGAGTCTTTTTATGAGATAATCTGGTTTGTTTTCAACAAACTCCTGAGTATCATTGTAGAGAGCAGGAGATTCACTAAAGGGATCACCCTCCCTGGTTCTGTAGAGCCTAAAGTGCAGAAGGAATTTATGTCCTTGTTATTGTTGGTCCAAGCTAGATAGGTATTGATAGTTGGAGGTGTCTCTCCATAGATATTTGGAGGAATTCAGCTTGGTCTCTTTCCAGTAGCAATGTAAACCCATTTTTATTTTTTGGGAACCAACAAAAAATGGCGACTCTATTAGGGATCAAAGGAATTCTTAAGAATCTCTTGTTAGAAAAGATTTACAAAACATATAGTCAAGATTATCCCATCTGAGTCACCAGCACAAAAAATGGTGACTCCAATAGGAAATGTTGCAAAAAGGTGTCTGGGTCTTTTGTGACTTGATGGTTGAGCATTGCTCCCACATCGTAGGACTGAGATTTTTGCCCATAGAGTTAAAAGACTTCTTAAACTATCCCTTGTCAATTTGAGTCAATTCTCATAAATGTCGCTAAGAAATATGCTATAGTTCTTATTCTATAAAGAGTTTGGTCTAGATCTCTCCATTTTCCAAGATTGTATGTAATACCTCATAGGTTGTGAGTGGTGACTTTGAGACTCTGAGACTCTCAGATCTATGCACTAGTGTGTGTCTGCTTGAAGAAGAAGCACAAAATTTGCAGAAAAGATGAAGCAGATTTGAGCTCTTATGATGAAGTACCCTGACAAGTTGAGGATAAAATCAGTAATGCCATGTCATGATAAGGAAGTGTTGTAGTGCTATGTTGAAACAAATCTGACCTAAGAAGGAATTCTAGTTGTTTGAGTATTTTCCCTCTACAAGGAGGTAACGACTTTGTCAAAAGATAAGTGTTAAAGATTTGAAGGATTGAAGGTGATTTTGCAAGTCCTGAGTTAAAGAAAGTAGCAGTAGCTTCAGCATTTCCAGGTATTTAGATTTTCATGAGTCAAGTATGTTCTCATGAAGATTATGTAAAAAAAAATGTTCCCTAAAGAGTGGAAAAAGCACTAAGGAAGGGAATGGTAGTGATTATTTTACATACTCCTGTGATTCAGATTCCCTTTTCTATATAAGATTAGATGGAGTATGTCTTGAGCCTTATAATGTAATAGTTTAAGATTTATGGGAAAATGAAATAGGGAAATGAATGAAAATGTGTATCATATGCCTATGTTTCCCTATGAAATGTCAAATACAAATGTGCAACCTATACCGAGTCATCATAGAGCTTTCTTTAGGGAAAGATATAAGCCATTGAATTTTGATGGTATCCAAGGTTTCCCAAATCCTATTCCTATAGGGGTTAGGGAACAATTACCAAGATTCAATGGGAAGAGATCAAAATCAGCAAGATGAAATTTGCAAGAGTTTTATGAGTTGATGGAAGATTTTAAAATAAACCAGGAAGATGTTTTCATGAAGCTGTTTGTTCAGTCTTTGAAGAAAAATGCCAAAG
Organism: Cryptomeria japonica; assembly: GCF_030272615.1. Classification (NCBI taxonomy): domain Eukaryota; kingdom Viridiplantae; phylum Streptophyta; class Pinopsida; order Cupressales; family Cupressaceae; genus Cryptomeria; species Cryptomeria japonica. The sequence goes on along the minus strand of NC_081410.1, from coordinate 83,469,666 downwards.
ACTAGTTTTCCTACATGCCAATATGTTCTATCTCATCATCGGATGAGTTGCAGGTAGCAATCATGGAATAGTTTGGTGAAAGAATTAATCCAAGCTCAGTTATGAAAACATTCATAAGTATCTAGAAAAAGGAAGATGAGTTAGTACATGTTTTTAATCTCAAGTTTGTTAAGCCATTGGATGATATTCCTAGTAGCTATACACCAAATGATGTAGTGTGCTTAGTCATTTATTTGGCTGCATTTGAAGAAGAAGAAAGTTATTTGCTAAGAGATAAGGATCCTAAAAACTTGCATTAAGTTTATAGGATGGCAATGCATATTGAGAACAATTTGAAGTATGGAATACCTAAGGGTTATCTTGTTGGATTGTTGGCATTGACAAAACTGGTCAATGCAGAGAACTGGTATATGTGCTAAGGTTTGTCATTGATGTCCAACACTTACCAGTGAAGACACTAATCAGTGAAGTGGTATAGGTAGAGTAGTGTTGTTTTTCAATAAGCCAAGGTGTTGAATTACAACAAATGAAAGCAACATTGGTATTAAATGATCAAAGGTTCAATTAGCTCAAGGAAAAATAGACTAAGCTAACAAGTCTATCATTCAAGAAGATTAGTCACTTTGATGATGATGATTGGTCACTTTAATGATGGTGAAGTCACAAAAGGTGACTCAGACAAGAAGACTTGAAGTTGTATGGAAACTGGTAATCAAAGGATGAATCAATAATATAAGAAGTATAGTTGCATACCAGTACATCGATATGATAGAAGGAAGATAGGTGATCACCATAAATATCATAGCAGTGATCTGTTATTTAGTTGTAGTGGCAAAGGATGAGTTGGTAAGCTTGTGTCTATGCCAAATCATTTTATGGTAAGGTCAACTTTCAGTTATCATGTAGTCAAGCATGATTACATGTGGATTTTCTGGTTCCCATTTATTTGGCTGAACACAACTCAAAATTTTCTATCTTTGGGAGATGCGGTGGCAAAATTGGTTGAACACTTGGTGGAATCACTATAAGGCACACAGAGAAAGAGTGGGAGATTTTGAAATTGAAATATTCCAAAATCCTTGATTGATTTGATTGAGGATATGCCTAAAGGTGTCGGTAGAAAATGTATAAAGAGTTCTTGAGCTCTTTTAGAAAGTTTTGATCATTAAATTTGAAGCAAGGAAATCTTGTTGAAGGTGATCCAAGGTGTAGAGAAGAGTGAGAGGAAGTGAAAAGAGGTATTAGCACAGTTGAGTGTGTGTGAGGTAGATCAACTAAAGAGTTCTTGAGCTCTTTTAGAAAGTTTTGATCATTAAATTTGAAGCAAGGAAATCTTGTTGAAGGTGATCCAAGGTGTAGAGAAGAGTGAGAGGAAGTGAAAAGAGGTATTAGCACAGTTGAGTGTGTGTGAGGTAGATCAGCTAAGTGTAGAGCTGAAGGATAGAGAACCGACTGAGGATAGTGCTGGAGGAGAGAGGACTTGTAGAGTGCAAAGCCGAAGGTTAGAGGACCGACAAAGAGAAGTGCTAAGGGATAGGTGATCGGTTGAGTGAATAGCCAAAGATGTAAGAAGGAAATCGATGTTGTGCAGAGAAGACACAACCAGTGTGTGTTGAGTGGGATGCATATTGAGATCTATTCAAGGTATCAGTAGCTAATTTAGTAGATCTTCCATTTGTTGCTTTCTAACAACTGCAACATAAATCCCTTAACTGGGTGGACTTTAATAGGTCCCTATTGTAAAATCCCTTTACTCGGTAACATCTTAACTAATGTTCAAAGTCCTCTAACCAAGCTACCTTTAATAGGGTAAAGGCACTAACCAGCCTTGATCAAAATCCCTTAACCAGGTGGCACCTAATGGTATCTTTGTAATCTCCTAACAGGGATGGCTCTTAACCAAGTGTATTCCAGAAGAGTGCAAATTTTGTGAATTCCTACTCACACCATCATTTTCTCCCTATTGGGTCTCCACGAGATAACTCCTTGGTGTCACTGTCAACTTTTCATGCTTGCATATTTTACTTCATTGATTAAGTATATTATTGGATCTTAGATGAATGTAGATTTAAGATAAAAGTTAAATTGTGAAAATTTGATTAAGTGTTTATTTGCCCCTCCCCTCTCAGCACTGGTTGGGACTAACAATTTGTATCAGAGAATCAAAAGAAGCTTAACTAGCTAGGGGAAAGATCAAAGATGATGCATAAGGAGGGTCCTAAGTTCTCTAAGGAGAACTACATCTTATGGTGTGGAATAATGAAACTTTATTTAAAATCCCTAGGTGAACACTACTAGAATCATGTGATCACAAAGTACAATGAGCCTACAGGGATTCTTACACTGGAACAGATCAAGGAAAGGCAAGATAATACTACTACTATGGATCTGATTGTTAGCACCCTTTTAGATAATGAATTTGCTAAGGTACAAGATTTGAAAACAACTTTTCAGATATGGAATAAGCTGAAGATAGTCTATGGGGGAGATCCCCATGTTCAAAAGGCCAAAGTAGACAGCCTAAGAGGAAAATATGATGAGATGAGAATGCAGGAAAGTGAAAACATAGAGTAGTACAGTAAGAGAATGAAGGATGTAGTAAACTCCATTAAAAGTGTAGAAGGAAAACTCGAGGAGGATGATATGGTTAGCAAAATCCTAAGAACTCTACTACCACAATATGCCATAAGGGTCTTTGCTATCCAAGATCTTAGATCCTTGGGAACAGTCAGTGTAACTCTTGACTCACTGATCGGTAAGTTGACTACTTTTGAATTGAGCAATTATTACAACAATGTACCAAAGATTGATGTTGCATTCAAAGAATCCATGATGTATTCACTGACAAGGAGAAGGAAAGAAACCGATAGTAGCTCTACTACCAAAACCAGTCATTCCCATTAGAGTGACAATCTTCTCTCTAAGGAACATGAGCAAGACAAAATTGAAGCTCTACTAGTGAGAAGATTGCCAAGAGGTAAAGGTAAATGCAAAGGTAAATTACCCTTAAAGTGCTTCTCCTATAATAAGATAGGTCATATTGCTTCAAGGTTCCCTGACAATGATAGAGACAAGAAGGATAATTTCAGAAGTTACATGGACAAGAGAAAGAAGGAACATTATCTTATAGAAGGAGTCACTAATGAAGAATCAGAGAGATCTAATGAAGATGGCATTTCTTTTGTGGTAATCAAAGAGGACAGCATAGAGGAAGGAGATATGGCATTGATTTCTAGCACAAACCAGTGTGGAGAATAGGTGATCGATAGTGGCTGCACTCACCACATGATCAGTGACACAATAAAATTCCTCAACATGGAGGATTGAAATGGAGGAACAATGAGGTTGAGAAATGATGCTCCATGTGCAGTAAGAGGTAAGGGGTCTATAGCCTTGAATGATAAGATAATTTGTGATTATGTATTTTGGGTAGAAGGATTAAAGTATAGCTTGTTAAGTGTTGCATAAATTAACAATAAAGGATACTGGTTAGAGTTCAATGAGGGGATATGTAAAATAAATGACAAATCTAGAAGTCTAATTGCCACCGGTAAACAGTCAAGAGGCAATTTGTTTCATCTAGACACCACCATAGGTAATTTTCTAGTGGCTAAGATAGAAGACAGCTAGTTGTGGCACAAAAGATTGTGTCATGTTAATTTGATAGCATAGCTAAAGTCACTAAGGAAAAATCTATCAGAGGTATGCCTCACATAGTAAAACCTAAAAATGCTATGTGCAAAGAGTGTCAACTAGGAAAGTTGACCAGATGTAGATTTAGTAGTAAAACTTTCTCATCTGAAAGTGTGTTGGACTTAGTTCACATAGACCTATGTGGTCCCATGAGAACCAAGAGTTGCTATGGAGACTAGTATTTTATGTTATTTGTGGATGACTTCTCAAGAATGATGTGGGCTATATTCTTAAATAAAAAAATTAGAAGCTTTTCACATGTTTAAGGTGTTTAAGGATCAAGTAGAAAGAGGAACTAGTAAGAATCTAAAGTGCCTAAGATTAGATAGAGGAGGATAATTCACCTCTCAAGAGTTCATGAACTACTGCAAGGAACATGGAATCATGAGACAATGTTTGCATCGAGAACACCTCAGTAGAATTGAGTTGCTGAAAGAAGAAATATAACTCTTATTGATTGTGCCAGAACTCTAATGATATAGAAGGATATCACACATACCTTCTGGAGAGAAGCAATAAGCACTATTATATACACTCTGAACCAGATACAGGTAAAGAAGGGGAAAAACAAAACTCCCTATGAATTATGGAGTGGTTACTCACCTAATGTTTGTTATTTCAAAGTATTTGGAAGTAGGTGCTATATCAAAAGGGATGAGTACACTAGAAATTTAATCCCAAGAGTGATGAGGGAACCTTCTTACATTAGTCAACAAAGAGAAAGGCATATCGGTGTCTAAACAAAAGGACTGGTAAGATTGTGGAAAGTGCAAATTTTAGAGTAGATGAGTACTCTGAGAAAAATGAACAAGACAGTAAGAGTGAAATTGAGGACTATAAAGGGTTCGAGTACAATATATTAGTAGAATCTATTGAAGAAGATCATGTTGAAGTGGCTAATGAAGAAGCCTATGAAATAGAACCTGCACAACCAGTAGAAGAATCTCCAAGGAGTGAACCGGTATTGGCTAAATATGTTAGAAATAATCACTCTGTAGAAGATATCATCGGTGACAAGGATGCAGGAGTTCTAACCAGAAGGAGAGCAAGAGAGAATGAGTGTATGCTCTCCATTTTTTAACCCAAAACAACAAAGGAGGCTCTGAAAGATGATGATTAGGTCAAATCCATGGAAGAACTAGAGAAAATAGAGAAAAATGATACATGGACTCTAGTACCCAGACTGGAAAATAAAAATGTAATAGGTACCAAGTGGGTGTTCATAAATAAGATGGATTAAATCGGTAAGGTGATAAGAAACAAGGAAAGATTGGTCTGTAAGGCTATGCTCAAGAAGAAGGTTTGGACTATGGAGAAACCTTTGTACCGATAGCCAAACAGGAAGGGGTCAGAATTCTATTGGCCTATGCTACTTATAAAAGGTTTAAAGTATACCAAATGGATGTCAAATTGGCATTCTTAAATGGGGTGTTAGAGGAAGAAGTATACATAGAGAAACCAAAAGGGTTTGCATCTAAAGATGGAAGGAATATGAAATGCAAGTTTCAGAAGGCTCTGTATGGGTTGAAACAAGCACTGTGTGCTTGGTATGAGAGGTTACACTCATAACTACTAAGCATTGGGTTCAAAAGAACCAGTGATAATAGTAACCTATATCTGAAGAGTGGACCTGAAGGAAAACACCTAATTCCTGAGATCTTTTAGATGACATCATTGTGAGGCCCTACCCTGACCCATCCTATCTCTTCAGCTATTTTCATTTTGGAACTATTTTGGATGCTAGTTTTGACACACTATGGATAGAGAACTTTACATGGTCCCACGATTTTGGTAACATTGATATATATGGATGCTTCATTTCTATGCCTTGTGGATTATAGAATATTATATGATTCTAGATTAGGGTAATATTGTGATGATGTAGGTTATTGTCTGAATTTCAAGATTTGTTATAATGTTAGAAATATGTTTGCATATCTTGTAGATGGATCAAATTTTGAGGATTATGATGAATTGCTTTGATTTGTGACAAATCGTATTTTATAATGACAAGTCTTTGCAGAATGAATGTATTGTATTCTGATTATGTGTTATATATTATATGAGGCTATTTGGGAAGTACTAATGTTTAAATTGAGATGTGCAGGAAATTATCCATGTAACCATGGAAATATTATGGAGAATCAAACCTAGGCCAATGTGCGTCAGTAAAACCAAGGGTTGTCTATTTGGAGAGACAACACCCTGTATGTATTGTATTTTATTCGTAAATGTAAAATGTTGCATGAGTGTAAATTGTATTCATTGAATTGTTTAAATTGTTTAAAGGGCAATTGCCACGTGTGTATTGTGATGTGGAATTATTTTGTTGTGTCACTTGACACCTATGTAGTATGTTGTGTTGGCAATTTGTCATGTCACCTTTTTGGAGAGTTTTATTTTGTTAATTGTTATATCTCCTAATTGTCCTTGAAGGAACCAAGAAATCTAGGTTAGTGAGCCACAAGGAAGGTCAACTCAGAGTTGACCCGTAGGTTAACTTCAGGTGGACTTTTTGAAGGTCAAATCAACTCCTAGAGTCAATTTTAGAGCATTTCTATTAGACCTCATGGGGTACCTATGGGTGAAGGCCAAAATTGGCCATGTGTCTTTCCCTTAGGACTTTTTTAACCACCCCAAAAAGTGGTTTTCCCAAGATGGACGAATTCCATCTATAGGAGTGCCCTCCTTGGTAGGAGAACCTTCTTGAAGGGAGTAATCCCTCTTCCCCATTCCATTTCCCTTCTCTAGACACCTAGGTTAGGAAGTGTGTAAGACCTAGGGAAGACCAACCCAATGGGGGATCCCTCACTCTATCCAAGAGGTTGGAAGGAGTGAGAGAGGCCTTCTTAGGCTAAGAATGGAAGCTTAGTGAGCTAATCACCCACTCTCCATCCTTGGAGATTTTTGGAAAATTTTGAAAAGAAAATCAGTTTTAGGATAGCAAATTTGGGGGCTAAGGAATTGCAGAAAATAATTAGAGGATTGGGTAGCTCTTCATCAATCTTTCCCTTAGATTTTCCCTTGGCAGGTCAAGGTTGGTGTTATCTTTTCCCCTCTTGTAAAAATGTAAAAATGCAATAGATTGTTTGAATGGAAATTGTTGTAACTCTTTGTTTGTGTTGTAATTGTAAAAAAATTATGTGTTTCTTGTTTATTGTTGTTTTATGTAATGTTGTGTTTGGGAAATGTTCAAGACCCTCTTTTCCTTGGGAGGAAAGATGGTCTTGGGGGTGGAAGGAGTATGACAGCCCTTAGGGTGAGAGGCTCTCATTTTGAGAGTGATCTCAAGGGTCTGTCCATGAGACCCTTGCTGCTTTCTTTTGTGTTATTTCTACTTGGGGGTCATAAGGGGTGCAAATATGGCATGGTTGCCTTTTTGGGGGTCATAAGGGTATAGGGATTAAGGATGAATTCTGGTTATGCATTCATGGGTGCCATGAGTTGGCTGTAAGTTTTATTTAGTAGATTTCTCCCCTAGGGTACTTGGTCCACTTCCACCCTAGTAAGGCATCACATTTTGTGATGGAGTTTCAGCTTGGGAAGGGATGTGTTTGTTGTGTTGATTTCTATTCCCTTTTGCTTGTTATATTACTTGGTTGTTACCCCGTCTAGGTCTTGATTCTCCAAGCTCGGGGGTGGCTTCTGGTAAGCCTAGGCTGGGAGGTGAGCATCCCATGGTCACAGTCCTAAATTTTACATGCAAGTGGCTTGGGAGAAAGACTAGGAGTTGCAGATTTGTTTGGTTGCAGATATTTCTATTTAGATTCAGATTTCTTTTTAAATGCAGAAAAGAAAAGAAAGAAAATGTAACTTTATGATTTGTAGCAAAAACAAAATGTATATGTAAATAAAGAGCTTTAGGGTGTTTCTTTTATCCTCTGTATAAAGATTAGAAATGGAAAGACTGGTTAGTTTATTCACCCATTTTATATATGGGTCATTGTAAATTAATAATCTGTGAGCAATGTAATCTTTATTTAAAAATTTGATGCCTATTATGTTGCTATAGACTACATATAAATCTTGTCTCAAAAAAAAGAGGGTTTGTTAACTTGTTTATTTACTGCAATATTAGAGAAAAAATAAAAATAAAAAAATGCATTAGGTTCATTATTTACTTGCATAGTTTAAATTGTTGTTATTTTATTGTTTAGACATAGTTGGAAGGGATCTAGTAATTTTACATTGCTGAAGTAGGCATGATGTATGACTGTAAAGAAAAAAAGGAAAGGAAAGAAGAATAAGTTCATTCATAATGTTGTTAAAGGACTAAGATCAAAATGTTTAGATGTTAGAATCTCAAACAATATAAGGGTTTCCAGCCCTATTGTCTTAACATTTATTGAATATATCTGTAAATATATAGGTATATATATATATTGAAAATATATATATACACTTATATATATATAGATATATATATATATATAAATCTCTATATGTATATATCTTTGCAACAACAACAACAAAAAACATATTCTGAACCTGTGTATCCCTGTTACAAAAATATATATATAAAGTATTGCATGCTGCTGTGTTAAAAATATTGCAGAATAGACTTCCTAATCCTAACTATATATATATATATTCCTGCATCTGAAAACATACTCTGTGGATGCCTTTAGAAAAATATATACATATATGTTATGTTCTGATCATAGCAGTGTTTATATGTATATATAAATATATATATACAAATATATATATATATATATTTACATATTCATATATGATTATGTGCACCATATATATATATATATTTGATATTTAAAAAAAAAAAAAACACATCATATAAAATTTAAACCCACGAAATATTAAAATATTTTAAAATTTTTTTGGGAAAACACGGGCACCGAGCTGCGGGCCACTGTGTGTAACATAGTGGACGGCCACGACCAAGCCACTATGCTACACACAGTGGGCGGCACCGAAGGGCACCGCACTGTGTGTAACACAGTGGAGCGGTCGCGGCCGCCACTGTGCTACGCACAGTGAGCGGCGCCCGCCACTGTGTGTATACATAGTGGGCGGCGGTTATGCCATCTGCCACTGTGTGTACACACAGTGGGCAGCGCTGCCGCCACTGTGTGTACACACAGTGGCACCTGGAAACCCCCCCCCCATGCACTTCCTCCGTTCTTCCCTCTTCGAACCCTCCGCTGTGCCCTATTCGTCGTACCTGTAATCACACTAAACAATAAAAAAAAAATTGGTATAATAAACCCTAACCCATTTCGGGTTAGGGTATAAAATTGTAAGGAGATAAAATAAAATAGGAATAAATAGAAATGCAACCCTAACCCAATTTCGGGTTAGGGTTAGCATTTTAGGAAAAAGGGGAAATTCCTTATTTAAAAAGAATTTTAAATTAAGGATGGGAAATTTAAATGGGAATTTTAAAATTTGATTTTAATATATGATTGGGGTTAATTTAATAATTGTATTATTATATGTCCTTTTATTCTTTAGGGAACTAAAATTTTAATATAGTAAAATTAAAGAGGTTTAAAAATGAAGGGTTATTATAGTCGGATACACCATACATTAAATCAATTAATTTATTTAATTAATCAATAGATTTTCCCCAATATATTTGGACGTTAGGAAAATTTAAAAGGAGAAATTGTAGAATTAATTTTATGGACCATAAGCCTTTGTGACCAGTTTGGGCCGAATTTAATTAAATCGTCAAAATTAAGAGGTTAGATTAGAATTGGCTTTAGCTTATTGTCAGTTTTTGTGGGCAAATGACATTGTAGTAATTCGAACCCTCATCGGTTGGATTTATATAATAAATTTGCATGTGCATCAATTGATTAATAGCATTATCCTTATATGAATTGGGAATGATTTAATACATTAAGATAACCAATTATCCCTTGATTTAATTAGCGACAACTTGACTTAGGTAATTGAGCTAGCTAACTAGTTTGTGATGCTATTTAATCTCCACCAATCAAGTCGCTCGTTCGAGTTGGTTAATTAACTTAACCTTAGTAAGTGAATTTATTTACACCCTAGATAAGACAAAACTCTAATAAAGTTATTATATTGTAGGATATGTTGCGAATTCATGATGTCAAAAAAATAAATTTTGGTTTCGTTTTTATGCCCAAAAGTTTGGGCATGACAATCATCTTTTGGGGAGATGATGGGATGAGCAAAATCTTTGTAGGACAAATGCAACAAGAATTTGAGATATCCATGATTGGTGAGATTAAGTTCTTTATTGGCTTACAAGTCTCTCAATTAAAGAATGGCATATTTATCAGTCAGACTAAGTACATAAGAGAAATTCTTAAAACTTTCGAAATGGAAGATTACAAACCTATTGGAACTCCAATGATTATAGGTTGCAAGCTATCTAAACATGATGAGGCTGAAGAAGTGAATGCGATAGTTTACTGGTCCATGATTGGTAAATTGCAATATGCAGTACATAGCAGACCAGACATAGCACAAGTTGTTGTCTTGGTTGCCAAACTTTTTACAAATCCAAAAGAAACTCACATGATGGCAGTCAAAAGAATATTCAGATACCTAAAGGGGACTGATGAGTATGGTCTCTGGTATCCACACAAAGGAGACTTTAGTTTAAATGTCTTCACTAATTCAGATTAGGCTGGAAACATTGATGACATGAATAGCACCAATGGAGGAGCATTCTTTCTCAGAGAAAGGATTGTATCTTGGACAACTAAGAAACAAAACTGCATATCTCAATCTATAGCTGAGGTTGAGTATGTAGTTGCTATAATTAACTACACATAGATAGTTTGGATCAAGAAACTATTGTAAGGAATTCAAGAAAAAGTGGTTGGACCGGTAGTGATTCATTGTGATAACACCAATGCCATTGACATATCTAAGAACCCAGTGATACACTCCAAAATGAAGCATATAGACATCAAATATCACTATCTAAGGGAACAAGTTCAAGAAAAGGAAGTGATGTTGGATTACATACCAACAAAAGAGTAGGTGGCTAATATATTCACCAAGCCACTACAAAAGGACACCTTTGACTATCTCAGAGGTAACTTGGGGGTTATGCCCCTCCATTCAGTAAAGTAAGCAAATAGGGTTCTACATCAATTTGGTATGCTTTCAAGTTTTGTTTGCAAACAAACTATATTGATGACTGTGGACTACTCTGGTTAGGGGGAGCAGTCTTGTAAGTATTCAGACATGACTCTTTGCCATTGTTTTTGTTCATATTTTGGATATGTTGATATGGTTTTGTCATTGATGTCAACACCTATTAACACTTATCAACTCTGGCACTTTGGAGAATTGGCAATGTTCACTGGCAAGCAAGTGACTTTATGCGTAGTCACCGACAGGATATAATGTTCACCGACAGTTGGAATGACATGGAAAATACTTGGTTATGTTGAAGACATCATTTGGACACTTTGTCTTGAATATTTGTTCATTAGTATATTCATGTTTGCATATTTGCTGTTACTGACAAATAGGTCCAGAATAAGCACCTACAAGCTTATCTATTCCAGATCATCACGACACGCTTTGGAGATGATTTATTATTGTTGTAAATGCATTAAGCTAACATATTGTATCAATTATTGCATCGGTTATTCATTTACTTGTAAATTGTTTTTATTATAATATCTTTTAGAGCCAACCTACTAAAATTGGTCTTAGGCTATGGTATATATGCAAGATCTTATTTGTAAGATCGATATGCGATTGAAGAAAGAAATTGTAAGAAGGTATATACAATAATAAGAAGAGATATACATGTAGACATCATTTGAAGGTTGAAGGAAGATTTTTGTGAAGGCAATCAGAACTAAACTGGTACTGAATCCAGTATATGAAGATACTATTTTGAGTAGTACATCATTATTGGATTTCACCATCCAATTGTAGTCAGTGTGACTCCTATTTGTGTTTGAGTAGTGAGCTCTAGGTACTTGGCCTTTCTGCACGTGCAGACCCCATTTGTATACACATACTATCTTTAGTGGTATCATCTGATTGTGGGTAGGGTTTCCCACCATTTTTTTTCCCCTTACAAGGTTTCCACGTACAAATATTGTTGTTATGTGTTGTGGATGTTATTGTCTTTCTGTTTCATGCATTAATATTTACTGATACTACAATTAACTGATAAACTATCTACTGACATAAAGTTTGGTTTAGCAGTATTAATCATTTGGTCTAGATAAGTTGTTTTTGGTTTAAATTTATTTGACAACTAATTCAACCCCCCCTCTCAGTTGTCTCTGAGACCTAACAATTGGTATCAAAGCCTAGTCCTCTTTTTGCAGAACTAACTATTTCAGGAAGGACAGTCCTAAACTTGATGGAACCAACTATGGGATATGGAAGATTAGGATGGAGACACATCTAAATTGCATTGGAAAGGACATTTGGGATGTTACAAAGAATGGCTATATTGCTCCTACTCAAAGTCAACCTAATCCACCTAACTTGGCTAAAAATGAAGAAAATGATTGCAAAGCAAGAGAAGCACTTTTGAGCTCATTATCAGATCAGCAAATCATGGGATAATTAGATAGACCTACTACTAAAGCTATTTGGGACCATTTGGAAACATTGAATGAAGAAGATTCCATAGTCAAAATTGCAAAACTTGAAAGCTTCTGAGTCAGGTATGAAAATCTGAAAATGGAAGAAGATGACAAGATTTCTGCTTTTATGGAAAGAGTAAAAGAAATTGTTTGGGGTATTAAATGTTGTGGAGGAACCTTAAGTGAAGATGAAATTGTTTCAAAAGTTTTAAGAGGATTGCCATCGGCATACAAAATGAAAGTTACTGCTATAAATGAGTTAAGAACAATGCCTAATACATCAGTAACTAGGGACACATTGATTGGAAAACTTTCAGCTTTTGAAATTGAGGAAATTGAACCTGTTGCTACTATAAAAATAGATTTAGATTTTAAGGCATCAACATCATCTACACCATCATTTCATAAATGTGATTAGAAAGCCTTTTATGCAAGAGAACTTGAAGAAAGAAGGAGAGAAAATGAAGAAATTAAGGAACTTGAAGCACTATTTGCAAGAATAATGCCTAAAGGTCCAGTTGGAAATAAGTATGAAGGTAAAGCACCCTTTAAATGTTTTAACTGTAATAAGATTGGTCATATGGCCTGATAGACATGCTAGATTAAGAGAAGAAGCTAGAAGAACATACAAGGCTAACCTTGAATATCATAGGTATAGATTTAAGAAGAATAAAGATAAATCTTGTTATCTTGCTGATGAAGGAGTCACTGATGATTCTGATGAGGATCCGATAGAAAATGGATGGGTTTTTGTTGCTATAATAGAAGATCAACCAACACCTATTGTTCAACTAGTAGACTAGGCCCTGGCAGCTAAAATAGAAGTTAAGGATGAATGGATCATCGATTCAGGATGTTCACATCATATGACTGGTGATAAAGGTAAATTCTTGAACTTTCAAGAATATAATGGAGTTCTAGTAAGATTTGGAGATGATAAAGCTTGTTTGATAAAAGGAAAAGGTACTATATCTCTTGATGGTAAGCATAATACTGACAATGTTTACTATGTTGAAGGTTTAAAACATAATCTTTTGAGTTAGTCAATTAGTTGAAAAAGGATTTTAGTTACAATTCAAGAATGGGAAATGCAAAATTATGAACAGAACTAGTTTAGAAATTGCAACCGGTAATCAATCTAGAGGTAATATATTTCATTTGAATATCAGTGAAAAGACATGCTTGATTGCACATATTGATGAAAGTTGGCAATGGCATAAGAGACTCTGTCATGTAAATTTTGATTGCATTGTGAAAATCAGTACAACTAAGGCAATTAGAGATTTACCTAAGATTTTTAAACCTCACAATCTAGTTTTTAAGGAATGTCAATTTGGAAAACAAGTTAGAGCATTTTTTAAAAGTATTCCAGAAAAATCCAATAATGCTCTTGACTTAATTCATATTGATTTATGTTGTCCAGCTAGAACTAAAAGATTATAAGGTGATAGATATTTCATGCTAATCATTGATGATTATTCTAGAATGTGTTGGGTTACTTTTCTCAAAGAAAAATTAGAAGCACTTGGGAAATTAAAACTATTCAAAGCAATGGTAGAAAATGAAACCGGTAAGAAAATTAAATGTCCAAGATCAGATCAAGGAGGTGAGTTTACATCTAAAGAATTTAATACATTCTATGAAGTAAATGGAATCAGAAGATAGTTACCAGCACCTTGAACACCACAACAAAATGGAGTTGTAGAAGGGAAAAATAGAACTATCTTGGATGCAGCTAGAAGTATGTTATCTAAAGCAAATCTACCACATGTATATTGGAGAGAGGAAGTAAGTACAATGGTCTATACATTCAACAAAGTTCACATCAAAGGTGAAACCAGTAAGACCCCTCATGAACTATGGTTTGGTATTACTCCTACTCATAAATATTTCAGAATATTTGGAAGTAAATGCTATTTTAGAAGAGATGGGTATATTGGAAAATTTGATTCTAGAAGTGATGAAGGAATATTTCTTGGTTATTCATCTAAGAGCAAAGCATATAGACATTTTAACAAAAGATTGCAAAAAATTGAAAATTGATGAACAATTTAGACGAACTTCAAGGTATATAAACTTTGAACCAATAACAAAGATACTGACAAATGAACCTGCATTGAACCCACCAGTACAAAATGAAGATCTAGTTACACCAGTATCATCTAAAAAGTCCATTATAACTAAGGAATCACAGCAAATGAAGACACTCTGGTATGTAAGATTGAACCACTCTGAAAATCAAATAATTGGGAACAAGTATCAAGGAGTTATGACAAGAGGAAGAATAGAAAATGAAGAGGTATGTCTTATTTCTCAAATTTATCCATCATCAATTAATGAGGCATGTGAAGATAGACACTGGATTAAATCTATGGAAGAAGAATTAGAAGAAATTGAAAAGAATAACACATGGACATTAGTTACCCGGCCTAAAGACAAAAATGTAATTGGAACAAAATGGGTATTTAGAAACAAACTTAATGAAGATGGTAAGGAAATCAGAAATAAAGAAAGACTAGTGTGTAAGGGATATTCATAGAAAGAAGGAATTGATTACAATGAAACCTTTGCACCCGTAGCTAGAATTGAGGCAGTTAGATTATTTTTGGCTTTGGCAGCACACAAGAACTACAAAGTATATCAAATGGATATTAAATGTGCATTTCTGAATGGAGATCTTGAAGAAGAAGTTTAAATTGAGCAACCTGATGGAATTTCTTTGTGTTGGTAAATAGATTTGTCTTTCCTTATTTGTTTAATCATAAAGCACTGGGGGTCATAGAAAGGCAGACAAACTTTTACCAAACAGTTGGAAAATCACTATATTGATTAACCTCTGAATTAAGGTACAACTCCCTCTAGTAAATATTCATTCGGCTCCAAATTACATACAATTAATAGAATTATTTTCACTAGAAAGAACTTAAAGGCAATTGCATACACCAGTCAATACAAAAGGAATGCAAGCAGTGATCCTTATATAACTTATTATATAAAGCCGACAGACTTCATATGAACACTAAAACAAAATGAAAAGCTTATAAAGATGAAATTTTCCAATAGTTTTCTGCACATATAGAAAGTATAACAACCCCTTCTTTGAAATAGATTTACACAGAAATCAAAATTCAAATATCAAACACACAGATTTGAAACTAAAAATAGTTGTTAACAAGATTTTGCATTCATCGATGGTCATCCACATTCTACATACACAAAATGTTTTTAGCCAATCTTAAAGATAGTCTTTTCAAAAACTTAGTGAACCTCATTAAAGTCATTGCAAAACATATGTATAGGTCACCAGACCCAATAGTTCCTTTTCATCAAAGTAAAATTAACTCATAAGAGTTAATAGAAAGCAACCATAACTATATAACTGAAACTAAGGAAAAAAAAATTACTAGACTCACTAGCAAACAACTACCAGCAGTACTAGTCATGTCGTCTACTTAGTTCCGGTGTGATCGCTCAGGTTGGTGTCTTGAATGGACACCATCACTGCCTTCGTCGCACTCCACTCTCGATGCACTTTTGAAAACTCCTGGATTACACATACATGTGGCAAACTGATATGAATTACTCTCTCCTTCCAGAGCACCTTCTTTCTCTTCACCATCTGCACTCTGTGGGAATCCAGGTGATCGAGACAAATAGTGAGCATTGATTCCACCTTAAAGATCCTCGTAAAGTCTTCCACGGACAAGGATTTCTCCATCTTGATTTGTCTGATGTGGCTACTAAACTAGTTAATCATCTCCATGGTGTCTTCCAGGGTTTCATTATCTTCTTTAAGTAATTGAACATCCACGTAGTGTAAGTCCTTCTACATGGTCGCCCTTAAGGCCATTAATTCGGCACACAGACTAGCTGACTCATTATAACCCTATTCAATAATTTGGTTGCACCACTAAATACAGTCCTTACAAATAAACATTACATCCTCATTTAATCCCGACACTTGATTTTTATCAAGAAAGTTCATTAGACCATAGCGTTGAATATCATGCATCTATTTTGAAATCACAACCCACTTAGATTTCTCCTTCTGCCATGAGACCAAGTCAGAGTCCAATGCTTTCGTGACCTCATTGGATTCTTTGAAAATCTAGACCAAATCCATTATGTAATTAGTTGCCTGATGCATGAGCAAGGTGAGCCATTCTGAGAAAACCTCAGCAATCATCCTATTTCATTGAACTTCATCGAAGAATTTTTGATTGCTAGGTGATTTTGGTCTAAATGGTCCTGAATGCTGGGACAATGGTAATGGGCTATTCTGCAAAGAAAGAATATACTATGCCATTTGTACAAAACTTTTACTCCGCCTTGTCTCTCTCATCCTTCCAAGTATGGAAGATAATTTGCTTAGTCGAAGTTTCCAGATGCTTCACATCTACGGCTCTGGTTCTGACCCCCAAATCAATTCGTTCAATAGCGTAGTCTTCTTCTAAAGTCGTGGCAGCATCTTTGTTGGACTCAGGTCTAGCAATGTCTACAGTCCAATGCCTTGTGCTCTCGTCAAAACCAATCATAGCCTCTGTTTTCAACTTTTTGGGCTTTGTAGACCTTCCTAGACATTTACTCACAACGTCCTCCATTGATAATGAAATCAAAACCACATTCCTTTTCCTGGTGATTGAATCACTTAACCATTTTGGTAATAGAGTCAGTTCTTTTGAAGGCATGGGTGGAAATCCTGCTGAGGATGGTATTGTGGCATGGTCTATATGAGATTGGATTTCAAGTGTCCTTGAGTCCTAGAAAATAGTATCCATGTCAATTGATACCTTGTCTGCTTAAGAAATAGGGGATGTCATCTTGCACAGTGTTTCTTCTGCATCCAAATCCAGAATGAGATGAGAAACCGACGGCTAGAAAATCTTCTTGGACCTTGACTTGGTCACTCGACCAACAATAGAAAGCTCAACCCTAATGTCAAGTTTCTCTTCTTTAATCCTATCCTGTCCTTTTCCTACATCAGAAATAGGAATGTTAGTCAAAACATAAGTTTTACTTGCGGTACTCCTCTTTCCACTTTTACTTCTGGAACTAGTTGCTTGTGTTGGGTGAAACCAACAACTACTAAGACAATTTTCCATCCTGTGCATTACACTGAAGGTGCATGTCTGAATACTATCCCCCATATTCTTGCTCCAATCCACTTCTAGAAGAGGTTCATCATGGACCCGCTTCATAAACTCTAAATCAAGTATGTCTTCATCATCATTGGTGACACTCGAGGTATCCATGGGCAATTTCATGTCATGAATTTGTTTCAAAGTTAATCTGGACCAACTCCTCCATACTTCAAATTCATCCTGGCAACCCTCCCAATAATCCTCTAACTAAGGAACATGTTGATCAGGTACCATCTTCTTCACATACTAAGCAATAAAAATTTTACTATCAAAGTTATCCCTTTTCCACAAAGGTCTTCAAAAGAAACCTTTTAAATTCCAGTTCAAGATTTAGTGCATCAGAGACTGACCTACAACTATAATGGCCTAAATCAATGGGAAAAATTCCACTTGTGTTGGAGTCCTCACCATAATCTTTTGCAACATAAGGAAGCTGTCTAGAAACTTCAATCAAAATGCAGGAGTCTAAAATGTACCTGGGTAGTCTAAAGGGTTCACCTTTAAATCCTCCAACTCTTAGGTAACTGAAGTGGCTGAACTGTATAAAGAAACTGCCATATATGTTAACAAGCTCAACTGCTTCTACAGACATTCTTCTATGCAAATTACCCTATAATTCAAAGGTCAGCCTTCCAACAAAAACATCATTCCAATGAAGATAATCATCAACATGCCCTTTCAAAGTCAGACTAGGATGATACTCATAAATTCTCATGCCTTGAACCCATTTTACATGAGACAACCCAGGCCATTCTCTCACACGGGAAAGCATATATAATAGATAGGATGACATATAAAAATTAGGCATTCCCAGATAATTACTCAAACCTTCATGTAACCTTTCTACAATTATAGTTCCCCATTCGATGAACCAACTTCTATCCAGAGTGACCTAGATGAAGAAATACATCTAGTCCTCCCAGTAAAAAGAGTGGGAATTACCCTTTACTCTGCTCAATAGTATTACCAAGTCTTGGATTGCAGGAATTAAATGTTCATGAGTTAGAGGTCTCGGTAGCCTCGAGCCCCCTTTTTGAAATTTTTGGAGCCAGTTTTGTGCAATAACAGTTCTATAATACTGCTTTTTCTCAGAGAAAACCCTGTAGGATTTACCAATGGTCCAATCTTCATAGGGTTCCTAGTGTGGAATACCCATGGCTGCCATTACTATCTATCTATCATTGGACAACAAGACTTCACCATCATTTTTCCTTTTGCATATATTACCCTTGTCATAATGATTCATACTTTCGAAGACTAACTCAGGGCAAGGAGCAACTATGGGAAAGGAGACTGCTTCAAATAATCCACTCTGTGCTACATCTCTCATCATGGGGTCTACGGCTGAATCCCTTACTCTTTCTAGAAAAACATCTAAATCAAGCTGAACTAACATTGTATCACCTAGCGCTGGTAAAGATCTTACAAGGGAAGACAAGCTCATCAATTTGCACAAAATGGGTCTCATCTTTAGTTCGTGGTTTTCTCCAATTAATTCTAGGCAAAGAAGGAAAGTGAAACATAAACAAGCAGCTAACAAAATACCCAGATCTTTTAAAACAAACTGCAATAAGCTAGAAAGTTGTTGAACATACCTTCCTCTATAATCTGTAAACCCCTTTTGCAGCCTATTTCTCCCACTTTGAAAACTCCTTCTCAAAATCTTCTCAAGAAAATAATAATCCCAACGAGACAACTACTTAGTTTTAAAGCCAAGAAAATCTTACCCATCATTACTAAAAGTTGCCTTCATTACTCCTTGTTCGTGTGACCTTACGTTGAAATGATTGCACTGAAGCATGCCTTGAATGTTAAGTTACTTCACTTCTGACACAACGGATCCTCACACATACTCGCCATAAATGGCAGATTTCAAATCATTGAAGAAAGAATATTCCTCCCCTCGGTGGCCATTTATCATGTTCTAAAAGTCCACGCCGTCACCATGTGGCAAGTCATATGTCTTTCAAGAAACCTATACATAAAACTTTGACCCTTGCGAAACCATCACAACACAACACAAACATGACAAATCTTGAACTTTGAACCTTGAACCAAAAAGGTTCAAGTTCAAGGTTCAAAGAATGCAAAATGCCAACAAGGACTGGCAAGAGTGAAAATCATGCAGGAAGAAAAAACATTCAAAACAACGCCTGTTGAACTTTGAACCTTGAACCAAAAAGGTTCAAGTTCAAGGTTCAAGTTCAACGCAGTGAAACTTAACAATGACTGAATTATATGGGAAAAATGTTAAATAAATTTCTTGACCAATGAATTAGATAAGCATTACTTCAAACAAGGATGCATATGGAATGGAAATTTTATATGGGCCCAACAATGGCTCTGCATGGGGACTGGGACTTGTAAAGTACCTAGCAATGAATCACAAGATCTCTAGTTTTGCAGCATAACTGACTATGGTTCAACTTAGAACAAAAATAGACACACCTAGACTAGCACAACACAAAAGAAAGTATGTACAAACTAAGAGGGGATGCCTGTTTACAATTGATACAATTTTAAGTCCTGCCCATTATAGGATAGGGGAAGTTCAAAACCATCCTGGTAAGAAAGTTTAAAAGAATCAGGCCCCTTTACTTCATGAATCACATAAGGCCCCTTCCATAGTGATTCAAATTTGCCATGCACACCTTTCGATTCCCTCCTTTTATCCCATAATAAAACCAAGTCCCCTTTGATGAATTTTTTGGGCCTTCCTCTCTGATCAAAAATCTATTTAACCCTCATCTGATGTTCTGTAATCTTATCAACCAACTTCTCCCTTTCTTCTTCAATCTTGGTTAAGTACATGACTCATTTTTCAAGAGACCTCTGAAAAAATGCATCTTCTATCACTGTCTGTAGTTTAGAAGTAGCTAATTCCAAAGGAAGAGAGAGTTGTGTGCCGATACCATATACTAGCTCAAATGGTGACATTCCTATGGCTTGTTTTGGTGAAGTTCAATCCACCCATAGTGCTTCATGTAGTTTCTTATGCCAATCCCTAAAGTTTTCACTGACCAACTTTCTCATGATGTTGATCAAGTTCTTGTTACTTGATTGTGCCTAAATGTTACCCTGTGGATAATAATCAGAAGTGTGTGCCAAAGAAATTCCATGATCATAGCAAAATAAGCTCAACTCGGATGAAGAGAAATTTGATGCATTATCTGTGACAATTTTCTAAGGGACTCCAATCCTGACAAGAATATTCTCCTTAAGGAATGTACACACAATTTCTGAGGTAGTTTTCTTTACAGGGATAGCTTCCACCCACTTAGTGAAATAATCTATTGTTGTTAATATGTGACTATGCCCCACACTAGAAATGGGGTTCAAAGGACCAATAAAATCTACTCCCACTACTTAAATGGTTCTTCAATTACCACGGGCCTCAAAGGAAAGGCAGCCAACTGGGGTTTACCTATAAACAGCTTGCATTTATTACACTTCGACACCTAGGTGTATGCATCTCGGAACATCCCTGGCCAATAGTAATAGTTTCTCAGGATTTTGTATGCAGTAATTGTTGGTATTTTGGTATGGTTTTGTCATTGATGTCAACACCTACTAAACATCTATCAACTCTAGCACTTTGGAGAATCAGCAACATTCACTGGCAAGAAAGTGACTCATGCACAATCACTGGTATCTAGTACACTAGCAAGATATAATGATCACCACCACTTGGATTGATATGGAAAACACTTCGTAATGTCGAAGACATCATTTGGACATCTTGTCCTGGAGTTTTGTTTATTGGTGTATTCATATTTGCATATTTGTTATTACCGGCAAATAGGTCCAGGCTTACACCGGCAGGTTTATCTTTTCCAGATCAGCATGGCATGCTATGGAGATGATTAATTATTGTTGTAAATGCATTAAGCTGACATGTTCAATCAGTTATTGCATCAGATATTGTATTGTTTGTAAAATATTTTTATTGTAATATCTTGTAGATCCAACCTACTAAAATTGGTCTTAGGTTATTGTATAAATGTAAGATCTTATTTGTAAAATTAAGTGTGGAATGTGAAAAAGGATTTTGTGAAGGTATATGTGAGAATAAGCAGAGCTATACATGCAGACATCATTTGAAGATTGAAGGAGGGTTTTTCAAGACAATCAGAATTACACTGGTATTGAATTCAACATATGAAGATGCTATTTTGTGAAGTACATTCCTATTGGATTTAACCATCCAAATGTAGTCAGTGTGACTCCCATTTTGTGATTGAGCAGTGAGGTCTAAGCGTTTGACCTTTCTGCATGTGTAGACCAAATTTATGTATACTTACTATCTATAGTAGTATCATATGATTGTGGGTAAGGTTTCCCACTATGGTTTTTCTCCTTACAGGGTTTCAACATACAAATATTGGTGTTATGTGGTGTGGATGACTTTGTGTTTATGTTTCATGCACTAATCCTTACCGATATAGAAATTAACTGTTAAAACTGTCTACCGACATATTGAACTGGTTTACCAGTATTAAGCATTAAGTTGGTTAAGTTGCTTTTGGTTTGAATTTATTTGATAACTGATTCAACCCCCCCCCTCTCAATTGTCTCTGGGACCTAACAATTAGTATTAGAGCCTAGTCCTCTTTTGCAAAAGTTTAACAGCTTGAGGAGATCCAATGTCTACTAATTATTTCAGGAAGGACAGTCCTAAACTTGATGGAACCAACTATGGCATATGGAAGATCAGAATGGAGATAGGTCTAAATTGAATTGGAAAAGACATTTGGGATGTTACAAAGAATGGTTATACTACTCCTACTCAGAGTCAACCCACTCCACCCAACTTGACTAAAGATGAGGAAAATGATTACAAAGCAAGAGAAGCACTTTTGAGCACATTATCAAATCAAAAAATTATGGGACTATCAGATAGGTGTATTGCTAAAGCTATTTGGGATCATTTGGAAACACTAAATGAAGGACATTCCACAGTCAAAATTACAAAACTTGAAAGCTTCTAGGTTAGGTATGAACATCTGAATGTGGAAGAAGATGAAAGGATTTATGCTTTTATGGAAAGAGTAAATGAAATTGTTTTAGGTATTAAATGTTGTGGAGGAACCTTAAGTGAGAATGAAATTGTTTCAAAAGTTTTAAGAGGATTGCCACCGACATATAAAATGAAAGTCACTGCTATAAATGAGTTAAGAACAATGCCTAATACATCAGTTACTAGGGATACATTAATTGGGAAACTTTCAGTTTTTGAAATTGAAGAATTTGGTCATGTTGCTACTATAATGACAAATTTGGCCTTTAAAGCATCAACATCATCTGCTCCATCATTTGAGAAATCTGATTGGAAACCCTTTTATGCAAGAGAACTTGAAGAAAGCAGGAAAGAAAATGAAGAACTTGAAGAACTTGAAGCACTATTTGCAAGGAAAATGCCTAAAGGTCTTGTTGGAAGTAAGTATGAAGGTAAAGCACCCTTTAAATGTTTTAACTATAATAAGATTGGTCATATGGCTTCAAGATGCCTTGATAGACATGCTAGACTAAGAGAAGAAGCTAGAAGAACATACAAGCCTAACCCTGAATATCAGAGATACAGATTCAAGAAGAATAAAGACAAATCTTGTTAAATTGTTGATGAAGGTGTGACTGATGATTCTGATGAGGATCCATCAGACAATGGATGGGTTTTTGTTGCTATAACAAAAGATCAACCGACACCTACTACTCAACTGGTAGAATAGGCCTTGGCAGCTAAAGTTGAAGTAAAGGATGAATGGATCATTGATTCAGGATGCTCACATCATATGACAAGAGACAAAGGTAAATTCTTGAACTTTCAAGAATACAATGGAGGCTTAGTAAGATTTGGAGATGACAAAGCTTGTTTGATCAAAGGTAAGGGTACAATATCTCTTGATGCTAAGCATAACACTGACAATGTTTACTGTGTTGAAAGATTAAAGCATAATATTTTAAGTGTTGGTCAATTAGTTGAGAAAGGATTTCAGTTACAATTCAAAAATGGAAAATACAAAATCATGAATAGACCTGGTTTGGAAATTGCAACCGGTAATCAGACTAGAGGTAATATCTTTCATTTGAATAACAGTGAAAAGACATGCTTAATTGCAAATATAGATGAAAGTTGGTTATGGCATAAGAGACTTTGTCATGTAAACATTGATTGCATGGTGAAGATCAGTACTACTAAGGCAGTTAGAGATTTACCTAAAATTGTCAAACCTTAGAATACAGTATGTAAGGAATGTCAGTTTGGAAAACAAGTTAGAGCTAGTTTCAAAAGTATTCCAGAAAAATCCAATAATGCTCTTGATTTGATTCACACTGATTTATGTGGTCCAGCTAGAACTAAAAGCTTACAAGGTGATAGATATTTTATTCTAATCATTGATGACTATTATAGAATGTGTTGGGTTACTTTTCTCAGAGAAAAATCAGAAGCACTTGGAAAGTTCAAATTGTTCAAAGCAATGGTAGAAAATGAAACTGGTAAGAAAATCAAATGTCTAAGATCAGATCAAGGAGGAGAATTTACATCTAAGGAGTTTAATACATTCTGTGAAGTAAATAGAATCAGAAAATAGCTATCAACACCTCAGACACCACAACAAAATGGAGTTGTTGAAAGGAAAAATAGAACTATCTTGGATGCAGCAAGAAGTATGTTATCAGAAGTAAACCTACCACATGTATATTGGAGAGAGGTAGTTAGTACAGTGGTCTATACATTCAACAAAGTTCACATCAAAGGTGAAACCGATAAGACCCCTCATGAACTATGGTTTGGTAATGCTCCTACTCTTAAGTATTTTAGAATTTTTGGAAGTAAATGTTAAATCAGAAGAGATGAATATATTGGCAAATTTGATCCTAAAAGTGATGAAGAAATATTTCTTGGTTATTCATCTAAGAGAAAGGCATATAGATGTTTTAACAAAAGATTGCAGAAAATTGTTGAAAGTACAAATATAAAGATTGATGAACAATTTAGAGGAACTTCAAGGTATATAGACTCTGAACCTGCAACAAAATTTTTGACAAATGAACCTACTCTAAATCCACCGGTATAGAATGAAGATCAATTTACCTTGGTATCATCTAAGGATTTCATAGTAACTGAGGAACGGCAGCAAACAAAGACACCTCAGTATGTAAGACTGAATCATTTTGAAGATAAGATAATTGGAAACAAGTTTAAAGGAGTTATGACAAGAGGAAGATTGGCAAATGAAGAGGTATGTCTTATTTCTCAAATCAAACCATCATCTATTAATGAGGCATGTGAAGATAAATTTTGGATTAAATCTATGGAAGAAGAATTAGAACAAATTGAGAAAAACAACACTTGGACATTAGTTCCCTAGCCTAAAGATAAAAATGTAATTGGAACCAAATGGGTTTCTAGAAACAAACTTAATGAAGATGGTAAGGTTTTCAGAAATAAAGAAAGACTAGTGTGTAAGGGATATTCTCAAAAGGAAGGAGTTGATTACAATGAAACCTTTGTACTGATAGTTAGAATTGAGGTAGTCAGATTATTTTTGGCTTTTGCAGCACGTAAGAACTACAAAGTTTATCGAATGGATATTAAATGTGCGTTTTTAAATGGATATCTTGAAGAAGAAGTATACATTGAACAACCTGATGGATTTTCTTTGATAGATGACAATGATATGGTATGCAGGTTAAGAAAAGCTTTGTATGGATTGAAACAAGGTCTAAGAGCTTGGTATGCAAGACTGGATAAGTATCTTTTAAAGATTGGTTTTACTAAAGGAAATGCAAACAATAATTTATATTACAAAATAACTAATGATGACATCTTGATTATAGAAGTATTTGGTGATGATATAATCTTTGGAGGAAAAGATGGATTATGTAAGAAATTTTCTATTAAAATGCAGCAAGAATTTGAAATGTCTATGAATGGACAAATAAAATTCTTTTTTAGGATTGTAGATCTCACAGACTGATAAAGGTATATTCTTGAGTCAATCCGGTAAGCACACCTATGACAACAAATGAAAAATTATCACTAAGGGATGAATCTACACCTATTAATCCAACTAGATACAAATCTATGATAGGAGGTTTACTGTATTTGACACAAACCAGACCTGATATTATGAATGCAATATGTATTGTTTCAATATTTCAAAGTAATCCTAGAGAAAATCATGAATCAGTAGTAAAAAGGATTTTCCGATACTTACAAGGCACTATAAATCTTGGATTATGGTATCCTAGAGATGGAAACTTTGAATTATGTGTATACACAGATGCAAATTGGGTGGGAGATGTGGATGATAGAAAAAGAACCACCGACGGAGCATTCTTTCTTGGAAACAGATTAGTTTCTTGGTTGAGTAAGAAACAAAGTTGTACATCCTTATCAACAGCAGAATCAGAATATGTTGCAATAGCAACTAATTGTACACAGGTACTATGGCTTAAACAAATATTGAAAGACATAAAGGTAAAATGCAAATAACCTATTACTATCTATTGTGATAACACTGCAGCAATTGATATATCTAAGAATCCAGTATTACATTCTAAAACCAAACATGTTTCTATCAAACTAAATTTTCTAAGGGAAAATGTTGAAGCAAAGGAGATAAAACTGGTTTATGTGAATACTAAAGAGCAGATTGCAGATATTTTCACTAAACCTTTGCCTAATAAGACTTTTGAATATCTCAGAGATCAGCTTGGAGTCATACCCCCACCGGTAGAGACTTAGGAAGTTGATGATTGACATCAACTGACAAAATTAATAGAGAAATCTTTTATTCCGGTCCTTGATGGGAAGCTACTTCTAAGAGGGAGTAGTTGGTATACTAAATTGATTGGTATTTTGTATATGAACTTGGTTTTGTTGTAACTTTGGCATTTGATGTCAAAGGGGGAGAGATTGGTATGGAAAAACACAAGGAAAACACATGTTTCTCCTAGGGGGAGAGATTGTTGTTTGAGAGAGATTATTACTCTCTGTATCTGTATTTTGATATCTGGTTATGATCTCTTTTTGGAGATTGTTGGTTTTGGGTAGTTGGCATTTCTGTTTTGGCACTTTGATGGTTTTTCCATCTTGTGTTGCCATCAATGCTAAAGGGGGATATTGTTGGTATTTTGGTATGGTTTTGTCATTGATGTCAACACCTACTAAACACCTATCAACTCTGGCACTTTGGAGAATCAACAACATTCACTGGCAAGCAAGTGACTCATGCATACTCACCAGTATCTAGTACATTGGCAAGATATAATGATCACCGACACTTGGAATGATATGGAAAACACTTGGTAATGTCAAAGACATCATTTGGACATCTTGTCCTAGAGTTTTGTTTATTGGTATATTCATATTTGCGTATTTGTTGTTACCAGCAAATAGGTCCAGGGTTACACCGGTAGGTTTATTTTTTCCAGATCAGCATGGCACGCTATGGAGATGATTAATTATTGTTGTAAATGCATTAAGCCGAAATGTTCAATTGGTTATTACATTGGATATTGTATTGTTTGTAAAATGTTTTTATTGTAATATCTTGTAGAGATGACCTACTAAAATTGGTCTTAGGTTATGGTATAAATGTAAGATCTTATTTGTAAAATCAAGTGTGGAATGTGAAAAAGGATTGTGTGAAGGTATATGCGAGAATAAGAAGAGTTATACATGTAGACATAATTTGAAGATTTAAGGAAGGTTTTTGAAGATAATTAGAATTACACCAGTACTGAATTCAGCATAAGAAGATGCTATTTAGTGCAGTACATTCCTATTGGATTTAACCATCCAACTGTAGTTAGTGTGACTCCCATTTTGTGATTGAGCAGTGAGCTCTAGGCACTTGGCCTTTCTGCATGTAGAGACCCCATTTATGTACACTTACTATCTGTAGTAGTATCATCTAATTGTGGGTAAGGTTTCCCACCATGGTTTTTCCCCTTACAGGGTTTTCACATACAAATATTGGTGTTATGTGTTATGGATGACTTTATGTTTATGTTTCATGCACTAATCCTTACCGGTATAACAATTAACTATTAAAACTGTCTACCGACATATTGAACTGATGTACCAGTATTAAGCATTAAGTTGGTTAAGTTGTTTTGGTTTGAATTTCTTTGACAAATGATTCACCCCCCCCCTCTCAGTTGTCTCGGGGACCTAACAGTAACTGTAGAGGAAAAGTGGCCCCCACATGCTTCATTATGGAAAGTTTTCAATAGAGCTTCTTGGTGTGGCTTATCCACACATCGGAGGAAAGTGCTATTTAAACCTTTCTTGTACAATATGTTATTAGAGATAACATACTTTGCAACTTTCAACCTCAAATTCATCTTTTCCCTAGGAGAAAGATGATCTGGACAGTCTCCATATGTAAGATAATATGCCACAATGGTGAACTGAGAATCCTGATGATCAATGAATAGGGTTAAAGGTAAACTATCCTCCTCTTTGGACTCATTCTCTGCCATCAATCTACAGAGACGTTGTCCTCTGACTAGTTTAGTGGGCTTGATATCTAAATTGAATTCTTGTATTTTGGAGACCCAAGATGCTCTATTGTTGATGCCACCATCTTGTTGAGTTAAAATAGCCTTTACTGCAGAATTGGGGAAAAACTGATGCTCTGCTAAATGGACAAGGTTAGCAAATGACATACAACACAAGACACATGAAAATCATTAGTGTTAGTCAATCAAAAGCTAATCTAAATAGGCATATCAAAAGAGATGCTAAAATCATGCTAATATATCTAACAAACAAAACAAAGATAATGAGGCATCTCCAAATGCCTCTTAGCACGCTCTTAGCTCCTTCTCCCTTGTTCCTCTCCTCTCCAAGTTCCAAACTAGTGTAGCTCTTAGTAGCTTTTTGCACTATGGATGCTTATGGAGAATTGAGATTGTAGTATTGCTCTAAATGTAAATAAAGAAGCTAATATTAAGCTATTGATACTAAAATGATTTATTTTAACCAAAATGACAATATATGAGTTTGCTATGCTAAATGCTCTCTAAAATGCCTATAGGTTAAATGCATACAAGTTTTCAGGATCTAGATTACGAAGAAATGGGTTCTATTTATAGGAAAAATTGAGCAATGGATAGTTGAGATTGAGTAATGTCAACAAGGGTCAGGATTGAATGATTTCAAATCTATGTGAGGACTTTCAACCCAATCCCAGGATGACAAGTGTTAGTGTGAGATAGGTTGAGAGGGGAGGGAATAAGCATTAAATGCCTAATATGACCTTGGAAGTTAAAGTCAAGGTTAGTTGAATGAATAAACTCTTTATTCAAAGAATAAAGCTTTTATCCAATGGATAAACTCTTGTGCAAATGTGAAAAGGATAAATATGGTCAAAATAATAAATGTTTGGGGAGACAAGTTTGAAATAACCATAAATGGTTATGTAAGAGCCATAAATGGTCATGTAAGAGCCATTAGTGGTCTTGGAAGACTTTGGGGGTTAATTTGTTGAACACACAAAGCATTAAATACATTTCAAAGACTTTTGAAGTCTTTGAGAAGTGACTTCGTTTTGCTTAGGAATGTGACAATAATTAGGGGATGGATTAAGCTAATTAGGAAGTGGTTAGAATAATCTAGAAGTGGATTAGATTTTGCAAGTGGATTTGGTGGGTGAGGGAAAATAGGATTTTATTAAAAATAAAAATTCATTTATTCCAATAAATGTGTGCAAGTTGCATTTATAGGAAAATGCAAGTGGGGGGGGGATAATGATTTAAATAAATATTTTTATTTAATTTACTTAAAAGAGGAATAGGGGATTCTAATTAAATAAATAGATTTTATTTATTTAATTGATTGGAATTTGATTTAATGAATTAATTAAAATAAATTGAATAATTTATTTAATTAGTAGGAGAATGTTTGAAGATGAATTAATTAAATATTAATTTAATTAATTGTTTGGCTAGTGGATTTTTAATCAAATAAATAGCAATTTATTTATTTAATTAAGCTAGACAGATTTGTGTGACTACATTTGCCCCTCTTTGAGACAGTCTAGTTTATCACGTCGTTTCAAAGAAAGAAAAACTAATGTGAAGAAATGCTCCATAAAATGTAAATTTAATGGGTGGTATGCCCCCTTAAGAGATGGGCCAAAAAATTTCGAAAAAGCGGGTGATCTCTCGAAAAAGAATGAAAATTGGCAGGGTGTTAGAAGAGAAGAAGTTAGACATACAGGTGAAAAATAGAAGAAATCGGGGGAAAAATGGAGAAATGGGGGGCTCGGGAAGTTCACGGGGACCAGGGCGATGAGTGGGGGGAAGTTATGGTGATGACAAAGGGTATAAATGGGGTGAAAGGGATGAAAAAAAGATCATTTGTGACCGCGACCAGTGTAAAACCAGAGCTCTGATAGTGACATTTGGAGGAGCGAGCAACAGTCAGGATGTCGATACTGATTACTGAGCACAGATTTGAGCGAGTCCGACGGTTCCAACGGCCAAACGACTACGGACCAGTGGTACACAAATTTGAAATTTTAATTTTTATGCATTTTTTAGATGTTTTTAGCTAAGTCCAAGTCGAGTCGGAGCAAGAGTGCTGGAACTATGGTTTTGGCACTTTTGCTCAATGAACTAGCGCTACTGTGCCGCAATGGTGCTATTGCCCCTTTGTTTGAGCACTTTTGTTTTGTTTTAGTGCTATTGTGTGCAAGTTTAGGCACTATTGATTAATAAGCACTATTGAGGGCTTGTTTGAGCGCTATTGCTCTTAATTAGCGTTACGGTGTAGTTGTTTTAGCACATTTGTAGTTTGAGCACTATTGGATAGCTGATTAAGCACTTTTGTTAGGGTTGTAGCGCTATTGTTGAGAAACTAGCATTTTTGATGGTTAAATAGCACTTTTTCTTTAGGATAAAGAGATGCCCCAGTTTGAATGAAGAAAATCTCCCGATGCCAATGATAGATGGAGGGCGATGTGGAGTGGGAGTCATTTTGAACTATAGCAGCCTGATGAGACTTAGGTCATTTGTTAGGATAAATACCCGTTGAAGTCTAGGTTGCCATGATTGCTTACCTGTTGAGACCTGAAGATACTTGATCAAAGTATCTGTTGATAGTCTAGGTTTAAACTTAAGAAAGTTTGAAAACAAAACAACTGATGATGATTGATGAATGTCCATGTGCAGAGGAGTTAGACGTGTTGTAGTTACGCGAGTGACATCTTGCAACATAGGGGTTGCGGGATCGATTGATAGAGGTGGAGATTGATTGCATTACCGCAACCAGATTGTATGAGGTGATGTGCATGCCCGTGATTTGTATGAATCATGAATTGATCATAGCATTAGCAGAGCGGTGGCACAGCGAGATGTGCACCTTCCATCTGGCACATGGAGAGATGACAGTGACCCCAGAGGATGTGTGGCGCATCCTGCGGATTCCTATTCGGGGGGAGCTGGTCACATATGCTAGATCCTGGGGGACCCTTGCAGTTCAGAGGATTTTTGATGAAGACATGTTTATTGATGATGGCTCGATTGTTTGGGAGGAGATAGCGGCGTTATATGAGCCTCTTCCAGCAGTCTTATCAGGTATTGTGGGAAGACTTCTTTGTCCAGACAGGCGATCACATGGTTTGGCCATGGGGTGGGGATAGGTGATTGAGATGATGGTTACCGAGGGGACTCAATTTGCATGGGGGTTGTGCGTGCTGGTGCACCTGTACTAGGAGCTCCATGAGGTGGTTTACCAGGAGAGGGGTTCTTTAGCAGTAGGTGTGACACTGCTACACATTTGGGCCTGGGAGCACCTACCAGTGACTCAATCGGTGAGTCTAAGATTCTATGTAGTAGACTAGCTGTATATGTTCATGTATAACAGCATGATGAGTCAGCCCCACTTGGGGAAGTTAGAATGGTGGCGGCAGGCATTGGACAATCTGGATGCAGTGATATGGCGACCATACCTGGAGTGTGAGCCATGGGATGATGATGCAGAGGCACTGTCGTATGTGTTTATGACTCGATTCCTTATTGGGAGGACCTCATACCATGTGGAGAGACAGGTGCCTGGGAGAGTGCTGAGACAGTTTGGACGGTAGCAGTGACTACCTAGTGGATTAGGAGAGTATGCTCGGGTGATTCGGGAGAGGTACGCATGGGGGCCAGGGCTACCATATGATCAAGGACTTGCAGAGTTCCGGACACTGCAGGCAAGACCGTGGGAAATATAACCAAGGGTCATGGATGTAGGGGTTTCAGATGAGTATATGTAGTACCGGGCAACGCACCCGATCTTACGGATATCTGATCCAGCAGAGCCGATCCCATATTTTGAGGATGAGAGGGGATGGAGATGGAGGAGGGTAGGAGGAGGTGGAGGAGGTGGTGGGTTAGGGATGCAGAGTCAGCGGAGAGGGAGAGGTGGACTTCCTCTACAGATATCACAAGGACCATTGATACAGGGAGGAGTTCAGCTGAGTGGGAGGGGGATGGAGAGGGAGATCCTGATGGATAGAGGGGAGGGGGCTACTAGAGAGGGTGGTGCAGGTGAGGTGGCTATGGATACTGGGGAGGGAGACACTGGAGATCTGTGAGATCATATGATATGTCATTTGCAGACCTAGATAGAGGATTTGGAGGTGGAGGTGGTAGCTAGAGATGTGCAGCTATTTGCACAGGAGTCTGAACTGGCGGTGGTGTTGTGGGAGAGGGATAGTGTAGTGAAGAGATTGGCAGAGCTACAGGAGAGAGTCTGGGTCAGAGTACGACCACAGCGGCCTACAAGGGCGGTGAGCATAGGTAGAGATAGACTACTGGCAGGGTTTATATGAGCAGGTGGTGCCAGTTAGTCAGTGAGATCTTAGCTATTCTCAGATGTGGCAAGCTAGATCAGAGCGATCGTAGAGGGTGCAGAGTAGTGGGGGTGTGATGGGTCCTTTACGGAGGGAGGGATCAGGGGATGCAGGAGTGAGTGGGGGTTCAATGAGGCCTCCATGGAGAGATGGATCAGGTGGTGCAGGCACCAGTAGGGGAGTAGGTAGCGATGGTGGTGGTGGTATAGCATCTGGCCAGAGTGGCATTTGAGAGAGCATTTTTGCATATATGTTTTGTACCATTGTTTATTTTTTGGACTGTATCTTGGATGGCTCTTGGTAGCCGATTTTGTAGACTTCATTGTACTCTGATATATGAGATGATATATATGAGGAGATCCCATATTTTGATGATATGTAGTTGATTTATATGGATGTTTATGCAGGATGATGAGTGATTGCTTAGATGGATATGTGTATATGTATGCATTTGATGAGATGTTTCTTTAATGCATTTTTTTTTTATGATGATTTACGATGTGGGATACTAACATATGAATGTAGGTTTATATATGTATGATTTGTTTGATTTTTGATGTAATGCTTTATGTATGTAATGTCATGATGATGATGTATGCTTATGATGTTTTATGAACAAGATTTTGGTGTTTCCTATGCAATGATAATTTATGTGATGATGTTAATGTAATGGTTGAATGAATGATTTTATGTATGGATATGCATCTAGATGTTTTTAGATGAATGTAATATGGATAAACAAAATGTAAAGTACAAATGTTTATATTTTTAAATGAATGCATATGTATAATGGATATATATAAAATGGTATGAACCAATGTTTTGGAAACAAATGGTTTTATGATTCTAAATGCTTAAATATGATTTTAAGTAAAAATGATAATGTGATGATACTATAACTTATGGTTTTAATAACTGCACCTTAATGCAATTAAAAAGAGGATAGTGAATGCAATGTGAATGAATCCTAAAATGAGCATAATAAGATACTTTAATAAATGGGTGAATGAATGCACTTTTTCACTAATGAATGGATGCAATGATAAATGATAAAGAATGATGAAATGATGATGGATAAATGATAATAAATCAATGCATAGTAAATGATTTTGAAAACAATCAAAAGACAATTTAATCCCACAAATGAATCTAATTATTTATGATTGATGAAATGGTGCAAATGATTAATGAAAACTAATGTCCAAAATGAACTATATACAATGTTAAGTTAAAAAATGACATGAATGTACTTAATGCAAGATGCAACTAAATGCGATGATGATATGACCATGAGGAATGCAAGGTTTTTGAGACTTTGCATGATGCTTTGATGATGTATCAGAGTACTCGATCATGATTGTATCCAAGACCAGCTTTAATGGTCATTTTTGCATATAAAGCCTACATATGAATGAACGAATGTATGGGTGATATGCAATGGAATGCAAGATATAAATAGATGAGATGAAATGATGATCCATAGTGCTCTATTTTCATCATTGAGCTTTAAAATGTTGGAAGAGAATACAAGCATCTTGACATAATAATTCAAGATGACCTGAGTATTCCTTACATGGATTTTATATAGCAAGTTAATACAAACGACTTGATATAAGGGTCAAGTCGACCAGAGTATTGCTTGTGGAACAGACAGGGATTATCTCCATTTATGCATGACTTGGATCATCCTCCTTGATCTTAGGCTGATCATATCCTAAGACAAGTGCATACCATACTTAAGAGATAAAACCTTTATCCAATTTGGATGAGGAGGAACCAAAGAATGAGCATTGTACCTGCAAACAAATAGTATATACATAAAGAATAAAGAATAAGGATCCTTGGTAATGGTTCATGCCCATATGGTCAAGGTATACGCTGTAGTCAGCAAGCCGTAATGATCTATGACTACATTTGGCATAAGATCACATAGCTTGGTGAACTTCTCACGTAGACACCATTAGTACATGCCCCAAAACTTCATCGGAATAATGCACCGAAGATACACAAACAATGTTGTAGGAACCCGATACAAATAAATGAATGATTGTACTCACAAATCAACCAAGTATTTGATAGCTTAACATAATTTTCTTGTCAAAGAAAATGTCACTTTTTGTCTTTGTTTTGGTAAGGAAGGATGCATCCTTGTTGAAGATAGTTTTGAGTGTTGATGTTGATTGTGTGGTCGATTGATAAGTGGTCATTTTGTGGAGTATATCACAATGTTTGTTTGGTATCTGCACAGATGAGTATGTATAATGTGTTGCCATGTTTTTGATTGATTTTTGATGTTTTCTGATATTTTTGGATTTTGTTGATTTGATTTCCAATGTTTTTGATATTTTGGTGATTGTTTTGAATGTTTTTGGATTTTGAATTGTTTTGAATGTTTTTTTTGGATTTTGTGAGATAGTTTTAAATGAAGAACTTTAATGAATCACAAGACAATGTAGAATCCACTTCCATCAATAGGTTAAAGGCATTGCCCCCAGTTTTTAGACATGACTATAAAAAAGTGGGATGTAGGATGCATGCAGTACTTTCTTAGATTTGTAGATTAAATAAAAAGCCATGGTTTGGATGGATGGATGTATGTATGAAGTGATTCCAATGAGCTTGAAAGATACTAGAGCCATTGCCTTTACGAGTGGTGCCTGTTTGCCAGGTTTTCACCATCGCACTTACCCAAGGTGCCACCAAAGTGGTTGTTCACCATTTGGATGTATGATTTTTCTTTACTTTTTTGAATGTTTTTGTATTTCTTCAGGACATTTTTTTGAATGTTTTTGGTATTTTCTGGTATACAGGGGAGCCTGATGCTCTATTTAGCTTAGGTATAAAACTATTTGAGGTGCATGCTATTGATTGGATCTGCAAGCGGTTCTCCTTCTGATGTAGCCAATTGATATGCCCCGGCCCTGAATATAGCAGTGACAACATATGGGCCTAGCCAGTTTGATTCAAACTTGCCTTGATGTTCTTTGTTTGGTTGGTTGCGAGGATTCTCTCAGAGAACAAGATCACCTACCTCAAATGTACAAGGTCTAACTTAATGATTGTAGCTTCTGCTCATGTGCTGTTGATAGGCTTTGAGATGGTTGTATGTAGCTTGTTGCTTCTCATCAAGTAACTCTAAGTCCTGAAGATGGGATATTTGATAGGCTTCATCATTAATGAGATTATGCAAGGAAACCCATAGTGATGGTATCTCGACCTCAATAGGCAAGATAGCTTCTGTACCATAGACCAATGAATAAGGATTTGCACCTGTAGGGGTTTGAATGCTAGTTCAATATGCCCATAGTGCTGGATTTAGTTGAACATGCCAATCATGACTAGCATCATTGACTATCTTCTTTAGGATCCTCAATATATTTTTATTGGATGCTTTAGCTTGAACATTTCCTTGTGGGTAATAGGGAGTGGAAAAGCGGTGTTGGATGTGAAATTTCTCACAGAGTTCACAGACATCCTGATTTTTGAAAGGAAGACCGTTATCTGTGATGATGGACATGGGCACACCATACCGGCAGATGATGTAGTTGAGGATGAATGAGGCGATCTGCTTGCTGGTGACTTGGGTAGTGGAACAACTTCGATCCACTTTGTGAAATACTCAGTGGCACTAATAATGAATTTATGGCCATTAGATGAAGATGGGTGAATCTTACCCACAAGGCCAAGGCCCCATTGACAAAAAGACCATGGTGTCATGATTGGTTGCAGTTCCTAGGCTAGTGCATGTATCAGGTCGCCACGAACTTGACATTTCTTGCACTTTTTGACAAAGTAGTAGGAATCCTTTTCCATAGATGGCCAATAGTATCTGTTGCGCAGGAGTTTATTGGCTAGTGATGGACCACTTGAGTGAATCCCACAAATTCCTTCATGTATCTCTTCCAAAGCCTTTGTTATCTCACCTTGTTCCAGACATCGAAGGACAGTACCATCAAGACCACGTCGGTATAGGGTTTTGGTAGTAATGGTATATCGAGCAGTTTGGCGAATGAAGGTTTTACGTTGGTTATTCGATTGGTTGGGAGGAAGGGTGTGTTCGCGGAGATAGGTGTAGAACTCACCATACCATGGGGATTCAGAACCAACAAGGTGACATATCATTTTGGATTTGTGGATATCATAAGCAGGAATGCAAAGATGTTCTACCAAGAACTCGTAGCATGTTGAATTTTGTGGAAGATCTAGGAGAGATGCGATGGTAGCCATAGCGTCAATAGCTTGATTCTAATCACTTGGTATCTACTCAAAAGTGATAGTAGTAAATGATGCCTTTAGAGTGTCCACCATTTGCTTATATGGCATGAGTTTATCATCCTTGGTCTGATATTCATCTGTTTCTTGTCGAATGACCAGTTGTGAGTCGCCATATACTTGTAGTTCTTGTAATTTCCATTGTACAGCTAGCCTGAGTCCTGTGATCAAGGCCTCATACTCTGCAATGTTGTTGGTGCATGGAAATGTGAGTCTGTAAGACTTCAGGATGCTATCACCTTGAGGTGTGATAAACAAAATGCCTGCCCCCGAGCCATGCCTAGTGTATGAACCGTCAAAATATAGTTTCCGTGGTTGTGCTGTTGTGATCATGAATATCTCTTCATCTGGAAAATTATAAATGAGAGGATGATTGCCTATGAGAGGTTCATCAGCCAACTAATTTGCAATAACTTGACCTTTGATAGCTTTATGATCTACATTCTCAATGTCAAATTCACTTAGAATCATCACCCATTTGGCCGAGTGACCTGTCAATGCTGCTTTGCTGAGTAAATACTTGAGTGGATCAATTTTTGCACCTTGTGTGTTAACAGATAGTGCCTCAGTTTAGTGGCTGCTAAGATTACTGCTAGGCAAGCTTTCTCAATAGGCGTGTAATTGAGTTCATAGCCCACCAGTGTGTGAGAGATGTAGTAAACAACACTCTTTTCCTTCTACATTATGTTGTGCCAGTAGTACACCCAATGTTGTACTTGTTGCTGAGATATAGAGTAACAATGGCCTACTTGGATTTGGTAGCATTAGCAATGGTGGATTCATGAGATAATCTTTAAGTGTCTGAAATGCTTGCTGGCATCTGGCATCCCACTGAAAGAAGATGTTCTTGTGTAGTAGGTGTGTGAATGGGTGACATTTATCAGCCAATTGTGCAATGAATCTTCAGATGGATTGAAGCCGCCCTTGTAATGTCCTTAGCTGACTGATATTCTTCAGAGGTGGCATGTCCATGATTGCTTTTACCTTTGCTGGGTCGACCTCAATACCTTTGCTTGAGACAATGTATCCTAGAAGCTTCCCGGAGGTCACTCCAAAGACACATTTCTTTGGGTTGAGTATATCAAAGATTTTATCTAAGATGTGGAGATTCCCTTCTCTAGTGAGTGATTTTGCTAGTAAGTCATCCACATAATCTTCCATCATAGTATGCATCACGTCATGGAAGATGGTGGTCATTTCTCTTTGATAGGTTGCTCCTACATTCTTGAGACCGAAAGGCATTACATTCCAGCTATATGTTGCCCATGGAAATGTCAAGGTTGTCTTATGTTGGTCCTCTGGTGCGATCTTTATTGGATTGTATCCTAAAAAGCCATCCATGAGTGAAAGCATGGCATGTCCTGCTATCAGATCCACTATGATGTCGATATTTGGTAGGGGGAAGTCATCCTTAGGACATGCCTTATTTAGATCTCTGAAGTCAGTACAAATGCGGATGCCCCCTTTTGGTTTGCCGATAGGCACAATATTGGAGATCCATTCTGCATAATCAATTGGCCTAATGAAACCAACATCTAGGAGTTTCTTGAGTTCTATTTTGACTAGTACTACAATTTGAGGATGCATCTTATGAAGTTTCTGCTTGATAGGTTTGGCTCCTTCTGCTACAGTAAGGTGATGCATGACTAAATCAGGATCAAGCCCAGGCATGTCTGCATATGACCATGCAAAGTTGATCTGATGCTTCTGGAAGAACTCTGTAACTTTAGGCTATTCCTCTAGAGTGATAAGAGATGCTAGATGTATGAGATGAGGATTTTCAGGAGTCCCCACATTGTATTCTTTGGTTTCCTCGATAAAAATCATTGATCATTCCTGTTGTGCATTAGCAGGGAGAATGTCAAACCCTTCATCCTCAGGTACCTCAGAGATGTTTTCACCATTGGATATGCTCTTTCTTTTTACTTTTGTTGGATCAAACAGTGCCACAGTGTAGTTTTCACTGGAAGATCCATGTTTTATTGTTATATTTTTGTAGCTAAAAGGTTTGGCATCCACCCTGAAGTATGCTACGCTATTAAGTTCAATGGTGAATCTAGCTTTGTGATCCCCACTTGGTAGGTTATCCCTTAATTCCAAAAAGTTAATGATGGCCTCATCATTTTGGAAGAAGTCAAGACATGGGGGATTTGGTTGGTTCCATTTGATGAGTTCAGGGTGGATAATGGGCATGACTTCATCGATTAGGTTAACTATGTTAGATGTATCAGTGAGGGTTAAGATGTTATGGTGAAGGTCGTTAATGGTACTCTCCCTATCAGAATCAGGCATAGGATGAGATGTAGGGTCTGTGGAAGATGTTTCTAGTTCAGGAATCCAAGTGGTCTTTATCTATGCTTCTCGATAAATAGGGATGTCTTTGTGTGGTGGAGGTAGTGATGTGTCTTCCTCATTTGAAGTATTAAGCTGTATAGAATCAAATTCCCATTCATGTGAGTTAGTCTCTAAGTCACTTTCTAGCATCTGATTACTATACCATACTGGGATGTCTTTTGCGTTAAATACTGCAAATGTGATTGGTTGATGTACCTTTGTAGTAATTGGTGCGGCAGGAAGGATGATGGGGATCAAGGAATTTGATATGGGGAGTATCAATAGTGTTGACTCAGTTGCTTCTGCTAGAACTGCTGGTGCAATAGATGCTGTTGTGGGTTCTGATACAGTTGTTGCTACTAATGGTGCTGCTGATGGGATTACTAGTTCATTTGGTGGGATGAGTGGCATTGTAAATGGTGGTGTTTGGATTTTGAGCCTCAGTGGGGTAGTTGTGATGGTGTTTGATGCTACTTTGATAATGAAAGGTGTCCTTTTGGCAGTAGGCTGACATAATGGTTTGCTAGGTTTTCCTTTGAATTTGAGTTTAGGAAATATCTCTTTTTCAAAGCCTAGGCCTATATTACCTTTGGGTTTTAATTCTGGTAGCAGAGGTTCATGTCGTCCTTGTTTGCAATATCCCAAAGCACTCTGACCATCATACCCCATTCTTTGCATAATGAGGAGACCTTTACCATACTAAGTGGTAGGAAGTTTAACTTGCGGTATATCAGTGGTGATGGGATCTTTATAGATCCATTCTGCTAAGCCCTCATCTTGGGTTTCTTCTTCTTGACTCTTTTCGAGGATGAAAGGCATCAAAGCACATGCTGGCATGATTAGTGGTTGCTGGAGTAACTGCTGTGGTTTACCATGTGTTCAAGGAGAAGTGGGCATTTGTCCCACACAAAAGAGTTGACTCAAGTTGTATTCCCAAGGACCTTCCTTTTCTATCTTCATCTTAAGTTTTTCTTTCTTGGGTATAGTGGTGTTTGAACTGGCAAGAGAGGTGGGACTTATATATGATGTGGAAGAAATGGCTTCTCTATTATTAGGAATGGTAATCTCTAGTTGATGGCTAATATTATGGGATTTGCATCACCCAGGATTGTGATCTCTACACCATTATGTGGGAACTTGATACATTGATGGTAGGTAGATGGAATGGCTTGCATGGCATGTATCCAAGGTCTCCCTAACAATAGATTGTATGGCAGAGAAAGGTCTAGAACCTGAGAGATGATGTGTTTTACTATAGGGCCCACTCGAATTGGTAGTACCATAGCTCCTTTGGATGAATTCTCTACATCATCATAGGCTTTGATTGTGATCTTCTTACAAGGATCCACTGATTCTACCACATATCCCAATGCTGTGACCAACTGTAGTGTACAAATGTTCAAGCCTACTTCATTATCTATCAAGACTCGCTTGATCCTATGTTGGTTAATAAATCCTTCGATGTGGAGTGAGGCATTATGAGGTTGCTGGAAGGAAGAGTTGTCACTTTCAAAAAAAGTGAGACAAGGTGAGGAATTTAGATTTTCAACCATGGCTTGAAATTGGTCTGTATTCAGATTTGCAGGGACTAACGCCTCTTGGAGTGCTTGATCCAAGATAGTTTTATGAGATGGCGATAGGCGCAAAAGCTCTAAAATGGATATAAACACAGGGGTTTTGTCTAATTGTTCCATAAGATTGTACTGCTTTGGGATGGAGGTGGTACCTTATGGAGCTGCCTTTATGGTAACCTTGCCACGACGTGTAACAACATTGCAATTTGAGTTGGGATTTTTGAAGGTTATAGTTGCAATTTGTTCACTGGCATCATATAGATGATTTACATTGTAATTATGCATAGCCTGTGTATAATCTGTGGTATCACTACCTCGCCTGGAAGTGGAAGGACCCCTTTGATCTTGTGATGGAAGTGTATTTTTGAACATCAGATGATCATTATTTGTGGTTTTTGGGTCATGTCCTTCAATTTCAATTTCTTCTCGGTCAATAAGATCCTGAATAAGATCTTTTAATTGGTGACAATTACTTGTCTTGTGTCCTCTTCCTTGGTGGAAATCATAGTGTTCAGTATCTCTCCACCATGCAGGTTTGACCTGAGGTTCATAGTTTGATGTTTTAGGGAGAGTGACCAAATTTTGAGAAATGAGTTGTCACAATACTGTTTCAATGGGTTCCCCTAAGGGAGTGTATGTGCATTTTTTTTTTTTTTGATGAGGTCTTGGTTCATCATGAGATGTGATGCAACCTTGATTCAAAGGAACATTTGTGTTATTCTGAGGTGGAGGATTCTATCCTGCAAACCAAACCACAGGTTGTGCACTTTGTATAGTCCTGGCATCCACAACCCCATTGTTGACAATATTCTTGTTTTTGTTCCAAAAACTTGGTTTATCACTATTGAAGCATGGGCGAGGACCATCCTTTGGTTCATTATAGATTTTGATGAGTCCTTTCTTCATGAGTGCCCTTTCACATTTCAACTGATCATATCATTAAAAGAGTCTGTGTCTTTGACATCTAGGTGAAATTCCATTTCTTCATTTAAGTTGGAAATGAATATTTCCACTAGTTCTCATTTAGGTAACTGAAGAGAACGTCTGCTAGACATTGGATGCCATTATTGTAGGAATACTGAGAATAGTTCACCTGGTTTTTGTTTGGTGTTGCACAAATCAGCCATGGTGATGTCACGTTCAATGTTATGAGAGTAATGAGTGAGGAATTTCTGGATAAGTTCCTCAAATGTTCTAATGCCACCTGATAGTCAGGAAAACCATGATGTGGTTGTTCCTCCCAAGCTTTGGGGAAAAAGGTACATTAGGTATGTGTCTTCATATGCCACTTTGAGGCAAGTGGAATGAAATTCTCTGACATGATCATGGGGATCTCCCTTTCCTCTATATTTTTTGAATTTGGGTGTTTCAAATCCTTGTGGAAAGGGTTGCATATAAAGATTCTGATCAAAAGGATAGGGACAGAT
The DNA here is from genome assembly GCF_030272615.1 of Cryptomeria japonica. Taxonomy (NCBI): domain Eukaryota; kingdom Viridiplantae; phylum Streptophyta; class Pinopsida; order Cupressales; family Cupressaceae; genus Cryptomeria; species Cryptomeria japonica. Next base: position 83,427,812 of record NC_081410.1, on the reverse strand, counting down.
GTCATTGAGTGAGAATTGGTTAGTTTTGATGCCACTATGAAGTTGTTGGTCGAGATTCTTGACTTGTTGCCGCAACATCTCTATTTCATTTGGAGGAGGAGTTGGTGGGTTACCTCGAGGAATGTTATATCTGATGGGATCTCTACCTCTTTCCTCTTCATGGTGACTTTGTCTTTCTGATTCCTATCTTAATTGGGCAAGATCAAAGTCAGAGGGGAGTTTTGTTCCTTCTTGAGCAAGCTTTAAAAAGTGAGCATCCGCATTGCTCCTGAGTATTTCGTCAAATAGTCTGTTAAAGAGAGGGTTATGCTAAGCCCTTTCTATTGTTGCAGGAGTAGGAGTACTTGGGTTTTCGTCATTTGCATTTCCTCCAAGTGCTTCTTGAAATTCATTGAGATTTTCCTCTTCTTCTTCTTCCATTTCTATTTCTTGTTGCCTTGATTGTGATCGGGTTTGGGCCATTTTACTTGCAAGCTTTTTGCTAAAGTTGTGTGAAAATGATGATGAGTTTTTGATGAAATGAGAGATTGATGGTTGGTGAATTGTGTTGTATGTAGATCTCTAGCACTTTTAAGGTAGATGTAATCAAAATTTATTCTTTGAATTGCTTGCTTGTTTGATAAGTTTTGATGTGATAAGGTGTAGAGAAATCTGAGATGTGTTACAGATTTAACTACCTAGTAATGAGAGGATTCACTCATGAACTAGTTTTAACCTGCATAGATGTCTCTCTTAGGATGAGCTTATCCTAGATGTAGAAACAATCTAAAAAGTGATGTGATGTGATTGGTTCAAGCAATATCTAAAAGAGAACTTGGGACAAGAACCTCTTAATATTTTGAGAGGTGGAACGGATTGATGATGATGAAATGATGATGTATGAGTAAGATAATGGATGAAATGTTTTCAACTTCAATAAAAAATGTGTGTCACAAATGGGACAAACTCTACCTCTTCTCTTGCGGGTGTTGGTGGTATTTCTCAAGCTGGTATTTCTCAAGTTATGTTGTATGTGATACAGACATTTGGGAAAAAGTTGGGATTAATCTTACCTCCTTGGTTTTTATGATAATTCAGAGCTCTATATTGCATAAAAGCTCTGCAGTTCAATGATTCTGAATCAAATTCGTTTGTTTTGCCTTGAAGGTAGAGGCACATGTGATGCAGAAAAACTCTATGGGAGACAAACATTTGTCTATTTATATAGAAGAATTTCCTCCTTTTGATCAAAGCTTTTGAGCTTAATGGTCTTCTTTTTAAGTTGATATTCTGATGACACTTCTTCTTTCGCAAGATGTGAAGAATGGTCATAAAGTTTGTCTCTTTGTTGTTTGCACTTTGCTTTTGATGTGTTTGGTTGTTTTGAGAAATGTTTAGTTGGATGAATACTTTGTTTTTGGGAGTGATTTTCTGATTTTTCTTTGACAAGAAAACAAAGCAAGCACACAAACACAAGAATGTTGCCTCAAAGGCACAAATGCGTATAGGCCTAGATCAACCCAATCCTTGGACTTGTATATGACCCTTCCTTTAGATGTATTTTAAGGTGTATTTCCAAAGCCTAAAGTCGACTCAATTTGCACTTGGTATTTAAAATGAACACACTTCAAACACTTTTTATCCCTAAGGTCAAATGGCTAGTTGTGATAAATTTAGCCCACATCTTGATATTTCTTCGACTTTGGTACTACATACCTTATGAATTCCATCGTGGCAGGTAAGGATGTGATATAGTAAGTCTTGCATGAGCATAACAAATAGATGATCCCTATGATGGGGGAGTCACCACTTTTATCAAGCCACAAGTGACTTTTCAAAAAGCTATGTTTCTACTCAAGGAAATAAGTATGGTGAGTATCTTGGGAGCAAAACCATCTATGCTCTTGCACTAAATTATATCGCAAATATCCTCAATCAATAGAATAGGTGGGATACTATTTAAAGGTGTTTAGTCATGTTCAATGTTTTTGGACATAAGTTCATTCTGAAGTGACTACTTAAGAGCCTTGTAACTGGTGGTGGGGCCCATTTGTCCTTTCGGCCAGTTACACTATAGGAACAACTATACCCAAGGCTACAACTTTTTCTCTGACCTGATTTCTATAGCAGCTCGAAGGATTTACCACGCGAGGTCATTCCCAAGAGTGATGTGTCTCTTGGCAGGCCTCTCTTAAAAAGATAAAATTTTGAGTGTTACTAACACTTTTCTCTTGCACCTAGGACCATGAAAGCCAAGGGAGAGGATAGTGTGTGTTAGAGGTAGGACCACTTGACCGACTTTTTGCACAAGTGTGCCAAGCACAAAAAACACTTGTTCCTTTTAACCCATCATTGCAATGTGGTCTAACTATTTGGAGATGTTGCTCCAACAATCATGATGTTCTTTTTAACTTCAAAGGCAATATGTTTAAGTAACTAGGAAAATAAAATCCAGGTCAACTTAATAAAAAGCATGTTTGCATGAAGTAAATCACTTGCAAGAATTGGAACAAGTGGATTGTAAGTTTTAATTGCACCAAAATTTGAAGTGTGGCTTGTAAATTCTTTTGTTTGATGCAAGAAAATGGAATTGTTGATTTTAAGCCTCAAATGAAAAGTGTTTCCTAACTTGCAAGAAAACAAATGTTGTTTTGTTCAGTTTTAATGCACCAAAGACAAGTGACGCTAACTAGAAAGCACAGAAATTGTCTTTGTTCAAGTTTTAAAGCACCAAAAAGAAAGTTTGTGGTTTTTAATGGTGAGTTTTAAACTTGCGCAAACAAAAACTGGTTAGTAAAATCCATATCCAAGGGGGGCTTCCACAAGCCTTAAATTTTTCACTTTTTTGGTTACAAGATTTTTTTTACAATGTTCTGTTACAATAGTGCTAGTCTGTGTTTGAACAAAGGCACTATTTAACACAAACACGCTAAAAGAAAGGGAAAGACAAAGAGGCAACAGCGCTGAAACAGGGTTAATAGCACCAAAACAATGTCAAACGCACCAAAACAGTTCCAAAAGCACTGAACTTGATACAATAGCATTATTGTAAGAACAATAGCACTAGAACAAGTATCAATAGTGCTCGAATGAGTTCAATAGCGCTAAAGTGCAACCTGTGTGACATTTTCAACATTCAAACATGTTATTGGTTAAAAAAAATGATCTTTTTGGTGTTTGGATTCACGTCAGGTTCACCAAATGATGCTCTGCTAAATGGACAAGGTTAGCAAATGACGAACAATACAAGACACATAAAAATCATTAGTGTTAGTCAATCAAAAGCTAATCTAAACTAGCATATCAAAAGAGATGCTAAAGTCATGCTAATATATCTAACAAATGAAACAAAGATAATGAGGCATCTCCAAATGCCTCTTAGCATGCTCTTAGCTCCTTCTCCCTTTTTCCTCTCCTCTCCAAGTTCTAAAATAGTGTAGCTCTTAGCAACTTTTTGCACTATGGATGCTTATGGAGGATTGAGATTGTAGTATTGCTCTAAATGTAAATAAAGAAGCTAATATTAAGCTATTGATACTAAAATGATTTATTTTAAACAAAATGACAATATATGAATTTTCTATGCTAAATGCTCTCTAAAATGCCTATAGGTTAAATGCATACAAGTTTTCAGGATCTGGATTATGAAGAAATGGGCTCTATTTATAGGAGAAATGGAGCAATGGATGGTTGAGATTGAGTAATCTCAACAAGGGTCAGGATTGAATGATTTCAAATCCATGTGAGGACTTTCAACCCAATCCCAGGATGACAAGTGTTAGTGTGAGATAGGTTGAGAGGGGAGGGAATAAGCATTAAATGCCTGATATGACCTTGGAAGTTAAAGTCAAGGTTAGTTGAATGGATAAACTCTTTATTCAAAGAATAAAGCTTTTATCCAATGGATAAACTCTTGTGCAAATGTGAAAAGGATAAATATGGTCAAAACAATAAATGTTTGGGGAGACAAGTTTGAAATAACCATAAATGGTTATGTAAGAGCCATAAATGGTCATGTAAGAGACATTAGTGGCCTTGGAAGGCTTTGGGGGTTAATTTGTTGAACACACAAAACATTAAATACATTTCAAAGACTTTTGAAGTCTTTGAGAAGTGACTCCATTTTGCTTAGGAATGTGACAATAATTAGGGGATGGATTAGGCTAATTAGGAAGGGGTTAGAAGAATCTAGAAGGGGATTAGATTTTGCAAGTGGATTTGGTGGGTGAGGGAAAATAGGATTTTATTAAAAATAAAAATTCATTTATTCCAATAAATGTGTGCAGGTTGCATTTGTAGGAAAATGCAAGTGGGGGGGGGGATAATGATTTAAATAAATATTTTTATTTAATTTATGTAAAAGAAGAATAGGGGATTCTAATTAAATAAATAGATTTTATTTATTTAATTGATTGGAATTTGATTTAATGAATTAATTAAAATAAATTGAATAATCTATTTAATTAATAGGAGAATGTTTGAAGATGAATTAATTAAATATTAATTTAATTAATTGTTTGGCTAGTGGATTTTTAATCAAATAAATAGCAATTTATTTATTTAATTAAGCTGGATAGATTTGTGTGACTACAAAAACAATCGCATGTGAGTGAAGTATATAATATCTGAACTGCTTCATGGTTTTTACCGCTGCATAAGCCTGCTTCTCTATCTATGAGTACTTCAACTCATGTTTCTTTAGGAGAATACTCATAAAGGAAATCGACACCTCCTTGTTATCTTCACCTTTTTGCACCAAAATCATGGACATAGTATGTTCTGATACATAACAAGAAATAATAAAGTCCTTATTAAAGTTTGGGTTTACCAAGGTAGGCGCATTTGCAATTTCCTTCTTAATCTCTTCAAAAGCTTTTCTTCTAGCTTCATTCCACTTAAAGGATACCTTTTCACTCATCATATTCACAATGTATTTGGTAGTTTTGGCAAAATCATGAATAAAACGTCTTAAGCAGTTCACCTATACAAAGAAGGACCTCACTCCATTTCTATTTGAAGGGAGACTAAGCTGTTGTATTGCCTTTACCCTGTGTGGATCAAATTTTACTCCCTCCTACGAAATGATATGTCCTAGAAGTTTTCCCTCCGTGACACCAAAAATAGACTTTTTAGGGTTTAAGGATACCCCATGCTCTCTACATCTCACTAGAGCCTTTCTCAAATCCCGCACATGATGCTTCCTTCTTCTAGAGAAAATAGTTAAATCATCTAAATATACCACAATAATCTTATCCCTCAAATGTCTGAAGGAAAGATCCATTGCCCTTTGAAAAGTTTCTCCTACGTTAATCAACCTGAAAGGCATCCTATTATATGCAAAGGTACCCTAGGGAGTTATAAAGGTTGTCTTGTGTTGATCCTACTCCGTGACACTAATCTAATTATACCCAGAAAAATCGTCCAACATAGACATCATCTCTGACCCAGAAATAGTTTGTAAAATATGATCCATTGTAGGTAGGGGGTAATTATCTTTTAGACTTGCTTGATTTAAGTTTCTAAAATCAACAGAGCTTCGTATCTCACTATTTTTCTTCCAAATAGGAACTATGTTCGCAATCCAGGTAGAATGATGTAGAGGATAAATAATTCAAGCTTTCAACATCTTGTCAACCTCATGAAAAATTTCTTCTGCTACCTTTGGATTAAAATTTCTTAACTTCTGCTCAAATTACATCCCTGAAGTTCTTCAAATCATCATAACCCCATGCAAAGACATATTTAAACTCAACCAGTAAATCAATGAACTTCCTTCTTTCCACTTCAGAACAACATTTTCCCAAAGTAACAAATTTAGGATCCTCATTGGTACCAATGTTAATTTGCTCATACTCCATAGAGCTTTGAACTGCAAGAGCTTCCTTATCTATTTGCTTAACATATCCATCTTTCCTGTCAAAAAGACATTCAAGATAAACTAAACCCTTTGGAATTTTATTCCCTTTTAACTGCAACATCCCATCATGTACTTCTTCTAGTGTGTCGAGAGAAAACTCTTTACAACTTGTTTCTGAACCCTCATAAAAGAAGGATTCAGAATTATCAGCACATTGCAAGAAATTTTGAATCTATTTATAATTTTCAAGCACCTGCCAGGATTCAGAATTATCTGGCACACTAGGTCTGTAAACTAGTTCAACCCTATAAGTGTTGATTGTAAAATTTGGGTGTGGAACCAGTAAGGCTGCAGATACCACCAAAGAATTTGCCTTCGAATTAAACTCCCTAGGAACAACTTCAATTGAAAAAGTGTTGAAGGCTTCAATCTCATCCCAAACACAATTCCTATAGTGTCTCAATCTCTCATTTTTTACCACAGATAAGCCCCTGACCTGCTTAACAATAAGTTTTACATCACCTCTCACCTTCAACATTTTGATTTGCAACTTCTTTGCTTCGGCCACTCCTAATAGCAAGGCCTCATATTTGGTCGTATTATTCATGTTTTGGAATTCCAACTTGAAAGAATAAGGAATGACCTTTCCATGGGGAGGTATCAAAATGACCCCTTCCCCTGATCCAGAAGATGAACAACTCCCATCATATTCCATAGACTAGAGTTCATTAGACCTACCTGCATCCAGTAACATACTCTCATCCTGAGGTTCAGTCGATATCATGTAATTGCCAAAGCCACAATCTTGATACAAAACTTGAGCTTTTGGATCATCTGAGGGAAAGACTGTGTACTTAGCCTTCGTTTCAGGGTGCAAAAGGACTCTCTATTTTCGAATTATGATCACCGCTGGAGACCAATCCATCCTAATTTCCCCTCGCATGTCTTTACAAAAAGTGTGACTCAGTAACATACCATAGCTAGCAGGAATGTCAGCCACTAGGATTTTCAACTTGATTCTTTTGGCAGGATGTGCTACTAAGGCAACCTGTGCATCTTTAATTTTCCCTAATAAAGGAACTTGCTTGGAATCCATGGAGTAACATTTACCAAAGGTCTTCATTAGGGTTAAACCTAAAGCTTTTGCTACAGCTGAAGGCATGCATTATCGGATGCTCCCGAATCAATTATGTAATTACCCAACTTATGCCTATTAATGTATAGAGACACATAGAAAGGTTCTGGTTTATTTTCAAGGTTGGGTTTGAGCAGATCATCTTGTAGAGGAACAATCCCTGATGAGACCACAAGAGTTACTAGAGCAGGATTGACATTAGCATGAGCTGGAGAATCAATACTCATGGGCATCTGGGTTTCACTTGCTAAGGCATGGGAATTACCCCCTTTGACAAATTCAACCAATCTATTTAGATCTTTTGGGTTTAATTTCAAATATTCAGCCGAAGAAATCTGAACACAAGATATCTTGTAAAGCTCAATGATATCAAAAAGGTTAGTAAAAGAATCAAAACTCGAAGGACTTGGAACCATTTTTGACATACCTCCATGACGAGTCAAGATTTATTTTCCTTTCTCAATACTATGCACGGGTGTTACAACATCTTGAGATTTCAAATTCTGTTGAGTTCTTGTAAGGATTACGTATGAGGAATCTTCCAAAGAGACTGTAGCGTCCTAAAATTGTGACACTTGTAATTTTGACTGCATTTCAGTCTTCACGATGGCGACGCAACACGCAACCTGAATGGAGACCCCAAAACTTTCTCACGACACTGAAAACTGCATTTTTCATGCACCCTGGCCTAAACCTCCTTGCACCCTGCTGCCCCGGGAGGTGGGACCAGAGCGCCCAACGCCCTGGTCCTCCAGGACCATGGCGCCCAGCGCCCTGGTCCCTGGGTCCTATTTTGGGCCCGGTCTCCTAAGGGGCTCGGGTCTTTTTGATTGCAATTTGGAAAATTACATTCCCTGGTCGGCCTAAGGTTGGGAAAATCAGTCTATCAGCCCTAATTGACAAGTATATAAATGACATTTTCCTCTTTCATTTGATATGATGGAAAAGGCGTGGAAACTATACTCAAGCATTCAGGCATTCAAGCATTCTTTCAAGCAATTGATCATTTCAAGTCTCCATTCAAGGCTAAGTGTTGCATTCGAGACAAGGATTCAACCATTGAAGAGGAGATCACATACTACATGCTACAACATACAACATCTAAACCTTCTCACATAAGGATACAAACATCCTTAGAACAAGGTATTAGTACTTGTTTTATAGTCATTTACATTTACAGCTCTTGCTCATTTCTTGGTTAATTCCAAAACTGGGGTTTGACCTAAAGGCAAACCCCTAATCCCTAACCCCCCAATTGTCTTCGCTTTTCTGTGTGTAGGTTGCAGGTACGTGGCTGAAATTGAAGATCTGGAATCCTTGTGTAGAGACAAACAGATCCCCCTTCGTTTCGCAGATTTTTCGGAGGACCGTGGCGCCGGGCGCCATCGTCCCAACAACTTTTGCTCAAATTTGTAGGACAGCGCCGTATCGACATTTTACTGCTAATTCCAGGTCCGCAGCTTCATCCTATAACTCGAACTCAGTTTATAAGCGAATCTTTATGACTTTCTATGCATCCTTAGCTTAATTTCCTTAATCAACATTCTTTACAAAAGAGGGTAGCTTTGCTTTCCAAACCCTTGAAATTCATTTAGCATCCAATCTTACATCGTGTGGGATTGAATCTTATGAGTTTCAACCCCTCTTTTGAATGTAAAGTCTTCCCCCTAAGTGAAAACCCATCGAATCCTAGCGAACCTCCCTTCTCTCTCCTTAGAGTTAGAAGAAGGGAGACCAACTAGGGTTCGACCGCGATTTTCCGCTTTACATTTTGGTGAACCCGACGTGAACATCCTTTCTGATTTTTCATGCTGAGATCTGAAAAATTAATTACATTTCCATGTTTGATCTTTTGCAAAATTTTAGAGGTGATTGCATAAAAACCCTAAATTTCTTTTTAGTAATTAAACTTGCGAAATGTCTAAATGTTAATGCTTGTTTCAGATCTGTCCTTCTATTACAAATTATCAATTCATATTTGTGCTTTAATTTTGAAAATTAAGTGGTTAAAAGTCAAAACCCTAATTTTTGAAACCCTCTTGATTCAACCTTTGTCCGACAATGTGACCAATCAAAACATCTCCAAATCAGCTGTAACTTTGGATTCCGCAATAAAATCATAATATCTTTCATCCCTGAAAATTTGGAAAAAAGTTGTGAGGACCGTGTTGCACTCCGAGCGCCATCGTCCCCGACATTTTTTCCAAAATTTTGGGAGCGAGATCTTGCTGTATTTTCCTGCTAAAATCCAGAATTTTGGCTGATTTTATCAATTATAACACTTTCAAAATTACAGTCAAAGTTGGTCTTGTGATTGCTTGGTCTAAGGCTCCTAATCATTCAAAAATTATCGAAACTGAAATTTTGTGTCAAAATTGTGTTCTTACTGTCTTAGATCTGAAAATTGTATTTGCATTCATTCGAAATTTCAGTGCTTTATTCAAATATTTGCATTTTGTGACTTTTGAAATTAAGTGCCTAATTACAACAACTTTGATTTCCGCTTTCAAAATTGAATTTAGCATGAAATTGAGTCAATTTTCAAATTTCAAAATTTGCATTGCTCTTGACATTCCCTCTAAAATCATAAAATTCAAAATTTCAGTTTCCCTCTCTTTTTCAAAATTCAAATTTTGCATTTTTCGACAATCTTGATAGGGTTCAATTTTGAATTTGCAACTTTAATTTGGCCTATCTACAGATCGTAAAATCCCTCAATTTTTTCAGATTAGCTCTAAAATCATCATACCTTTCATCCCTGCAAATTTCGAAAAAAGTTGCAAGGACCGTGTTGCACTCCGAGCGCCACGGTCTCGGACATTTTTTCCGAAATTTCGGGAGACTGTTGTGATTGCATTTAACAGCTTAAATCTGGAAGATTGGCTGGTTTTACTGAAAATTGCTACCTCTAAAATCAAAATCACCTCTCTCTCTCTAGTGCATGAGTTTTACAACAATAAGCCCTACTTACACTATTCCCGTTAGACGAAGCTGTAGAATTAAGTCTTTCCAAGGTTTAACTACCGAGGAGATGGAACCTAATTTGAATAGCCTTTTTAACGAGGACATGGGTAATTCCTCTAATCCTCCTAATGATGAAGAAGCTCCCCATGAAGTTTCTGTTGAACAACTTTCCAAATTGGATAACCAATTTGACGATTTTCACCAATGGATGTCTCATGAGTATCCCGATAGTCAAGCTCTTCCTTTAATTGAGGGTCTAAAACGTATGCTTCAAAGTGATAAGAATGGAATTGATGTTTTGCGTGGTTTTTCACACATTGTGAACTCGAACATGATGCCTATGAAGAGTTGTGCTGAATCTTTAGGTTATACACAACCTCCTACACAAGTCAATCATTCTATTCCTTTGACAACTCCTATTGCTAGTATACCTACCTTTACATCAAACATCATGGCTACCTCTATACAAGACATTCCTCCTGTGATTACCAGTCATGGGGGCAATCCTCCTTCTTCAATTAACCCTATTCCTTCATTCAATCCGACTTCTTCATTCATTCCTTCAATAAGTGTTCCTATTGCATCTTCACAAATGAACATGACACAAGGGGGCAATTCATTTAACCATTCCATTCCTCCTTGTAGTGTTCCTCCTATCCAATCATCCCCTATGATTGACTATCATAGGGTCCCACCACCTTACTCTTTACCATCTTTCAATAACATCACACCTCCATCTCAATCTAACACACCTAATATGAACTCTTCGACTGAAGCTACCATTAATAATCTTGCACAAACTGTCTCTTCTTTACAGCAACAAATTGCCTCTATGAATCAATCTAAGTTTAGTGTGCCCACATTTGATGTTGCGAGCCCACTTTCTCTCGACATTGTTCGAGCTATTCCTCCTAAGCATGTTGAAATCCTGCATTTGGAACTTTATAATGGTAAAGGAGATCCTCTAACACATGTTAAGACTTTTCAAACAATATGTACTGATTTTGCTTATGACCAAAGGTTGCTTGCAAAACTATTCACTAGAACATTAAGAGACAAAGCCCTACAATGGTATTGCTTGTTGCCTTCTTATTCTATTACTTCTTTCGAACAACTTGCAAATGCTTTCATTCAACAATTTCAAAACAATATAAGTCCTAAAGTTACTTTGATTGATTTAATGCATTGTAAACAAGGTGTTAAAGAAAAAGTGACTGATTTCATTGGTAGATATAAGCATTTGTATGCTCAAATTTCTTTTCCAGTGCCTGATAATGATATTCAAAGAATCTTTATTTCTAATTTGCAAAAAGATATTCGAGACAAACTTTTGTTTTCTGAGTTTACTTCTTTTCAACAGTTGTGTGCCACTCTTCACAATTATAAACTGACTGTGAGTCAAATGGAACAATCACATCCTATGGCTCTGAGTAATAAGGGTGATAGCAGTCAACAACCATTTGGGAAGTTTAAACCGAACAGAGATTCCATCAAATTCAATGAAAACATCATCAACAACAATGTGAATGCAGCATCAGGTGTGCCTCCTATTTCTAAATTTTTCAAGAAAGAAAGAAAGTATACTCCTTTGAATGAATCATTGCATGATATTATGAATAAGTTATTGGGACAAAATGTGCTTACTCTTCCTCCTATAAGGCAAATTGATCCTACAAAGATTACTTCACCTTATTTTGATCATAAAGCTTTTTGTCATTTTCATCGTCAGCCTGGTCATGATACTGAAAAATGTTTTTCTTTAAAGGGTAAAATTCAGGATTTGATTGATAATAATACTATCTCTGTTTCTGGAGTGAATGATAAAGGCAACACATCTGTAGCTCCTCCTAACCAAAATCTTCAGATTTTTTCTGATCCATTACCTTCTCATACTTCTCATACTTCTAATGTGATTGAGGCTAATGATTCCTCTCTCTCATCTGATGGTCTTGTGTCTATGACTCCAAATGTGATTAACTTTGTAGAGCAGCAAGAAAACCCTAAAGAACCTTCCATCACATTTGATTCTAGCGAAACCATTAGGGCACCTGATGGTCCTTTATACATAGTTGCAAAAGTCAAGAATATGCCTTGCCGTGGAGTGCTTATTGATCCTTCGTGCATGGTTAATGTTATTACTGAAGAATTTCTTTTTACTTTGCAATTGAATCAAGTGATCTATGACAAAACAGATGTGATTGTGAAACTATTTGATGCATTTTCTTCTCCTGCAATTGGTTCTATTACATTGCCTATTGAGGTCCATAACAAATCCCTTGATGTGAACTTTGCTATTATTCCTTCTTCCGAACAATTTCGTGTGAAGCTTGGCTATCCTTGGCTATCTTCCATGAAAGCTATTGCTTCTCCTATTCATAAGTGTTTGAAATTTCCCCATAATTGTGAAGTTGTTACTGTCAATCATAGTCTCTTTAAACCAGCCGAAAGAACCTCTAGTGTTCCTATTGATTACTTTTGGCCCAAACAATTCCAATATCTTCCTCCGCGAAGTGATCATCTTTTCAAATCTTATCAAAAGTGGAAAACAAATATGATCCTATCTCTAAGTGAACCTAGAGCACCTAAACTTGACATTCCTATCATTCTTGAGAAGGAAATTCTTCCTTTGAAAGACAAAACTAATGTCTTTCCCCAAGAAGATTCCCAACCCGTCCCCATGGATGTGACTATGTCTATGCCTAATAAATCTTCTAAAAATAGACCTATACCTCCTCGTCATGATGGACTTGGTCTTCTTCCTAAACGAAAAACTCCTCCTTTATATGGAGCAGTTCCTCCTCCTGCCTTCTATAGAGAGAAGAGACCTTCTTCTTCTCCTATTATCCAGCCTAAGAGACCACAACCTAAACACCCAAGTGATAAGGATGAGAACATTCCTCCTCCTCTATCTTCTACACTTCCTACTAAGACTAGACGTAATCGTTCTGCACGGGAACGTTGATGAAAGCGTCGTCTTAGGGCTCATGTAGCTGCTTCTCAAACTTTGCAATCTCCAAAAACACCTTCAACAAGCATTATTCCATTTTCTCCTCAGCCGGATATTGAGCCTAAATCTCCTAAACATAAGATGCATGATGGTCTTGATCTTGTGCGAGTTAAAGATCCTATTTTTATAAATCTTGATGATGATATAAATGTTACTCCTCTTGCTTCTGATAGTGAATATGAACTTGTTGATGTCGATAACCATTTATCTAATGAATTTTCTAAAGCACTTATCCTAGCTCCTAGACAAGAACAATGTGGCTTGGAACATGAACATAGCCCTTGTTTGGACCTTGTGATAGCTCCATCTGCTGTGTTGGATGTTCCTCCTCTAGCGTGTTCCCTGCCTTCCTGAAACATTGATCAGCAAGATCGGGGGGTAGATGACATGCTAGACTAAGTTACATTAGCATGGCAGATTCTCTCCCCCTCCCTTTTGTTACTTCTTCTATATGTTATTCTCATTCTTCTATTTGTCATCCTTAGTGTTGTCTACTTGAGGATGATGCAAAGCATTGAGATCTCTTGATCTCTCTCATGTTGACTCAAAAGACACATGTGTTCCCTTCTTCTAGGTGACCTTCCTTGATTGGGGAATGAAGAACAATTATGCATACATACATATGATATATATACATGAATTATCATATAGCATACTGACCCCAAGGAAAGCAAAGTCACCTCGTGCTTTGTGTTTTGTGTCTATTATCCTTGGGTTTATCTCACACTTGGGGGCTAAATCTTTGCGATAACGTGCTCCTTTTCCTTTCTCATTTCTTATGTGTATCACTACGTTAAAACAATCACCCCCGTTGAGGCGTGTGCGATCGCTTTAACGTAGGGGGGCATACACCCTATCTATCCTTTCAAAGATACTTGAAAATTTCTTGGCAAACTTAGCTTTGTCTTGAAGATTTTTGGTATTTCTTTTGCATGACTCATAGTGAGGGAACCTTACTACTGACAATCATGGTTCTTCCTCGTGATCTTCCCTTTTACTTTGTCAATCGAAGTTGTAAGATCCTTAGTCCACTGGGGGCTTGGTGTATCTTGCCTCCTTGACATGGTGAAAGTCTTTCAACGTTGTTTCCTTGTACTTTACCGGAAGTATGAGCATACATACTCCCGCTAAAGTGGGGGCTAAATGTAGTGTCCTAAAATTGCGACACTTGCAATTTCGACTGCATTTCGGTCTTCACGATGGCGACGCAACACACAACCTGAATGGAGACCCCAAAACTTGCTCACGACACTGAAAACTGCATTTTTCATGCACCTTGGCCTGAACCTCCTTGCACCCTGCTGCCCCGGGAGGTGGGACCAGAGCGCCCAGCGCCCTGGTCCTCCAGGACCAGGGCGCCCAGCGCCCTGGTCCCTGGGTCCTATTTTGGGCCCGGTCTCCTAAGGGGCTCGGGTCTTTTTGATTGCAATTTGGAAAATTACATTCCCTGGTCGGCCTAAGGTCGGGAAAATCAGTCTATCAGCCCTAATTGACAAGTATATAAATGACATTTTCCTCTTTCATTCGATATGATGGAAAAGGCGTGGAAACTATACTCAAGCATTCAGGCATTCAAACATTCTTTCAAGCAATTGATCATTTCAAGTCTCCATTCAAGGCTAAGTGTTGCATTCAAGACAAGGATTCAACCATTGAAGAGGAGATCACATACTACATGCTACAACATACAACATCTAAACCTTCGCACATAAGGATACAAACATCCTTAGAACAAGGTATTAGTACTTGTTTTACAGTCATTTACATTTACAGCTCTTGCTCATTTCTTGGTTAATTCCAAAACCGGGGTTTGACCTAAAGGCAAACCCCTAATCCCTAACCCCCCAATCGTCTTCGCTTTTCTGTGTGTAGGTTGCAGGTACGTGGCTGAAATTGAAGATCTGGAATCCTTGTGCAGAGACGAACAGATCCCCCTTCGTTTCGCGGATTTTTCGGAGGACTGTGGCGCCGGGCGCCATCGTCCTGACAACTTTTGCTCAAATTTGCAAGACAGCGCTGTATCGACATTTTACTGCTAATTCCAGGTCCGCAGCTTCATCCTATAACCCGAACTCAGTTTATAAGCAAATCTTTATGACTTTCTATGCATCCTTAGCTTAATTTCCTTAATCAACATTCTTTACAAAAGAGGGTAGCTTTGCTTTCCAAACCCTTGAAATTCATTTAGCATCCAATCTTACATCGTGTGGGATTGAATCTTATGAGTTTCAACCCCTCTTTTGAATGTAAAGTCTTCCCCCTAAGTGAAAACCCATCGAATCCTAGCGAACCTCCCTTCTCTCTCCTTAGAGTTAGAAGAAGGGAGACCAACTAGGGTTCGACCGCGATTTTCCGCTTTACAGAGACCAACATGTTTCCTCCCCTTTCTGAGTTGGAGACATATTCCATATAATGAATTTCAGAGTCGCCAGACACACTTTGGGAACCTCCTTCATCCACTTCTAAGATTGTTTCTCCTTTACTAATCATTTGTGAAAAGTGAACCATCTCTAGACATGAAGAACCATCATGTTCATCAGTTAAATGAAACACACAAGAATTTACCTTGAGGGGTGGTGCTTCAATAGCAAGTCTTTACTGAATAGGGGGTAATTGTAATTGTCTTCCTCCACCTCCTCCCTATTGATTAGGATATCTCCTAGGAAAATATTGATATGGTTGGGAATAGGTAGTACTTGCTTTAGGAGTCTGCCTCTTTAGGGCAATTACATCATTCATTAACCATTGAATAACCAGATCTAAGGAAGTAGTGGGTTGGGCATTGGATGTTTGTACTTCATGTTTCCATTTGCCTGCAGTGAACAAATCATCCTCTAATTCAACTGTGAGGGTTTTAGTAGTGTTCAAATTTGCAACCCTTTGCCTACGAATCAAGAAACTTATTTTAGAGGGCATAGAGTTAATAGAAAAACATTTGAGATTATCATCTAAAGGATTTTGGTTGACCAGAATCTTGTGTAGAATCTTACCAAATCTCACTACGAAGTCCCTTGTGGATTCAGGAAGTTCCTTTTTCAACTAGGATAACTGAGCTGGGAGGGAGTGTTCATCTTAAGCTACCTTGAATCTAGCTTCAAATATTGTCTTCAAATCTTGCCAGGTTGTGTTGAACAATATATTTGAAATCAAAAATCTTCCCAAAGGCGTGAGAGCTAAAGGATCATTGGCCAAAATATCATGTTGAGCATCTCAGAAAGAGTTTCACCGAAAGAATAGTTTTATCAAAATAAAGCATAAAGTGTAAAACACTAAGTTAAGATGTCTTTGGTAGAATATCTCTTTCGGTAAATGAAGGAAGCTGCTCATCGATATTCCAGTTTCATCAAAAAGCAAAAGGCAAACAAAAGGTGAAGTCAAGGAAATACAACTGCCGAAGAGACTAAAAAAACATTCATCGAAAAGCAAATCTTATCGATAACATTATATCGATAAAAACAGAGGGGTTTCATCGATAAAAGGACATCGAAGAAAAAAGGTTTTCGGAGGGCTTGCATGAACTTTCACCGAAGAACAAAACTCATCGAAATATGATTTTGATGAAACTCATGAATGACTCATCGAAAGAAATTTCATCGAAGAAAGGATGATTTCAAGGAGACTAGAAGATGGTTTTTCGACAAGGGCTATTCATCGACAAGGTGATATAGAGGAAAATTAACTTTTGATGAAAGATCAAAATATTCAACCGAAGACAAGGGTTTCATCAAAAACTCGATTCATGATCATTTCAGTTGAACAGTACTTCCCGCGAAGGAATTAAAAGCTCCAATGGAGGAATGGCGGAGTGAACTTATAAGCATCAAGGATCGGGCTCTGTCAAGATTGGATCGAAGCAAAGACATGGCCCCTACCATCAACTAGATGATATTCGAATACCTTTCACAGGGAGAAGAATTAAAGAAATAGAGCATCAAGATCAAGACTTTTAAAGAAGATGATTACATTCATCATTTAGGGATGCTTAATCTCCTTTTACTTCAGCTTGTTAGAAATGTTCAAATTGACAATTAGTATTTTGAAAAGACACGTCTTTTCATAGATAGCTTTTGCTCTCATATATATATAAGAGAGGTTTCTTGTAATTGGTTTTCAAGAGATATCATGGGAACAAGATATTAATGTATGACGGCCTGTAAGTTCTCTATTATACAAATTTTGATGGAATACATAATATGATCAGTCATCTTTTCTTTGCATATGTGTTGTGGATTATTTCATTTTGTTATTGGCAGTCGCTTGTGATATTATCTAAAGGAGATAAGGTTATTCATATTCTTTGAGTGAGATTTATGTTGTATGTCATAAGATTGAAATAAAAGTTTTGCTTGCGAATTGTAATTGTTCTTTGCAGTGCTTACCTGGATGGTCCCTTAAAGGTAGCGTTAAATTCATTCAAGAAACTTATGATATAGGCATTCAATTGATCTCATAAGAAATAGTAACTAATAGATCCATAAAGGGGTGGGTTTAAAAACTGTCTCACAAGTTCACACAGTAAGTCCTAAGAGAATATAAAGACTCTGTAGCCAAGATAGCAAAGAAGGCACTGGCCATTTATAAATTACACTTATCACCATATTCATCATATGTTATTTTAAAACAATTGGAGTAATTGAGTAGGAAATATAGAGTAAGTTGGCAGTAGTGTATTCAAAGATCGAATAGCTTCTACAATAACAATCTTGAACTCATCTGCTATATCTCCATCCTAGGAACTTATGCCATTCTGAGATAGGAGGAAACCAAATCAAGATACTTAATCTTCTATAAAAGGCACTAGTCATTGAAAACAACTAGTGAACAGGTATACCCGCCTAGGTCTTGCAGAGCCTAAAGTGAGAGAGTTAGTAACCAAATAGGTTCACTCTACATGTTGGCCAAGTCAATTGGAGGGCTTGATCATAGGAGTTGGCATTTCCTTAGAACCTATCCAATCTGTTGATTTGAGACCCAACAGGTTGTTATCACACTATTCAGCAAATGGTAAAACCAATCAGCTGCCACTCCTATCAATGTCTGGATGAACAACCTAATAGCCACATCTTCATGTTGAACCACTATTATTCCATGGGCTATGCTGAAAGCATTCAAATTCTCATCTATATTGACCATCCCATCCCCGCTAAATTTGGGCAAATGATCTCTAGTAGCTTTTGGCAAGGGATTAAGGTTCAAACCTAGGTTCAACGGGCCTACAGCTGCCCCCCACAGGTTGTTGGCTGTCATTGGGAAAATAATATTAAGAGGAGTAGGATTAAATGAAATTGGTAAGGCAACACCGTGCAGGACCAATGCTTGACAAACTGGAGATGTAGGTGATGACAGTAAAGGAGATGGAGGTCTACTCCTTGCCATTTGTTGGGGCAAGATGGTGGATTGGAAATTTAAATTCTGCAATTCTTCAAAGATGGGATTAGAAACCCCCCACCTCCTTTGGGATCTAGTATACAACCTAAAGTCTAGTGTGGAACAATCAGGGCAACAAATGTCTAGGAATCTAGAATTGATTATCAGGGATGTGGATAAAGAAAACCCTAGGAACCACTACTCTTTCAATGACTAACACAGGCTGATCCGATTGTCTTTCTATTTTGTTAAGAAGAGCACTTATTCTATCATACTCTGCTTGACTTCTTCTATGCCTCTAGGCTAGAGTATCCAGCTCTGAGGTAATGTTACTTTGTTCCTCTTGTACCTAGTTTAGATTTGGTTGCAACACAGGGAAAAACCCTTCAAGAGGTAATACCATTTATGAAGAATAGAGTACACTATAATGATGATCTAGTTTTAAAACCAATTATTCTCTTCGGTCCCTAGTAGAGTCACAAAAAATCTGTTGGTAAACAGATTTGTCTTTCCTTATTTGTTTAATCTTAAAGCACTATGGGTCATAGAAAGGCAGACAAACTTTTACCAAACAGTTGGAAAATCATTATATTGATTAACCTCTGAACTAAGGTACAACTCCCTCTAGTAAATATTCATTCTGCTCCAAATTACATACAATCAATAGATTGCTTTTCACCAAAAAGAACTTAAAGGCAATTGCATACACTAGTCAATACAAAAGGAATGCAAGCACTGATCCATATATAACTTTTTATATAAAGCCAGCAGACTTCATATGAACACTAACACAAAATGAAAAGCTTATAAAGATGAAATTTGCCAATAGTTTTTTGCACATATAGAAAGTATAATAGCCCCTTCTTCGAAATAGATTTACACAGAAATCAAACTTCAAATATCAAACACATAGATTTGAAACTAAAAATAGTTGTTAACAAGATTTTGCATTAATCGATGGTCATCCACTTTCTACATACACAAAATGTTTTTAGCCAATCTTAACGATAATCTTTTCAAATCTTTTCAAAAACTTAGTGAACCTCATTAAAGTCATTACAAAACATATTTATAGGTCACAAGACCCAATAGTTCCTTTTTACCAATGTAAAATTAACTCATAAGATTTAATAGAAAGAAACCCTAACTATATAACCGAAACTAAGGAAAAAAAAATAACTAGACTCACTGGAAAACAACTACCAGTAGTGCTAGTCATGTTGTCTGCTCAGTTCCGGTGTGATCACTCGGGTTGGTGTCTTGAATGGACACCATCACCACCTTCACCACTCTCCACTCTTGATACACTTTTGAAAATACCTGGATTACAGTTACGTGTGGCAAACTAATATGAATTACTCTCTACTTCTAGAGCTCCTTCTTTCTCTTCACCATCTGCACTTTATCTCTGTGGGAATCTAGGTGATCTAGACAAACAGTGAGCACTGATTCCACCTTAGAGATCCTCGTAAAGTCTTCCAAAGACAATGATTTCTCCATCTTGATTTGTCTAATGTGGCTGCTAAACTGGTTAATCATCTTCGTGGTGTCTTCTAGGGTTTTTCTATCTTCTTTAAGTAATTGAACATCTACACAGTGTAAGTCCTTTTGCATTGTCGCCCTTAAGGCCATTAATTTGTCACGTAGACTGGCTGACTCATTATAACCCTATTCAATAATTTGGTTGCACCACTCAATACTCTCCTTACAAATAAACATTACATCCTTATTTAATCCCGACACTTGATTCTCAGCAAGAAAGTTCATTAGACCATAATGCTAAATATCGTGCATCTGTTTTGAAATCACAACCCACTTAGATTTCTCCTTCTGCCATGAGACCAAGTTGGAGTCCAATTCTTTGGTGACCTCATTGGCTTCTTTGAAAATCTAGACCAAATCTGTTATATAAAATAGTTGCCTAATGCATGAGTAAGGTGAGTCATTCTAAGAAAACCTCGGCAATCATCCTGTTTCGTTGAACTTCATCGAAGAATTTTTGATTGCTAGGTGATTTTGGACTAAATGGTCTTGAATGCTAGGACAATGGTAATGGGCTATTCTGCAAAGCATGAATATACTAGGCCATTTGTGCTAAACATTGTTTCAACTTAGCCTTGTCTCTCTCATCCTTCCAAGTATGGGAGATAATTCATTTAGTCAAAGTTTCCAGATGCTTCACATCTATGGCTTTGGTTTCGACCCCAAAATCAATTCCTTCAACAGCGTAGTCTACTTTTGAAGCCAAGGCAGCATCTTTGTTGGAATCGGGTCTAGCAATGTCTACAGTCCAATGCCTCATGCTCTCATCAAAATCAATCATAGCCTCTGTTTTGAACTTTTTTGGCTTTGTAGACCTTCCCAAACATTTACTCACAATGTCCTCCATTGATACTGAAATCGGAACCACATTCCTTTTCCTGGTGATTGAATCACTTAACCATTTTGGTGCTAGAGTCGATTCTTTTGAAGGCATGGGTGGAAATCCTACTGAGGATGGTGGTGTGGCATGGTCTATATGAGACTAGATTTCAAGTGTCCCTGAGTCTTGGAAAATAATATCCATGTCAATTGAAACCTTGTCTGCTTTGGAAATAGAGGATGTCATCTTGCACAGTGTTTCTTCTATGTCCAAATCCAGAATGAGATGAGAAGTTGACAGTTGGAAACTCTTCTTGGACCTTGACCTGGTCACTCAACCAGCAATAGAAAGCTCAACCCCGATGTCAAGTTTCTCTTCTTTAATCCTTTCCTATCCTTTTCCTACATCAGAAATGAGAATGTTAGTCAAAACAAAAGTTTTACTTGCAGTACTCCTCTTTCCACTTTTGCTTCTTGAATTGGTTGCTTGTATTGGATGAAACTGGAAACTCCTAAGCCAATTTTCTGTCCTGTGTATTACACTGAAGGTGTGTGTCTGAATACTATCCCCCATCTTCTTGCTACAGTCCACTTCTGGAAGAGGTTCATCATGGACTCACTTCATAAACTCTGAATCAAGTATGTCTTCATCATCGGTGGTGACACACGAGGTATCCATGGGAAATTTCATGTCATGAATTTGTTTCAAAGTTAATCTAGACTAACTCCTTCTCCGTACTTCAAATTCATCCTAGCAACCCTCCCAATAATCCTCTAACCAAGGAACATGTTGATCAGGTACCATCTTCTTCACATACTGAGCAATAAAACCTTTACTATCAAAGTTATCCCTTTTCACAAAGGTCTTCAAATGAAACCTTTTAAATTCTAGTTCAAGATTTAGTGCATCAGAGACTAACCTATAGCTACAATGGCCTAAATCAATGGGAAAAATCCCACTTGTGTTGGAGTCCTCACCATAATCTTTTGTGACATAAGAAAGTTGTCTAGAAACTTCGATCAAAATGCAGGAGTCTAAAACGTACCTGGGTAGTCTTAAGGGTTCACCTTTAAATCCTCCAACTCTTAGGTAAGTGAAGTGGCTAAACTGTATAAAGAAACTACCATATATGTTAACATGCTCAATTGCTTCTACAAACATTCTTCTATGCAAATTACCCTGTAATTCAAAGGTCAGCCTTCCAACAAAAACAACATTCCAAAAAAGATAATCATCAACATACCCTTTCAAAGTCAGACTAGGATGATACTCATAAATTCTCATGCCTTGAACCCATTTTCCATGAGACAAACTAGGCCATTCTCTCACACAAGAAAGCATATATAATAGATAGGATGACCTATAAAAATTAGGCATTCCGAGATAATTACTCAAACCTTCATGTAACCTTTCTGCAATGACAATTCCCCAGTCGATGAACCGACTTCTATCCAAAGTGACCTAGATGAAGAAATACATCCAGTCCTCCTAGTAAAAAGAGTGGGAATTTCCCTTTAGTATGCTCAACAGTATTACCAAGTCTCAGATTGTAGGATCTAAATGTTCATGGGTTAGAGGTCTCGGTAGCCTCGAGCCCCCTTTTTTGAATTTTTGGAGCTAGTTCCATACAAAAACAGTTCTATAATACTTCTTTTTCTCAGAGCAAACCCCATAGGATTTACCAATGGTCCAATCTTCATAGGGTTCTTGGTGTGGAATACCCATGGCTGCCATTACTATCTGTCTATCAATGGACAACAAGAATTCACCATCATTTTTCCTTATGCATCTATTACCCTTGTCATAATGATTCATACATTCTAAGACTAACTCAAGGCAAGGAGCAACTGTGGGAAAGGTGACTACTTCTAATAATCTGCTCTGTGCTACATGTCTCATCATGGGGTCTGCGGCTGAATCCCTTACTCTTTCTAGAAAAACATCTAGATCCAGCTCAACTAACACTGTATCACCTAGCTCTGGTAAAGAGATTACAAGGGAAGATGAGCTCATCAATTTGGGAAAAATGGGTCTCATGTTTAGTTCTTGGTTTTCCCTAATTAATTCTAGGCAAAGAAGGAAAATGAAACATAAACAAGCAGCTAACAAAATACCCAGATCTTTTAAAACAAACTGTAGTAATTTAGAAAGTTGTTGAACATACCTTCCTCTATACTCTGTAAACCTTTATCATAGCCTATTTCTCCCACTTCAAAAACTCCTCAAAATCTTCTCAAGAAAATAATAATCATAACTAGACAACTACTCATTTTTAAAGCCAAGAAAATCTTACCCATCATTACTAAAAGCTGCCTTCATTACTCCTTGTTCGCGTGACCTTACTTTGAAATGATTGCGCTGAAGAATGCCTTAAATGTTAAGTTACTTCACTTTTAACTCACACATACTGACCATAAATGGCAAATTTCAAATCATTGAAGAAAGAATATTCCTCCCCTCGACGGTTGTTTATCATGTTCTAAAAGTTTGCGCCATCACAACATGGCAAGTCATATGTTTTTCAAGAAACCTATACATAAAACTCTGACCCTTGCGAAACCATCGCAACACAACACAAACATGACAAATCTGGAACTTTGAACCTTGAACCAAAAAGGTTCAAGTTCAAGGTTCAGAGAATGCAAAATGCCGACAAGGACTAGCAAGACTAAAAATCATGCAGGAAGAAAAAAAAACATTCAAAACAACGCGCGTTGAACTTTGAACCTTGAACCAAAAAGGTTCAAGTTCAAGGTTCAAGTTCAACACAATGAAACTTAACAATGACCGAATTACATGGGCAAAATTTTAAACAAATTTCTTGAGCAATGAATTAGATAAGCATTACTTCAAACAAGGATTCATATGGAATGGAAATTTTATATGGGCACAACACTTTGATAGATAATAAAGATATGGTTTGCAGGTTAAGGAAAGCTTTGTATGGGTTGAAGCAAGCTCCAAGAGCTTGGTAAACTAGATTGGATAAATATCTTTTGAAGATTGGTTTTTGTAAAGGTAATGCTGACAGTAACTGATACTATAAAGTGACTAATGATGACATCTTTGTTATAGAAGTTTTTGTTGATGATATAATCTTTGGAGGAGAAGATGGTTTATGTAAAGACTTTTCTATTGAAATGCAGCAAGAATTTGAAATGTCTATGATTGGCGAGGTAAAATTCTTTTTAGGATTGCAGATTTCACAAACTGATAAAGATATATTCTTGAGTCAATCTAAGTACTTAAAGGAGTTACTAAAGAAATTTGAGATAGAAAACTCTAAATCGATAAGCACACCCATGACTACAAATGACAAATTATCACTAAGGGATGAATCTACACCTGTTAATCTAACTAGGTACAAATCTATGATAGAAAGTTTACTGTATTTGACACAAACAAGACCTGATATTATGAAAGTATTATGTATTGTTTCAAGATTTCAGAGTAATCCTAGAGAAAATCATAAATCAGATGCAAAAAGGATTTTCCAGTACCTACACGACACTACAAATTTTGGCCTATGGTATCCTAGAGATGAAAACTTTGAATTATGTGCATACACAGATGCAAATTGGGGAGGAGATGTGGATGATAGAAAAAGCACCACCAATGGAGCATTTTTTCTTGGAAGCAGACTAATTTATTGGTTAAGTAAAAAAAAAAGTTGCACATCTTTATCAAAAGAAGAATCAAAATATGTTGCAGCAGCAACTAACTGTACACAAGTATTATAGCTTAAGCAAATGTTGAAAGACATAATGGTAAAATGCAAGGAACCTATAACTATCTATTGTGATAACACTGCAACAATTAATATATCTAAGATTCTGGTATTACATTCTAAAACTAAACATGTTTCTATCAAACTAAATTTTTTAAAGGAAAATGTTGAAGAAAAAGAAGTAAAACTGGTTTATGTAAATACTAAAGAGCAGATTGCAGATATTTTCACTAAGCCTTTGCCTAAAGAAACTTTTGAGTATCTTAGAGATCAGCTTGGGGTCATACCCCCATTGGTAGAGACTTAGACAATTTATATTTGTCATCAACTAATAGAATTAACAGAGAAATCTTTTATTCCGACTTTGATGACGAGAGCTACTTCTCAGGGGGAGTAGTTGGTATACTGAATTGGTTGGTATTTTGTATTTAAACCTAGTTTTTGTATTCCTTTGGCATTTGATGTCAAAGGGGGAGAGATTGATATGGAAAAACACATGGTTAACACATATTATTCCTAGGAGGAGATACTTTATCCTTTGGGGAGTGATATTATGTATTTTTGGTGATGATCTCTTTTTGGAGATTGTTGGTTTTTGGTATTTGGCATTTTTGTTTTGGCACTTTGGTGGTTTTTCCATCTTGTGTTGCCATCAATGCCAAAGGGGGAGATTGTTGGTATTTTGGATATGTTGATATGGTTTTTTCATTGATGTCAACACCTATTAACACTTATCAACTCTGACACTTTGGAGAATTGGCAATGTTCACCGGCAAGCAAGTGACTTTATGCACAATCACCGGTATCTAGTTCATTGGTAGGATATAATGTTCACTGACAGTTGGAATGACATGGAAAAGACTTGGTTATGTTGAAGACATCATTTGGACACTTTTTCTTGGAGATTTGTTCATTGGTATATTCGTGTTTGCATATTTGTTGTTACTGGCAAATAGGTCCAGAATAAGCACCGACTGGCTTATCTATTCCAGATCAGCATGACACACTTTGGAGGTGATTTATTATTATTGTAAATGAATTAAGCCGACATATTGTATCAGTTATTGCATTGGTTATTGATTTACTTGTAAATTATTTTTATTGTAATATCTTGTAGAGACAACCTACTAAAATTGGTCGTAGGTTATGGTATATATGTAAGATCGATATGCGATTGAAGAAAGAAATTGTAAGAAAGTTTATGTGAGAATAAGTAGAGCTATACATGCAAACATCATTTGAAGTTTTACAGAAGGTTTTTATGAAGGCAATTAGAACTAAACTGGTACTGAATCCAGCATATGAAGATGCTATTTTGAGGAGTACATCATTATTGGATTTAACCATCCAATTGTAGTCAGTGTGACTCCTATTTGTTTTTGAGTAGTGAGCTCTAGGTTCTTGGCCTTTCTGCGTGTGCAAACCCCATTTGTATACACATACTATCTATAATAGTATCATCTAATTGTGGGTAAGGTTTCCCAACATGGTTTTTCCCCTTACAAGGTTTCCACGTACAAATATTGGTGTTATGTGTTGTGGATGTTATTATCTTTCCTTTTCATGCATTAATCTTTAATGTTACTACAATTAACTGATAAATTGTCTACCGACATAAAGTTTGGTTTACCGGTATTAAGCATTTGGTCTGTATAAGTTGTTTTTGGTTTAAATTTATTGGACAACTGATTCACCCCCCCTCTCTTAGTTGTCTTTGGGACATAACAGTTTTCAAATGGGGAGATATGATTAGAGTGCAACATTGGAAGGGAGTGATTGAGTTGAAGTTTCTATATCAGAATATGATCAGTAACAAGGGGAGATATTCATTACTCAAGGCAGAAGTAATGACTGGACTGGAACAAAGATGAAGGAACATGCAACTAATTAGTCAGGTCTTGAAGTGTTTGCCATCAATGCCAAAAGGGGAGGTTGTTGGATTGCTGGCATTGACAAAACCAGTCAATCTAGAGAATCGATATATGTGCTAACGTTTGTCATTGATGTCCAACACTTACCAGTGAAGACACTAACTGGTGAAGTGGTATAGGTATAGTAGTGTTGTTTTTTAGTAAGCCAAGGTGTTGACTTACAACACATGGAAGCAACATTGGTATTGAATGATCAAAGGTTCAATCAGCTCAAGGAAAAATAGACTAAGCCAACTGGTCTATCATTCAAGAAGATCAGTCACTTTGATGATGATGATCGGTCACTTTGATGATGGTGAAGTCACAAAAGGTGACTCAGACAAGAAGACTTGAAGTTGTATGCAAACAGACAATCAAAAGATGAACTCGTAATATAAGAAGTGCAGTTGCATACCTGTACACTAGTATGACAGAAGGAAGACAGGTGATCACCATAAATCTTAGAGTGGTGATTGGTTATTTAGTTGCAGTTGAAAAGGATGAGGTTGTAAGCTTGTGTCTATGCCAAATCATTTGTTGGTAAGGTCAACTTTCAATTATCATGTAGTCAAGCATGATTACATGCAGTTTTTTTGGCTCACATTTATTTGGTTGAACATGACTCAGAAGCTTCTATCTTTGGGAGATGCAGTGGCAGAATTGGTTGAACACTTGGTGGAATTGTTGTAAGGCATGTAGAGAAAGAGTGGGAGATTTTGAAATTGAAATCTTCAGAAATCCTTGATTGACTTGATTGAGGATATGCCTAAAGGTGTCCACAAAAAATGTATAAATATTTCTTGAACTCTTTCAGAACATTTTGATCATGAAATTTGAAATGAGGAAATCTTGTTGAAGGCGGTCCAAGGTGAATAGAAAAGTGAGAAGAAGTGATAAGAGGTATTAGCACATTTGAGTGTATGTGTGTGAGGTATATTGACTAAGTGTAGAGTCAATAGACAAAAAACCATCTTAGTATAGAGCTAAAGGATAGAGAATTGGCTAAGGACAGAGCTGAAGGATGGAGGACTAACAGAGTGTTGAGCTGAAGGTCAGAGGACCAACAGAGTGCAGTTCCAAGGGAAAGGTGATCAATTGAGCGAATAGCCGAATGTGTAAGAAGGAAACTGGTGCTATGCAGAGAAGACACAATCGATGTGTATTGAGTGGGATGCATATTGAGATCTGATCAAGCTATTAGTAGCTAATTCAATAGATCATCCATTTGTTGCTTTCTAACAACTACAACATAAATCCCTTAACTGGGTGGACTTTAACAAGTCCCTATTGTAAAATCCCTTAATCGAGTAACATCTTAACTCATGTTCTACATCCTCTAACCAGGCTACCTTTAACAAGGTAAAGGCACTAATAGGCCTTGATCAAAATCCCTTAACCAGGTGGCACCTAACAGTGTCTTTGTAATCTCCTAACAGGGATGGCTCTTAACCAGGCATACTCCAGAAGAGTTCAAATTTTGTGAGTTCCTACTCACACCATGGTTTTCTCCCTATTGGGTTTCCATGAGATAACTCCTTGGTGTCACTATCAACTTTTCATGCTTGCATATTTTACTTCAGTGATTAAGTATATTGTTGGATCTTAGATGAATGCAAATTTAAGATAAAAGTTAAATTATGAAAATTTGATTAAGTGTTGATCACCCCTCCCATCTCAACACCAGTTGGGACTAACATATCTATCTATAAGGGTATGTTATCCTAAGATATTAGAGGTTGAAGAAAAACATAAATCGGAAGATAAAGAGCCATGTCAAGGCCCATATCCCTACCAATCATATTAGCCCTATTTTTTATTATGATTTGAACAAAAATATGAGTGAAGAGAACTCGTCCGAGATAGTAGTTATTCCTCATATTGATGAAGAAGGGGTTAATGAGAAAGTATCTGAGATATTAGATGTAGAGATAGATATGGTGTCAATCACTTTACTGAAGGACAATAATAGTAATTTCTCTAGG
Organism: Cryptomeria japonica; assembly: GCF_030272615.1. NCBI lineage: Eukaryota > Viridiplantae > Streptophyta > Pinopsida > Cupressales > Cupressaceae > Cryptomeria > Cryptomeria japonica. Next base: position 83,399,522 of record NC_081410.1, on the reverse strand, counting down.
AAGAGCATCTCACAGGAAATTTGTTGGCAATCTTGTGTTTCAGATAGGTCCAACAGTGAGTTTGAAGAATTTGAAATTTTTATGTTTGAAATGGATGCAAATCTGTAGGATTTTGATGATAAGAATTCATTCTCTTAGGAATAAATTGTATATGACAATGAAAATTCAGATGATGAGATGCCATCATTTTCAGTTGATGAGATTGACAATTGTGTTGTATGTTCCAATGATGAGGAAGTCATATTAAACTAGTTTAGGGATCAACCTTATAATGGACTAGTTTTATGCAAGGATTTTGTTTCATTTGAAGAGTGGGAGTTTGAAGAGGATGAAAAATATTATGCTAAAAGCAGTTGTCTTGATCTTCTGATAGATTTCTACAAAATTGATCTGGAAACATTTATGACTAGTAAATATGAGGATGATATTTCTTTTGGTGCTATGAATACTGACATTGAATATGAGAGTGTATAATTCATTGATATTGACCAGTGTTTTGAAATAGATGAAGGAGATTTTTGTCCTATTGCTCCACATGACATTTTGAAGCCATAATTAGAATGTTTTATGTTACATGAAGACACCATTGTTGAAAGGGTAAATGATGATGTTTTTTCATCATGTAGTGATCTGAATGTACACAAAGTTGATCAAGACACACTAGCCACAACAATAAAAAATGGAAGTGAATTAAAATGGTTTTCAGATGTTGATTGTTCAGGTAGGGATGTTTGTAGAACTATTACCATATTGGATGAGCCAACATATGGGATATTTCCCTTTGATCTTTGTAATGAGTTTGTACTGTGTTTGAAAAAATGTTTTAATAATAAGAATGATATAGGGGTGTAAATAGATGAAGAAAGAAATTTCTATGATGGCAGTTGCATAACAAAGTACGAAGTTTTTAACTTCTCTTTTCAGCTTGTTGAGGAAGACATGAAACTAGTTGAATGTGGTTATCAGCTCATCTCCATTTGGGATAGTGAGTCTAGGTTTTGTATATGTCGTGAAAAGCTAGATGGAAATGATGAGATAAATGGACATTGCACTCAAATATAGGTTTTTTATAACATGTTGAGGAAGAAAAAATTATATAGTTATGATCTCTCTAGATTGTTCAAAATGAAGCATGACATAACTATATTTTTGATAGAGGAAAATATTAGTTGACATTGGTTGATGGCATTGGGCCATCATATGTGGTTTGATCATGCAAGCCACAAACATTTTTGGGTATAGTATGTTTCCCTGACTCTATGCCTAATAGAATTATAAATAAATCCCCTCTTAAATTTCCTGTTCATGGACAATTTTGAGGTTTCTACTTTTATTAAAGGAGTTGTTATCCATGAGAATTAATTAGGTTTGTTTTGGTAGTGTAGTTTCCTTTTTGTTGAGGTTACTGTTACCTATTTTTCACTTCTAGCTAAAAAATAGGTTAAGTTATGCTTGTTTTACAAAATGGAGCAAAGATATACAATACTTCTGCTATGTCACACTCCAAATGCCCAAGAAGAGTCTAAGATAAATTACATTATCAGATTACAAATTACATTCATATAGATGCATATGATACAAGGAGAGAGTGCAATTTCTCTAGCAAGAAAAAGTAATCTTTATTGACAATATAAATAAATAATGTCTCACACAAGCCGTGAAACTAACCATTATAATGCACATGAAAAAAACATGATACATTTAAAGATGCTATGGACAGAAAATGTATAAGCAGTGAAGGGTGACTCATCATTGCCTAAATGACGAGTCTGGCTTGAGCTGCCCTGCATCATCTTTAGTCCCCCTCGCTTGCCTTGCATCCAACTATTGCTTTGTTGCTGCTCCACATGCTTGCACCTGAAAGAGAGATCATTGTTAGAGAAATGTTGGGGCATCAAGCACTACTAATAAATGCATCTATAAATATACAATATGGCCTCCACATACATTATGTCAGCATCGCGGAAGATCTCAGAAAAAGCAAATATCAGATCGAAAGAAAATCACCATACATATACATATTATTGGTAACATGTTTGCTTCATGTGCAGGATTAAGAAAGGATAGCTTGTTGGTCATAAACTTCACAAATGAGTGGGGGTAAATGAGGCTCCCACAAGGGTTGAGCCCAGCTCATATAAATTCAACAAAGGCATGTAGTCATATATCAGAAAATGATGCAAACAAGAATCGAAATAGGTATGAGCAGCAATATAAGTGGTTCTATATTTAAAGAGTAGAAGCATTATGGCAGTTGATAGCAGTAAGGGGAGTTTCATGATTGTAATAACTCCTACATATGATGGGCTCTTCAAACATCAAGACAAATGGATGCCTTTGTTAAGAGGTTAAGGCAATCATCAAAAAATGCAGTGTCCACATAGAGGACAAAGTAGCAGTTAATATAGTTGCCAACACAATCAAAAGAAAGGTGGGAAAATAACAATGATACATGTAGTTCAGTCCATGCAATTGTTGGCCTCTAAGCCAAGGTAAAAGAGAAAATAGTGTGCACCATTGTCATGAATAGCAATGATGTCCAATTCCAATGCCTAGAGCTAACCCCAATCAGGTTCAACATTCACAAGCAAAAGCAACAAGATAGCTTAACCCAAGTATGATGAATAGAGTATTTATAGTATAGAGGTGTAGTACCACATCCAATACACAGTCATGAAGCTACTATGAGCAACCTAGATAGTCATATGCATAGGGAGATAAAGATGTACATCATATAGTGTCTAATGATCTATGGTGTTTAATGATAGTAGTTGTAGTCATCTCTTTCTTGTCTTGGAGCAGAAGTAGGAACTTTTGTTACCATGTGTCTTTTGATACCAATCAACAATCACCAAGGTTAAGAAACAAAGCTACTCAATGGTCATAGTGTTGCATCATTAAAAAAAAAAGCAATTTTCCATCTCTTCAATGTCAGATTTAGAGCGATATTAAGACACTATACAGTCATGAACCAAGCCAACATTGACATTCGCCAAACATTTATCAAATAGAGCACTAAGTTTCAAAAATCAAGAGGGTTCATTAATGATCTCAACATCAAAAGGCACAAACTTTACAATGAAGATACAGTCATAGCTACAACATGGTGACTGCATACATATCAACCAAGGGTTTTCAAATTATGATAGCTACAATCATCTTTATCATAGTATTATTGGGAAAAGTTTAAAGTCTTAGGAGTGGTATTTGTAATTTTTAGAATTACTTTTAAGTAAAGGATCAGGTTTATATTCTTTAGAGTAAGTAATAAGGCAGCCCTAATACATATTTTTGTTATGATAAGAGCATGTAAAGAAGCAACTACAAGAGACAAAAAGATAGTTCAATGCAGTCATGAGTTAGTGCACTCATAATCAACCAAAAAAGGATGCAGCCTCAAAAACACAATGAAGCAAAAAACATAGGAAACAATAATATTATGTTTTTTTTTCCAAGGTAAATATGGCCAAAATCAAATTATTTCTATGGAGAAAATGTGCACCTGAAATGGCTAAAGTAAAGAAGCCTCCAAGCCCTTGCAAACTTCTCTATGGCATCACCCAGCAACAAGAAGATCAAAAAATATGCCCTCCATCCAAAAGGCAGAGCTTGCAAAGGTTTTTCTTCTTTTAGAAAAGGCAAATTGATAAGTTCGGCCTATTGTATAATTGCTCAGAAATTGCCAAAATTCATGGCTCAAACCCTCCAAACCCTAGCTCATGGCAGCCACTCTACACCCAACTCGCAAAAAATAAAATCACACAGCAACAAAGAAATGAAGATATCATGCCAAAGGAATATAAAGAGGTTTGTATGTTTCAGTCTCCAACTTGAGAAAAATCACGCCAAGCGACAAAAGAGTGTGCAGAATATTACAAATGTGCCCTTCTTTTCTGCGATGTTTTCTAGGAAGTCTTCAAACCCTCCCATGGCGGCACCCTGCAAGCTTCTCTTTGAAGTTTTCAAAGGATGCAATGAGTGAATGAAGCATTTAGGGTTTTCATATCCTATTCACATCTATTTTTGCCTTCATTTTATTATTTCCTCTCTCCATCAAATGCCCCCGTGAATAGAGCTAAAGAGGTCGATATTTTATCCCTCTAAATATCATGCCAAGGTATCATATTTAAGTGAGTATTTGTTAAACCACTTGATTAATAAAATTATTTAAAGAATATGTGATAAAGTTATTTTTATTTATCACTAATTAAAATTAACATATAATTAATGTTAATTAAGTGATACATAAAATAACTTATCACATATTTTTAATTAATTTTATTATTTAATGAAATAATGAAATAATTTATTTAAGTGATTTAATAAATAGACACTTCAGTAAAATAATTTTGTTATTTGGATTTATTAATATCTTGACTTAAATTTGCAAAGTGGAGTAAAATGAATATTTGATAAAGTGTTAATAAAATAAAAGAGTCACTTTATTAGATATTTGTTTTATTTACATTTATTAGGAAGTCAATGATATTTTTGGCATTTATGAAGGCTTGCAGGCCTGACTGGAGATATTTTGGGGCCATTTATGGTGCATTTAGGAGCTTTTATGGCAAGGTATGGAGGGCCTTGACTTTTGGCCCAAGTGAGTTCCCTTTCAGACCTGTTTTAGGTCTTCAAAAGTGGACTTTATGTTTCTGCTCGCCCAAGAGGAGGTGGATGATTGTATTCATTATTTGCTTTTTGGAGAGCATATATACTATAGGACTTCATTATTTCAAGGGTTCTTACCTTTTACTTCTGGCAGACTATAATTTTTTGAGTTCTCTCTACAGAAAGGAAGGAGTTTGTAACCAGTTTTTTAGAATAGTTTTGATAAGCTTTGTAACACCTTTTGACAATAATACATATTTTGTCTTCTCAGATTTCTCATTTTTGTGTGCTTAATTCTAATGCAGTTTCAAGTGATATCTTTCATCCTTATGATTGTGTTGATGTTAGAACCTTTATGCAAAAGTTCTTCTAATTATTTGTAGGTCATAGGTTGTGCCAATTGTAAGAGTAACCTTGGTTTGTGAGAAAACATCTTTTCTCCTGCTGAGAATATTATTTTTACATCCTTCTTATGAAGTGTTGATGCAGAGGTTATGAATTTTCTGATTTATGAAAGGTTTCCTTTTATTACTAGCTATTTCATGTGTTAATCAGTTTGTCCAAGTTTTTCTAGTATCCATTTTGGTGTATCACCTGTTAGTTAGTAGTTTCATTTTATGTTCTCCTTCTTCTCTTTTCTCAACAAGATCGTTAGGTTTAGGTGAATGCCAGTTAGAAAGAACTAGCTTGCTCTAGAGGTCCACTTCAGTTTTAGGTTACTCACAGTCTTGAAGTGTTCCCATGTTTCAATAGGTAGCTGAAGTTCACAACTTTAACAAGGGTGTAGGCTTCATTGATAACAGTAACCCTATCTAGGTAATTTGTTTTTGGGTATGCCCTATAGTTGGTCTGCTTCACTCAAAGATTCTGGTTTCTCATCTCATTCCTGATAAATGAGCATCCCCAACTAGAGTCGCTGATAGCTCTAAAAACTGATTGCATGAAATTTTCAATTTTGAGCTTAGACAATTTATTTTTTGGTTTCATTTGTATCCTCTAAAAATGGTCCAAGGTCTAGGGTTTTAGGGTTTATCAAAGTTCATTACGTTTTGTGAAGAAAACCCTAGCAATGATATATTCTGCTATTACTTTTTCCCACTTAAGGTCGAGGGTACCCTTTCCATGAGTGGGGCCATCCTATTCTCTAAACATTAAGTGATGATCAACCGGTTTATGAAAAATGATTTTTCCTAAATCATAGAAAAAATCTCCTTATGACCAGTTTCCTTTTAGATGTTTGCGCCCATGATTTCCCTAAACTTGAAAGTCCTGAATAGTTTAGTGGATAGTTAAAGATAGATTTAATCAAACGGTTCATGCCTCCTCATGATTGAAGATGCATGGATTTTAAAAACCGTGGCACCACAAGATTATGTCATGTATTATCGGCAAAAACTGACAGGGTTAATAGTATAACCAGTCAAAAGAATTGTGTTACCAGTTTGTAGGTGGTAAAGGTTGATTTATTAACAATCCCATCAATTTGCATGTGCTTGGAATGAACAAAGATGTTTTATCTTGAGGTAAAAGGTGCTCAATCTTTAATTCTCGAAGAGTTAATAGGCAGTATGCTAGGCAGTAAAGTTTGACCAGATCAGATGGCCCCTGTGTTCCTGCAATAGAAGTTGTGAGGTGGTTACAGACCATGGCATTGCGAGATGATGCCACATGTCCTAGGCTGACCAGAAAGACCTATAGTGAGGTTACTGATGAAGTTTATTCAAAGGATGATGTGGTGCTGATAGGTCATGACTCAGTGAGATGGAAGGTCAAATACCATGTTAGCATAAAATGGTCATTAGATTTGCCAAGATGGATGAGATTTGTGGTTGAGAATCAAATGAGAAATTAGGAGGAATTTTGAAGGCATCAGTCGTAGCTCATGGGAAAAGGCAAAATGACTGGGATATAGACTTGTCAACTCAGGACTGATTAGAAAAGTCAATGATGATAGCCCAGAGATGTGAAAGGATTAGGAAAGGCTTCAAGTTTCAAGTATGATGGATCATGAGTTCTCTAATGAACTCAGAGATTTGCTTGTTGATAGGAATCCTGGAGTAGGAGACTGTACACTAAGAAAGGAATAAGATCATAATAAAAGAACTCATGTAAGTTGAACAGATGTAGGTGGCAATGGAGTGATGGCCTAGAAGATGGTGGTGTATTGGGTTCTAGGCATGATTGCATAAATCCATATCTGACAAGGTGAGAAGAAGATATTAGGATGATGATTCTTCACATGGGTTAGCACTACCACATTGAAAGGAATTTTGATTATAAATTCACTTGGAAGATGATAAAGTGGGTAGAAGAAAATACAAGATTTTTCATTTTTTGAGAGCAATCCTTTATCAATGAGAGGATGTTGTTCGAACAAAATTATGAATGGAGTCATTGCTGATTTTGTGACACTGGATGGATGTTCTCTCTCTTGTATGATGTTGTTCATTTCCATGGGTTGTGAAAGATTAGGGGATTTCTAGAGGGGGTGTGAAAGCTTTTTGTCATCAAGAAAAGTCACCCTAGGGGTATTCCCCACTCTTACTTTGCATTTCATTGGCAAAGTGTTGCTAGAGGGAGCTGACAAGGGGCTGAAAGAAGGATTTGTTCATGGGAGGAATGGCAGCCAGTCATCTCTACAACAACATGGAAACTACAATGCCTTATCAACAAATCATGTTTACCCCCGAGATCCTCTTTCCATTTTATCTAATTTGGGGCATAAAGGTTGGAGACTTTCCTCCATTTCAGTGGGAAAGTATTGTTGGATGTCGGGATCTGTTTTCCTTTTCAAGAAGAGAAATGTTGTGCAAAAGAATGAGCATCTAAGGGTCCATCAGAAGTGTCAGGGTGATATCGGTGCGGCTCAAGTGTTTTTGTTTCTACCAAAAATTGGTTTAGGATTTTGGTCATAACGAGAACCAACATGTGGATAAGGAATATTTAATAACAAAATTGTGTACAGTCTCTAAGGGTTGGTTTTGATGACAAGTGTGTTTTGGCCTAAATCTTGTCAATCCCTTGTTTTCTATAAAGGGAAATCAAGGCCATTAGTTAGGGTTCTGAATTTTCTAAGAAGGACCTCTGTGAAATAGGTATGTTCTATAGGGTTAGGTTCTAGCTAGTTCTAGAGAGTCGTAGGAAATAATAAGGACTGTAATGTCATTTTGCAGAGAAAAAAGGAAATAGAACGGTAGCAAGTTCCCCTTTCAAGTGGGTCATTCTATACTTAAATTTGTTGGCTATCATCTAATAAAAGATAACTGATGATGTTAATGCAAATATATTTTCCTAATATTTACTCTTCTCTGTGTAATTTTATCTTCTTTTAAGCAGATGGGATTGAGGATTTCATTTGTTTGTTGCATTGTTATGATGTATGTACTCTTCCATTCAATGCTTTAGTCCAAGGGGTTAATTAAAATGCTTGAATAAGATTACAGAGAAATAAAACTTGTAATAGTTTTTGATAAGTAGTTCAAGTAGAGGATTATGAGTAGAACAATATTGTAAGGCAATGTTGTTCTAGGATAGACCAGTTGTTAAATAAATTTTATCAGATTTCAGTATTGGTTTTCAAAGACTCTGTGACCCAAATGAATAAGGCACTGGTATTTGCTAGCAAATGTCATTAGGTTTTCAGTTTCCAGTTTATCTTCTTTATGATTTCTTAGAATGAATCTTACAAATATCAGAATATCTTTTATGTTTTATGTATATTTCTGAAAGTTGCCCCACCCCATCTCATACTCTAGTATAAGGTTGAGGATAACTAAAGGATTTTCCATCCTTGAGAATTATCCCTTTCTGTTGAGTCTTTTTATGAGATAATCTACTTTGTTTCTAGAAAACTCTTGAGTATTGTTGTAGAGAGCAGGAGATTCATTGAAGGGATCACCCTCCCTAGTTTTGCAGAGCCTAAGGTGTAGAAGGAATTTTTGTCCTTGTTATTGTTGGTACAAGCCTAATAGGTATTGATAGTTTGAGGTGGATCTCCATAGATATTTGGAGGAATTCAGCTTGGTCTCTGCCCAATACCAATGTAAACTTGTTTTTTATTTTTTGGGAACCAACAACTCCTTCACATACCTAGTTTGACAAATGAAAATACTATTGGCATTCTACACTCTAGTGAGAAATGATGGTGTTGTCATTGATGGAAACCTACTGGCAACCACCCAACATTCATCTGGCAAACCACTGGCAGGCATTGACACTGGCAGACACTTCACCGACAATGGCAACAATGCTTATCGGTACCCTAGCCAATATGAATAAACTTTTGTTTATTATATTTAATTGTAAATATGTTTTTGTAAAGCCGACATGGTATATTGTAATAGACTCATATATGTATGAGATCTTGTAAATCATTTTCATATATAGGATGGAATAGGAGATGAGATAGGAATTACTGGATAATAAGGGAAGATCTTGTATAAGGTTTATGGTTATTGTATGAGCTTAAACCGGTACTGAACCTGGCATAGTTGATGCTGATTTAAAGCAGTACATTGTATTGGATTTTCATAATCCATTTTGTAAGTCAGTGAGACTTCTATTTTGTAGATTGAGCAGTGAGCTCTAGGAAGTTGGCCTTCCTGCATGTGCATGCCCCTCATTGTAAGTAATATTTATTCATTAGCCATTGATTATTGTGGGTAACAAATCCTACCAAGTTTTTTCCCATACTTGGTTTTCTCATTAAACATCTTGTCTTATGGTGTGTTTTCTATGCTATCTTTATTGTTCTTGTTTACTGCATTAATTCTTATTTACCAATACATTGTTTTGGAATGAAAAATACTTAATAAGGTTAAATATTTTGTCAACTAGTTAGATACTGATTCACTCCCCCTCTTAGTATCTTTGGGACTATCATTAATCGTAATAATTGGTATTGGAGCCTGGTCCTCTATTTTCAAAAGCCTAATAGCTTGAGGAAGATTCTGACACCGGTACAGATGGAGAACTTAAGAAAGCAATTGGAAGGAGCTCTTGTAGACTATGATTTAGAGAAGTTAAAGAATATAAAACTTGAAGATGATCTGAGGACTACATAGGAATTTATTCAAGGACTTCAGGAGAGTCTTACTATTTCTAGAAATAGGAGTAAAGGACTTCATGAGAAGATGTAGAATGACAATGATGAAAAGGATACTCTTAATGAGCTTGTGAACAAATTGAGGCAAGAAAACATGACTATGAGTAATGAAATGCAAGATATGACAATGAGATTTTGTAAAGACATTGAAGACAGGAAGAAGAATGAAGATGACTTGACTAGGAGACTCAATGATGCTGTAAATGAAAATCTAAGACTCAGTCATGAAAATGATATGTTAAAGATAGTTCTGATTCACATGCAACATGATAAAACTGAACTTATGAGGCAAATGGGAATTTTGTAAAATGAGTTGGCTACTACAAATCAACACAAAGAGAAATTCAAGAAAAGTTCAGAAGAACTTGATGATATGCTGAAAATTTAAAAACCTAATGGAGATACTAATGGACTTGGATTTGAAGTTGGTGAAAGCTCTGGTACTGCAAACAATCATAATCACAGTAAACTGGTAAGACAAGCTAATAATTACAAATTTATTGGGAAATACTTTAACTGTAACAAATATGGTCATAGAGAAAATTAGTGTAGATCTAGAAACAATCAGAACATTAATGCACCCACCAGTCAATGTTCCAAATGCAACAAAGTTGGTCACAATTTAGAAAATTGCAGAATGAATGTAAGATGTTATGTTTGTGGAAGATTTGGGCACTTATGTAATCAATGCAGAACACAAACCGGCATAGGATATAGAAAGGCTATTTAGAAGAATATTGTGAATTGTTATGCTTGTAACAAGATTGGACATATTGCAAAATTTTGTAGAAGCAAGAATTCACTGGCAAAACAAAACTCTGTAATTGAAGAAGTCTGCTTTGCAACTATTTCTTTGCAAGTGCTCTTCAGAATGATATCTTATTTTAATTGATACGAGATCATATATGGCGGCTGGGCTCTTAATTCTAACATTGATTAATTTCTTGGCAACTATCCTTCGTGAAATAACATGGGCCATCTGATCAGATGAGAATTGATCGGTCTTTACACTAGCTTAATACTTCCACCCTTTTCACTGAGCCTTATTTCATTTCGCCATTTCATGAGTATTATTTAGTGAGCACTTTACCTTCATGAAACTATGCCAAGTGTTGGATGGGACCTGAACTGCATGGCTTTTAACGTTTACCTAGACAGTTAACCTTTTCACTAACTGTGCCTTCACCTAACAGCTAATGGGTTTTTGCTATTTCACACAGCTTAAATTGCATTCAACTTTAGGTTGTGAAACAGCGCTAACCGTCGAATCAAATCACACTTGATTGTCCTTTAAGTGAAGACTCTTATGCTAACTTGCTTACTCCGCTCGTCCTCTGGTTACCAGATACCACCTGGCACCCAACCATTGGCCCTGGGGAACTTACTAAGTTTAAAATCTGAGTCAGCCGCATATTGTACCCCCTTTAAAACTGCTAGTTCCACCTGGCACCTTCAATCTTTGTGGAAGACACGTGCTCATGTATACATCACCATTTAGCCCAGCATCAAAATGAATCTCCTTTACTTTCACCATTTCGCTGAGCATATCCATCAGGAATCTTACAAGCGTGAAATAACACCAGTCGTTAGATCAAACCATACTTGATCACCCTTTACACTTCATGTTCACTTTTCCTTTAAGAACGAAAAATCTTTTCACCATTTCACAGGGGTTAACACACAAGCACTTCACCTTTGTGAAACAACATAGGTCGTTCGATCAAATGAGAATTGACTGGTCTTTACACTCTAAATGTTTACCTGCAAATGTGGGCCCTCTGACTTGACTTTGAACACCCGACATTCAGTCATCTTTCAAGATGATATGTCAAACTTTGATTTTCTGAGAGAAAATATCAAGTTCCTCTGTATTTTCACCACCTGTATCTATCAGAATGCCTTTATCTTGCAGTATCTCTCTTCTCTAGTACCCACCTTCTTTGAAACTATCGGACCCACTTCGCTGACTATTGCATTTTCTGCCACATGCCATCAGCTTACTCGCCCTCAGGACTAGCCGGACCATCCCATTGGAATGCCACATCATTTTGCTGTTTCGTGGGTCGTAAACCATGAACCATTTTGTCTTGCCAAATAGCACAAACCGTGTTGTTCACCAAAAGTGATAACCCAAGACACCTGCAAATCTATCTATGAGATAGTCAATCTCAATCAATGAAACACCTCAGGGCTTGGACAACATAACATAGGATCCTAATGATCCTCCTGCACTTCAGGTTCTGCTGGACCTAGGGGGGGACACCCTTTTGATGCATTGAATACAACAATCACAAACATAAGACTGCATCAACAATGAGCAGACAAACCACTCCACAAGCTCACCAAATTAGGAACACACTACAAATTGGCTAGATCTGTATAAATCATAAATGAAAACAGAGCTTGGAATGAGAAGAACACACCCCTAAACATAAAGGGAAATAGATTTATCTTTTAAATTGTTTGATCTGAAAGACATCCCCAAACTTGTAAGATCAGTGCCTTATCCAAGGGCAACAGAGTCACACATCAAACTATAAATGAAACCTTATACTGCAAATCCATCTTCATTATTAAATATTCATGCATTTAATGCCTTGCATAAATGCATTACTCAGCTCACTCACAGAAAATATCAAATCCAAACACTATATTCCATTATTCATGATTTATTACAGAATTTAAATTCTTCCTTGAAGAATCCCTGCAAACAATCACAATTACCTCCTTGAGATAACAAATCTCATCCTCCTTGAGGATCTGATCTGAATATAATGAAAATACAAATCTAGAGACAACTTCTGTGTGAATTTGTGCATGCCTTACATACACAAGAACCTGCAGCTAAGAACACTTATAGCAAAGAATCAAACTCCATTACTGAAAGGATAACCCTTCTTTGTACAATCTAGAAGAATACTCAGAATTGGAAGCCATGAAAAAATGGAGCCATTCTCCAAATTTCTGGAACCCCTCCAACTGAGAAGAATGGGGAATAAAAAGAGGAGGGAAGAAAAACAAATCTACAACTGAAAATTGCCAAGTGTCTCTCCTCTAACTGAAATTTTTTCTCATGGATACTGCTTCCAAAATATCCAACATTTGTCAAAATTAACTTCATAATCGGATTCCTCACTCCGAGAGCTTTCCGGCGATATATAATACTTTATACTTTGGCAAAAAATTGAGCCCTAGGCGAATTAATCCTCAACATGGACCCAACATTTAAATTTTTTGAATTTCTCTATAGTTTAAACTATATCATTTAATCATTTTAAATTTGATTTTTTGCCTCCATTTGTGCTCTGACGCCTTGCCACGTGGCGGGATCTGATTGGTCGATGGGGTTGATCGGATGCCACCTGGGATGACACCTCATCTTTTGCCACTTGTCGGCCACGTCACTGCCACTGGACTGCTTGCTTGTATGCCACGTCATCGCCACTGAGTGCCACCTCACCGAGACCCGCCTGCTGGGCCGCTGACTGTACCTGCCACCTGTGTGCCACATGGACGACTCTCGTTCACTTTCGCTATTCCATGGGGTTTAAACTACGTGCATCTCCCTTCGCGAAATAGCACGAGCCGTTGATCTCTCTCGAACTTGCTTGCTCGTTAACCCGGCTTTCATCTACAAAATTTTGCCTGTTTGCCTTGGGAAGTGTGCCCACGTGGGGTCCACTTGGTCGCCATCCAATCAACTCCTCTATCACCTCGAGAAGCGTGCTCATGCATGGGCCCACCTTGGGCACCCATAGGCACCTTGTGTCAAAAGCCTTTATGGCTTAGACATTATAGTATGGTGGAGATTTGCATATAAATATCAAAAACGTCCCTTTCCCAATCAATGTGGGATAATGCATTATGCCTGGGACTGCGATTTTGGAGCTTTTCTCTGAGTTTTAATGGCTGGCAATACATTTGTTTAAAATCTTCTGAGCTTCCTTCTTCATCACCATGTCCAACCTACCAGACACCACGTGAGGGAGAGGAGATTGCAGAAGTTTCCATTTGATTTTAAAATCCCCCCTTTCACTAGTCACGTGGGGAAGAAAGCTGGGGTTTATGGCAGATTGCTATTACTTCAGTGCCTTTCCAACACCATGAGGGAGGAGAGGATGCTAGTAATTTATTTGCATTTGTTTGGTTCCCCAAAACCTCAACGCTGCCCTCATTGTTATTCATTTGCTGATGCTGTAGATGCTACCAAAGGGAGAGCACGTGAGGGAGGACTGCTGTAATTTATTTATTTGAAACATTTTAATGCTGCTTGCACTTTGCTTGAAGGTTTATACATGCTGCTCATTGCCAGCACGTGAGAAGAGGGGAGGATTGCAAGGCTACACCACATTCCACACTCCAAACATTGCATTCGCTGAATTTAAAACATTTTAATGCAGAATATATTGACTGAGCATCACGTGGGAGAAAAGGATACATGAAAATCTACTTCAACTCCCCTCACCATCCACATTGCCATCAACAATCCTTCCATGTGACCTTGCACAGCCAGAGCATTTGCTTAATGGTTTTGATTTAATGCCCTTGCAAATTGCTTTGAAGATTTAACTTTTCCTTCATGCTTGCTGAAGTCTGGAGTTTTTTATATGCTACACAAGAGGGAGGGCTCATAGTTGCACACTTGCCATTTGAATTGCTTTATGGTTTTTTCTATTTCCTATACATTAGCGTGGAAAAAGGAGGCCCCAGACCATGCTACAGCAGAGAGCTACTGGTTTTACACTTGCCAATTGAATTTGGCTGAAGATTTACTGCTGAAGGTTTTAACTTGCACTCCCCAGCCATTGTTGAAATCTTTTGAGGGCTGCCAACACCTGGGAGAAGGAAGGAGGCTCTTCACCTATCAATGGTATTGTTGGAGTTTTAATTCCTTTCTCCAAACACTGCACATAAGACTACCATTTCATTTTGCTAAAAAGCTTTTAAGCTTCCTGTTCAACTGCCACATTGGAGGAAGAGGCTGGTTCTAAATTGTCAACATACACTTGTTTGAAGTTTTAAAACTTTCCAAACTCCGCAAATCTCTTCTTTTCAACAATATAAATACCATTCCTTCATATTTAAATCATATAAACATATGATTGCAAAAATAACAATTTAACTTTGCCTGAAAAGATGCATGAAGCGGCAAGCCAGGTCGGGCCCCAATGTGGGTTCGACTTAAAAAAATTTCGTTTTCATGCAACTGACCTTCGGAATGCTTCACGGAGCTCAAAAATACCTCTGGAAATGATCGGCATCATTTTCAGATCATTAATCCGCATTTTACAACCTTCAGGCAATTACGCCACAATTTTCGCATTAATCGCGAAGACGTAATTTTCAAACCTATCAAAACACCTTTCTGGAGCTCGCCATCTGACAGGCATGTACTTTGATATACAAGGATGACATCTACCAAACGGTTTCTCAAGACAAGTCCCGAGTGAAGAGATATTAATTTTCGAAAATGCCCAACTGGCTTTGTCGACACTGCGGACCTGATGAAGTCAATGTTCTGGCAACACATGATGCCTTTCTTAAAAATACCAAACGACCTCCGTAGGTCCTCAAATTTGGAACATAGGTACCTTAAAGTACATATTAAATCTTTCAATTCTCAGTTCGATCACCAGATTGACAGGATGCAAATGGCGCGCTCACAAAAATGGCTATATTAACTGATATAACACTGGAAGTGCGGATAATTGAATTTGATGGCAAAATGAGCTCTTTTGAAAACCGATCAAATGGATTGATAAAGGCTTGAAATTTGAAATGTAGCTCACCATTTATACCAACATTAGCCTAGAACAAACATTCTGACATGACATTCACCAAGACATTTTTACACTTGTGTAAACCTCACAAACTGCAAACGGATTTGGCTTTGAAAACTAAGCAAATGGATTCGTTAGGACTTGAAATTTTGCAGACTGACTCACATTTATGTGTACAATTGAATCCATTTTTAATTTCTCCATGATGATCAACAGGGAAAAAGATGTAATCGCTCAAAGTAGGCTACTTAATAAAATTTGCACTTGTGCCTAGAATGCACTTTCAGCTCACCCCTCAAAATGGGTACCTAGTAAACTTATCCAAACTGAATTCTGAAAGTTGCAACACACTAAATAGGCCAAATGAAAGGTGTGGGACATGAATCCCGAGCCTTACCCTCTGAAAATCAACCGGCTCCATTTTACCCCCTTGCTAACTAGGCCATTCAAACTGACTCATTTTAATCATTCGGAAATGCCAGGCAAATTTTTGAAATGGGCCTATAAACTTGACTCAGTTTTAATTAGTCCCAACAAACCATTCGATCAAATGAGAATTGATTGGCCATTACACTAACAGCCTTGGCTCCGCACTGGGTCCAGCTTCCTTATTGACTACGTGCTACCACATGGCACTAGACCACTGGCTTTGAAAGGATTTTTGCATTTAACTCAATGCTGGCTACGTGTCTTTCTTTTATATCACCAGTTCCACCTTGGCGGGCCCATGGCTTCTTTTTAAGACCACGTGTTCGTGGACACGTTACCATCTATCATGACACATGGACGGTCCTCGTATACTTTTGCTATTTAGCAGGGTATAAAGCATGAGCATCTTATCCTTGTGAAATAGCGCAAGCCATTAGATGATTTTCTAGTTTCTCAGTACTTAACCATCTAAATAGACTCCATGAGGGGTGGGCCCTCTAACTCAACTTTAAACACCTGGCGTCCAATCACCTCTAGAGCTCACATGTTGTTTTTTCATTTTTTGAGAGAAAGCACTGGGCTCCGATCAATTCTTGACACCTATATCTGCCAGGTCACCTCCCCTCCTGTGATCTGACTCACCTCTAGGACCCACCTTTTAACCTTTAATCCCGACTTGGTGATTGTTGTAGGTAGCATTGCGTGTCACCATTTTACTCACCTTCTTAACCAGCTAGACCACCTAGGTGGCATGCCATGTTAGTTTCGCAACTTCGCTAGTTTTAAACCATGCACAACTTTGCCTAGCAAAGTAGCAAAAACCATAGATTGATCTGCGAGATGCACACTACTTACTGGGCCCGACAACTTTAGGAGGGATACTCATAATGCATAATTTTTTGCGATTAATTCACATGACCGCCTAGGCAGAAAAACAAGGGGAGACACTTCCTATGATCCCATGACCCATTACTTAAGTGGATAAAGTAATGATAGAAAAGAAACCAGAGGGTTTTATCAGATATTAGGCAATTTAAAATTAAAAACCCTAAACCCTTAAGACCTAAAACAAAGCTAAAGCAATTGAAAAATGTGCCTTACTCAAGATTTCAAAAAATCATAGCCAATTATGGGAAAGGAAAAACCCATTTTTAATCAGTGATAATAGTGGCTCTGACTGGGGATGGTTGATCGCAAGGTCAACACAAGAAAACCAGAAACATTGGAGAAATAGACCGAAACATAGACCCAAACAGAAAAGTAGGAAAGAAACAACATATGTACAAACAAAGGACCTACTGTGCATGGACACTAAGAGAAATAATGCTTCAGGAATTATCCATGCACTGGAAATTCCTGTATTTCATCATTCATATTCTTCAAGAAATATGAATCCTTACCATTTAAGTCACAAACCACAAAAGGGCCGATCCACAGTGATTCAAATTTCTTGTGCTTTCCCTTATCCTGTCCTTTTGCATTCCATTGAAGAACCATGTCATCAATTTGAAATTTCCTTAGTGATGTCCTTTTATCAAAAAGGTATTTTGACTGCAACTGGATCTTATGATTTCTCTTATGGGTAGATGCTCTAAGCTCTTCCATCTCTACAATTTGGATCATTCTATTCTCCATCGGTTCAGATATTTCCATGTCCTCATTCTGCAAAAACTTATAAACTGGAAGAAAATTATTTACTGGCAATTTGGCTTGGGCACCATAAACTAGTTCAAAAGGTGACATTCTGATGGAGTTCTTAACTGTTATTCTATCTGCCCATAGAGCTAACTTCAATTTTTGATCCCATGATCTTTTTTTCTCTTCCAGGATTTTCTTAATGACAGTCAAAAGGCTTTTGTTACTGGATTCTGCTTGTCCATTCCCTTGAGGGTGATAAGGTGAAGAGTATGACATGAGTATACCGTGACTGGTACAAAAGCCTACAAACTCTTCTGATCTGAAACACATGGCATTATCCATTACCAATTTTGCAGGTGTTTCCAAATCTAGTTACAACATTATCCATCAGGAAATCAATGACAACTTTACTGGTAGCCCTTATTGTAGGGATAGCTTCTATCCATTTTGTGAAATAATCAGTGGCCACTATGATCCATCTGTGACCTCTCCCTGACCTCTCAACAATCTCTCCAATAAAATCAATGCCCCACTGGACAAAAGGAAATTCTACAGAGACTGGATTTAAGGGTAAATCTCCCTCATATTTCAGCTTGGATGAGAATTTCTGACATGGGTCACATTTCTGAACATATGCATGAGTATCCTTAAATAGAGTGGGCCAATAGTATCTAGCCCGGATTATCTTACCAGTAGTAGTCTTAGCAAAGTAGTGACCTCCACATACTCCATCATGCATTTCAGTCAACACCTGTTTAGCTTGGAATTCATCCAAACACATTAGTAGCTCTCCATCTCTCTTCCTCCAGAAAAGATCACCCTAAATGAGCACATATTTTTGGGACTTGAGTTTCAGAGTTCTTTTCTGATTATGTGTCATTTCTTCTAGGAATGTAGCACCTCAATACTAGTAACTAAGGCATCTCTAGCCTCAACATTATGTACTTCTATATTCATGAGATTAGCCTTAGTCATGAGCTTAGCCAAAACTAAACCTCTTACCAATTTGGTGATCTTTATTTCCAAGTCGAATTCTTGAATTCTGTTAATCCATCTGCATCTCTTCCCGGTAACCTCAAACTGAGACAAAATATCCTTAATTGTAGCATGTGGGACATAAGCAATGATATTTGTATTCACTAAGTATGGCCTAAAAGCCTTAACAACTTTAACTAGAGCATAAGCTTGTTTCTCCATGGTCTCATATTTCAATTCTGCTGCTTGCAAAGACTTGTTGTAGAAGGCTATAAGATGTTCATATCCTTCCTCATCCTTTTGTAACAATATTGCTGCTATTGTATGATATGAAGTGAAGGAAAACAGAGAAAAAGGCTTACTATAATAAGGAGATTTCAACACTGGTGCCTCCTAGTTTGCCTTCTTAATTTCAGCAAAATATTTTGAGGCTTCTTGATCCCAACAAAATTTGGTATCCTTCTTGAGGAGCTTGACAATAGGCTTCACTATCTCTGCAAAGTTTGCAATGAATCTTCTAACAAAATATATTTTGCCTAAAAAAGATTGAATACCTTTCACATTTCTTGGTTTAGACACCTTATTGATTGCTTCAATTCTTTCACGGTCTATCCTTACCCCTTCCTTGGAAACTATGTGTCCCAATAGCTTTCCTTCAGTGACCCCAAAATGACATTTCTTGGGATTTAGTAATACACCAAATTCCAAGGCTTTATTGAACACCTTCTCCACATGTCCACAATGATCATCAGCCTTCTTAGAGAAACAAGTCAGGTCATCTTGATAAACCACCATGATGATATTAATGAATTCATTAAAAGCTACATCCATGGCTCTCTGAAATGTAGCTCCAACATTTTTTAATCCGAATGGCATTCTCACATAAACATAAGTTCCCCATGGAGTAGTGAAGGTTGTTTTAAACTGTTCAGACTCCTTTACTAACACTTGATTATATCTAGAGAAACTATCCATCATGGATAAAAGGTCACATCCTGTCACTCTCTGTAGCATGGCTTCCATATTTGGGGATGAGTAGTTATCCTTCAAGGAAGCAACATTTAAATTCCTAAAATCTACACACAATCTAATGTCCCCATTCTTCTTCCTTACTGGGACCAGATTGGAGACCCATGAAGAATGCCTTATAGGTTTGATAATCCCCCCTTCCCTTAATTTAGTCAGCTCCTACTGCATCTTAGTTTCTAATAAGGGGTTAATAGGTCTCTATTTTTGCCTAAAAGGCTTAGCATCTGGAAGTAAAGGAACCTCATGCTAAAAAAGATCTTGTCTATACACCTTTAGGTCTTTATAAGACCAAGCAAAAACATGTTTATACCTTTTCAATAAATTAATAAGGTTAGTCCTGACATGAGAAGGTAATTTTTTACCAATATATACTAACTTAGGGGATGACTCAGTCCCCAAATCTCTCTATTGTCTACCACTTCCACCAATGCATTACAATCAATCTTTTGTCCATCATAATCGTCAACACATTGAATAAACCTAAGAATGTCTTCATCATCAGCAAAAACTTGCCAATTGTACACATTGTCAGGAATAGCATGCCTATATTTTATTTCCACAGTGGAGATACCGGTTAGTGTTGCTTCATCATTTTTCAAAGCAACATTAGCTAGGAAGTCTACCATAATGTTCTTTGCTTGCTCTATCCAATTAATAGAAAATGCATCAAAATGTTCAATAACATCCCAAACAACATGCTTATACTGCTTTAATCTATCATTTTTGGATGCATATTTAGATCTGACCTGAGAGACAACCAATTCTGAATCCCCCATCACTTTCAACAGCTGGATTCCATGTCTTTTTGCAACCTCAAGTCCCAGTAACAGGGCTTCATATTCTGCAGTATTAATTGTGCACTGGAAGGCCAACAAAAATGAATATTTAAAAGTTATACCTGATGGGGACACAAAAAGAACCCCTACTCCTGATCCTTCCTTGGAGCAAGCTCCATCAAAATACATTTGCCATTGTCCACACTATTGCGCTTGTAATTCAATCACAATAGGGTCAGTATTCTTCAGTTGAGGTAGAATTGGTTGAAGCCTAAAGTTATCTAGATCTATATCGATCATATAGTTGAGCATACTAGGGTCTACATTTTCAATTACCCTAGGAGCTTGTGGCTCTTGGTACAATTTGACCTAACTTCCATTGATCAAAATGGTAGCAAAGGATAAGTCCAGTTGAACATTTCCACCTACTGTTGCTGCCCACTATCTAGAAAGTAACATACCGTAATGGGGTTTAGTGTCAGTAACAATGACATCCATTTTGTAAGTGACATCAAGGAATGCTGCTATTTTTACCTCAACATCTTTCATTGTGCCTATCACAGGCACTTCTCTATTATCCATGGCATAGCACTTCCCATACACAGTGGTTACTAATAATCCTAATTCTTTCATAACACCATAGGGCATTATATTAGCAGCAGCTCCTGAATCTATCATGCAGTTTTTAATCAGCCAGTTATTTACTAACAGGGTAACATAGAAGGGATCTACCTGTGAGGGCTCTTGAGTGATAGTGGTTCCAACATAAACCTCTGGGGTTTGGAACTCTTGATCCTTTCCAACTCTAGCTGAACTGGTGGGTAAGACTATGTCACTGTCAGATATACTAGAGAATAGAGACAAAGCTACATCCTTATGTTCTTTAATCTTTAGTAATTCTACTAATGGAACAGTGACCTTCATTTGAGTAAGAGATTGGGCCATGTCAAATGTAGAACTTTTGCATGTTTCAATGTTAGTTCTAGCCCTTTCTGTCTTGAACTGGCTTGCCTTTTTCACTCTTGTTGCTCCTTGTACATTATCAATATTTTTATCATTTTTGCCTTTGGGTACATCTTTAACTTGTTCCTCTTTCTCTTGACCAACCTTTTGAACAATGGTAGCACTACTTGATGCCCCCTTCTTGGTGACCTCCTTTACGAACATGGAACCTGGCTCACCCAAGAACAATTGCAGCTTTAGTGAGATTTCCAACTTCTTCCTCACTAGGCCTCCTAAGATGAACCTCTTCATCCTTAATTGTTACCACATTCAATGTAGGATGCCAATCTAAGGCTAACTATCCTTGCACTAGCCTTTCATTATCCAGCACATCATTGTATCCATTTTGCACAGATTCCTCATCACTTTCTATGATGGTTTCAAACATATTAATGTCCAGCTCTGCTTCGGGTCTCATAGATTCTTCAGGAGCCTGAGCCACTGCACACTAATGAGGAGAATGTGGTCCATCACAAGCAATACACCAGGGAGTATTTTATATATTGTGAACAGTTTTCCCTTTCAAGGGATCCAGAGTGTCTTGACTTTGGGCAATTTTGGGCTTCTCAATTTGGGGCTTGCCATCTTTCCAATTGGTATTATATGGCATATCATGCAATCTAGGGGGTCTTCCCTACCAATTATAACGAGGTTTATCACTTTTGTTAACCTTGGCAGTCAAATCTTTCATAGCAATAACCAATTTCTCTATCTTATCATCCTCCTTAGCAACTTTATTAGGTTGTTGTTTTGTTTCTTGCCACAATCTACCGTCTGTCCTTCTTCCTAACTTCCCAGATGCTTTTCTGTTACTTTCTACATTTATGGCTATTCTAAAAGCATCTCTAAAGTTATGGGATTTTTATCTCTCAAGATATAGGCCATCTTAGAATCAAATGCATTGTAATATGTATTAAGACACATGTTATCATCTAACCTCATTACTTGATACAATCTGTGCATGGCTTTCTAGAATCTAGCATTGAAATCAGTGACCATTTCATTTTCAAACTTTCTGATGTTATTGAATTCATTTAACATGAAACTCACATTAGTCTTGTCACCATACTACTCTTGAAAACAATTTTTAAAATCTTCCCATGACCCTATGCTATTAACCGGGAGACCTCTGTACCAATCTCTTGTATCATCAACCAGGGATTGAACAAATAGTTTCATAATAACATCTTCATCTACTATCTCATAATCATTTATTAGATCCCCAAAAGATTTCAGATGTTCCTTAGCACTAATTGCATTGTTCCTAGCAAATTTATGGAGTCTATCTCTTAACTCAGTGGGAACATGATTGTGATATCCCAGGATCCCATCAAAAAACAATTGTCTATATTGTTCTAAATTGATTGGTCTTCTTTGAAAAGGGGTAATAGCATTATTACTTCCCATGGTCATTTTAGCTTTTGGGATTGGAGATTTTGGTATTTGAGTGTACTATTTATTCATCGGGATTTGGCTTACTGAGGCAATATTAGCTTGCACTGTAGGTTGAGTATTGGCCTAAAGAAGAGAAACGTGTTGAGGATTAGGCTTACTAAGATCTTCTGATGGGAATGTAATGGGGGGAGTAAGTAGTTGATCTTTCTTTTTACTTCTTGATTAGCTGCTTCTAACTCGGCCTTTTCTAGTTCCATTTGGAGATCTTCCTTTTCTTTCCTCATCTTGTCCATTTCTCTCTCATGTGCCAGAAGCTTATGAGAGATCTCTGCTATAGTTTTAGATTCTATTCCATCATCTACCCATTTCTATTTTCCTTTATCTGTATTAGCTTTAGGAAGCTGGGAGTCATTAAATACTTCCCTAGTTGGCTGAATTACTAACTTACAAGCTTGTTTAGTTATGGGAATTAGAATCTCTCTAATCATAGGGCCTTCCTCATCACTTTTTTCTTTCTCATTAGCAAGTACTTCAAGATCAGCAATCTATCTAAGGAGCCTATCCCTTTCCATTAATTTGGCTTTGACTTCCTTCTCCTTATTTGCTTCCTTTTGGGCTCTTAGGGAGATAAAGTGGTAGACTCTTCTATTTAGGTCTTCACTCTCTTGAGACACTTTATCCTCATCAGAGAAGTTTTCTTCAAAGTCTGATGCATTAACTTGATCTATGTCAATCAAACTAATGTTCCCATCTATTGTCCTAGGAACAGAGTGCCTAATTGCATTTGAACTAGTTCTATCTCTTGCAGAAACACTAACATGAGATAAATCTTGATTTAAAATAGGTCAGAAATCCCGAATGGAAACCTAATATATCATGTTCTGAATCTCTGGAAGATGAATTAGACTTTGCATAAATAGGTCAATCAGGCATCTTACCAGTGTTATTGTTTTTCTGCACCCAAGCAGCATTTGATGGCTCATGCAACACAGATCTCTTCTGACCTCTCCGTGGCTATTCTGGCAGACATTCTTGCAAGGTTCCATGAGGATGTTTCTTCATGAATGATCTTGTGTTTTTTGCTCCTTGCATCTCGCTTGTTTTCTTTTTAGAAATATTTGTATCTCACAAGGACTGGTTCAAAAAAAGTAATAGAGCCACCACCCACAAAACTACGGGAATTATGAAAACAAGCAGTCTAATCCACAAACACACAACAATTTTCTTTATAAGCCTCAACATAGATCTGTGTTTATATCCATATTGTGACTCTCCCCACTAGAGTCACCACTTTTGTTGTCTTCAAAATTTGATTCTCTTTAACATCCTTAATATAATATGATTGAACTCAGTGCAGATGAGATATCAAAGATAAGGAAATTCTCAGGACAACATATGACAAGGTTTAATTAAACCTTCTACACTTCGGACTTGCTCAAAGTCCAAGTGGGTATACCTTTGTGAACTAAATTCACACTTTCAAACATAAACCCACAACAAACCAGTCCAGAAAACCAGTGGATTTAATCACCTTGAAACCAACTAAAACAAAAGAATGCAAATTATACTCATATTTAGTATTGTGACCAACAAAACATGTAATAGACAACTTCAATCAATACCAGTGCCATATCCAAGGTCACATAGTCATCTAAAATTCAGACAATACTCCTCAAAACAAAATACAATCACACATCCCATTGGCTTGACTTTTGTTAATCCTTATATGTGCCTAACACTTATAAGAATTTATGCATATCAAATTAAACCATGATCATCAAGATTCAAAATTCCCTACAAAGAATTCACTGGTAGGAATGATCCCCGCATCTTTAATTTCCCTCCTAAAGAGAAAAGCTAGCAAACGCATCTACTGAAAATTGCCTTGCAACCCCATTCAAACAAAATAACCCTGGATTATTCAGAATGAAAGTAGTAAACAAATTGCAGGAATACTTGAAGACAACACAAAGTTTACTCAAAAGCCGATGGTCTGCATATTGATATTATTCTTCAAAGAAGTATTACGAAAACTTTGGAATTTTCTCCATTACACTTAGAAAAGCTCAGCTATGAATTTCAACAGTGTTTTCTTACAATTCTTTGTGATCCCCTTTCCTCTAGTCCTGGTACCCATTTATAACAACATGGATGCACAAAGCTTCGGACTTCTCGAGGAGAGTTTGTTACAATCATTTGTTTCAAAACAAAGAAGTTACAAGCCTTTCACAAAAATAGTTACAAGTTCTTTTCGGCCTCTACAGCTTCTCCAACAGGCTATTCGGTTGTAACTTCTTCTACCTTTTCAGGGGTGCTCTCCAACTATTCCAGATCATGACTGGCATATTTTGTTGTCCACTCATTATACACATCATTGGTCGGACATGAGAAACTAATCACTTTAGTCTTAGCTTTCGTCAACCTTTTCCAAGAGTTTCTCATTTTGTTGACTTCTGAATTGAGAAAACTATAATGTGTCTTAATTTTCTCTATCTCCTGTATTGTTATAACAAAGAAAGAAGCATCATCTAGATCAATAATTCCTTTAATTCTTGCTGATAGTTTGGCCTCTATCTCCTTAAGCCACATTTGTTTTTCCTTTAGTTGATCTAGGCTAGCAAAAAGTCCTGGGAGTAACTCAAAAACTTGATCGACATATTCTTTTTTGCACAAACTAACTTTCCTATCAACATTATCCACCCCTGCTACTAATTGTACTAAATATTTAGTGATATTAGAAGTGGATCTAATGATAGGATTAGCCTTTTCTTCATCACAAGATACACACATAAAGTCTAATTCTTGCTCCCTAGGCCTCCACTTGTCAAAAATAGGTGTCAGTATGGCCTTGTCTCCCCTGAGCTCATTCCATATATCCAAAATTTTACCTACATTATTGTATAGAAAGGAGGCATTCATGGTATCTACAAAACTAGTAACAGTGGCCTTCACTCTATCCTCATATTTCTTTGCATACATGGCTTGGGCTTATTTTAGATTCTCTAATTCTTGAGGAGTAATCTCAATCATTTGGGAGCTAGAAGGTGCTAGAGACGGTGGGAACTCAATGATAGGGCTGGTATGTGGAGGTCTGGTAGGAGAAGAGGAAATCATCAGTGTTGAGGATTCACCATGATGACGTTGTTCTGCTAGTTGCTTCTACAATTTAGCAATGATGCTATCTCTATTCCTTACCTCTTCTTGAGCATTAGTGTAGGCTTTCAGAATTGTCTCCAATTTAGCCTAGAGATCTGCCTTTTCCTTAGCTTCCCTTTCTACCACTGCAACACTAAATTTTGCAGTTTCTAATATAGTGCTGGTAGCTTCCACTACCACAGTAGTCTGCACCCTCTTCACCATCATCCCCCCAAGGTAACTTGACATTGAGGTGTCCCTTTTCTTCTTGTTTTCATCTCTTTTTAGAGACCACATAACTAATAAAACATTGTCTTTATTGAAAGTGACTCCCTCCATAGGTTTAGTCTCCTTTCTTACTGCTTCAAGGACTAGAGCATCTGCTATATCCCATTTGGGGAGGATAAGTACCCCAGCCTTTGCCACCATGTCTCTTCCTTGCTGAGGAGTGATGGTCTTAAATTCTTCAACCATTTCTTGCTTTATTTCTTCCTCAACTGTAGCTGGGTCTTTATGAGGCTACACACCCTTCCTTTTCTCGCACCTTACATTGTATTTATCAATGCTTTGCTTCCACACAAATTGCATGAATGATTTTGATGTGATGAACTTGTCATCAACCAAGAAATCTTCACTGGCTTGCTTGATCTCAGGGTCCCATTCTTGGCCTTTGAATTCATTAGTGGTGATATTCATTTAAGTAGCTAAGGGCTCTTTTGGCATTCCTTCCTCTACTTCATCATAGGTGTAGGCAATCTCCCCTAGACTACCTAATTGCAATAGTTGCTCAGCTGCTGCCTGTTCATCTCCCATATGGATAGGTGATTGTGATGGGGAATACACAGGCTTTTCAGGTTGTATCTCTTTTCCCACTCTTTGTTTCTTTGGGCTACTAGAGATGTCAATGACATCATGTATCTTCCTTTTACCTTTAGAGGCGGATTGCTCGCCTTAAGATGGCATAAGTACACTATAATTAGACTTCTTATGTAGCATATAATTACTTGGAGGGATCGACTGAGCAAATACAGACCTATTCAAGATCAACCTTGCTTTCTCAGGGTTATTCTTGATTACAGCCTACCTCTTTTCTTTTAGTGTTTGCATCACCTCCTCAAAACTAAGAATTAAGAACTTCATCTTCTCTGCAAAGGGGTGAAAGCTTGACAAAGGGTCATAGCTTATGTCAAGTTGATGCACCAAGTCTAAGGCCTTCTTATAGGCTATCCACTTTTCCTTTCTCAGCTCTTATTCATCCAATTTAAATTCATTCCTGATGAGGTCCTCAAGAAACTGAAATTCATGGGGTTTGGCCTTGCATACAACCCTCTTCCTAAACATACCATTGAAGAAATCTTCAGGGTCAGCACACCGAGAGACTACAGTTGATAAATGATATGGCTAGAGGAAATCTCCAAAACATTTCCAACCTCCTCTGGTTATTACAAATTGGTTTGTCACGGTAATTGTAAGGAAAATTGTCCCTTTGCCTCTACCTATCAACTCTGCCTCTTGAACGACACCAATCTACCTGAGTATCTCTACAATTCCCACTTTAAGAGGGACCTAATAAGGTAACAAAAATGGGGTACCTATGAAACCATATATTCTAAAAACTGCTGAAACAGGGTATAGGTAGATATCACCCCGATTGTGGACAATTTTTATGTCCTCTGCAAAATCTTGTGGCCTAATGAATTCCAAAAGCACCTTAGGGACTCTTGGGTTTTCCAAATAGAGAAGGGTCCTGATTTTTTATGCAAAATATTTATCAAACCTTAGGAAGCTTGCATCCTCTCTGTCCCATGATAGAACAGTGCTCCATAATTGCACTGGCATCTTTTCCCTATCCTTTTCTTTTACAAGGTCCATCCCACTTGCAAAATAGTCACCACCCTTGAATAAAAACAAATGCATAAGAAGGGAGTACCACTCGAAGGGCCTATCTACTTTCCATTCCTGATCCCTATCAATCCATTATGGATAGCATTAGTTATAAAAGAAACATAATCAAAAGTTATTGCCACAGAAGGATTCAAAATCTGAGCAACCATCAACATGTAATGAGTGGGCATACTCACTTCAGCATCTTCCCCTAGGATCTAGCAAAGTGACCAATATAATCCTTTAGCCCTAAGGGTAAACAAATTTAGAGGGAAAGGATCTTCGGTATTAGGTCCCACAACAGTTAACCCGCCTATCTTCAAAAGAATTCTTTGAGAGGCCCATTTCTTAGGTGATTTCTTTGCACATTATACACCTGAGCTAATGATTTAAAATCAATAGGCTCCAGAAGATTAGTGTATTCACTTAACCCAAAGGCATTCCTAAATTCTTCATTGTTAATTTCAATGAGGGTCTTCCCATTGATATCTTTTACACTTCTTGAAGTTGGGTCGTAGCTATGTCTAATCTAAATGAGAAGGTCTACATCAAAGAAAACCCCTGGAACCACCAACTTTCCAACATCTAATTCCCATATACTGTTCTGAGGGCCTGGAGAATTTCTCATACTGAACCCAACCTTAAATAATCCTAACCCAGACATCCCTACTTGAGGGTCTCTTAACCAATTCCCTTTATCATATAAACCCTCTCCTATTTTAAGGTGAGAAGCTCTTGGCACCAACTCTTTCATTTTGGAAGCCACATTAGTTTACAACGTCAATTGTTCAAGGAAATCATCACAAATTGCCCTCTCATGATAATTGAATTTTCCTGAGAATTCCCTTTTAGGTGCCATCTCTTTTAGAAAATTAAGCAAGTGATTCAACAATTTCTTTCAATTATTCTATGACAAATTAAAATCTCAGTAAAACATACACAATTAAAAGAAAGATGGCTAAACAAGAGTATAGAGAAATATGCTTGTACTCGAAGGAATTAACTCTGCAATTGAAGAAGTCTACTCTGCAACTGTTTCTTTGCAAGTGCTCTTTAAAATGATATCTTATTTTAATTTATACGAGATCATATATGGCAGTTGGGCTCTTAATTCCGACATTGATTCCACATGATTGGCCATCCTTTCAAAATTGAATTCATGAAAGAATTCAAAGTTTTCGCTCCAACAGGTCACAACGCCCATGCATTTTTTCCTTTTCGCTATTTTGCAGAAATTAATTTCTTGGCAACTCTACTTCACAAAATAATGCGGGCCATCCAATCAGATGATAATTGATTGGTCTTTACACTAGCTTAATACTTCCACCCTTTTCACTGAGCCTTATTTCATTTTGCCATTTCACGAGTGTTATTTAGTGAGCACTTTACCTTCGTGAAACTACACCGAGTCTTGGATGGGACCTGAACTACACATCTTTTAACCTTTACCTGGATAGTTAACCTTTTCACTAACTATGCCTTCACCTAACAGCTTATGGGTTTTCGCTATTTCACACAACTTAAATTGCATTCAACTTTATGCTACGAAATAGCGCTAACCGTCGGATCAAATCACACTTGATTGTCCTTTAAGTGAAGACTCTTATACCAACTTGCTTACTCTGCTCCTCCTCTAGCTACCAGATACCACCTGGCACCCAACCATTAGCCCCAGGGAACTTACTAAGTTTAAAATCTGAGTCAGCCGCATATTGTACCGCCCTTTAAAACTATTGGTTCCACCTAGCACCTTCAATCTCTATGGAAGACACATGCTCATGTACACGTCACTGTTTAGCCTGGCATCAAAATGAATCTCCTTTACTTTCGCCATTTCACTGAGCATATCCTTCAGGCATCTTACAAGCGTGAAATAGTGCCAACCGCTAGATCAAACCATACTTGATCACCCTTTACACTTCATGTTCACTTTGCCTTTCAGAATGAAAAACCTTTTCACCATTTCGCAGGGGTTAACACAGAAGAACTTCGCCTTTGCAAAACAATGTAGGTCGTCCGATCAAATGAGAATTGATTGGTCTTTACACTCTAAATGTTTACCTGCAAATGTGGGCCCTCTAACTCAACTTTGAACACCCGGCATCCAGTCATCTTTCAAGCTGATATGTCAATCTTTGATTTGCCAAGAGAAAATATCAAGTTCCTCTCTATTTTCACTGCCTGTATCTGTCAGAATGCCTTTATCTCACAGTATCTCTCTTCTCTAGGACCCGCCTTCTTTGAAACTATCAGGCCCACTTCGCTGACTGTTGCACTGTCTGCCACATGCCATCAGCTTACTCACCCTCAGGACTAGCCAGACCATCTGATTGGAATGCCACATCATTTCGATGTTTCGCGGGTCTTAAACAACGAACCATTTTATCTTGTGAAATAGCGCAAATGGTTCGATCAAATGAGAATTGATTGGCTGTTACACTAACAGCCTTGGCTCTGCACTGGGTCCCGCTTCTTTATTGACTACATGCTACCATGTGGCACTTGACCACTAGCTTTGAAAGGCTTTTTGCATTTAACTCAACACCGGCCGCTTGTCTTTCTTTTATACCGTCGGTTCCACCTTGGCGGGCCCACGGCTTCTTTTTAAGACCACGTGTTCATGGACATGTTACCATCTATCATGACACATGGACGGTCCTCATTTACTTTCGCTATTTCGTAGGGTATAAAGCACGAGCATCTTATCCTTACAAAATAGTGCAAGCCATCAGATCATTTTCTAGTTGCTTGGTACTTAACCATCTGAATAGACCCCGTGAGGGGTGGGCCCTCTGACTCAACTTTGAACACCTGGCGTCCAATCACCTCTAGAGCTGACATGTTATTTTCTCATTTGTTGAGAGAAAGCACTGGGCTCCAATCAATTCTTGACACCTGTATTTGCCAGGTCACCTCCCCTCCTATGACCTGACTCACCTCTAGGACCCGCCTTTTAACCTTTAATCCTGACTTGCTGATTGTTGTAGGTAGCGCCGCGTGCCGCCATTTTACTCGCCTTCTTAACTAGCTAGACCACCTAGGTAGCATGCCATGTCAGTTTCGCAACTTCGCTGGTTTTAAACCATGAACAACTTCACCTAGCAAAGTAGTGAAAACCGTGGATTGATCTGCGAGATGCACACTACTTACTGGGCCTGACAACTTTAGGAGGGATACTCATAAGGCATAAATTTTTGCGATTAATTCACATGACCACCTAGGCAAAAAAACAAGGGGCGACACTTCCTATGATCCCATGACCCATTACTTAAGTGGATAAAGTAACGATAGAAAAGAAACCAGAGGGTTTTATCAGATATTAGGCAATTTAAAATCAAAAACCCTAAACCCTTAAGACCTAAAATAGAGCTGAAGCAATTGAAAAATGCACCTTACTCAAGATTTCAAAAAATCATAGCCAATTATGGGAAAAGAAAAACCTTTTTTTAATCAGTGATAACACCAACAAGAACCAATACCTGCTGATTTAGGGCACCAACCCAAGGAGCATCAACCCCTAATAGTTTATGGGTACCAACCCAAAGTAGCACCAACCCCTATACCGAGCACGAACTTAGTGATCTACAATGAACATTATCAAAACAATACAAAAGCTATATCCTTGTTACAAATGAGTTCTATAACCTCTATAAATAATTCCTCTACCGGTTTCACACCTTTTCATCCATACTGGTTGTATTCTCTTTTTGCCACTCTATCTCTTATTTGCCAATTCACTTTTATCTAACCTACTGCTTTTTCTTTCTTTTCTTAGCTTCACTCTCTAGTGCCTCCTTTCCTCACTATTGTTTCCTTACCGGTTCAGACTATACCGGTTAGATTGGTTGTCTAATCATGCATCAAGTTACTAGTTACTCTCATTACTGGTTTAATCCCACTCTATTCTCTTCATGCTAGGTCTCCTCTACCACACTCTCACAGCCGCTTCACTTTATATTTCCTTCTTTCTTTCTCTAACACTAAGTTACCCTTACTGGTAAAACCTCTGTTAAACCTTGTTACTAGTTGTGCCTCTCGAATATTCAGTCATTATGATGTTATGTAATTTTTACCTTGACTAATATTCACACATGATCACATCCTACTTTCCTATATCTGGCATCCAGTGGCATCAATCAATTCTTGTCTTTGGCCTACATACATATACATGAGCTTTCCCACCAAAATGTGAGTTTGAAATTCGGCGCGCTAGGGTTTCCTCACTGACCAACCAGGCATATCATATCCAATCATATATCATCGAATCTTGTCACAGGTATTTACAACATGTACAAGTCACTCATCTCTTCCATGTTTAATTCTTCCAACACATACTTTCTATCTTTGGCAATCTACATCTTGATTTGTCAACCTTGTGATTTGTCGATCACCATGCATGATGCATTTTTCTCCACTACTCTGATCTACTTGATCACTGCATCTTGGATCTCCACTGTTCATTTGATCTTGAGCTAAAAACTTCTGAAATCCTCTTGTGATTTTCTTTAAATGAATTAAATGTCAAACCAATCATCAACTACCCTATAGTTGCACAATTCATTCACCACTTCATGCATGTTTACCACCTCGACTCCACATGGTCTCTCTGTCAACATTCAACTCAACATGTTGGTTCCAATCTAGTGTGTTGGTTCAAACTTGGTAACTGACAAGATTGCACTACCGGTAGTCATATACCAATTCACTAACCATGGCTGACATGTCACCTTACTGGTATACATCAACCAGTCACCCTTCATGTCATGCAGTCTCCTTTCTCTATCGATGAATCACATTAACCCAGTCATCAACTTTGTCAATCTATAGTAGGTGTCCATGGTGAGTCTGTTGGCATTTTGTTGTCATTGATGTTAACTAGTATGGGATGACTATCGGTAGAAGCGATGTATGTGCAACACTATTAGGGAGAAGTAAAGATTGAGATATCTTGGATATCACCTTCTATTGTAGGACACTAGTAAGGTAAGGAAGAGAATGTCATTAAGAGTAATGACCACTGATGACACTGGCACATAGGTTAGTGCCTGACCTATGTGGATGGAATGGTATGGTTACCGGTACCAGTACAATGGATCACCAGCAAGGAGGGTATGACAACTGGCAAGTGAAGTGTTGATAATGAGCAGGATGTTTGAGTTTTTGTTTGTGATGAAGAGGCAAAATGTTACCTGAATCACATCAACACTAGAGGAGAATGATGAACTAGTCACCAGTATACTGTGAGGTTACAAAACAATAGGACTCCCACTGGATGAAGATGTAGTCTTCATGGGAAGAGATGAATAATAAAGAATGTGCCAACACTGGATCACATGTGCATCCTTGAAGATATGCCGCACAAATAGGGAAGCCACATGAATACATTGCAGGATGTAGATGACACAAATGTCACTCCACTAGTAAGTGGAGAATATCTCCTCTTATGTATAGTTTTCATCATAAGTTCCATGAGATAAGGTAGATGAGGCAAAGGAAGGTGTTTGAAGGGATGCCTCAAGTGCATGAAATCAGGGTTATGCACTGGATCGACAAAGATTGCATGATTGGGATGCCGATGTAGTAGAAGAGTGATGGGTTTGTCACTTTCACAAACTAGTTCTGATATGATCTGAGATGATCAAGGAGAAGACAAGGATGAGTAAATGGAGATAGAAGAAAATGGTCGGGTTGAAGATGGAGTATGTTGAAGGTTGATGACATGGTTTCATCAAGAGTGTTTACCGATATGTATGTCCACTGGTAATATGGACAAGATGACGATGCAGAAGACTTCCCATTTAATAGGAATGTGCATAATTTAGATAGACATGTCTGAAGACCGGTTTAGGTAGTTCCACTAGTGGTTATGAAATATGCAGACATGAGGAGTTAACCGGTAGAATGTGAGATATTGGTAGGGTTAGTAAAATGGAAGAAAAGAGGAATCGATAGAGTATTTGGTTGATGATCCTATCTGAATTGACACCAATCCACGCTGGCAGTTGATCGACATGGATGCCACATGGATTCAAGGTAGTGGAATTTCATACAATGGTTAATGGAATGTGCATCGACGAGGTAGTTGCAGAGTTGGTCGACATTAATGGTAGATCCCACAAATCATGAGATGTGTTGTAGAGTCGTTGCAATGGTTTGCGGCTCAAGGTCTAGAGGACAACTAGGAACCAACTCAGAATGATTGAGGAGATCATGGAAGATGAATGAAAATGCAAGACTAATCTTGGTGTTTGACCAAGAGATCAGCCAATAGGGTAGAAAGCAAATTGCCAAAGATAGAAAGCATGATCAAGAAGGCACGTTAATGGCGATGATAGGAATACAACTATTTGGGTGATAAGATCGGACAAGATCTTATTGGATTTGGTTTTCCTCTATGTCGATGAGGAAACCCTAACCTCCTAGAATTTGAATAAGCCTTTGGTGGGAAAACCAGGCTATAAATATGTAGGCCAAATACATTATTTAGTGCTACTGAAGAGAAGAGGATAGTGCTGTTGTGAAGTGATTGAGTGTTACTTCTACATGTGAGAGAAAATAAGTCAAGAGCTCAATGCATCTGAGAAGAGACTAAGTGTGAGGGTGAACCAGGTTGAAGTGTTCAACTACTAGTAGAGTAGAACTGATAGTGTCTACACCGGCAGAGCAAAAGTGAAGGAAGGTGCAGAGAAGGAAATCATAAAACTGACAGAGTGTAGTACTGGTGAAGAGTAGAGAATTAAGGAGGATATCCTATTGGTATTTTGGTATGGTCTTGTCATTTATGTCAACACCTGCTAAATACACCTACTTTGGAGACCCAGCAACATTCACCGACAAACAGTAAACTGTGCAAACAGTTACCAGTATATGGATAACCGGAAGGATATAATGTTCATCGGTACTTGCATTGACATGGAAGACACTCGGTAATGTTGAAGACATCATGTGGACACTTTACTTTGAATTAATAATCATTGGTATATTCTCATTTGCATATTTTCTTTTACCGGCAAATAGGTACAGGTTATCTAGGGTTACACCGACAGGTTTATCTTTTCCAGATCAGCATCGCATGCCATGGAGATGATTTATTATTGTTGTAAATGCATTAAGCCGACATGTTCAATTGGTTATTGCATCAGATATTGTATTGTTTGTAAAATGTTTTTATTGTAATATCTTGTAGAGTCGACCTACTAAAATTGGTCTTATGGTATGGTATAAGTGTAAGATCTTATTTGTAAGATCAAGTGTGGAATGTGAAAAAGATTTAAGGAAGGATATATGCGAGATCAAGTAGGGATATACACGAAGACATCATTTGAAGGTGAATTTAGGTTTTTGTAGAAGCATATCAGCATTACACCGGTACTGAATCTAGCATATGAAGATGCTATTTTGTGTAGTACATTCTCATTGGATTTAACCATCCAACTGTAGTCAGTGTGACTCCCAGTTGTGATTGAGCAGTGAGCTCTAGGCTATTGGCCTTTCTACATGTGCAAACCCCTCTTTGTACACTTACTATCTATAGTAGTATCATCTGATTGTGGGTAAGGTTTCCCATCATGGTTTTTCCCCTTACAGGGTTTCCACGTACAAATATTGGTGTCATGTGTTGTGGATGACTTTGTGCTTATGTTTTATGCATTAATTCTTACCGGTACAACAATTTTCTATTAACATTGTCTACTGGCATACTTAACTAATTTACCAGTATTAAGCATTAAGTTGGTTAATAAGTTTTTGGTTTGAATTTATTAGACAACTGATTCAGCCCCCCCCCCCCCTCTCAGTTGTCTCCGGAACCTACAATTGGTATCAGAGCCTAGTCCTCTTTTTGCAAAATTTTAACAACTTGAGGAGATCCAATGTATACTAATTATTTCAGAAAGGATAGTCCTAAACTTGATGGAAACAACTATGGGATATGGAAAATTAGAATGGAGACACATTTGAATTGCATTGGTAAAGACATCTGGGAAGTTACTAAGAATGGTTATACTGCTACTGTAGCTGGTCACACTGCTCCAATTACTCTAGCTAAGGATGAAGAAAATGATTGCAAAGCAAGACAAGAACTTTTGAGTGCATTATCAGATCAACAAATCATGGGATTATAAGATAGATCCACTGCAAAAGCTATTTGGGATCATTTGGAAACACTGAATGAAGGGAATTCCACAGTTAAAATTACAAAACTTAAAAGCTTCCAAGTCAGGTATGAACATCTAAAAATGGAAGAAGATGAAAGGATTTCTTCTTTTGTGGAAAGAGTAAATGAAATTGTTTTCAGTATCAAATGTTGTGGAGGAACCTTGAGTGAAGATGAGATTGTTTCAAAAATCTTAAGAGGTTTGCCACCAGCATATAAAATGAAGGTTACTACTATAAATGTGTTGAGAACAATGCCTAATACATCAGTAACTAGGGATACATTAATTGGAAAACTTTCAGCTTTTGAAATTGAGGAATTTGGTCATGTTGCTACTATAAAAACTGATTTGGCCTTCAAAGCATCAACATCATCTGCTCCATCATTTGACAAATCAGACTAGAGAGCCTTTTATGCAAGAGGACTTGAAGAAACCAAGAAGGACAATGAAGAGCTTGAAGAACTTGAAGCACTATTTGCAAGAAAAATGCCAAAAGGTCCAATTGGAAGTAAGTATGAAGGTAAAGCACTCTTTAAATGTTTCAACTACAATAAGATTGGTCATATGGCTTCAAGATGCCCTGATAGACATGCTAGACTAAGAGAAGAAGCTAGAAGGACATACAAACCTAATCCTGAATATCAGAGATATAGATTTAAGAAAAACAAAGATAAATCTCGTTACATTGCTGATGAAGGTGTGATTGATGATTTTGATGAGGATCTAGTAGATAACGGATGGGTCTGTGTTGCTTTAACAGAAGATCAACCGGTACCTATTGCTCAACCAATAGAACAAGCCCTAGCAGCTAAAGTTGAATCAAAGGATGAATGGATTATTGACTCAGCATGCTCACATCACATGACTGGAGACAAAGGTAAATTCTTGAACTTTCAAGAATATAATGGAGGTTTAGTGACATTCAGAGATGACAAAGCCTATTCAATCAAAGGTAAGGGATCAATATCTCTTGATGGTAAGCATAACACTGACAATGTCTACTATGTTGAAGGATTAAAACATAATCTTTTAAGTGTTGGTCAATTCATTGAGAAAGGTTTTCAGCTACAATTTAAAAATGGAAAATGCAAAATCATGAATAGAACTGGTTTGGAAATTGCAAGTGGTAATCAGAATAGAGGTAATATCTTTCATTTGAATAATAGTGAAAAGGCATGCTTAATTGCACATATAGATGAAAGTTGGCTATAGCATAAAAGACTATGTCATGTAAATTTTGATTTTATGGTAAAAATCAGTACTTCTAAGGAAGATAGAGATCTACCTAAAATTGTGAAACCTTAGAATACAATTTGCAAGGAATGTCAATTTGGAAAATAGGTTAGAGCTAGTTTCAAAAGTATTCCAGAAAAATCCAATAATGCTCTTGATTTAATTCACACTGATTTATGTGGTCCAGCTAGAACTAAAAGTTTACAAGGTGATAGATATTTCATGCTAATTATTGATGATTATTCTAGAATGTGTTGGGTTATTTTTCTCAGAGAAAAATCAAAAGCACTTGGGAAGTTCAACCTATTCAAAGCAATGGCTGAAAATGAAACCGGTAAGAAAATTAAATGTTTAAGATTAGATCAAGGAGGAGAATTCACATCTAGAGATTTTAATATATTCTGTGAAGTAAATGGAATCAAAAGACAGTTATCAGCACCTCAGACACCACAATAGAATGGAGTTGTTGAAAGGAAAAATAGAACTATTTTGGATGCAACAAGAAGTATGTTATCAGAAGTAAATCTACCACATGTGTATTGGAGAGAGGCAGTAAGCACTATTGTCTATAAATTCAACAAAGTTCACATCAAAGGTGAAACCAGTAAGACCCCTCATGAACTATGGTTTGGTAATACTCCTACTCTTAAGTATTTCAAAATTTTTGGAAGTTTGGTCCTAGAAGTGATGAAGGAATATTTCTTGGTTATTCATCTAAGAGTAAAGCTTATAGATGTTTTAATAAAATATTACAGAAAATTGCTGAAAGTACAAATGTAAAGATTGATGAACAATTCAGAGGAACCTCAAGGTATATAGACTTTGAACTGGTAATAGAAATTATGACAAATGAACCAACAGTAAATCCACTGGTACAGAATGATGATCCAGTTACTCCGGTATCATCAGAGGATTCCATAGTAATTGAAGAACAACAATAGACTAAGACACCCCAGTATGTAAGACTGAATCATTCTAAAGATCAGATAATTGGAAGCAAATTTAAAGGAGTCATGACAAGAGGAAGATTGGAAAATGAAGAGGTATGTCTTATTTCTCAAATTGAACCATTATCTATCAATGAGGCATGTGAAGATAAATTTTGGATTTAAGCTATGGAAGAAGAATTAGGACAAATTGAGAAAAATAATACTTGGACATTAGTTCCCCAGCCTAAAAATAAAAATGTAATTGGAATCAAATGGGTATTTAGAAACAAACTCAATGAAAATGGTAAGGTTGTTAGAAATAAAGCAAGACTAGTGTGTAAGGGATATTCTCAGAAAGAAAGAGTTGATTACAATGAAACCTTTGCACCGGTAGCCAAAATTGAGGCAGTTAGATTATTCTTGGCCTTTGCAGCTCACAAGGATTACAAAGTTTATCAAATGGATATTAAATGTGCATTTTTGAATGGAGATCTTGAAGAGGAAGTCTATATTGAACAACCTAATGGATTTTCCTTGACAGATGACAATGATATGGTTTGCAGATTAAGAAAAGCTCTGTATGGATTAAAACAAGCTCCAAGAGCTTGGTATGCAAGATTGGTTTTACTAAAGGAAATGCAGATAGCAATTTATATTACAAAGTAACTAATGATGACATCTTGATTATGGAAGTATTTGTTGATGATATAATCTTTGGAGGAGAAGATGGATTATGTAAAGAATTTTCTCTTGAAATGCAGCATGAATTTGAAATGTCTATGATCGGAGAAATAAAATTCTTTTTAGGATTGCAGATTTTACAGACTGATAAAGGCATATTTTTGAGTCAATCTAAGTACTTGAAAGAACTAATTAAGAAATTTGGGATGGAAAACTCTAAACCGGTAAGCACACCTATGACTACAAATGACAAATTATCTCAATAGGATGAATCTACACCCATTAATCCAACTAGATACAAATCTATGATAGGAGGTTTACTATATTTGACACAAACCAAACCTAATATTATGAATGCAATATGTATAGTTTCTAGATTTCAGAGTAATCCTAGGGAAAATCATGAATCAGCAGTATAAAGGATTTTCCGGTACTTACAAGGCACAACAAATCTTGGATTATGGTATCCTAAAGATGAAAATTTTGATCTATATGCATACATAGATGCAAATTGGGCAGGAGATGTGGATGATAGAAAAAGCACCACTGGAGGAGCATTCTTTCTTGGAAAGAGATTAGTTTCTTGGTTAAGTAAGAAACAAAGTTGTACATCTTTATCAATAGCAGAATCAGAATATGTTGCAGCAGCAACAAACTGTACACAAGTACTTTAGCTTAAGCAAATGTTGAAAGACATAAAGGTAAAATGCAAGGAACCTATTACTATATATTGTGATAACACTGCAGCAATTGATATATCTAAGAATCCAGTATTACATTCTAAAACAAAACATGTTTCTATCAAACTGAATTTTCTAAGGGAGAAAGTTGAAGAAAAGGACATAAAATTGGTTTATGTGAATATGAAAGAAGAACTTGCAAATATTTTCACAAAACCTTTTCCTAAGGAAACTTTTGAGTATCTCAAAGATCAGCTCAGAGTCTTACCTCCACTGGTAGAGACTTAGATAGTTGATGATTGTCATCAACCGGTAGAATTAAATGGACAAATCTTTTATTCCAGTATTTGATGAGGAAGCTACTTCTCAGGGGGAGTAGTTGGTATATTGAATTGGTTGGTATTTTGTATGAACTTGACTTTTTGTGACTTTGGCATTTGATGTCAAAGGGGGAGAGATATATGGAAAAACATTAGGGAGAGATGTATGAAAAATGCATTATCTTTTTGAGGAGAGATTGGTATGAGAGTTTGGTATAAACACATATTACTCCCAGGGGGAGAAATGGAGATTGTTGGTTTTTGTACTTGGCATTTCTATTTTGACACTTTAATCGTTTTTCCATCTTTTGTTGCCATCAATGCCAAAGGGGGAGATTGTTCGTATTTTGTTATGGTTTTGTCATTGATGTCAATACTTGCTAAATACACCTACTTTGGAGATCCAACAACATTCACCGGCAAATAGTAAATTGTGCAAATAGTTACTAGTATATGGTTAACCGATAGGATATAATGTTCACCGGTACCTGCATTGACATGGAAGACACTTGGTAATGTCAAAGACATCATGTGGACACTTTACTTTGAAGTAATAATCATTGGTATATTCTCATTTGCATATTTTCTTTTACCAGCAAATAGGTCTAGGTTATCTAGGGTTACATTGGTAGGTTTATCTTTTCCAAATCAACATGGAACGCTATGGAGATGATTTATTATTGTTGTAAATGCATTAAGCTAACATGTTCAATCGGTTATTGCATCAGATATTGTATTGTTTGTAAAATATTTTTATTGTAATATCTTGTAGAGCCGACCTACTAAAATTGGTCTTAGGGTATGGTATAAATGTAAGATCTTATTTGTAAGATCAAGTGTGGAATGCGAAAAAGATTTAAGGAAGGATATATGTGAGATCAAGGAGGGATATACACGAAGACATCATTTGAAGGTGAAGTTAGGTTTTTGTAGAAGCATATCAGCATTACACCGGTACTGAATCCAGCATATGAAGATGCTATTTTGTGTAGTACATTCTCATTGGATTTAACCATCCAGCTGTAGTCAGTGTGACTCCCATTTGTGATTGAGTAGTGAGCTCTAAGCTGTTGGCCTTTCTACATGTGCAGACCCCTCTTTGTATACTTACTATCTGTAGTAGTATCATCTGATTGTGGGTAAGGTTTCCCACCGTGGTTTTTCCCCTTATAGGGTTTCCACATACAAATATT
Organism: Cryptomeria japonica; assembly: GCF_030272615.1. Taxonomy (NCBI): domain Eukaryota; kingdom Viridiplantae; phylum Streptophyta; class Pinopsida; order Cupressales; family Cupressaceae; genus Cryptomeria; species Cryptomeria japonica. The sequence goes on along the minus strand of NC_081410.1, from coordinate 83,358,575 downwards.
GGTGTCATGTGTTGTGGATGACTTTGTGCTTATGTTTCATGCATTAATTCTTACCGGTACAACAATTTTCTATTAACATTGTCTACCGGCATACTTAACTAATTTACCAGTATTAAGCTTTAAGTTGGTTAATAAGTTTTTGGGTTGAATTTATTAGACAACTGATTCACCGCCCCCCCCTCTCAGTTGTCTCTGGGACCTACAGATCTAGTACAAAAGAAGAGGAGGAGAGGTGTACCAGTAGATTTTACTAGTAGGGAAGCAAAAAATGTGAGCAATAGAAGAATGAGTCAGTGCAGTATAGAAGGTATCTCACCAGAAGAGTAAGGTATATGACATGTTTACAAGATTCACTTGTAATAGTATTTTTAATTTTGTATTTGAAGTTATCTTTGAGATCACTGAGTTATATCTCAGTGTTGAGGCTGTAGCTCCTTTGGGTTGGTGCCCTAAATTAGGGGTTGTAGCTCATTTGGGTTGTAGCCCATAAACAAGGCAAGGGTTGTAGCTCTTTGGGTTGGTGCCCTAAACATTGTAACATAGATTTGATTGTGAGCCTAGATTGGAGCAGTAGACTCCAACAACATTTCTCACCGAGGTTTTTCCCATCTTGGGTTTTCCTTGTACATATTGGTGTTATGAGATGTCCCTTGCTGTGTGATTACATTTGTGTTAGTCTCCCTTATAATCGGTAAGTCTTCATTGAGATTGATTTGTGAACTGGTATACTCACATAGGATAGTTAAAGGGAAAAGATTGAGAACCACTGATTTACCCCCCTCTTAGTGGTGCATTGTGTCTAACAATTGGTATTAGAGCCTAGGTACCCTGTTTATCAAACTTTCTCTTGCTTGGGTAGATTTTGTCTTAAGGACACAATGGTTTATTTATTGTTAATCCCTGCTCTGGATTTTTATGGTTCAAACTATTTTATTTGGAGTTGTAGAATGGAAGTCTACCTGTCTTCCCTAGGGTATGATGTCTAGATGGTGGTTGTTAACAGTCTTCCCACCGGCTCTGAAAAAGAAAGAAGATGCATGTGCAATCAAGAAGCCATGAAATCTATATTTAGTGGGCTCACCAGTGATGCTCTCTCTCAGGTGGATACATGCAAATAGACAAAGAGTCTAAGTGATAGACTAAAGAAGCTATATGGAAATGAACCCTGCACCACTGAATCAATGTGTGTGAGTGAGAAGAATTATGTAGGATACACATGCATAGATGACAGAGGCAGATCACATTGTTGTAGTAGCAATAGTGATGAGGAGACTCATGGCTTCATGGCCCATGAGATAGATATTGAGAATCACACATCAAAAGAGGTTAATGATGATACATCTCATCAGTATGATGTGTTTTGGCCTTGATAATAAAGAAGATGAAGATGAAGGAGGCAAGGTAGACAGATCTATCTAGGGAGATCTATTTGGAAATGATGATGAAGAATAAGAAGATGCAGAAGTAGATCTTGAGTGTGAACTAGTAAGTTCTCTAGAAGAGTTGAAAAATGTTAGAAATGAATTTAAAAACTACAAAAGATTAGTTCATGAGGATTGCAGCCAGTTGAGAACTTGCCTTCAATAATCAAACCAAAAGGTTGGTTTATTGACCACTCAACTAGAAGAGACAAAAACATTGACCAATGATTTGAAATCAGTCTTGGATTCCAAGGAAAGTGAAATTGAGATTCTGAGGAAAGAGTACGAGATGTTCAAGAATGCTCCTATAGTTGAGTAGAATCAGCTGACAAAATGGCTTCAAGAATTTGAGAAATGCATCTCAGAGTTGAGGACTCAAGAAGAAGACACCAAGGTGTGCTAGTGTAATAATCTAGCATCTGAGCTAGAAGTTAAAGATAAATAACATCTAAAGCTTCTTGGAGAAATGAAGGTTCTCTGAATTGACCTTGAGAAGTGTCAAGATGAGCTTAATGTAAGAATCCAGTTTGATGGCAGTAGTGATGCCTTGGACAAAATGTTGAAGAAGCAAAAACATGCCAAGGAAACTGAAGGTTTAGGAAGTGGTGTTGATGAATGCTCCACCAGAAAGAATGTCTCCCACAATCACATTCTGTTTGTCTCCTCAAATAGAGAAAATAAGGGACAAACCTTCACAGTGATAAATTCTCCCAGGAAGAAGGTTGACCTAAATACAACTAGTGAGGACTTGCTAACAAGAATGAAGACTAGTCTTGCAAGAAGGAGGAACAATGCAGATCCCAAAGGTAAAGGGAAGATGGGAGAAGATAGCTTCATGGGAAGCAGGAAAATGAGATAGCAATAAAGAAGACCTCCTACTAGTAGAGGAAAAAGAAATGTTACCACCCACGGTGCAAAGCAAGTGTGGGAGAAGAAGAGACCAGATGGAAGAGCTGCAAAGAATTGAAAACCTAGGGTCCATCCCCGAAGAAACATAAATGGAGATGCTAAACTGGTAAGGTCTTCTCAAGCTTGGTAAAACAAATTTGTAAGTAATGTGCCTCCTCTTTTTGGTTACTATTTTGCATGCAAGGAATACAACCATAGGGTAGAGGAATGCAAAATGAAGTCTAGGAATAGACAATATGTTCTTCCTAGAAACAATAATGTCATCTATTGGAGGTGTAATGGCTTTGGTCATAAAGTCATAACTATAGAAGAATTAAGTTGCAGTCATATGACTAGTGGTCTAGTAGCTATGCTCATCATAGAAATGGATATAGACCATATGAGAGACAAAATACTGCATGGAACAAAAGTAGAAGAGACTTTGTTCCCATAAGATCAAGGGGTCCACTGGTTCTGACAACAAGATACAATGGGATGACCAAAAGAAGATTGTCTAATCGATATGCTAAGAGACTCCCCAATCATGAAGTTGGTATGGATACTGTGTGCTATTATACCACTACTTTGGGTTGTAATGGAGGATCCAGAAGTATAAAGATCAATTAGCAGGAGAAGAAGAAACCTACTCCCTCGACTGAAAAGGGGAAGAAAAGTGAGACCAAGCAGACATGGAGGAAGAAGCAAGAAAAAAGGACCATGGACCAGCACTATCCATTCAATGCATAGGTAATATCTCCTAAGACTTACAAAAGATGCAGGACCTTAGGGGGAGTAACATATTGATTAGATCATTCACTTCCTTAGTGAAGAAGGATACTTGGAAGAACAAGGTGCTACCGGTATGAAGGATGAAAATGAGATGATAAAAGTGTGTAGGGGTTTCCTTGACTACACACCTACAAATCAGTGTTAGATCACTACTGCATGTGTCAATGAATGGAGGGTAACAATTGGTATGAGATACAAGGTGACACAAAATATCAAGAGTCATAGGAAGGTGCTCCAGTAGTGATAGTGGATCAGTACAGGAAAATGGTATGTGCAGATTGTTATCGATATGACTGCTAACAGATACTTGAAGGTTATGTAAGATAATGAGGATGGAAACCATTGCATTAGGCCTGGTAGCATGGAATGAGGTGTTTACATCTTAGGTGGTACTAGAAAAGACTTGAATGACATATGCTGGGCCGGTTGTTGATCAAGCAGGCATGCATTTTTTTGGGCTAAGTGGTTTAATTTATTACATAGTGATATCATTGTATGGCATTGTGTAGATTCAGGATCATGTTTTAGGCTATGGTGGATACAATGGAGCTGAAGGGTTATTAGATAATCACATATGCACACCTCAATCGGTACATGGAGGAGATCGAAATACAGGTATTGGATGTGACCAGAGATAAGGACTTGAGATGTATGACTTAATGGGAGTTCAAGTGCTCATGATGCAGATCTGACATCCTTAAACTTGTAAGAATACTGACTGCCCAAACTATAGGTGATGGAAATTGTAGTAGGTATACCTAATAGAATTTCATGGTTATGGGTACCCACCTATCAATTGGTTGGTTGTATTCATAGTACAATCACATTTGACTCATAAAAAATTTGGGATCAAACAGGAGGTGATGTAGGCTGACTGGCAGGTAAGTTGTATTCACTGACACTCTTCTACAATTCAGTGTTTTAACAAATAGTATCAGTTTGCATGCTCAATTGGTGTTAGTTGATGGTTGTTTCCTCCATCTCAAGTGTTATGACTTGAGAAGATTTAACAAGTGGTATCACAGGAGGAGATGCATCCAATGAAGAAAAAGGGGGAGAAATAATTCTGTCACTAACTAGTAAATACAAGGAGGAATGATATCCTGATAGTGCCCTTTGCCATTGTTATTAAAGGGGGAGAAGGATTTTTTAGTATACCACATACTACATGCTTGAGAATCCATGGATCATAGAAAGGGGGAGAAAGACTATGTAGTATGCCAGATACTACATGAGTTGGCATCAATGCCAAAGGGGGAGATTGTTGGCATTGTGTTGTCATTGATGTCAACCGATATGGGATGACTACTGGTAGAAGCGATGTATGTGAAACACTGTTAGGGAGGAGTATAGGTTGAGATATCTTGGATATGACCTTATTTTGCAAGACACCGATAAGGTAAGGAAGAGAATGTCATTCAGAGTAATGACCACTGGTGACACTGGTAACACAAGTTAGTGCCTAACCTGTGTGGATGGAATGGTATGGTTACTAGTACCAGTATAGTGTATCACCAGCAAGGAGAGTATGTCAACTGGAAAGTGAAGTGTTGATAATGAGTAGGATGTTTGAGCTGTTGTTTGTGATGAAGAGGTAGAATGTTACGTGAATCACATCAACACTGCAGGAGAAGGATGAACTGGTCACCAGTATAATGTGAGGTTGCAGAACAATAGGAATCCCACCAGATGAAGATGTAGTCATCATGGGAAGAGGTGACTAACAGAGGATGTGCCAATACCAGATCACATGTGCCTATTTGAAGATATGTTGCACAAATAGGGAAGCCACATGAGTACATTGCAGGATGTAGGTGACACAAGTCTAACTCCATCAGTAAGTGGAGCTTATCTCCTATTATGCATAGTGTGCATCATATGTTCCATTAGATAAGGTAGACGAGGAAAAGGTAGTGCTTGAAGGCTCACACCATATCTACCCATGAATCAGAGAGATGCCTCAAGTGCATAAAATCAGGGTTATGCATTGGACTGATAGAGAAGGCATGATTGGGATGCTGGTGTAGAAGAAGAGTGATGGTTTGATCACTTTGCCAAGACATTTGTGATATGGTTCGAGCTAATCAAGGATAAGGCAAGACTGAGAAGATGTACACAAAGGAAAATGGTCAGGTTGAAGATGGAGTCTGTTGAAGGTTGATGACATGGTGTCATCAAGAGTGTTTATTGGTATGTATGTCCATCGGTAATATGGACAAGGTGAAGATGCATAAGACTTCACATTTTATGGGAATGTGCATGTTGTTGATAGACATGTCTGAAGATTGGTTTACATAGTTCCATTGATGGTTTAGCAAGATGTAGACATGAGGAGTTAATCGGTAGAATGTGAGATACTGATAGGGTTAGTAAACCAGTAGAAAGGAGGAACTGGTAGAGTATTTGGTCAGTGATCCTACTTGAACTAACACTGATCCAAGATAGAAGTTGGTTGTTATCGATTCCACATGCAGTCAAGGTGGTAGAGATCATGGCAGATGAAGGAAACCGCAAGACCAATCTTGGTGTTTGACCAAGAGATCAGCCGACAAGGTAAAAACAAGATTGCCAAAGATAGAAGGCATGATCAAGAAGGTGCGTTAATGGTGGGGATAGGAATACAGCTGTCTGGGTGATCATATCAGATAGGATCTAATTGGATTGGTTTTCCTTGATGTCAATGGGGAAACCCTAACCTCCTAGAATTTGAATAGGACTTTGGCAAGAAAACTAGGTTATAAATACGCAGGCCAAAGACATTGTTTAGTGTTGTTGAAGAGAAGAGGATAGTGTTGTTGTGAATTGATTGAGTGTTACTTTTGCATGTGAGAGAAAATTAGTTAAGTTCTCAATGCATCTAAGAAAAGAGAAAGTGTGAGGGTCAACCAGGTTGAAGTGTTCAACCTATAGCAGAGCAGAACTGATAGTGTCTATACTGGTAGAGCATAAGTGAAGGAAGGTGCAGAGAAGGCAGTCATAGAACCGATAAAGTGTAGTACTGGTGAAGAGTAGAGCACTAAGGAGGAGATCAAGTAAAGAAGAAGAAGAGGAGAGGTGTACCGGTAGAGTTTACTAGCAGTGAAGTAGCAAATGATAGCAACAGAAGATTGAGTCGATGTAGTAGAGAAGATGTCTCACAAGAAGAGTAAGGTATATGAGATTATTACAAGATTCACTTGTAATGGTATTGTTAATTTTGTATTTGAAGTTATCTTTTAGATCACTAAGTTGTAGCTTAGTTCTGGGGTTGTAGCTCCTTTGGGTTGTACCCATAAACAAGGCAGGGGTTGTAGCTCCTTGGGTTGGTACCCTAAACATTGTAACATAGATTTGATTGTGAGGCTAGATTGGAGTAGTAGACTCCAAAAAAATTGTTCATCGAAATGTTTCCCACCTTGGGTTTTCCTCATACATACTGGTGTTATGAGATGTCCCTTTGTGTGTGATTTCATTTATGTTGGTCTCCCCTCTAACTGATAAGCCTTCAGTGAGCTTGATCTATGAATTGGTATACTCACATAAGATAGTTAAAGGGAAAAGATTGAGAACCACTGATTCACCCCTCTCTTAGTGGTGCATGTTGTCTAACAAAGTCATCATGGACCTCTACACCTAATTGGGAGCACTTCACTTTGCCTCTTGGATATTTTCTACATACCAAAAACCTAGTTTACCAATTGACATATTTCTGCCTACATACTAGTTGTATCCTTGATGACACCAATCCATCAATCTTCTAATGTCCTACACCGATCTACACCTAAATTTTAGTTGGCATCAACATCTTAGAGTAAATCTATGTTTTCAAATGCAAAAACTTTCCTTTTCCTTCATATAACTAGTTCTCCTCTTAGCTAGTTTGTCAAAGTGACAAACTCATTACGCCTTGTTTGTCTCAATAGCTCATCATGCTTACTCATATCAATCCAATGCTCATCCTGATCTCAAACACTAGAGGCTTATGATATCTCACCTTGACCATCTAGTGTTTTCCTTCAGTCATCTTCTTTTGATTGTCTTATCCCATGGAGTCATAATGCATCCTATGCATGCTATGGGATAAACATGTAATACTACTTACTAGTAAATGTGGATATAATGTGGCACTTATCTTGTTGAACACTAGGTTAGAAATGATTGATATTCCTAACTATTTTTCTACAACACTAACACTATTAGTCATCTCCTCATCTAGTGATAGTGTCTTCATCAGGTGGCAACATCAGTTATTTGGTGGGAGTCCTCTTAGTTGACATCACACTAGCATACCGGTGGCACTTCAAATTCTCCATTTGTTCACCTTTTCTTTCTTACCAGTTATCAGCTTACCAGTTTGCAATAGTATAAAGATAACACCTTTCTCATCGGTTGACATATCCAACACTTACTCATCAGTTACCCTCAACATGTACACCAAGTACCAATTCCTTCTCTACAACACACACATGTATACCAGTGACTCAACTTGTATACTAGTTGACTTCATTGTCCACAATACTGGTTGACATCCAAGACCATCTATGACAGTTATATCGATGGACATCAATAGCACTACAATGTCTATTTTAGCTGACTACAATGACCACAATGTCAGTTAACATCAATGACAACACAATCCCAACACAAATATTTTTTCTTATCTACCGGATCTCTCTTATTCACATTTCTTCTTCTGCAATACTTTGCAATGTGATTGGATTTTTTGCAAGTATAGAAATAAACATTTCCTTCCATAGGTCTGAAATTCACCTAATTTCTTCTTGTTCTACATTGGTTAGCAACATGTCCAAACATACCACATACATAGTATCTCACATCTCTTCTATTCTAAGGGGTTTTTATCATAGTTCTACACTCATTTGACTTATGACCATCTACTTATTGCATTTGAAACATTGACTGACAAAATATGAACCATTATTAATCATCCTATCTTTGCATTAACTAGCCATATGACCATTTTTTTTGCAAACAAAGCAATTACCATTGAATTTATGATCATTAGGTTTCCATACCAGAGGCTTTCTGGAATTGTTCTTTTGTTGTGCTGATTGGGAACTTTCACCTTTCTCCAAAATAAGACCTTGTGTTTCATTAGGATTCTTCTATTTTGCAAGCATCTCATCAAGTCTGGTTGAACTGATTTTGAACTTCTCTTCATATTATTTTGCACCATCAAGATCAAATTTAAGAAGTAGGATCTGTTTCCTAAGATCTTCCTCCTTTTCTATGGCTTCCTTCAAATCATCTTTCAGATGTCTGTTATCATTTTCAAGTCTGAAACATTCTTCATATTTGTCTTTTAGGGATTGAGTAAGTTTCTCCTCATTCTTCTTCCTTTGTTCAATCTCTTTAGTCAACCTCATCACAATAGCTTCCATCTCATTCTTTTGAATTGTATTATCTCTAGCCAGTCTCTCAAATTCTTCTTTCTTTTTCTTTAGAGCATCTTCATCAATGCATTGACTCTCTTTCTCTTTTAAATTGTCAACAAGCTCCTTTATCTTGTCTCTTTACTTATTCATTGATCTTTTCATGATTCAATAATGTTTTCAACATCTTTCAAATTTGTCTTTGTTGAAAAATGCACACTCCAATGAGAAATTGTAGGTGATTGAAGGTATTGTAATTGATGGCAACCTTATAATCATATGATACCAATAGGCACTGGCACCGACAGACTCTACACTGGCATATAGTTCACCGGCATCGAAAAGAAAGATTATCGGCACCCTGGCCGATAGGAATTTTGTTTAATTGTATTTTGTATTTAATTGTAAAATCTTTTTGTAAGCCGACATGGTGGATTGTCATAAGACTCATATAAGTATGAGATCTTGTAGATCATTTAGGGTGTGAATATGGAAGGATTATTATAGACCTAATATGCGAATTATAAGGTAGATTTTGGGTAAGGGTTTATGAATATTGCAGAGCTTAAACCGGTACTAAACCTGGCATAGTAGATTCTGATCTGAAGCAGTACACGACATTGGATTTGTATAATCCATTTTTGTAAGTCAGTGAGACTTCTTTTGTAAATGAGCAGTGAGCTCTAGGCACTTGGCCTTCCTACATGTGCAGGCCCCTATTGTAATTAGTAATATTCCCTTATTGGCTAGTAAGCGAATATTGTGGGTCACAAATCCCGCCAAGGTTTTTCCCACACCTGGTTTCCTCGTTAAAAATACTGTGTTATGGTGTGTCTTTCATGTTGTGTTTATTGTTCTTATTTGCTGCATTAATTTTAGTTTACTGGTACACAGTTTTGGTATGCTTTTCATATAATAAGTTTAGAAAATTCATTAACCAGTCAAATACTGATTCAACCCCCCTCTTAGTATCTTTGGGAATCCTAACAATTGGTATCAGAACCTAGTCCTCTATTTTCAAAAGCCTAACAACTTTAGGAATATCCTAACACCGGTAGAGATGGAGAACTTGAGAAAGCAATTGGAAACAACTCTTTCAGACTATGATATAGAAAAGGTGAAGAATATCAAACTTGAAGATGATCTGAAGGCTACACAGGATATCATTCGAGGACTTCAAGAGAATCTAACTATTGCAAGAAATAAGAGAAGAGAAATTTGTGAAAAGATGCAGAATGATGATGATGAAAAGGAAACTCTTAATGATCTAGTGAACAAACTGAGACAAGAAAATAGTACAATGAAGGATGAGATGCATGATATGACTATGAGATTTTCTAAAGAGTCTAAAAATTAGAAGAAGAATGAAGATGACTTGGTTAGAAGACTAAATGATGTTGGAAATGAAAACACAAGACTGAGTCATGAAAATGATATGTTAAAGACAAATTTGTTGCATACACAAAATGACAAAACTGAACTCATGAGATAGAAAGGAATCTTGGAGAATGAATTTGCTACTGCAAATCAACACAAGGAGAAATTCAAGAAAAGTTCAGAAGAACTTGACGACATGCTGAAGAATCAGAAACCTAATGGTGATACAAATGGCCTTGGCTTTGAAGTTGGTGAAAGCTCTAGTACTGCAAACAATCATGATCGTAGTAAACCATTAAGACAACCTAATGCTTACAAATTTAATGGGAAATGCTTTAATTGTAACAATTATGGTCATAGAGAAAATTAGTTTAGATCTAGAAATTATCAGAACACTAATGTACCCACTGGTCACTGTTGTAAGTGCAACAAAGTTGGTCATAATTTAGAAAATTATAGAATGAATGTAAGATGTTACATTTGTGGAAGGTTTGGACACTTATCTAATCAATACAGAACACACACCGGCATAAGATGTGGGAAAGCTATTCAGAAAAAACAATGTGACTTGTTATGCTTGTAACAAGATTGGACATATTGCAAAATTTTGTAGAAGTAGGACATCATCGGCAAATAACAAAGGACCCAGCTTGAAAGGTAAAGAAAAAGTTGAAGAGGTAAAGCAAGAATTCTCAAAGCAATGGATGAGAAAATCAGATCAGAATGTTGATGGGAATACTCCTCCACTAGCAGAACAGAGCATCACTCCACCAGCAGGAGACTCTTCATCTAACTAAAGGAAAATCCTTTGGGGGTTTGGCAACTAATTGAAAAACATGCTAATATACCCTCGGTTGATGGTGAGAAGCTGAATTACTTCTTTACCGGAAAGATGTGTTAAGTTTGACTTAACTGACATGCATTAAATGTGGTAGTTGAAGAAAACAACATTATAAAGCAAGTGTTTTGGCTCCTTTTTCAGTCACCAAGCATTCAATCTCTGAGAGTGCAAAAACCCCAAGCGAAGGCATCCTTAGCGAAAAGTGAAGTAGTTCATCCAAGCACTCATCCTAAAGGGAGATTGAGGTATTTATAACTATGGCTTCTTCATCTACACCTGAATTTATTGCAAACCCTACTGTGATTTAGGTTATCAAGCGTCCTAGACCCGTGTTTAAAATTATTCCCGAAATTGCGAAAAAGGATGATACCCTAGTAGCATTTTCGAAAATACCTAAGGGAGTAGTTTATGCAGAGGATCCTAGAATATACATACATTTTCATATTGAGAAATTAGGAGATGATGAAATCAAAAACATGTATAGGACTATGATTTGTGATGTAAATGGAAATATCAAACCGGTACACAAGGTAGTGGAAACCCTAGGTTTTTTGGATATTCTTATCATTCCTATTTTTCTTGAAGATGTGATAAGAATAGTTTTAAGAAGAGTACATGGAGAATTCTTTTGGTTGGATTCCATCCATAAGATCACTAAAGAAGTAGTTAGGGCAATAACAGGTTTACCTTCCATCGGTAGCAGGCCTAACAGAACTAAGAAAGTTTCTAATGACATTGTGATGAACTTAACCGGTGCAACATTTGACAAAAGATCCCTAAGAGTCAATGATGTGAAGGACATCAATGTCAGATTTGTCAGTATGATTCTTGGCTATAAGGCTACAAATGCAAATAGGTTAAACTTTGTATCCAGCCTATGTACTAAAAGTGCATATGACATGGTGAATGACAATGCAAGAATAGATGTGTGTGAATGGCTTAAAGAAGAATTGATAGACAACCTCAAGAAAATAAAAGGTGATAAGAAGGGAACTTTCAGATTTGGAAATCTAATTGTATGTTTAATGCTATACATTACCAAGGAAGTACCCAGTATTGGTAGGAAAGACTTTAGCTTTGATATATCGGTAGGAAAGCAAATGTTGGACACATTAAACAACATGGGAGGAGACAGAGAGAAACATATAAATTAACATTTTCAAGCACTGAAGGCTCGAATGAAGACAAGAATAAGGCTATCTCAAGCAATTGTTGATAAATATCAAAAAGAGATATGCTTTGTAATTAAGAAAGATGAAATATTGATGGAGGCAGTTGTCCCTATAACTCTTTGGGTAACTGACATGGGATGTGAAACAGATGATAACATCATTGAGACTTATGCAAAAGCCCTCCTTGAAGCACCAAAGGAACCATCTAAGAAAGTGTTTGGTAATGCAGAAACAATTGAGAGTGGTATCCAATCTCATAAAAGAGTTAAGAAAAATGAACAAATAGTGAGGAAAGGTACAAGACAAGCTAAAGCAATTAAGAAAGATGTATTAAACAAAACTGGTATCAAGGAAAGTGAGTTGGAAGGACTTCAACTAGAAGCTCATCTTTCACTAGTTGCAACTTCTTCTAAAAGTGATATACTAGCTGAGTTAAAAAGGGTAGTAAGGAAAAGAAAACTCTCACCGGCACCCTCACCTACACCCAGAAGAACAGGACAAAAGCAATAGATAGTTAGGCCTCCAGCTAAGAAGTTAACTCCAAAGAAAAAAAAGGTAAAACAGGCTATTGCTCCACTAGAGAAACTTCTAAATGAAATAACTGAGGATGGAAAATTGAAAAATATCAACAAGCTGTATAACACACTTTCCAATGATGATAAAGAGAGCGTAGAGAACAATTTAATTTTACACTTAGACATATACAAGAAATTTTTGATGGAAATTGTTGATGATATACCTAATGATTTATATAGAAGACTAGAAGCTACAAGGGTAGCTATTGTTGAGTTAGATAAAAAGATGAAGATAGAAAAATTACTTGTAGTTCACCTAGTGAACTCCACTAAAGAGATAGATGACAGTATTTTCAACTAGTCACCAGCATGTAGCACTAATGGCAGGCAAATTGAATGAAATCACTGAAGAAACTACAGATAAATGGGATATATTCTTTGTTGAAAAGGAGAAACAAGAAGAACTTAAAAGACCTAAGACCATCAAAGTCTACCAAAAGGACAAGGATAAGGGGAAAGGTAAGGTAGGTGGACCTTAGAGCCTAAAGATAATTGATAACTTGCCCCCACCTCTTTCTAATACTCCACCGGTATATACTATTGACAAATAACCGGCAATAGAGAGTATGGAGACTCCTCATGAGGATACAAATCCTGAGTCTGAAATTTTGTACACTATGAAAATAGACACCCAAGAGGTAAATATTGTGGTTGATAAAGAGACCACTGAAGATAAGAAGAAAGATGTGACTACTGAGCCACCGACTGTAAATGTTGAGATTGGGATTGAGACACAAACTGAACAATTAGTTGATCCCCTGTCTACTAGAATGGTGATTGATACTAAACCCACTAAGCTAGAACAACTAGGTGACAACACAAAGAAACTAGTTGAGATATCGGCAGAGGATAGTATAGAGCTGCATACTGAGAAATCGATAGTGAATATTGAGACTTCATTAGAGAAATCGATAGTAAAGAGCATAGTGAAACTAACTGAGGCACAGGTTGAGAAATAGGAATAGAAAAAGGTTGAGGTATAGGTTCATGTAGAGACAGTGCCACCAACAACAACTAAGAAACCCAAGCCTTTGCTAGTAAAAATGGAAACACAAACTAACCTACGAGAGGTCAATAAAAGCAAAGAGGTTACTCACATCGACGGTATGCATATTGTTGGTTCTTCTATTATAGAATTCAGACCAACAAATGTGACTGAGGTATTATTGGATTCCATTAAGAAAATCACAGAATGTAGTGCACAAGCATATAAGGCTATTGATGATACAATTCCTATTCTAAAATTGATAGCACCCAAGTGCAATGTGGAAAATAAAGATTGTTTAAATCAACTAGACACATTGTCTAAGTATATCACCGATAACATTTTGATAGTTGATCAGATTAATGAGGAGACATTTAAAGAGAAAATGGATAAAGAGAAATATAAATTCTTTGATGAGAAAACAAAAAAGTGCATGGGACACATTGATACCCTTTTACTGGCACTAAGAAAAACAATAAAGGAGTTTTATGGAGTTGTATAGAGACACATGTAAGACTAATATTTTGACAGTAGATATAGAAAAGGAGATCAGTAAGGTACATAAAGGAATAAATGATATAGCTGACAATTTCATTGATTCATCTAAACCATTATCAGTTATAGAGCAGGAAATAATAGGTTTTGAGGAGAAACTTGATAAATTGGAAAAAGAGAAGGAAAGAATAAAAGGAAAGGCAAAAGATCTTAAATGTAGACTCAGTCCCAAATTTGACTACCTCATCTCTTTGAGAAAAGAGATCTCAGAGGCACTTGTTTAAGGACTGAAGATACTGGAAGAACAAATGCATCACCTCACCGGTACAATTCAAAGGACAAAAGAAGCTTTGAAGGATAGAAAAAGGTTCACTGAGAGCCTGAATTTTGTATTGGTGGACCTTTTCCAGATTGTAACCAACCGGTTACAAGGATCAAGATGAAACTGCACTTAGTTGACACTTTGACAACCTTTGTCATTGATACAAAAGGAGGAGTAGTGGAACTAAGAAAAATGATAAGAAGAAAGACACCATCAACTCAGGGGGAGCATAATTTTTGATAACATAGTTTTGGTAAGACAATTTTGGCAAAATCTTTTTGGATAAAATTTTTGGATACTTTTTGGATTTTTCTCATGAGTGTTGCCATCAATGCCAAAGGGGGAGATTGTTGGCAAATGCACACTCCAATGAGAAATTGTAGGTGATTGAAGGTATCATCATTGATGGCAACCTTACAATCATATGATACCGATAGGCACCGGCACCAACAGACTCTACACCGACATACAATTCACTGGCACCGAAAAGAAAGATTACCAGAACCCTAGCCGACATGAATTTTGTTTGATTGTATTTTGTATTTAATTGTAAAATCTTTTTGTAATCCAACATGGCGGATGGTAATAAGACTCATATAAGTATGAGATCTTGTAGATCATTTAGGGTGTGAATATGGAAGGATTATTGCAGACCTAATATGCAAATTATAACGCAGATTTTGGATAAGGGTTTATGAATATTCCAAAGCTTAAACCGGTACTGAACCTGGCATAGTAGATGTTGATCTGAAGTAGTACATGACATTAGATTTGTATAATCCTTTTTTGTAAGTCAGTGAGACTTATTTTGTAACTGAACAGTGAGCTCTAGGCACTTGACCTTCCTGCATGTGCAGGCCCCTATTGTAAATATTAATATTCCCTTATTGGCTAGTAAGTGAATATTGTGGGTCACAAATCCCACTGAGGTTTTTCCCACATCGGGTTTCCTCATTAAAAATATTGTGTTATGGTGTGTCTTTCATGTTGTGTTTATTGTTCTTATTTGTTGCATTAATTTTAGTTTACCGATACACAATTTTTGTATGCTTTTCATATAATAAGTTCAGAAAATTCATTAACCGGTCAAATACTGATTCACCCCCACTCTCAGTATCTTTGGGAATCCTAACAGTCTTTAGTTAGTCGACCTTAGCTTTGGACTCATCTAGATCATCAAGTGAAATGTGTAGCTTCTCTCTAAGACTTATGGAATCCATTGATTCACTTGCAATATTAACCTCAAGTTGTTAGACTTCTTCCTAGGAACTTGGCTCTAATACCGATTGATGGAATCAATGAACACTGAGAGGGGGGTGAATAATTGTTCTGCAATTTAAAACTTCATTTACTAATTCTGAATCCACATAAAGAAACTAACTGAAAGATAGATGTAAAACATAAAGCAAATAGTCATCCACACAATGATACCAAATTTTTTACATGGAAACTAGGTTAAGGGAAAAACCATGGTGGGATTCAAACCCAAAATATTATTATACCTTGTTAGAAGTATAAAAGTATTACAAGAGGGGAATGCACATGCATTCAAGAACACTACCTTGATCTCACTACCTTACAAATGCTTGTAAGAGATTACAATGAAGTTTGAATTATGAAGTAGCATCAACAAATGCCTGTGAATAGTTTTGGATAAGTACAAAACTCTGTATCATGCACATCTCTATAATACAACTCTGTTCTAATATTTTGATTCAATTAAGAGCACCAATCTAAAACTTGCACATGTGAAACTATGCACAATCGACCATATCCATCTCTCAGAAATCCATACCATAAAAAAATGATCAGTCAAACCTTTCTTATATATCTGCATCAAAAATTAAATTACCACTTCATGTCGGCTTCAAAAACACATAATAAGAGATGAAACATGGTAGTGAGTCAGCTCATCAACCATCAAAATTAAACCATAGGATCTGCAAAATGAATCTCCACACGATATGGTTGGGTGAACTCACAATAATGGTTCCCACTTTTTTGAAGGATTTTTTTAAAAAATTTCCATCTCCCTCGAAAAGTAGTTTTTTACAACAAACTACATTTTTTAAGAGTGAGGTGCCTCCCGAAATGTATAAATTTTTTTCTATAAATGATAAAAACTCAATTCTTTCAAATTTTGCTTTGTAACATCAATATCCAGGGCTTGCATTTGGTTTTATAGAGATATGTTCAATATTTTTTATTTTATAAAGTTTTGAAGTCCAACTAGTCATAATTTAGACGTAGGTTTACGTTTGAACACATAACTTGTTCTATATAAATCAAAATTCAAATTTTTTTTTTTTGTTAGAAAGAAGACATCAATACCAAGGGCATAGATATTTTTCAAAATTTTTTTGAATTAGTTTCCTATTTTTCCCAATGCGTTGAATAGAGAAATTCATGTTCGATGAAAAACCAATTTTCCATAAAATTAAAAAAACAAGAACATAATAAATTCAAAATATAACAAAATTATACTCATTGGAAAGCTTGCTCTAAGTACTACAATCTAATATTTTTGGGTTATCAAGATTATTTCATTCGTGCTTTGAACCAGAGCTCTGAAGTCATTAATTCTTCAAAATTCTAAAAATTTTTGGGAGAAACCTCAAATTAGAGGGTTCGAATGAACAGTACTTTGAGCGAATGGGGTTCGCTCGAATCCATTATGGTTTGAGCGAACCCCCATTCACTCGAACCAATAGGCTTGATTTCAACCCGTACAAAGTCACCCGCAGTTTGAGCGAACCCAGGTCCGCAACGTGGTTTGCTCGAACTCCCAAGGGTAGTTCGAGCGAATACCACTATTTTGCGCAAACACCTAGAAAATTGAAGTTCCCACTTTCGCCAAATTCCTTCATTGGCAAAAGTGGGAACCATCTTTGTGAATTCACCCGGTTGTTATGCACTATTCATATGAAAAATGTGATTCCCTAACCTTCTAACTTGCATGAAACTTATCACCAGAGACCATAATCTAGGAATTAAGTATATTACATGACCAAAAACCTTCTCTAAAATCCACATTACAAAATGTGCCACCAACATAATTCATTGATCAAAATTGTACACAACCAGATGTCTGTTCTTCTTACCGAATCATACTGGACTCAAACAATCTTCACACAATCTAACAAAATGATGAAATCATGAAGTGCAAATACCAAAACTAATATGAGTTGACATCAATGACAGCATCTAAACATACTTGTAGTGTCTCTTGCTGAAATAATATTCTTGAAGCCGACATGTAGAAGACCTAATTTGATGTTGTGGATATTAAAGACCGATCGATGTGATCATTTTTGGTATTGGTATCGATAGATGTGTGGAAAATGTTTGTGATCAATTGTGTGCAGTTTTACATGTGTATGAAAAGAATTTGTGCTCTAGAATATAGAAGAACAATAGAACAAAGCAGTGTAAGATTAAGTATTTTGTTCTTAACCAGAACTATACTTTGGAATTTGTGGATGTTGTGTTCAGACACTCCAATTATCTTTTGTAATAATTTTGTAAGGTAGTGAGTCTTTTGAGATTGTAGCACTTATTGTAATTTGAGCAGTGAGCTCTAGGCAGTGTTCCTTAATGCATATGCATTCCTCTATGTAATATTTCTATACTTTGAACACAATATATTAACATTGTGGGTCTCAATCCCACCATGGTTTTTCCCGTAACCGGGTTTCCACATACAAAAATATTGGTGTTATAGATATTTTCTTTATGTGTTTGCATCTTTCTTTTGTTAACTTGCATTATATGGTTGAAGAATCAGATTAAGAATATTAAAAGTTGTATAACATTGATTCACCCCCCCTCTCAGTGTTCCTTGATTCCAAAATAGTGCATAATTTTTTTTCAAAATTTTATTATTTTTCCTTTACAATATAATCAACCTTATATTTTAGTGATAATTACCTACTTTCGATAAAAATAAAATATTGAATATTAAACTAATTAAAATATTAAAAGATATATATTTTTTGGAAAATTTACTTATAGATCTATAAAAGGGTATTTTTACATTTCAAAAAAATAAATTCATAAGAGTAAGAGTTGTTGAAACATTGAATTTTACAAAAAAAAATGGTAATAAGACCCAAAGTGGTATAAAATATACATTTAGTAGACATTTATAATAATATGACTAAGAAAGATTCATACTATTGAGTTTCAACAAAAATAGTGTTGATACTATTGAGTTTTGTAGGATGAGTTGGACTAAGTAAGATTCTATAGCTTTGAATAACATGAGAAGAATTCTTTATTTCTCTAGTAGGGCTTCTTTTGGATTCCAAATTTGGAGGAAAAAAAAAATTTAGGTGGATTTGTGGCATTTTCACTACCCAATGATCACATCCTTTCCCTCATAAACTAATATGTATTGATGAGGGTTGGGTTAGGCTTACATTTGTACAATAAAACATCAAATTAGGGTAATATTTAGACTCATTATTATTACTATAATTATATTGGGTAATGTTTATGGTTAGTATTACAACTATGATTTTATGGTTAATTTAGACACCTAAAATTATCCTTCCCTAATTACTTTGTCATGAGTCTTCTATTAATTAAATAAATCTATATTTATTTAATTAATTCATTTAGCTTCTTCTAGCCCTTTTCTAATTTAAATAAATATTTTTTATTTATTTAAAATAATCCTCCTTAAATTAAATAAATACTTCTTATTATTTAATTGGTCCCACTTCTTCTATTAATTAAATAAATCTTTATTTATTTAATTAATTCATTAGCTTTTTCCTTCTATGACACGTCATTTATCTTTTAATTTTCCTCTACTTACCCTCTTATTATTTTCTTATTTCTTCTACCTACCCTTTAATCCTAGCTGACCATTTATTCTTTTCACCTCTTAATCTTAACCCTCCATTTTCTAAAGTGTCTTCTATATAAGAGGATACTCTCCGTCATTATCAACCCTAATGCATCTAACTACTGCGTCAATCAAGCCTTCTTGCAATCAAGCTATCAACAACATTTCCATTTTTTGTTGAGCTCTTCTGCAATACATAAAAAATATGAGAACCATACATCAAATCAAGATCAATGGAGATAGGAAGAGATGGATATTGAAACCCTACTTGATATGTGAATGGTATATCATTGTGATTTTGTTGTTATTTGTATTGTCTTAGGTGTCTTCATTTGTGTATGGTGGATCTTTTGTTTGTTGTTAGGCGTAGGGTTTGTGGTTGATCCTTGATAGTCTTTTGACATTTATTGTTTTCCATTGTCCATTTTCACCGTATACATTTTGACAAGCCTTGTGGGACCCTTGTCCCTTTTTATTTTGACATCTTGTTTGCAGATTTCTATTTTTGAAAGTTGTAGGTTTGGCATTGCGACAATTCTCTACTTTCTCACATTTATGGTAGGTCTTATTGCATTAAATTGTTTTTTTTCTGTGTATGCATTAGTTATTTCCACGTTTTTGATCATTTGCTGATTTTTTAGATTTGTTTCCCCAAAACCATGTTTGAGTTGCTTCTGATAGCTTTTTTGTATTCTTTTCCCATCTGTGTTTCCTTCTATTGTGTTTCTATTTTTGCAGGGTTTTCTATCAGTCTGTAGGGTCTAGTTTCATAGAACTATGTCTATTTTTGGTCCTCCCGTGTCTGCATCTTGTTTCCGCATCTGGTTATGGTATAGTTGCATCTGTGTTTTTTCAGTTTTTCATTTTTGCTTTCATTTAGGGTTTTCAGATTTGGTTTTAGAACTAACTTCTTGTGATCTAACTAATGAAGTGGTGCAGCTATTTAGAAGACAAAATCATGTGTCGAAGGCCCCTTTTTCACAAAGTCTATTGGGATTTCTAAAAAAATACCTAACTTGTGTGCTTGTAGGAGGGGTAACATTTCAAACCAAACAAGACTACTAATGATATTTTCTATAGGACCTTGTCAAGGGTTTTTATTTATTTAGATTGCTTTCTTTGTCTTCTTTAGTCTATCAAACACTTCAATTGGTGCTCTAAAATTAACAAATTTCTTTTATGTCTTGAGAAATAGGCCCTTTTTGTGTTACCTTTTAGAGGGCCTACCTCCCAAGTAGCCCATAAGGCCAAGTGAGAGAGAATGACCCAAAGTGGTAATGGGCTAAAGCCAAGCTCTTCTGAACCACTATAAATAAATGTGTTTGTAACGAAAGTTGCAAGTAACAGGTGTTGGAATGTAATAGCGACATTAACTTACCAGATCTATGCCCACCTGAATGGATGCCCTTACTAGACACCTTTTGTATTAGAAGCCAAAAACCTTCTAGTTATTGGTGCAAGAGGTCGGACCTCTGAAGTGGCTCAAATTCTTATGATTCTTAGTAGAGATACAAACTTTTCCCTGGGGAGTTTTCATGGGGACTGGTAGTTGGCTGCCCTAGAGAAGTGAGTGTCAAGGGTGGAGAAAGTGGGGTCAAGCATCTAAGTATCCACTCTGAATTGTGTAGCCTTGGGGTAACCCCCCAAGTGAGATTCAACAACTATTGTCCTGACCAGCCATAGGTTTTGTGCTTGCATGATTAAAACACTCAAAAAAATTTCAAACAAAACAAACAAACATTGTGTCTACCATGTTTTCAAAGTGTATGCAAAACATTTTCACATTATATTTCACATTTGGAAATATTTTTTTGATCATTTGGACAAAGTACCTTCAAACATTGAGTCCTCACTATTATTGTATCCTCTTGCCATGGAAAATAGTTAAAATACTGAGATTTGGTCATATTTAACAAATTCACTATCAAACAAAATTGCACAAAGTATTTGAAAACACATTTGTGACTAACAAAACCACATCTATGTTCAAAAAATGCATGTGTAGTATATAATTGCATCTATGTCCTACAACAGAATATCAACAAAAAATTGTCTTATCTTCAAGAAATCGTGTTTGTGTTAGATTAAACCATGTTTTTGTTCAGAAACCATGTCTAGGTCGGACAACATCACATCTATGTTTTGCAACATTTGTCACTGTCAAAATTATCTAAAATTGTGTATGTGTCTGTTGTAACTATGTTTTGGATCAGAAATCACGTCTGTGTTCAAAGATGAGAAATTGCAAGAAATTGTCAAGAGAAAAAGGGCTTAAGTTTTCAGATTTAAAGAGCTTCTAAGGCTGCTTCCCATAGGGCTTCATTTTACATTCAACCTTCCTTGGTTACACTTGGTCAACCATTTTTCTTCATATCTTACATTACCTTTCAAATTTTCCAAATTTGAGTCAAAAGTTTACTTTACTTGTCCTCATCACACTTTGCAAACATACTACAACACTGTGAGGCCCTACCCGACTCATCCTAGCATTTCAGTGATTTTCATGTTGAGACTATTATGGATGCTTTATTTTTATGCATTATGGATTTAGAACTTATATGATTCCACTATTTGGATAACATTGATATATATTGATGCTTCATTTCTATGCATCATAGATATAGAACTCTATATGATTCTAAAATAGGATAACTTTGTGATGATGTATGTCATTATTGGATTTGCAGGACTTTACTATGATGATAGAAATAGGATGCATGTCTTATGTATGGATCAAAATTATGAGGATTATGATAATTACTTATGTGGATTTATTTGGATATAAGATAGATTGGTTTGCTTAATGTCAAATTGTATGTAGAGTGTTTGATGTGTATTCTTACTCATGTGTTTAAATATTATATGAGGTTATTTGGAAGTACTAATGTGTAATTGAGATGTGCAAGAAATTTATCCATGTGACCATGGAAATATTATGGAGAACAAAACCTAGACCTATGTACATTCGTAAAACCAGGGGTTGTCTATTTGGAGAGACAACACCCCGTATGTATCGTATTTTATTTGTAATAGTAAATGATGAATATGTGTTAAATTTTATTTATTGATTTATTTAAATCCAACAAGAGACAATTTCCATGTGTAATTTTGTAATGTATTTTATTGTGTCACTTGACACATGTGTTGATTTATGTCTTGATTTTGACTTGTCTCTTGGAGGGAGTTGTTTCAACCATAGCTTTTTCAAACATTTGAATGTGGTTCTAAATTTTCCTTGGGTAGAGTCTTTGGAGTGGTCAACACAGGTTTGACCCGAAATTTAACTTCGGATGGGTTTATAAGGGGTCAAATGGACTCCTAGGGGTAGTTTAAAGGTGTTTTCTAAAGTCCATAAGGTATACCTATGGGTTAGGAGTATTTTTAGGCATGTGTCTACTCCCATGTGACTGTTTAGTCACCTCAAAAAGTGGGTTTTCTAAGGTGAGAGAAAATTGAAATTAGAAGGTGCCATCTAGGTTAGATAACCTTCCTTTTTGATGAGAGATCCTTTTCCACTTTTTCTTACTTTTTCCTTTTTCAGTTTGAGAAACCTGTGAGAACTCTCACTGAGGTCTTTTTAGGCAAGGATGAGAGATTTTATGGGTAATCACCCACTCTCCCTCTTTGGAGATCATGCAATTTTGAAAAATATAGTTTTTGGCATAGAATTTTGGCTAAGTGTAGAGGGAAGGTTTGTGGATTTGGGCTGCTCATCCTCAAACTAGTTCAAGAAAACCTTTGGGTAGGTTGAAGGTTGGTTCATCTTCTTCTTTTGTTTCTTTTTAAGTTGCATGTTTATGTTGGAAAGATTGTTTGAATGAAAACGTTGTTGTCTTGTATTTTCTTTTGTAAAAAAATTATTATGTGTCATTTCTTTTATTCTTTTATGCATTTCCTGTGATTTGGGAGTAACCAAGGCCTTCTACTCTTGGGAGAGTAGGATGGTCTTGTGGGTGGTAGGAGTTTGATAGCCCTCGAGTTAGAGACCCTCATTTGAGAGCGAACTCAAGGGGTGTATATGTGACCCTTGCTGCATAGCCTGGTTTATGCATTTGGGGGTCATAAGGGGAGAAAGTATGGCTTGAATGTCTTGGGGGGCATAAGGATGTGGGGTTAATGAACTTGTGATATATCTCTATTTTCCATGAGGTGGCTTGTGATCTACCATTCTTGCAGTCTCCTTAGGTATTTGGTCCACTACCACCCATGTAAAATCATCACATTTTGTGATGAAGTGTAGCCTTGGTTGGGAAATTGTTGTTGTATGTTTTTTTTTCCTTGCTTGTTTTGCATGTGTGTAACCTATCTAGGGCTTGGTTCTCCAAGCTCGGGGGTGGCTTCTAGTAAGCCTAGGCTGGGAGGTGAGCACTGCATGGTCAAGCCTTATGATTTATTTGTAGGTTTCTTGGAATGGAAGGAAAGAGTCAAGCTAGGAGTTGTTGTTTTTATTTGGGTTGCAGAAAAAGATTAAGAAAAGGAATGCTCTATTTTCAGTTGCAGAAATGTAAATAAAAAGTTGCATGTTGTATTTACCTTAAAAAAAAGAAAATGTATCTAGTTTATTTAAAGTCATCATTTAATATAAATGAGAGACTAGTTGGGTATCTCACCCATTGTATTTTAAATACACTTTAAAGAAATGCATTATTTTTATTAAGTATTATTTTGTTGCAAAAATGAAATGTTTATCTTGGATTAAGTTCCCTATAGTTAAAGAAATAATATTGGTAGTATGCATGTTAGTTTTGAAAATAAAGGTTCATTTTATCTCCTTATGCATATTGAAATAATGGGAAATGAGTAAAGCAGAAAGCTTGCATGTTAGTAAAAGAAAATTTTGCATTTAGTCCTAATTATTTATTCCCAAATACATATCATGGCTTAAAAGATTTAACATGCATATCTCTAAGGTCAATTTAAATGATTTCTAGGCTAATGTAGTTGCTGTTAAATTTTATTAAATTCTGTTATTTTTTTTCCTTGATTTATTGCATAAAGTAAATCTAAAATTAACATGTCTATCTCTAAGATTTATTTCAATGTTTTCTGATCTAATATAGTTGTTGCTTAAATTTATTTAATTTTGTCATTTTACTTAATTGCAGAAAATAAATCTAAAGTTGATTAGTCTATCTCTAATTTTAGCTACATGGTATTTTTTTAAAAAAGAAATACCTTTATTTTAAAATCAGAAAATTTTATTTAATCTGTTTAAAAATTAAAAAAAAATAATATACATTTGCATGGTAAAGTTAACCCTAGATATCATATGCATCTAATATATATATATATATATATATATATATATATATATATATATATATATATATATATAAGAATATATATATATAAGAAAAGAAAAAAAAGGGGTTTAAATTTTATTTTATTTTTAAAAAATATATGCAAATTGGGGAAGCCCTCAGCCCCCCCACATTGTGGGTGGCGAACCCCAGCGGTGGCCGCAATCGCCTTTGTGGGCCGCAACCCACAGTCGGGGAGGCTTCGCCCCCCCCTGTGGGCGGTGCCGCACAGCGACGACACAGTTGGGCTGTGGGCCATGACTCACAGCGGCGGCCAAGGCCACCCCTGTGGGCCACAACCCGCAAGCACGGCTACGGTTGTCCCTGCGGGGAGCCCCAACAGTCACCACTGCCTCCCCCTTGCATAAAACCTCTGCCTTCGACTTCCCCGCCCTGCGTGGTCACCTCGACCTCTCCGCCCCTTCCTTCATACCTACACACACACACATTTTGAAATGTGTTAGAAAAATATACAACTCTAACCCAAATGTGGGTTAGGGTAGAATTAATATAAGGGAGAATAAATATATAAAAACAAAAAAAAGGGGGTTAAGTTATAAGAAAAGAAAATTAGGTTATATGGATATTAATTTTTATAATAATGTTTGTTTACAGAATAAATATCTTCATATATAACTATACACACACACACACACACACACACACACACACACACATATATATATATATATAAAGTTTAAAATATGAATGCATAAGTTTAATTTGAGTTTAATTATTTTAATTAAACATTTATATTATATATATATATGTTATACAAACATTTAAATATGATGCTCTAAATTTTAAATTATTTTGGAGTTTAATCTTTTAGGAAGTTTATAATGACTTTGTAAGTTATTTTGGCTTTAGGGGATTATTTAGTCCACCTAAATTTAGGCTATTCTAGTCTAAATTTTATAGGAAAATTTACATTATGGATTTAATTGACCCTTTAGTCGAATTAGTTTAACCCAATTTTAATTATTGTTGAAATAAAATATAGGCATTAATAATCTAAGTTCGAGGACTAATTTATTTAGTTCCTAAAAGCAATTAATGGTTATTGGAGATTAATATTATCATTGTCAATTAATTTAGAGAGTTTTGGTTAAATTAATTTATTGATTAAAATTGATGAGATGATAAATAATTCTTTTAGTATTCTGCATTTAGTTTAAATTATTTTCACTTACTTGAGTTAGTGGTTAGAGTTAACTCAAAACATAGTTAAGATAAGACTTGTTAGTATGTTTCATATTAGCGAATTTAATGTTATTAGGTTGTTCTTTAAAAAAAAAAAATTATTCCATTTGTGCCCAAAAGTTTGGGCATGACAAACACAACACTAAGTGGTCATGCATCAAAATCCATCATCTTAGGGTCCCATTTGATCTTCTTATATCAAGGTCAAGTTACCTAATCAAGAGATATATCATCTCTTTGGAAGCCACACCTTACTCTACAACATACCTACTTTGGTCTTACACTCTTGGACATTGCAAGTTTCCCCTAGATTCATCTACATTGCATACATCTCTTGGTTGTCCATAGTGTTTGCATTTTCATCTTGATTCCAAAACCTGATTCATGGTTGAAACTTGCTCACAAAGGTCTAGAAAGGAAGCTGAGGAAGCTCTAAAGTCTATAAACATGAGTGCCTATGAGTTTGAAGGAGATGAATTTTATAATTCACTCGACAATCACAGTAATATACCAAGCATCGACAATGAGCACAACAATAGAAATGATGATCAAAATGACAATGTGTCTATAGACTTCACAGAAGTAGAGGAACCTATTATGGATCCCCATTTTAATAAATTGGTTCAAGAAATCATGAAAAGGGATAGACAATACTTCCTCCAAGTCATGGCACAAAGTGGGACAAGATTACCCCATGACTTTGATATGTCACAAACTTTAAAGGATGATCCAAACCAAGAAAATCAAACTAATGCAAGTCTTGGGAGGTTTAATAGTGGTGGTCATAGAAGACAATGTCTCATGCCTAAGTCACCATCTTCCCTCTTCCAAAAGCCATAAGTGCCCAATACTTATGCTCATACCAATTTGCTAGGAACTCTCATGAACAACCTCATAGTCATCCTTTCCCATGGAGAAGAACTACCACTACACATGACCATGATAATACACAAGATCATACCAATGCATATAACTAATCTCAAACATAAATTCAAAACCATGACACAAGGAGACCCCATGTCAGATTTGGGGGCAACACTCAAGACCAATCTTATGACATCCCCTACACTCATGGACATGATGTGCATTATCAAAATAGACACAATACCTCCTATCATAATTTTTAGCCATTTGTAGGAATTGATTATGTGTTGCATTGAATTTTTGTCATTGATGGCAATGTTAGTTGTTTTGGCTGCTTTACCAACATGCTTCTGGTCCCAGTAGGCTGTTTGGTTTCTGGTTGGACTAGATCATGATGATCTGGTATGCTCTCATATGTTTGGTTTATGGAATTGGCCTATTCATTCTACTTAGATTCATGTTCAGTCAGGTGGTCTTGTTCTGGTGATTGGATGCTATGTTGGCAAGCTTGGTTTGTTGTTTCGGTGAGGGTTTCACCAGTAGACCTTTGTTGAAGATATTTGATGCTATGCATAAGTGGTGTTGGTGTGGCTTCTAGTGGAGATTTAGGAGGCTGATGGTGAATGTGTTTGAGACTTGGTTGTTTTGGATCATTTCTTTAGTGTGTGTGTGGACCTAAATTGGGTCCTGGTTTATCTAGGTTATGGACCAACTTAATGTAACATGTGGATTGAAATTCTCGATGTGTTTTTCGGGATGTCTTAAGGGTTAGATATTATTTATTTGGTCTCAGGCCAACATGTTTTGTAATTAAGTAATTTTTTTATTGTCTCGTGTCTGACCTTATTGTTTGTGGTTGAGGGTTAGTATATATATGATGTAGGATCTCATCGTAGATCATATAGGAATGGGATATGGATATGTAATATGTGAATAATGTAATAATCATTCAAGAAGAGGATTTGGTCAATCATTTATGATCGAGTTGGGTTTATGTAAAAGGATTTAGTCCTTCGGTATTGAGCTTAACTAAAACTGTACTTAGGCATAGGAGATGCTATCTTTCTAGTTCATTCATTCTTCCAGATTGTAGTTTGTATTTCTATATAGTCAGTGAGACTCCTTTTGTGATGAGCAGTGTACTCTAGGTTGTTGGCCTTCCTGCAAGTTTAGGCCCCTCAATTATATTTCACATACTTACTGTAGAAGTATTATCTGACTATGGGTAGGCTTTCCACTGTGGTTTTTCCCTTTACTGGGTTTTTAATGTACAAATCTTGGTGTCATGTGGATGGTATTTATTCTCTGAATATTATTTATGCTTAATTGGTTTATCTATTATTTTGGTAATTAGTTTATGTATTTCGGTATTGATCTTTTGGGTTCTGGTATTAAATTTTTAATTTCTTAAGGTTCTGGTAATCTCAGGCAACTGATTCACCCCCCCTCTCAGTTGTCTTCTGATTATTTGATTTGTCTAACAATTGGTATTAGAGATATGGTCCTCTCTACAGAATCTTAACTGCTTGAGGAAGATCCTATGGAAACTAACAAATCAAGGTCATATGGTTCATCTACTACTATCTTTCGGAGAGAAATTCCTAGGCTTAATGGAACAAATTACAGAGTATGGAAGATTCAGATGGAGACTCATCTGAGATGTCTCGATAAGGAAATTTGGGAGATCACAAAGAATGGTGTTACTCCTTATAATCTGACATCTAGCAATCCTCCTCCAGCAAACCCAGATAATGAGCTTGAGAATGATTTTAGAGAAAGAGAAGCCCTCTTGTGTGCACTTACTGGTCAGCAAATAATGGAATTAATTGAGAAATCATCTGTAAAGGCTATATGGGACAAGTTGGAGACTCTAAATGAAGGTGACCCTACTGTTAATATTGCTAAACTTGATGATTACTCGGTGAGATATGAAAATTTTAAGCTAGAAGAAGATGAAAGGATTACTGCATTCATGGAAAGGGTAAAGGAGATTATTATGGGAATTCAATGTTGTGGTGGAACTTTGAGTGAAGATGAAATAGTTTCTAAAGTTCTGAGATCTTTACTACAGGCTTTTAAGATGAAGGCTATTACAATTAATGAATTGAGAACAATGGATAATACTTTTGTGAATAAAGATACCTTGGTTGGGAAATTATCTGCTTTTGAGCTTGAAGAATTTGGACCTTCTGGAGCTATGAAGTCTGAACCTTCTTTTCATGCATCTACATCATCAACTGGCAAGCAAGATTGGAAATGTTTATATGTAAAGGAATTGGATGATATGAAGAGAGACTATGAAGAATTTAAGCAACTTGAAGCTTTATTTGCTAGAAGAGTACCTAAAGGATAGGTAGGAAGTAAGTATGAAGGGAAAGCATTTTTTAAATGTTTTGCATGTAATAAGATAGGTCATTGTGATTCTATATGTCCTGAAAGGAATTCAAGATTTGAAGAGAGCTAGAAGATCTTTTCAGCCTAACCCTGGATGTCAAAACAAGTATAAGTACAAGAAAAATAGAGATAAATAATGCTACATAGCAGATGAGGAAGGTGTGACTGATTCTGATGATGAATGGGCACATGACTCTACTAATGGTTTCAGATATGGAAAGGAATGGGTGTTCTTGGCTATCAAGGAAGAGGTTTCGACACTAGAAGAGAGTGTACCAGAAGAGAAGGCACTTGCTCCTAAAATTGAAGATAAGGATGAATGGGTAATTGATAGTGGATGTTCACACCATATGACTGGAGATAATAAGAAGTTTCTATCTTTGCAAGGATTTGATGATGGTCTAGTTAGATTTGGATATGCCAAGGCATGTGTGATCAAAGGAAAAGGAACTATATCTTTGGATGGTAAGAACAATACTGATAATGTTTATTATGTTGAAGGTTTAAGGCATAATATTTTGAGTGTAGGACAATTGGTGGATAAGGGATTTCAATTAAAATTCAAGGATGGAAAATGCAAAATCAATAATAGATCTGGATTTGAGATTGCAACCGGTAATTAGACAAAAGGTAATATATTTCATTTGAATTTTAGTGAGAAGACATGTTTGATTGCACAAATTGATGAGAGTTGGCTATGGAATAAAAGGCTATGTCATGTGAATTTTGATTACATTGTAAAGATTAGTTCAACTGAGGCAGTTAGAGATATACCTAAGATTGTGAAGCCCTATAATACGGTATGTAAAGAATGTAAAATGGGAAAATAGGTCAGAACATATTTTAAGAGTATAAAAGATAAATTTAATGATATTATTGATTTTATTCATACTGATTTGTGTGGCCCTGCTAGAGTTAAAAGTTTTAAAGGTGATAGATATTTTATGCTAATCATTGATGATTATTCTAGAATTATGTGAGTTACTTTTCTAAGGGAGAAATCTGAGGCTTTTGAAAAGTTTAAAATATTTAAGGATAAAGTTGAGAGTTAGATAGGATTGAAGATTAAATGTTTAAGTTCAGATCATGGTGGAAAATTCACTTCCTGTGAGTTTAATAACTTTTGTGAGAAGCATGGTATAAGGAGACAATGTTTTGCTCCTTAGACACCTAAAAAAAATGGATTTGTGGAAAGGAAGAACATTAATATTTTGTATGTTGCTAGAACAATGATGATGGAAGTTAATCTACCTCATATCTATTGGAGAGAAACAATCAGAACAACAATCTATACATTCAATCGAGTACATATCAAAGGAGAAACTGGTAAGACACCCTATGAATTATGGTTTGGAAATACACCTACAATTAAGTATTTCAGAATCTTTGGTAGTAAATGTTATATCAAGAGAGATGATATCATTGGCAAATTTGATCCTAGATGTGATGAAGGAATATTTCTTGGTTATTCTAATGAAAGAAACACATATTGATGGTATGATGAATCAATAAGGATCTAGACAACTATTGAGAGGGGGGGTGAATCAGTAGATAGAAAACTGACTAAACTTTCACCAAAATAAAAAACAACCTCTCAAGTCAAACTCGAAACTGACTGGTTCAAACACTGAACTACAAATTGCAATATCATTGTCAAGTATACTGGTTGACTGTCCTAACAAATTAATATTATAACAACTCTGAAAATCTCAAAACCTTTTAACAAAAATATTCAAATACTTTACTACCAATAGTAAAAGCATATTTCTAATTGTTGTCGGTCATCTTATCATATCTAAGTGGATTTAGCAGTTAAGCAAACTAACCACAAAAACATTCATGATTTGTCACAATGATTTTGATGTGGAAACCTAAATGGGAAAAACCATGGTGGGGATAAATATCCACAAGTATTCTGAACTCTTCTGAAGTTTGCCCTGTTAGGAGCCAATCCTATTAAATCTTTACAAAATGTCTTGTTAAGAACAAATCCATTTAGGGACCACCTAGTTAATGGATTGACTATAATGCCCTATTAGAAGCAATACCTTGTTAGAGTAACCTCAGTAGAGGATTTGAAATCCAAGCTAAAGGAACACCTAGTTACAAGATTTAGATAGCACTGAGCCTGTTAAAGCTTACCCGGTTAAGGGATTTGACTATTGTAATTGTTAGAGAACAACAAAGGTTTGTTGATTTGGTGAATAGCACTACTCTGCTTGATCAGATCCTTTTCATGCGCCTATCTGCCTTCACATGTACTGCAAATACACCTTCTTGTTCGACAACTAATCACACTGATACTTAACCAAAATTACCAACACTACAACAAAACAACTCAATGACCTTATAAGCAAAACAATAGGTCGGTAACACATCACAAACCTAAGATCTCATAGAGATTACAAATAATTTAGTTAAAGTATGATTGTTAGAGTACATAACAATCATTGCACATGATTCAAGACAACATGGATCACTACTCAATCACTGCTTCATCAATCCCTATAACTCATCACACAGTTTCCACTTCATGCAATGTACTCACTCATTCCCAAGATAAAATAGCTATCTCTATGTGCCAAAAACCATTTGAAACTCTTCACATACAATATACATACATGGCATAATCATTACCGCTCATCATTTGATCATAAACCAATACAACTAATTCACAAAGCTCCATCGGTTAGGGTTTGGCACATCAAAAGGTAGCATTACTGGTTGATCTCACTACTTCTCAAGTAATACTAGTTTGCTTCACTAGCTCACTTACCAGTTGCAAAAAAATATCATAACAACATCATTACCGGTTATAATTGACATCAATGACAACATAATAGTTCATCAATGCAATCTTCATGCAAATGCCAATAATCTCCCCCTTTGGCATTGATGGAAATACAAGTGTCAATACCATTGATTGTGATGATTGTGTATAGGAATCCCAGATTAAATTTTACCATGTACTCTCCTTCAACTAAGTCTCTATGTCTTCAACTGATAACTGGCTATAGATATTTTATCTATCAATCATACAATTCTTCTCCCCATAATCAGATAGTTCTTCTCCCCCTTTAACAACAATGCCAAAGTGAAAGTAAAACATGCAATGTCATACTTCACTATTCTGCAACATCAATTTGCAACTTGATGCTCCCCATGTGGAATAACTCCACTCGACACCAATATAGCTACAAGATTCTTCAATTAGCTCCAAGACTGATGTATTCCACATCAGCTCAATTGACCTCATGTAGGGGCACAACCCCTAGCTAACCTTTAATATACTCAAAAGTACTCTTAGGTAGAGTTTTAGTAAAGATATCTACTACCTGCTCCTTGGTAGATACATGCTCCAATAATATAGTTTTACTCTTTACTTTCTCCCTTAAGAAATGATATTTCAGCTAAATATGCTTGGTTCTAGCAAGCAATACCAGGTTCTTTGAAATATTTATTACACTGATGTTGTCACATATGATCTTTACTGGTTCTATAATCGTCAGCTTGAATCCTTCCAGAATTTGTTTCATCTAGATTTCCTAGGTACAATTTAGATACGCTGCAACATATTTAGCTTCCGTAGTGGACTATGATATACAGCTTTGCTTCTTGCTTCTCCATGATACAAGTCTTCCTCCAAGAAATAATGCACCACTGGTTGTGCTCTTCCTATCATCAACACTACCTGCCTAGTCTACATTTGTATAAACCTTGAAATCAAAGTTACCTACATATGGATGCCATAATGCATAGTCAATAGTACCTTTCAAATATCTGAATATCCTTTTGGTTTCTATCAAGTGTGTCTCCTTTGGATTCTTTTGAAATCCATCAACTAAACCAGCTACATGAGCAATATCCGATCTACTATGAACAACATAATGTAGTTTCCCTATCATTGATTTGTACTCATTTTCATCAATAGATGTGACTTCATCCTCCTTAGATAGTTTACAACCTGTAACCATTGGTGTCCCAACTGGTTTATAGTCATTCATTCTAAATGTCTTCAATACCTCTTTCACATATTTAGACTGTGTGATAGAAATACCACTCCTGGTCTGCTGAATTTGCAAACCTATTATTTTTCTTTTATCTCTCCTACTAGAGGTATTTCAAATTCACTTTTCATCTCATTTGAAAATTCATCAATCATGTCATCATTGCCTCCAAATATGATATCATCTACAAACACTTCACTCGTCAGTATCTTATCTCCTTCGGATTTAAGATATATATTGTTGTCTTCACTAGTTCTCTGGAAACCTATCTTCACTAGGTGTGAATGTAGCCTTTCATACCATTCTCTCGGTGCTTGATTCAAACCATATAGTGCATTGTGCAGTTTACACACCATATCCTTTGCATCAGTCAAAGCATAACCATCTGGTCAGTCAATGTATACTTCTTCCAATATTCCATTTAGAAATGTTGAATTCATAGCCATCTAATATACTTTGAATCCCTTATATGCTGCAAATGCAAGTAGAGTCCTAACACCTTCCAATATAGCAACTGGTGCAAATGTCTCACCATAGTCTTCTCCTTCTTCCTATGCATAACCTTTGCATACCAATCTAGCTTTGTTTCTAACTACTACTCCATCTTCATTCGGTTTATTCTTTAATACCCATTTAGTACCTATCACATTTTTATTCACCGGTCTAGGTACTAGGGTCCATGTATTGTTCTTCTTAATCTAGTCAAGCTCCTCTTCTAGAGCTTTGATCCAGTGATCATTTCCAGATGCTTCCTTAGAATTTTAAGGCTCAATAGTGGAGATCATACAAGAATTCTCTCTAATTATTCTTTTGGTTAACACTCTAGCATCTTTATCTCCAATAATCTAGTCACGATTATGATTGAGTCTCACATACCTTGGAATGACATGATCATTATCTTTAGGTTATTCTTTCTAACTATCATCATCTTCTTCTTAATCTACCTATTCTGTTTGAACTAGTACTACAACATTCACTTCAGTAGCTTTTGGCTTCATCGGTTCTGGTTCCAAAATCAAAATGTAAGGTTCATCTTCCTTCTTTTCCTCATTGGTTTTTACTTAAACTTCAGGACACTCATCCACTCGAACATCAACACTTTCAATGATTCTCTGTGTCCGGTTGTTGTAACATTTATAGGCCTTACTCTTGGTGGAGTAACCAAAAAATAAGCCTTCATCACTCTTATCATCAAACTTACTAACATAGTCACCTCTCTTGATAAAACATTTACTCCCAAAAATATTAAAAAAACTTACATTAGGTGATCTACCATATGAGTATTCATAAGGAATTTTATCCTTACTTCTCTTTACCAATATTTGGTTCATAGTGTAGACATCTCTGCTAACAACTTCTCTCTAGAAAGGTTTTTCTACACCTCCTTGTATTAGCATCATTCTAGAAACTTCAACAACTGACCGGTTGTTCCTCTCTATAATACCATTCTGATGTGGTGTCCTCAGTGCAGAAAGTTGCCTCTTAATTCCATTGTCTTCAAAATATCTAGTGAATTCCTCTGAAGTAAATTCACCTCCTTGATTAGTCCTCAGACACTTTATCTTCTTACCACTTTCCTTTTTAGCTAAGGCCCTAAATGCCTTGAACTTACTAAAGGCTTTTATTTTGTCCTTCAAGAATGTGAGCCACATCATTCTTGAGTAATCACCAGTGAAGATCATAAAATATCTGTCACCTTGAATACTTTTAGTCCTTATTGGTCCACAAAGGTCTATATGAACCAAATCTAACAAATGTTTTGTTGAGAAGGATTTTCTCTTAAAATTTGAGGATGTCATCTTTCCTAACTGGCATTCCTTACATAGAGCATTTACCAGTTTGTCCAACTAAGGCAAACCTCTTACCGGCTTGGACTTACTGACTTTGATAATGTTATTAAAATTTATATGAAAAAATATCTGATGCTAAAGCCCACTATTATCTACTTTAGCAATTAAACAATTGTTGACTTTAGGATTTAGGTGAAACAAGTTACCTTTTGTTTGCTTACAAGTTGCAATTAGTTCACCTTTTCTCCCCTAGATTTTGTACATTCCATTATTAAATTCCAATGGATAACCTCTATCATTGAGTTGAGCTACACTCAAAAGATTATTCTTTAATACTTCAACCTAGTAGGAATCATCTATAGTGCTCTTTCCATTAACAGAAATGGTTCCCTTTCCTTTTACCATGCAGGGTGAGTCATTTCCAAATCTCACAACTCCTCCATCAAATTCCTTCAAAGTAAGAAATTTACTCCGGTCACTGGTCATGTGGTGTGAACAACTACTATCTATCATCCAATCATTAGAACTATCCATGGGAGAAACTAATGCCTTCTAATCAGATGCCTCCTCTTTAATGGCAACAAAGACAATGTCTTCATTAGCATCTCCCTCAGATTCCTCATCAATGATACCACCATCAACTGCAATGTGACAATGTCTTTTTCCTTTTCCTCTGTACTTCTTGTACTTATCACACTTATGCTCATTTTTATATGCAAAACACTTCAAAGGTAATTTACCTCTGTACTTACTGGTACCTCTAGGCAACCACTTGGCCAAAAATGCTTTAAGATGAATTAGACTATCTTCATCATCAACTTCTCTACTGGATCTAGACTCTTAACTATGACTAACATCTCTACTTTTCCTCATAGGTGAGTTAGAAACTAAAGCTCTAAATGTAGATTTGGGTTTTTGAGCACTACCATCATAGCTATTTAATTCAAATACAGTAAGTTTACCAATGATGGAGTCAAGATTTACCTTAGTTTTATCAATAGACTCTATCTCCCGAATGGCTACAACTCGGATAGCGTAGACTCGTAGAAGGGTTCTTAACACCTTATTGACCACTGTGGCATCC
Organism: Cryptomeria japonica; assembly: GCF_030272615.1. Lineage (NCBI taxonomy): Eukaryota > Viridiplantae > Streptophyta > Pinopsida > Cupressales > Cupressaceae > Cryptomeria > Cryptomeria japonica. The sequence continues at coordinate 83,322,847 of NC_081410.1, read as the reverse complement.
TTCACTTTAATCACTAGCACTCTTGATCTCACCAACTATCTCCTTGATCCTTTGACCATACTATTGAATATTCTCACCTTCAGCCATCTGCATGTCATCAAATTTACCTCCTAGACTCTCTTCTTTGGGAATCTTCACATACTCATCACTGCTATATATTTCCTCAAGTTTCTTCCACAAATCATAAGTAGACTCCAGACCATGCACATCAAAATACTTTGAATTAGACAAAGAACTGATAATGGCCTCCAATGCTTGATTATTTTCTTGTTGCTCTTTCTTTTGATCATCAAACATAGTCCCACTAGGTGCAACATATTGAGTAGCAAAATGTTCCCAGTATTGGCTTCCTAGACTCTTGATATATATTTTCATTCTATCACACCATATTCTATAGTTTTTCTTATTAAACTTCGGACCTTCTTTCTTCATCATGTTCTTCAAGATCTTTACCTCAACTTGTTAGGCTTAGATACTAGAGGACTTGAAATGCTCTAATACCAATTGATGGTATGATGAATCAATAAGGATCAGGACAACTACTTAGAGGGGGGGGGGTGAATCAGTTGATAGAAAACTGAATAAACTTTCACCAAACTCAAAAAGAACCTCTTAAGTCAAACTCAGAACTGATTGGTTCAAACATTGAACTACAAATTGCAATATCATTGTCAAGTATACCGGCTGACTATCATAATAGAATAATAGTATAACAACTATGAAACTCTCAAAACCTTTTAACAAAAATATTAAAATACTTTACTAACAATAGTTACATAACATTTCAGATTATTGTCAGTCATCTTATAATATCTAAGTGGATTTAGCAGTTAAGAAAATGAAAAATAGAAAACATAACCACAAAAACATTCATCACTTGACACAATTATTTTGATGTGGAAACCCAAATGGGAAAAACCATGGTGTGGATGAATACCTACAAGTATTCTGAACTCTTCTGAAGTTTGCCCAATTACAAGCCAAGCCTGTTAAAGCTTTACAAAAATTCTTGTTAAGAAAAGATCCTGTTAGGGACCACCCGGTTAAGGGATTGCCTATATTGCCCTATTAGAAGCAATACCCTATTAGGACTAACCTTGGTAGAGGATTTGAAATCCAAGCTAATGGATCACCTAGTTAGAGGATTTAGATAGTAGTGAGCCTGTTAAAGCTTACCCAGTTAAGGGATTTGACTATTGTAATTGTTAGAGAACAACAGGGGTTTGTTTATCTAGTGAATAGCACTACTCTGCTTCATTGGATACTTTTCATGCTCCTATTTGTCTTCACACATACTATAGATACAACTTCTGGTTTGGCAACCAATCACATTAACACTTAACCAAAATTGCCAACACTACAACAAAACAACTCAATGACCTTATAAGCAAAACAATAGGTTGGTAACACATCACAAACCTAAGATCTCATAGAGATTACAAACAAATCGGTTCAGGTATGACTGTTAGATTACATAGGAATCATTGCACATGATTCAAGACAACCTTGATCACTCTTTGATCACTGCTTCATTGATCCCTGTAACTCATTACGCAATTTCCACTTCTTGTAATGCACTTGCTCATTCTGAGTATAAAACCTTTATCTGTACAGGCCAAAAACCATTTGAAACTCTTCACATAAAATATGCATACATGGAATAATCATTGTTTCTCATCATTTGATCATCAACCAATACAACTGATTCACCAAGCTCCATCAATTAGGGTTTGTCACATCAACAGGTAGGGTTACTGATTGATCTCACTGCTTCTTAAGTAATACCAGTTTCCTTCACTATCTCACCTACCAGTTGCAAAACAATATGATAATAACATCATTACCGGTTATAATTGACATCAATGCAATCTTCATGCAAATGCCAACTGGTGCAGGAGCACCTAGTTTTGAGTGCATTTTCTAGATATTGGTGTGTTATTTTTTAGTTTGGTATAGTTTTGTGAATAATGGACTACTCATAGGTCCACATGTGTGTTGGATATGCATTTGGAGGATGAATGTCAACTAGATCATGTATTTACTCAAATTTGGTTTATGAGCCCTTGTGAGCATAGAGTGGCATAAAATTACATTTAGGTGTAAAATAGCTTGTAACACCTTATTTGGAATTTGGACATGTCATTTTAGTGTTTGTCAGTCATTCTAGGAGGTTTAGGATGAGTGGCAATGCATGGAATGTAAAAATACACATTTTGGCAAAAGTTGCCATTGTTGCTCAACAACATTTTGCAACTTTGTGAAACTTTTTGCATCATTGAGCACATCGGTGGTTAGGATTTAGATGGCATATAAAATTCTCTAATAAGGAATGTAAATGGGTTGGCAAAAGCCTTTAGAATGTTTGAATACATTGTGAATAAACATGGGTGGATTTCACTATAGGAGGCTACAAGGACATAATCTTGTGTGACATCTTTCCAATGGATGCTTGCCACCTACTCCTAGGTAGGCCATGGCAGTTTGATAGAAAAGCAATACACCATTGAGAGAATAATGCCTATACTTTTCAAAAGGATAGAATCACCTATAAAATTCAGTCTAGAGGAGACCAAGAAGAGGGCAGATCAAAGGCTCCTAATGTGCTGCTAGTTTGTGAGAAGGAGTACATCAACACACTCAAGGAAAGAGAAGGAGTGGGGTTTGCAATTATAGTAAAACCAAAAGAAGAAAGTATGCATTTTCAATTAAGTGCAATATATCCTAAATCAGTTTAAGGACATTATCAGTGATGGAACACCAGCAACAATTCCTCCTCAATGTGCCATAAGTCACCAAATTGACTTCATACCCGGAGCTTCATTTCCCAATAAGGAAGCCTATAAAATGACACTGGATCAGAACAAGGAGGTAGCTAAGAAAATACAAGAAATATTAGACAATGGTCTAATAAGGAAGAGCATCAGCCCATGTGGAGTACCCACCATTTTGGCCCCAAAGAAGGGAGGTACTTGGAAACTTTGCACTGATTCTAGAGCCATAAATTGGATTACAATTAGGTATAGATTTCCCATTCCAAAGATTGAAGATTTGATGGATTGTTTAGGAGGTGCTAAATATTTCACCAAGATAGACCTCAAGAGTGGTTACCACCAAGTTAGAATCAAGGAGGGTGATGAATGGAAGACAACCTTCAAGACCACAGAAGGACTTTATGTAATGCCCTACTAGGAAACCCCGAAGGGGTAAAGCTAAAACACTCAAATGGACTGCAAATATTATTTTTTTATATAATATAAGACACAACATTAAGATACATTGGAGTTATCTAATGCTTTGATAACACAACGGAAGACTAAACAAACCTAAGGAGTTTCCCAAAGTGATTACGTAACTTAACACCTAACTCAATTCGCAACATTAGATCCGATTAAGCAGGTTATCTTAATTACATATTATTACTTAAAACATGGATATAATTTGTTCAGTAAATTAACATTATAGATAGTAGGACATGCTCATCCATTATGGTTGAAGATGAGTCTAACATGAGGATATTTACCCATAGAAGTTAAAACATAGGTGACATATTAATTCATCCCTTGAGGTTAAAATATAGTTAACTTGATGACTCCATCCATTTTAGATACCAAAATAGCTAATATGATGAAGTTCGTTTATTAAGGTTAAAATGTAAATAACCCATTGAGTTCATCCATTATAGTTAAAATATAGCTAATAAGATGAAGTTCATTTATTAAGGTTAAAATGTAGATAGCCAATTGAGTTCATCCATTATAGTTAAAATATAGCTAATAAGATGAAGTTCACTTATTAAGGTTAAAATGTAGATAACCAATTGAATTAATCCATTATAGTTAAAATATAGCTAATAAGATGAGGTTCGTTTATTAAGTTTAAAATGTAGATAACCAATTGAGTTCATCCATTATAGTTAAAATATAGCTAATAAGATGAGGTTCATTAATTAAGGTTAAAATGTAGCTAACAAAATGAAGTTCATCCAATAACTTTTAAACCATTCATTACGTCCAATTTTACATTTAACACATACCAAGCACCTAGTTCCAAAGTGTACTATAATTACATCATAACTAATGAGTTCTTTTCATGATTACTTATTTTCATTAACATTAACAGAATACAATTCCTCCATGATCCAATTTATTGCATTTAAGAGATGACTGCATACATGCATTACGATAAATCTCATCTAATCACGTATACATTCTATCAAAATTCCATCCATACATGCTAGCACTATCCATGAAAAATGAGAAACAAAAGCATCACATAACACCAAAATGATCTCGAAGTTCACCCCTAGAGGGCTACATCTCTAGGTCTGCTCAACTGCAAGACCCCTTTGATAATTAATTAAGTTATAGTTACATAGGGTTCACGTCATTTACATTCCTACCTTTTAGGTGAGCACAACCAATATACAAATGACCACTTTGGTCAATAAACCCTAAATGATCCCTACATAGAAACGGCTCCAACTGAGCATATTAAAAGCTAGTACAAAGGTCCATTGCCTCATGGTACTCTAACTAGGGGACCTAACCAACTATGGCCAACCACAAACCAACCAAATGACAGGGTCCAAACAACATATCCAGGCCTTGCCATTACTTTAAACAAAAGCGAATACAAAAATTTATCTTGCATAGGCAATAACTGGAAATGAGCAATCTTCTTTTCTACTGGTTTAAACAGTAAAAGTTGATCAATTTTTCTAACGATCTAATTTTTCCAAATATATTTATAGAAAGTCACAATTACAAGGGGAATACAATGCCACAATTGCAATATTACCATTTGTCTAATTCTCATTACAGAGGAAAAGTATATTTAAACCATTTATTTCACCAATTATAACAACAATATCTTACCAATTCTCAAATCAGCACATCATTAAATTTCCAATAAATCTAATAGCATATCATTTAAGTCTACAAGATATCCAGTGATAAATATTTCTTTTCTAAAATTCCTAGGTCTCCTAGAATATTCAAATCCATTAATAATATATCCTTGAATAACATATTATGTAGAAATTAACAAGATATATTTTATTCCAAGCAATTTTCCAATTAAAATATTAACTCCAGGAAATAAAATATAACAATTATAAATTTAATAACACCCAATTTCAAATTAAGTATTATTTTATATATATATATATATATATATATATATATATTAATCTCATTAATAAAATGTATATATTATTAACTGTTAAATAAATCATAGATTTCGAGTGAATTATGAATTAATACATATTTATTAATCCTCATTAATAAAATATATATTAATAATAATTATTAATAAATAATTAAAAAATAACTATTTAAATCATACTTTGCAAAATAAACACATTTTATTTTATTTAAAAACAAACTTTAATAAAAAAAAAAGAAAGTTGGGGAGACCTCTGAGGGGCCCACCTCCCATCACGAGAGAGATGGGAACCTCCCTGCAGCTCCCCTCGCGACCACCCTAGGGCCACTATGGGCACCGCTCGTAGCGGCCACCGCAGGTGCTGCTCACAGCGGCCACTGCAGGTGCTACTCACAACAGAAATTCCATGGGGAGGAGGGAAAAGAGGAGGCATCGGCGTGAGTCGAGCCTCGGCTCCTTTGCCCGCCAAACCCTGGCCCAAACAAAATTAAAATTCCATCTTTTCATTATAAAATTTGATGTTATATAAAATCTATACCCCAAAATAAATAAAAAGATGATAACAAGCTAAAACCCCCAAATTTTTTTCATACACAGTCCCACACAGGGACTGGAATACAATTTTTTTTTCGAGAATGTTCAAAACAACATTATGGGAAATTTTCCCAGCAAGTTCATGATTTTCTAAATACACATTAACTTTTTAGATAGGCAAGGTTTGCTCAACCACAAAACCGTTTAAACAATCTTGACCCTAAAACAACCAAGATTCTCAAAACTATAACTTAAATTTCAAGAACATTCATGGATTATCCAACCATAATTTCATGAGGAAGAACCAAACACAATCTTTTTCATTTAACAACAAAATAAAGAGGTAAGCAAGAACCCTACCTCTTTTAGCATTCCTGGCAAGATTTTGAAGAAGGGCCCAACCCGCAGCTGTAGAAATCCTTCCCTTCCCAAAATCCCCAATCTTCTCCATCAAAAATTTTTTTCTTCCAAAAAAATCAACAACCCCCAAAATATTTTCCAACCTAGGTTAAAAGAATGAAATTTTTGACCTAATTTCTAATTTCGAATTTAAGTACTTTTTATAATAAAAAAAATGAAAATAATCATTCTTTTCAACTATTCAAATAATCTAACTTGCTTTTCTAATTAAAATTAAAATGCTTCTCTCTCATTTAATTTTAATTTTCTCAATATTAACTAAGCTAACATTTATATTTCACAATATTGACGAGGATAAAATATTTTAATTAAATGAATTCCCAAAATCAATCTTTCACACTATATCAAATATACATATAATTTAAACTTGCTTTTCTAATAAGAATTGATTTTCTTAAGTAAAATTAACCTTTCTATTCCAAAAAGAAAAAAGGGATTAAATTATTTCTATTTCGAAAAACTTTAAATCTTCCCGTTTCAAAATGCATAAATTAAATAAATTCACGATTTTTAAATTAACCTTTAAATTAAACTTGCTACGAACATGAATAGAGTGATCTTTTTAATTAATGATCAATCACATGAAAGAACCTATTTATTTTAATTCCTCAATTACTAATGCGTAAATGAACACATTAAATCAAATTTAATAATTAAGATAAAATGCACAATTTTTTAACCACACGCAAGGCATGCAAACCAAGAAAACTGACCAAATGCACAACCTGCAAACCCAAATGAAAAGGGAAACTGATGGACCATAGGTGATGCTCACTTGAGCATGACTATGGTAAAATGAGGGTTTTATGACCACCTAACCCAAATTCTAAGGGCGAAAGAGGTATACTCAACCCTGCAAATCCAGGTGAAGATGAACCTCGCACCACGACAGTACTGTACCTACAATCTCCTGCAACCAAGAGTCTCACAAGCATACATATATATATACATGTTTATTTAATGAAGGTGTTAGCTTGAGATCAAAACTAGAATTAGGGAAACAATTAAACTTACATAAGAATCGATGCGAAAGCACATTAATAGGTATGCACAATAATCATATTATCTAATCTACAACATTACATCATGGTAAATCAACCGTTCAAGAATGCCACATAGCCAAGGTCAAACCAATTTTTACAAAGCCAACTAGGGTAGGGGCACTACACTTTATGAATGTCTTGTGATGCTATTTGGACTCACAAATACTCCCAACACATTCATGAGACTCATGAATGAAGTACTCAAAGACTATATTGGTAAATTTGTTGTTTATTTAGATCACATCTTTATTTTTAGAAAGTTTAAAGATGAACATCTTAAGCATATAGAAATTGTATTGAGGAAACTATATGATGAGCAACTAACCATCAATTTGGAGAAATGTGAGTTTATGAAACAAGAATTGATATATCTTGGGTTTGTAATCTCAAAAGGTAATTTGAACATGGATACCTCTAAAGTGGAAGCCATAATCAATTCTCCTACACCTAACACAACAAGTGAAGTAAGAATTTTTCATGGCTTGGAACAATTCTATAGGAAGTTCATCAGAGGATTTAGTGAGATATGTGCACCCATGCTTGATACAATCAAAAAAGGTATGAAAACCAAGTTTCAATGGAAAAAAGAAGAAAAAAGAGGATTTGATCTCTTGAAGATAAAGGTGGCTACTCAACTGGTACTAATTCTTCCAAGCTTTGACAAGCTCTTTACCATTGAATGTGATGCAAGCAACATATCGGTTGGAGTAGTTTTAAGCCAAGACAATAGATCAATTGAATTTTTCAGTGAGAAGCTCAATGATGACAAGAAAATCTATTCCTCTTATGATTTGGAGTTGTATGCAATTGTTCAATCTCTTAGAAAATGGAGGCATTATTTATTGCCTAAAGGATTTGTGGTTTATACTGATAATCAAACTCTTAGCTTTCTCAATTCATAGGAAAAGTTGAATCATAGGCATATTAAATGGGTAGAGTATTTGCAGTCATATACCTTTACCATTAAACACAAGAAGGGAAAATGTAATAAATTAGCTGATGCATTAAGTAGAAGGTTGCTAACAGTGCAATAAGTGCAGCTCAAGATCATTGGAGTGGATAGTTTCAAGGGTTTGTATCAAGATGATGAAGACTTTCCTGCTGCCTACAAGGTTTGTCAAGAGTTTAGAAACCATTTTCATAGTGAATATGTAGATTAAACCTTACAAGATGGTCTATTATTTAAAGGAGGACATCTATGTGTGCCTAAAGGGTCTATGAGAGAAAATTTGATGCAAGAGAAGAACAATGGATGCCTAAGTGGACATTTTGGCATGAATAAGACTTTGGAACTTGTTCAAAGATTCTACTATTGGCCTAATATGCAAAGGGATATCAGGAAATATGTGGAACAATGTGTGGTTTTCCAAAGAGCTAAAGGTACCTCTTCCAATTATAGTCTTTATCATCCTCTACCTATCCCAAATAGTCCATGGGAGTGTGTAAGTATGGATTTTGTTATTGGTTTGCCTAAAACCAAATCAAGTTTTGATAGCATCTATGTGGTGGTAGATAGGTTTAGCAAGATGGCCCATTTATTCTATGTAAGGTCACTCATGATGCTATTCATATTGCTCATTTGTTTTTCAAAGAAGTTATTAGAATTCATGGTTTACCTATCAACATTGTATTAGATAGAGATGCAAAGTTTTATTGGTCAGTTTTGGAAGACTTTATGGAAGATATTAGGTACTAACTTGTCTTTCAGTTCAACCTATCATCCCCAAATGGATGGACAAACAAAGGTGGTCAATACAACACTTGGAAACCTTCATAGATGTTTGACAAAGGAGTATGGACAAGCTTGGGATCAGATCATCCATCAAGCTAAGTTTTCTATAATGATAGTGTGAATAGATCAACCGGTAAGAGCCCTTTGGAGATTGTATATGGACTTCATCCTAGAGGTGTTTTGGAGCTCAGAGATGTTGTACAGATAGGACAAAAGAGTGGACATTCTATGGACATGGCTCAATCCATGAAAAAGATTCATGAATAGGTTAGGCAAACCCTACTAGACACCTCTCAAAGAATCAAAGAAAAAGTAGATGAGAAAAGAAAGGATATACAATTTTATATTGGGGACTTGGTCATGGTCCACTTGAACAAACAAAGACTTCAGAAAGGTGTCCCTAGTAAACTTTAGATGAGGAGGATTGGTCCTTGTACAATCTTGGCAAAGTATGGCAACAATGCTTACAAATTAGACCTACCCAGAGATATGGCTTTATCTCCCATTCTCAATGTTGCAGATTTGGTGCAGTATAAGGGCACACTTCTAGTGGAAGGAAGTAGAGTCTTAGAGGTCTCTCAGGCACTTTCAGATCTATCCTTACCACCTGCACCCATTCCATAGGCCGAGAAGGTGTTAGACTCTAGAGTTCTCAAGAAGAAAAGGCATACTTTCTATATGGAGTAATTGATCAAATGGTAGGACCTTCCAGCATCTGAGGCTACTTGGATACCTAAGGTAGACTTTATAAGCTTGGAGTTCCCCTTTCTTTGTTTCCTAAAGGAGTCACTTGACTTCTTTCTCATTGGGAGAGTATGGTGCAGGAGCACTTAGTTTTGAGTGCATTTTCTATATTTTTGTGTGTTAGTTTTTATTTTGGTATAGGTTTGTGAATAATGGACTACTCATATGTCCACATGTGTGTTGGATATGCATTTGGAGGATGAATGTCAACTAGATCATGTATTTACTCAATTTTGGTTTATGAGCCCTTGTGAGCCTAAAGTGGCATAAACTTTCATTTTGGTGTAAAATGGCTTGTAACACCTTATATGGCATTTGGACATGTCATTTTAATTTTTTTAAGCAATTCTAGGAGGTTTAGGATGAGTAGCAATGCATGGAATGTAAAAATGCACATTTTGGCAAAAGTTGTCATTGTTGCTTGACAACATTTTGCAACTTTGAGCAACTTTTTGCATCGTTGAGCACATCAGTAGTTAGGAAACTGATGAAGAGCTGGTTAGGATTTAGATGTCATATAAAATTATCTGAGAAGGAATGTAAATGCATTGGCAAAAGCCTTGAGCATGTTTGAATACATTTGTAAGAGATTTTCCTGAATTTACCTTCCATTTTTCTAAAACTTTTGAGCAGTACTCTGTACTTAATGGATTGATTATACTATTGTTCTTTCATGGTTTCTTTGTACATAGTTTTTTAGTTCTCAAGACGTGTTTGTAGTCATTTCTAGTGTAGATTTGAAGTGTGTATTGATTTTACATTGCTCTTAGCCTAGGCAAGGGTTTAAGACCCCAATTATGATTCCAGCTTGAAATCCCTTGAGTTTTGCTCAATAACCCTTTGGACTCGAGAAATGGAACCTTTGTAGAGTGTAAATAAATTTTTTTTTGGCCTAGAAGTCATTGAAAGGGTATTTGGCATCATTTCCTAGGCGAGCTCAGTCATAGCCCAGTTAGAAAAATGATTGAAAAATTGCATATGCTTGCAGGGATGATCAATTATGCAGATGCCAAGTGTTTGGCCTGAGTAAGAAAGGTGTGGTAGAGCCTATGTGGAAGGTTGGAGGTATGACTGACTAGAGAAGACAATGAACCCTTTGAAGAAGACAACAATGTCCCAAAACCTTGCATAAATGTCATTTTTGGGGTTCTGTACTTGTACGGACAGACCCGACTTCCTCACTTGATGGATTCAAAAGTTCTTCCAAAGGGTATTCAGATCCTAGTAGAGCTTGTTAGGGTCTTTGAGTTATTTTTGAGAAATTCCCCAATAACCGGTTAGGTAGGGCTAATTGGGGCTCTAGGGCTACTAGGCCTAGAAAATAGGAGAAAGAGGGAGCGATGAAGAAGTGAAGCAAAACCAATTGGAAAATTGGTTGATTAGCATAGAAATACCTTAAGAACACCTACTACAACCCCTGCAAGTATATGTTGGAAGATTTCATAGTGTTGAGGTTTGATTTACCCTTGTGAATCTCAACCATGCCTCAACAACTATTGAGAGCAATCTGATAGGGAGCACTCCTAGAGAGTTTGAGTGTTTTGGGGTGTTGGAAAACTAGTGAAGAGTGAAGGGAGCCCACTAATTTATCACTCAACTTCCTATTGAGCAAGGTGAGACTCTCTTTGAGAGTCCCTCCCCATCACCAACACATATAGATGTTTTAACAAGAGATTGCAGAGAATTGTGGAGAGTGCTAATGTCAAGGTAGATGAGCTAAATATAATTCAAATCAGAGTTTATGAGCAATAACCGATAGTGTAAATGATTATATCTGAACTAGTAAAACCTTTACTAAAACAAAATGTTAAGCCTTTTACTCTGATAGTATCAAAAAATTCAATAGTAACTGAGGAACAGGAAAGAGGAATGGAGAATCAGAAGACTCCTAGGTATGTAAGGCTGAATCATTCAGAAGACCAGATCATTGGATATTGTTCACTTGATGATGATTGTAATGTATTCATCACTTGTTGTCATTAATGAAACACTCTCACACACACATATGATTACATTTACTACTGGTGTAACTTCAATTGGTTTACACTGTCAACCGGTATGTTTAAGGTTTATTTCTAACCAGTACTTTGTCTCAACCGGTATCTGCATAAGAGATAACCTCTGGCTACACTAAGTCAACATCAAAATGAAAATGAAGATGAAGATGGAGATCAAGCTAAAGATTCTAGGACAACCATTCACATGTTTTATTCCAATTGGTCTTGACTATTCTAACCGGTATCTGTTTTTGTGATGAGTTACCAGGACTGTTTTCTTGGCTGTCATTTTCTTTGTGATGAGTTATGTTTACTTGTCTAGATACACTGCACCTAGGAAATTGTGTTGTGATTTCCTTAGGCCGACATAAGATATGAATGTCTATTTAAAGGCATCTTAGTGAATCATTTAAAAAGGATAATTGATAGAGAGTTATTATGTGAATACTGAGTGAAATCTTTTGTTGAAGAGTGATAAGTGCTAAGATCAAGAGTAGTGTTGAATGTACTTAGAATGATCTGATCAAGCAAGTATTGTGCTACTCAAAATAGATCAAACCATTCTTGTTGTTTTCTAATCATTACAATAGAATCAAATCCCCTAACCAGGTAACCTCTAACAAGCTTCATTGTACAAATCCTCTAACAAGGTGATCCATTAGTTTGGATTCCCAAATCCTCCAACAAGGTTATTCCTAACAAGGTAGTAATATTAATAGGGTATAAGCTTCTAATCAAGCTTGGGATCTCTAACAAGATTCACTCCTAGCAAAGCACTTTACTATAGATAGTTAACTTGTGAGTTCCATCTCATTGTGGTTTTTACCTATTTGGGTTTTCCATGTATAAACACTTGGGTTATGGTGGATGTTGTTATTTCATTTTGGATAGCATTTATTTTGTTTAAATGCTTGGTTAAGTTCATCTTCCGATTAGTGTTTGAAGTAGTGTTTGTTTTGGTGTCACTGATTCACCCCCCCCCCCCTCTCAGTTCGTTTCAAGTCCATCAATTGGTATCAGAGCCTAACTTATTTAAATCATAACCACTTAGAAGGGAGTCTTGAAACTACCATGGGGGATAGGATCTACTTCGAGATGTTTAGAGAGCTAGAAGCTAGCAGAAATGAAATTGAATCCCTTAGGGGCAAGCTAAAAGTTTCTCAAGTCAAAAGGAGAGAACTATTTGGAAATTGTTAGAAATATCTGACAATAGTTCTTCAGATGAAGCCAATATTGATGCTTTAGCAGAAGAAGTTGAAAAGTTGTAAGGTGAGAAAAAGAATCTAAGGAGAGAGCTAGAAGGTCTCACTATCCGCATGAGTCAGGAACTGGAAGTCAGAAGAGTTGTTGAAGATCTTATCAAGGAAATAGATCAAGAGATTTTAAAGATCAAATGGGAAAGAGACACTATGCATGAGGACTTGATTGCTGAAATAGAAGAAAAGGAGAACCTAAAGCTAGACCTTGAGTTGGCATCATCTCTGAAAGAGAATCTATCTAAGCACAATAAAGATCTTGTCAAAATGCTTACTGAAGCTAATGAGAAATTGGAGAAGTTCATCAAAAGTTATACCATGCTAGAAGAATAAGTTCAATCATAAAGAATGAAGGGTGATATCTCTGGACTTGGTTTTCATACAACTGAAAAAGGTGAATACTCCAATACAAAGAGCAACTATCTAAAGAACAAAATTCCTCCTAAAGTCAATAAGACTACCAGTAAGAAGGGTTTTGTGCATGTCTTCTTTATTTTCCATAAGCCTGGTCATGCTTCAAATGTTTGTAGAGATAAACCTAACAAAAATGCAAATTACAATACTAATGTTAGGTATGTGTCTAGAAATTTTGAAGGTCATTGCTACACTTGTGGAATGTATGGGCATAGACATATTGCATGCAGATATGGAGCAAACAATCCTATACCACACATGCATCCTAGACCAAATGGTGAGCGGACAAGGAACTTTGATAACCGGGTAAACTAGAACTGGCAAAGATCCTATGGCAACCGGTTTAGTCCATTTGAAATGGAAAAGCTAACAAATGTTGTTTGCAGCTTTTGTAGTAACTTTGGTCATGTGGCAATGAACTACAGAAGAAGAATAGGAAGAGGAAATGCAGGACCTTGGAGATCATCTAGTATGGCCTTCTACCACTACAACAAGCCAGGGCACTTAGCAAAGTTTTGCAGATCAAGAAATAGCAAATTGGTCAACTCTTTCAAGGATCAGAAAGGCAAGTAGAAAGGTAATGTTGAGGAAACTAGAGAGGATATGAATTAGATTTGGAAGCAGAAAAGTGATGACTTTCTTGGAGAATAAATTGTTCCTTCACCCATTGAAGATAATCCAGCACTGATGACTTAAGCCTAATTAACATGGCTATGGGGAGCTTAACGGTAAAACATCTTTGGACACCTTTGTAAAATGAGTGGGAAAGAATTTTTGAATTTTGAATTTTGGTGACTTTTTGTTGACGTGTTATCAACCGATATTTCACTTAAGTGGTAAATAAAATTAGGGTTTGTAACCTAAAAGTGTGAGCATTTATTATGGTTGGTAAAAAGGATAAAAACAAGTTTTACCTTATCATTTTTACCCTAACTCTTTTGAAAAGGAAATTTGAAGCGATTGTAGAGCAGAACAAGATTGTCTTGGTGTAGATTGATGAATTACTTTGTGATTAGAGAGATCTAATATCTTCAAAATATTTTAGGAAGGATACTCCTAAACTTGATGGAACCAAACATGTTTCTATCAAATGGAATTTTCTGAAAGAGAATGTTGAAGCAAAAGAAGTAAAACTAGTTTAAGTAAATACTAAAGAGTAGATTGTAGATATTTTCACTAAGCCTTTGCCTAAGGATACTTTTGAATATCTAAGAGATCAACTTGGGGTAATACCCCCACCAATAGAGACTTAGACAGTTGATGTTTATCATCAACCGGCAGAACTAACAGAGAAATATTTTACTCCAGTTTTTTATGAGGAGAGCTACTTCTCAGGGGGACTAGTAGGTATACTGAATAAGTTGGTAATTTGTATTTGAACTTGGTTTCTATAAAGCTTTGTCATTTGATGTCAAAGGGGGAGAGAGTGATATGGAAAAACACAAGATAAAAATATATTGCCCCTAGGAGGAGAGACTCTATCTTTGGGGAGAGATTGTTATTTTGGGAGAGATTAATTACTCTCTACATTTGAATTTGGTTATGATCTTTTTTGGAGATTGTTGGTTTTTGGTATTTGGCATTTCTATTTTGGCACTTTGATGGTTTTTCCATCTTTTGTTGCCATCAATGCCAAAGGGGAAGATTGTTGGTATTTTGGATATGTTGATATGGTTTTGTCATTGATGTCAACATCTATTAACAACTCTGGTTAACACTTGAAAATTGGCAATGTTCACCAGCAGATAAGTGACTTATGCACAGACACTGGTATCTGGTTCACTGGCAAGATATATTGTACACCGACACTTGGAACAACATGGAGAATACTTGGTTATGTCAAAGACATCGTTTGGACACTTTTTCTTGGAGATTTGTTCATTGGTATATTTGTAATTGCATATTTGTTGTTATCGGCAAATAGGTCCAGGATAAGCACTAACAGGCTTATCTATTCCAGATTAGCACGACACATCATGGAGATGATTTATTATTGTTGTAAATGCATTCAATCGACATGTTGTATTGGTTATTGCATTGGTCATTGATTTATTTGTAAATTGATTTTATTGTAATATCTTGTAGAGCTGACCTACTAAAATTGGTCTTAGGTTATGGTATAAATATAAGATCTTATTTGTAAGATCAAATGGTGAATGTGAGAAGGATTGTAATTTAGTATATGCAAAAATAAGCAGAGCTATACATGCAGACATCTCTTGAAGGTTGATGGAAGGTTTGGTGAAGGCTTATTAGAACTAAACTAGTACTGAATCCAGCATATGAAGATGCTATTTTGAGTAGTACATCATCATTAGATTTAACCATCCAATTGTAGTCAGTGTGACTCCCATTTGTGATTGAGAAGTGAGCTCTAGATGCTTGGCCTTTTTGCATGTGCAGACCCCATTTGTATACACATACTATCTATAGTAGTATCATCTGTTTGTGGGTAAGGTTTCCCACCATGGTTTTTCACCTTACAGGGTTTCCACGTACGAATATTGGTGCTATGTGCTATGGATGTTATTATCTTTCTATTTCATACATTAATCTTTACCAGTACTGTAATTAACTAATAAAACTATCTACTAGCATAAAGTTTGGTTTACTAGTATTAAGCATAAAGGTTGTTTTAAGTTCTTTTGACTTGAATTTTCTTGACAACTGATTCACCCCCCCCTCTCAGTTTTCTCTGGGACCTAACAAGATCAATCATGATTTATTGGTCGGCTATGCTAATACCCTGTTATCATTGCCTAAAGATAAAAAGAAGGCAAAATTAGACATTGTGGCAGTCCAAGTTGTACCAACTGAAACTAGTACTACACCTATAGCTAAAGTGAAAGGAAAGAAAAAGAAGTTTGATGAAAAATATCTTGTGAAAAAGACCACAAGGATGACTTGGAGTGTCCTAACCAAGAAGGAACCAACACCTGAAGTATATGTAAAGAAGGAGAATGCACCAAAGAAGAGAAATCAGAAATTGATTTTGTAACCAGAGTTTGAGGGTACAAATTCTGAAGAAGAACCAAAGAAGGAAAAAGCAACTAGAAGAACACTTAAGAAGGTAAAGGTAGTGCCAAAGGAAACTACACCTATAGATATTGCTACCTACAAACCTGGCATAGTTTTTGAGAGAATAATGACGTCATTAGGAAGAAACAGGTTTGATAATGTCAAAGAAAATTTTGATTCTTTTACTAAAGATGAGCAGAAGCAAGTCCCAATCTATCATCGGATGGAATTAGTTCTTTAACTGATGAATAAAAAGCATATTTTGATTTTAAAGTAAGAATATTGAAGCTTCTTAATACAAAGAGGTTAGTTGTTGAGTCTGAGACACATCAGCTAGCTTGTATAATCAAATAGAGGGAAGAAATTATCTACTCTAGCAATAAGGATGATACTATAGATGATGTTCCTCAACTGGAAATGGATGAAGAGGAAATTGTTCAAGCTGACGTAGTCTACCCAATCAAGAAGAAGGATGATTCCATTATTATTGTTGATGAAGATGTTTAGGACATAGTAGACCTATCTGGAGACATCACTGCACCAGATATGGATCCTCCTACAATCACTGAAGTATAGGTTACTTGAGTTGATCAATCAAGTACTCAACTAGAAGTGGACAATGAACCAACAACAGAACAACTGGAGAAACCCCAATCTCCACCAGTCACTAAAAATACTCAAAAGGAGTCTACTGAGAAAATTGTCACTCATGTAATTGAAGAGACAATAGAGAAGAACATAGAAAGACATATCATAAAGAGTGTACCTCCTGAACCGGTGAAGCAGAAACTACTTGAAGATAATGATAATGATTCTCTAAGTATTTCAGGACCCATTGATATGAACACTTTGAGCACATCTAAAACGATGAAGATTGCTAATGTTATGCAATCTCAAGCACACAAGAAGAGACTGAAAGAGAAAAGGATTGAAGCAGAGACAATCTAGAATGCAGTAGAAATTTTGTCTGATTTACTACCGAAAAATAGTTGTTACACATCTTCCTACCCCTATCAACAAACTCGGTCAGCTAGATGCAAATGCATTTGATCAAATCAGGTCACTTGAAGATGTTGCTCAAATGTTCGCTGAGAAGAGCCACAAGAAGAAATATGGAGATAAACTAGAAAAGAACATTGAAAATGGAAAAATGGCCTTATCTAATAATGGAACTCTATTGAAGAAAGATATTGAATCTGGAGGAAAGTATCTTGCCTCTACCTCCAATATTACTTTCTTTTATTTTGATATTTCTAAAAGTCAAGTTGAAACTGAGAAAGAAATAGAAAGGTTATGCAAGGCATATGTCCCACTCCAGGACTCCATTCATGCCTTTAACTGGTCTATAGATGAATTGCATGACATATTGAATAGGAATGATAATGAGAAGGCTAAGAGATTCTGATCTCTAAAAGAGCTCAAGAGTCTTCTCACATCATAGGTCGACATTCTTCAGAGAGTCTACTCCAATGCAGAAGCTATTCTTGCTACCCCTGAAACCTACATGCTAGACTCAATGGAAGAATTCCATTCCCAGTTGGTGTCTACATTTGAGTACACTGCTAACATACTAGAATCATGGGAAAATGCTTTATCCCAGATGAAGAAACACTTCAATGATATTTTCATGAGATTAGCCAATGCATGAACTTTTTTTAAAGTTGTAATATATGTTGAACACTTTGATATAGATTTTCTATCTATATGTATATATTTTACTTTTTCATTTTGTCATTATTGTCAAAGGGGGAGTATAATATGTATGTGTGTTTTTGAAAATTTTGTATTTATGCATCCATTAAGCGGGAGCATTGCATTCGAGAGAAGTATGAGTATATGTGTAAATATGTTGTGTATGCACACTTAGCGATACTGTATTACTCTAAAAAATTTCTAAGTGTTGCCATCAATGCGAAAGGGGGAGATTGTTAGCTTGATGATGATTGTAATGTATTCATCACTTGTTGTCATTGATGAAACACTCTCACAAACACATATGATTACATTGACTACTGGTGTAACTTCAATTGGTTTACACTGGCAACTGGTATGTTTAAGATTT
This sequence comes from Cryptomeria japonica, assembly GCF_030272615.1. NCBI lineage: Eukaryota > Viridiplantae > Streptophyta > Pinopsida > Cupressales > Cupressaceae > Cryptomeria > Cryptomeria japonica. The sequence goes on along the minus strand of NC_081410.1, from coordinate 83,304,464 downwards.
ATCTCTAATTGGTGCTTTGTGTCAACTAGTATGTGCATAAGAGATAAACTCTGACTACATTAAGTCAGTATCAAACTGAAAATGAAGATGAAGATGGAGATCAAGAGGAAGATTCCAAGACAATGGTTCACATGTTTTATTCCAACCGGTTTTGACTGTTCTAACTAGTATTTGTTTTTGTGATGAGTTACCAACACCTTTTTCTTGGCGGTCATTTTCTTTGTGATGATTTATGTTTACTTGTCTAGATACACTGCACCTAGGAAATTGTGTTGTTATTTCCTTAGGCCGACATAAGATATGAATGTCTATTTAAAGGCATCTTAGTGAATCATTTAAAAAGGATAACTAATAGAGATTTGTTATGTGAATACTAAGAGAAAGATTTTTTTGAAGATCAATAAGTGCTAAGATGAAGAGCAGTGTTGAATGTACTTAGAAAGATCCGATCAAGAAAGTATTGTGCTACTTAGAATAGATCAAACCATTCTTGTTGTTTTCTAACCATTACAATAGAATCAAATCCCCTAACCGAGTAAGCACTAACAAGCTTCATTGTACAAATCCTCTAACAAGGTGATCCATTAGTTTGGATTCTCATTTCCTCCAGCAAGGTTACTCCTAATAGGGTAGTACTCTTAATAAGGTATAAGCTTCTAATCAAGCTTGGGATCTCTAACAAGATTCGCTACTAGTAGAGTACTTCCTAAGACCTTAAATGGTCAGTTATCTATTACTACAGATAGTTAACTTGTGAGTTCCATCTCACTGTGGTTTTTACCTATTTTGGTTTTCCACGTATAAACACTTGGGTTATGGTGGATGTTCTACTTTATGTGGATGTTGTTATTTCATTTTGGATAGCATGTATTTTTTTTAAATGTTTGGTTAAGTTCATCTACCAGTTAGTGTTTTAAGTAGTGTTTGTTTTGGTGTCACTAATTCATCCCCCCCTCTCAGTGCTTTTCAAGTCCATCGGAGATAAGAACAATGGAGTGAAGAAAAGAAGGAGATTGGCATCTAATGAGGTATGTTTAATTTGTCAAGTTGAACCGGTGTCAGTAATTGAAGCATGTAAAGATGAAAGTTGGTTGAAAGCTATGGAAGAAGAATTATATTAGATCGAGAAGAATAATACATGGAATTTAGTTCGTGGGCCTAAAAATAAGAATGTTATTGGGACTAAATGGGTTTTTAGGAATAAATTAAATGAAGATGGACAAGTGGTAAGGAATAAAGATAGATTGTTTCTAAAGGATATTCTCAGAAGGAAGGAATTGATTATGGTGAAACTTTTGTACCGGTAGCTAGGATTGAAGCTATAAGATTATTTATTGCCTATGCTACACATAAGAACTACAAGGTTTATCAGATGGATGTTAAGTTTGTCTTTCTGAATGGGGATCTTGATGAGGAAGTTTATATTGAGCAACCTGATGGTATTTCAATTTCAGATGATAAAACCATGGTTTGCACGTTAAGGAAATCTTTATATGGATTGAAATAGGCACCTAGAGCTTGGTATGCAAGGTTAGATAAATATCTTTAGAAATGTGGTTTCACTAAAGGTAATGTTGATAGTAATTTGTATTATAAAATCACTAATGATGATATACTAATTATTGAGGTCTTTGTTTATGACATCATTTTTGGAGGTGAAGATAATTTATGCATGGAATTTTCTAAAAATATGGAGAAATAATTTAAAATCTCTATGATTGGTGAAATGAAATGTTTCTTAGGTTTGCAGATTACTTAGATTGATAAAGTTATTTTCATCTATCAAACTAATTATGCTAGGGAATTGTTGTGGAAATTTGGTATGGAAGATTCTAAACCGGTAGGTACTCCTATGGTTACTAGTGAGAAATTGACAAGGAAAGATGTATCTGCATTGGTAAATCCTACAAGATACAAGTCTATGATTGGAGGTCTACTATAATTGACTCAGACTAGGCCTAACATATTGAATGTTGTTTGTATCAAATCAAGATATCAAAGTGATCCTAGAGAGAATCATGAGAGTGTTGTGAAAACAATTTTAGATACTTACAAGGTACATCTGAATATGGTTTGTTTTACCCTAAGGATGATGACTTTACTTTATGTGCATATACAGATGTAGATTGGGCAGGTGATGTTGATGACTAGAAAAGCACTTCCAGTGGAGCTTTATTTTTTTGAAAGAAGTTGGTTTAATGGATCAACAAGAAATGGTCATGTACTTTTTTATCTACTATTGAAGCTGAGTATGTTGTTGCTTCTACTAACTGTACATAGGTTCTATGGATGAAGCAAATGTTGAAGGACATTATAGTGCATTGTATTGGATCGGTTGTAATCCACTATGATAAATTTGCTACTATAGACATATCAAAGAATCCAGTATTTCACTCTAAGACAAACCACATATCTATCAAGTATAAATTTTTGATGGAGGAGGTGGAAGAAAATGAGGTTAGACTAGTTTATGTAAACACTAAAGAGAAGATTGCAGACATTTTCACTAAACCTTTGCCTAAAGAATCATTTGAATACCTCAAAGGCTAATTAGGGGTTTCTGCCCCTCCGATAGAGAACTGATTAATGCTTTTTGGCATCAGTCTGGTATGCATTATTAGAGATATAATTCACTCTGGATTGATGTGCGGATGCTAATGCTTAAGGAGAGTAGTTAGCCTTTTGATTTAGTGCTTTTTAATTTTTTCTTTGATATTTTTGTCAGATTTCTAGCATTTATGTCAAAGGGGGAGAGATATTCCTGTGAAACACTTAAGGGATGTCTACATTAGGTAGAGTATATTTTAGTACTTCATTACTATATTCTTTTGTGGGAGATTTGTTTGGCATTTCTTGTCACTTGGATGTTTTTGACATCTAGTGTTGCCATCAATGCCAAAGGGTGAGATTGTTGGCCATTTGGAGGAATTGATTATGTGTTACATTGATGTTTTGATATTTATGGCAACACCAACTATTTTTGGTTTCTTTATTGGCATCCTTCTAGTCCCGATAGGCATTTTGGTTTCTAGTTGGACTAGATCATGATGATCCAGTATGCTCCGGTATGTTTGGTTTATGGAATTGGCTTATTCATGCTACTCAAATTCATGTTCAGTCAGTTGGTCTTGTTCTCATGATTGGATGCTATCATATATGTTTGCAATCTTGGTTTGCTATTCCGGCGAGTGTTTCACTAGCAAAGCTTTGTTTAAGATCTTTGATATTATGCATAAATGGTGTTGGTGTGACCTCTAGTGGAGATTCAGGATGTTGATGGTGATTGTGTTCAAGACTTGGTTGATTGGGATCATTTCTTTAGCATGTGTGTGGACCTAAATTGGGTCCTGGTTTATCTAGGTTATGGACTGACTTAATGTAACATGTGGATCGAACTTCTCGATGTGTCTCATGATGATATTTTATGTAATTAAGTAATTGTTTTATTGTCTAGTGTCTGACCTTATTTTTTGTGGTCGACGATTTGTATATATGATGTAAGATCTCATTGTAGATAATATAGTAATGGGATATGGATATGTAATGTGTGAATAATGTAATAATTATTTAGGCATGTAAGAGGATGTAGTCCTCTGGTATTGAGCTTAACTAGAATTGTACTCAGGCATAAGAGATGCTATCTTTGCAGTTCATTCATTCTTCTAGATTGTAGTCTGGATTTCTATGTAGTTAGTGAGACTCCTTTTGTGATGATCAATATGGTCTAGGCTATTGGCCTTCCTACAAGTGTAGGCCCCTCAATTGTAATTCACATACTTACTACAAAAGTATTATCTGACTATGGGTCGGCTTCCCATCGTGGTTTTTCTCTTTGCTGGGTTTTCCACATAAAAATCTTAGTATCATGTGGATGGTATTTATTCTCTTATTGTTGTTTATTCTTAATTAGTTTATCTACTATTTTGGTAATTGGTTTATGCATTCTGTGATGGTATGATGAAAGAATAAGGATCCGGTCAACTACTGTGAGAGGGGGGGGGGAAATTAGTAGATAGAAAACTGATATAAACTTTCACCAATCTCAAAATCTACCTCTCAAAGAAAACTCTAAACTGACAAGTTTAAACACTGAACTTCAAATGCAATAAAACTAACAAGTTAAACCAATTGACTGTTATAATAGACTAATAGCAAAACATCTCTGAAACTCACAAACCATTTAAATGAATCATTGAAATATTTTACTGACATAAGTAAAACCTCATTTCAGATTGCTATTAGTTAACATAGTATATCAAAGTGGATTTACCAGTTAAGCAATTCAACCATAATAAGCATTACCACAAAAAAATTCACCACTTGACACAATATTTTGACATAGAAATCGAAATAGGAAAAACCATGGTGGGGATGAATACCCACAAGTATTCTGAACTCTTATGAAGTTCGTCTTGTTAGGAGCCAAGCCTGTTAAAGCTTTACAATAAGTCCTGTTAAGAACAAATCATGTTAGGGACCACCTGGTTAAGGGATTTAATTTAATGCCCTATTAGAAGTAATACCCTATAAGAAGTAACCTTGGTAGATGATTTCAAATCCAAGCTAATGGATCACCTAGTTAGAGGATTTGAATAACACTAATCTTGTTAGAGCTTACCCAGTTAGGGGATTTGACTGTTATAATTGTTAGAAAACAACATGAGTTTGTTGATCTATTTTAATAGCACTACACTTTCTTGTTTAGATCCTTTTCATGCTCCTATCTTCCTTTACATATACTGCAGATACATCATCTGGTTCGGTAACTACACTCTTACTCTCAACTACAAATTGCCAACACTTCAACAAAATAACTCATCGACCTTATAAACAAAACAATAGGTTGGTAACACATCACAAACCTAATTCTCTCATAGGGATTAAAAACAAATTGGTTCAAGTATGACCATTGGATTACATAACAATCACTGCACATAATTCAAGATAACCTCTAGTGCTTCTTGACCATTTGAAACTCTTCTCATACAACATGCATACGTGTAATAATCATTACTGCTAATCATTAGATCATAAACCAGTACAACTAATTCACCAAACTTAGTCAGTTAGGGTTTATCATATCAAGAGGTAGGGTTTACCGGTTCACCTCTCCATTTCATAGAAATATTGGTTTCCTCCACAAACTCTCCTATCAGTTGAAGTTCCCTTCACTAACTCTTCCTACTAGTTAGAAAACAACATTATAACTATTGGTATTTTGGTATGGTTTTGTCATTGATGTCAACACCTGCTAAATACACCTACTTTGGAGATCCAGCAACATTCACTGGCAATCAGTAAACTGTTCAAACAATCACCGGTATATGGTTAACTGGTAGGATATAATGTTCACCGGTACCTGCAATGACATGGAAGACACTTGGTAATGTCGAAGACATCATGTGGACACTTTTCCTTGAAGTAATATCATTGGTATATTCTTATTTGCATATTTGTTTTTATCGACAAATAGGTCCAAGTTATCTAGGGTTACACCGGCAGGTTTATCTTTTCCAGATCAGCATGGCGCACTATGGAGATGATTTATTTTTGTTATAAAAGCATTAAGCTGACATGTTCAATCGGTTATTGCATCGGATATTGTATTATTTTAAAAATGTTTTATTGTAATATCTTGTAGAGCTGACCTACTAAAATTGGTCTTAGTGTATGGTATAAATGTAAGATCTTATTTGTAAGATCAAATGTGGAATGCGAAAAATATTTAAGGAAGGATATATGTGAGATCAAGAAGAGATATACACAAAGACATCATTTGAAGGTGAAGTTAGGTTTTTGTAGAAGCATATCAGCATTACACCGGTACTGAATCTAGCATATGAAGATGCTATTTTGTGCAGTACATTCTCATTGGATTTAACCATCCAACTGTAGTCAGTGTGACTCCCATTTGTGTTTGAGTAGTGAGCTCTAGGCTGTTGGCCTTTCTGTATGTGTAGACCCCTCTTTGTACACTTACTATCTGTAATAGTATCATCTAATTGTGGGTAAGGTTTCCCACCATGGTTTTTCCCCTTATAGGGTTTCCACGTACAAATATTTGTGTCATGTGTTGTGGTTGACTTTGTGCTTATGTTTCATGCATTAATTCTTACCGGTACAACATTTCCTGTTAACACTATTTACCAGCATAATTAACTGTCTTACCGGTATTAAGCAATAAGTTGGTTAATAAGATTTTGGTTTGAATTTATTAGACAACTGATTCACCCCCCCCCCCACTCTCAGTTGTCCCCGGGACCTACAATTGGTCTTAGAGCCTAGTCCTCTTTTTTGTGGAAGTTTAACAACTTGAGGAGATCCAATGTCTACTAATTATTTCAGAAAGGATAGTCCTAAACTTGATGGAACCAACTATGGAATATGGAAAATCATAATGGAGACACATTTGAATTACATTGGTAAAGACATCTAGGAAGTTACTAAGAATGGTTATACTACTACTATAGCTGGTCAGCCTGCTCCTATTACTTTAGCTAAAGATGAAGAAAATGATTGCAAAGCAAGAGAAGCACTTTTGAGCACATTATCAGATCAACAAATCATGGGATTATCAGATAGATCTACTACAAAAGCTATTTGGGATCATTTGGAAACACTGAATGAAGGGGATTCCATAGTCAAAATTGCAAAACTTGAAAGCTTCCAAGTCAGGTATGAACATCTGAAAATGGAAGAAGATGAAAGAATTTCTGCTTTTATGGAAAGAGTAAATGAAATTGTTTTAGGTATCAAATGTCGTGGAGGAACCTTGAGTGAAGATGAGATTGTTTCAAAAATCTTAAGAGGTTTGCCACTGGAATATAAAATGAAGGTTACTACTATTAATGAGTTGAGAACAATGCCTAATACATCAGTAACTAGGGATACATTGATTGGAAAACTTTCATCTTTTGAAATTTAGGAATTTGGTCCTGTTGCTACTATAAAAACTGATTTGGCCTTCAAAGCATCAACATCATCTGCTCCATCTTTTGACAAATCAGACTGGAGAGCCTTTTATGCAAGAGAACTTGAAGAAACTAGGAAGGAGAATGAAGAGCTTGAAGAACTTGAAGCACTATTTGCAAGAAAAATGCCAAAAGGTCCAATTGGAAGTAAGTATGAAGGTAAAGCACCCTTTAAATATTTCAACTACAATAAGATTGGTCATATGGCTTCAAGATGCCTTGATAGACATGCTAGACTAAGAGAAGAAGCTAGAAGGACATAAAAACCTAATCCTAAATATCAGAGATACAGATTTAAGAAAAACAAAGATAAATCTTGTTACATTGCTGATGAAGGTGTGACTGATGATTCTGATGAGGATCCAGCAAACAACAGATGGGTCTTTGTTGCTATAACAGAAGATCAACCGGTACCTATTGCTCCACTGGTAGAACAAGCCCTAGCAGCTAAAGTTGAATCAAAGGATGAATGGATTATTGACTCAGGATGCTCACATCACATGACTGGAGACAAAGGCAAATTCTTGAACTTTCAAGAATACAATGGAGGTTTAGTAAGATTCGGAGATGACAAAGCCTATTCAATCAAAGGTAAGGGTTCAATATCTCTTGATGGTAAACATAACACTGACAATGTTTTCTATGTTGAAGGATTAAAATATAATCTTCTAAGTGTTGGTCAATTAGTTCAGAAAGGTTTTCAGTTACAATTTAAAAATGGAAAATGCAAAATCATGAATAGAACTGGTTTGGAAATTGCAACCGGTAATCAGACTAGAGGTAATATCTTTCATTTGAATAACAGTGAAAAGGCATGCTTAATTGCACATATAGATGAAAGTTGGCTATGGCATAAAAGACTATGTCATGTAAATTTTGATTGCATGGTAAAAATCAGTACTTCTAAGGCAGTTAGAGATCTACCTAAAAATATGAAACCTCAGAATACAATTTGCAAGGAATGTCAATTTGGAAAACAAGTTAGAACTAGTTTCAAAAGTATTTCAGAAAAATCCAATAATGCTCTTGATTTAATTCACATTGATTTATGTGGTCTGGCTAGAACTAAAAGCTTACAAGGTGATAGATATTTCATGCTAATTATTGATGATTATTCTAGAATGTGTTGGGTTACTTTTCTCAGGGAAAAATTAGAAGCACTTGGGAAGTTCAAACTATTCAAAGCAATGGTTAAAAATGAAACAGGTAAGAAAATTTAATGTTTAAGATCAGATCAAGGAGGAGAATTCACATCTAGAGATTTTAATACATTCTGTGAAGTAAATGGAATCAAAAGACAGTTATCAGCACCTTGGACACCACAACAGAATGGAGTTGTTGAAAGGAAAAATAGAACTATTTTGGATGCAACAAGAAGTATGTTATCAGAAGCAAATCTACCACATGTGTACTAGAGAGAGGCAATAAGCATTGTTGTCTATACATTCAACAAAGTTCACATCAAAGGTGAAACCAGTAAGACCCCTCATGAACTATGGTTTGGTAATACACCTACTCTTAAGTATTTCAGAATTTTTGGAAGTAAATGTTATATTAGAAGAGATGAGTATATTGGCAAGTTTGATCCTAGAAGTGATGAAGGAATATTTCTTGGTTATTCATCTAAGAGTAAAGCTTATAGATGCTTTAATAAAAGATTACAAAAAATTGTTGAGAGTACAAATGTAAAGATTGATGAACAATTCAGAGGAACTTCAAGGTATATAGACTCTGAAATGGTAATAGAAATTATGACAAATGAACCAACAGTAAATCCACAGGTACAGAATGATGATCCAGTTACTCCGGTATCATCAGAGGATACCATAGTAATTGAAGAACAACAACAGACTAAGACACCCCGGTATGTAAGACTGAATCATTCTGAAGATCAAATAATTGGAAGCAAATTTAAAGGAGTCATGACAAGAGGAAGATTTGCAAATGAAGAAGTATGTCTTATTTCCCAAATTGAACCATTATCTATCAATGAGGCATGTGAAGATAAATTTTGGATTAAAGCTGTGGAAGAAGAATTAGGACAAATTGAGAAAAATAATACTTGGACATTAGTTCCCCAACCTGAAAATAAAAATGTAATTGGAACCAAATGGGTATTTAGAAACAAACTCAATGAAGATGGTAAGGTTGTCAAGAATAAAGCAAGACTAGTGCGTAAGGGATATTCTTAGAAAGAAGGAGTTGATTACAATTAAAACTTTGTACCAATAGCCAGAATTGAGGCAGTTAGATTATTCTTGGCCTTTGCAGCTCACAAGGATTACAAAGTTTATCAAATGGATATTAAATGTGCATTTTTGAATGGAGATCTTGAAGAGGAAGTCTATATTGAACAACCTGATGGATTTTCTTTGACAGATAACAATGATATGGTTTGCAGATTAAGAAATGTTCTGTATGGACTAAAACAAGCTCCAAGAGCCTGGTATGCAAGATTGGATAAGTATCTTTTAAAAATTGGTTTTACTAAAGGAAATGTAGATAGCAATTTATATTACAAAGTAACTAATGATGACATTTTGATTATGGAAGTATTTGTTGATAATATAATCTTTGGAGGAGATGGAATATGCAAAGGATTTTCTCTTAAAATGTAGCCTGAATTTGAAATGTCTATGATTGGAGAAATAAAAAAAAATTTAGGATTGCCGATTTTATAGACTGATAAAGGCATATTTTTGAGTCAATCTAAGTACTTGAAAGAACTACTCAAGAAATTTGGGATGGAGAACTCTAAACCGGTAAGCACACCTATGACTACAAATGACAAATTATCTCAAAGGGATGAATCTACACCTGTTAATCCAACTAGATACAAATTTATGATAGGAGGTTTACTGTATTTGACCCAAACCAGACCTAATATTATGAATGCAGTATGTATAGTTTCTAGATTTCAGAGTAATCCCAAAGAAATTCAAGTAAAAAGGATTTTCTGGTACTTACAAGGCACATCAAATGTTGGATTATGGTATCCTAAAGATGAAAATTTTGATCTATATGCATACACAGATGCAAATTGGGCAGGAGATGTGGACGATAGAAAGAGCACCACTAGAGGAGAATTCTTTCTTGGAAAGAGATTAGTTTCTTGGTTAAGTGAGAAACAAAGTTGTACATCTTGATCAACAGCAGAATCAGAATATGTTGCAGCAGCAACAAACTGTACACAGGTACTTTGGCTTAAGCAAATGTTGAAAGACATAAAGGTAAAATGCAAGGAACCTATTACTATAAATTGTGATAACACTGCAGCAATTGATATATCTAAGAATCCAGTATTACATTCTAAAACAAAACATGTTTCTATCAAAATGAATTTTCTAAGGGAAAAAGTTGAAGAAAAGGAAATAAAACTGGTTTATGTGAATAATAAAGAACAACTTGTAGATATTTTTACAAAACCTTTGCCTAAGGAAACTGCTGAGTATCTCAGAGGTCAGCTCGGAGTCTTACCTCCACTGGTAGAGACTTAGATAGTTGATGATTGTCATCAACTGGTAGAATTAAATGGACAAATCTTTTATTCCGATATTTGATGAGGAAGCTACTTCTCAGGGGGAGTAGTTGGTATATTGAATTGGTTGGTATTTTGTATGAACTTGACCTTTTTGTGACTTTGGCATTTGATGTCAAAGGGGGAGAGATATATGGAAAAACATTAAGGAAAAATATATGGAAAAATGCATTATCTTTTTGAGGAGAGATTGGTATTGTAAATAAATCTTTGTATAAACACATATTACTCCCAGGGGGAGAATTGGTTTTTGTACTTCGCATTTCTATTTTGGCACTTTAATGGTTTTTCCATCTTGTGTTGCCATCAATGCCAAAGGGGGAGATTGTTGGTATTTTGGTATGGTTTTGTCAGTGATGTCAACACCTGCTAAATACACCTACTTTGGAGATCCAGCAACATTCACCGGCAATCAGTAAACTGTTCAAACAATCACCGATATATGTTTAACCGGTAGGATATAATGTTCATTGGTACCTGCAATGATATGGAAGACACTTGGTAATGTCAAAGACATCATGTGGACACTTTTCCTTGAAGTTATATCATTGGTATATTCTTATTTGCATATTTGCTTTTATCGGCAAATAGGTCCAGGTTATCTAGGGTTACACTGATAGGTTTATCTTTTCCAGATTAGCATGGCACGCTATGGAGATGATTTATTATTGTTATAAAAGAATTAAGCCGACATGTTCAATTGGTTATTGCATCGGATATTGTATTATTTGTAAAAAAATTTATTGTAATATCTTGTAGAGCCGACCTACTAAAATTGGTCTTAGGGTATGGTATAAATGTAAGATCTTATTTGTAAGATCAAATGTGGAATGCGAAAAAGATTTAAGGAAGGATATATGTGAGATCAAACAGAGATATACATGAAGACATCATTTGAAGGTGAAGTTAGGTTTTTGTAGAAGCATATCAGCATTACACCAGTACTAAATCCAGTATATGAAGATGCTATTTTGTGCAGTACATTCTCATTGGATTTAACCATCCAACTGTAGTCAATGTGACTCCCATTTGTGTATGAGTAGTGAGCTCTAGGTTGTTGGCCTTTCTGCATGTGCAGACCCCTCTTTGTTCACTTACTATCTGCAGTAGTATCATCTGATTGTGGGTAAGGTTTCCCACCATGGTTTTTCCCCTTATAGGGTTTCCAAATACAAATATTTGTGTCATGTGTTGTGGTTGACTTTGTGCTTATGTTTCATGCATTAATTCTTACAGGTACAACATTTCCTGTTAACACTGTTTACCAGCACAATTAACTGTCTTACTTGTATTAAGAAATAAGTTGGTTAATAAGATTTTGGTTTGAATTTATTAGACAACTGATTCACCCCCCCCTCTCAGTTGTCCCCGGGACCTACAATAACAACATCATTATCGGTTAATTGACATCAATGATAACTTAACATTTCATTAATGCAATCTTCATGCAAATGCCAACAATCTCCCAATTTTGCATTAATAGAAATACAAGTATCAATACCCTTGATTGCTATGATTGTGAATAGGAATCTTGATTTACATTTTACCATGTATTCACCTTGTCTTCAGTTGGTAACTGTCTATAGACCTTCTCCCTGTCAATCATACAATTCTTCTTCCCCATAATCAAATAGTTCTTCTCCCCATGAAAGTAATTATTATGACACGTAATCACAATGCCAAAGTGAAAGTAAAACATGCAATGTCGAACTTCACTGTTAAGCATCATCAACCTACAACTTGATGCTCCCCCTGTGGAATAACTCCACTCTACACCAATCCTGCTATAAAATTTTGCAAGTAGATCTGGGACTATTTTGTTAGGCCCAATATGGAAAGCTAATGTACTGAGAGGGGAGGGGTGAATCAATACCTTCAATCTTTCTATCAACAACATCTTTACTATTATGCATAAACCAAAAACTGATGCAACACAACATAAAACTAAAACAAATAAATAACAATGATACATGATTCACTCCATAACACATATATTTTGGTTACATAGAAACTCTTGGTTAGAGAGAAAAACTGCAGTGGGGATGGCACTCACAACTTCACTACTACAATAATAAAGAGTGCTCAGTGAGAGTTACATGTTTAGCTATTTCTTATAGCTTACCCTGTTAGGAGTATCAAGATCTGTTAGATCTACCTTGCTGAAGGATTTTACAACACTTAATCTAAATGTTGCACTTGGTTAGAGGCTTTACAATTTATAGACTTTGTTAGAGTCTTTTACCCTATTAAAGGTTTCTCTTACAACTTCAAAATATTACAATAAAATCATTACAAATATCTGCAACTTCACATCTGGAATGTTATAGCAAATTCTATGTGCTCATAATAAGATTACCTTGCTTATAGCATACCTCAGTAACCCATAAAGTAACTCGGTAAACCCTTCTATTTACTCTGTTATTTGATTGTTCTCTGAAATGCTTCTCGGTGACCTTTGTGTCTTTGTAACAGTCATAACACTTAGTGTTTTTACATGTCTTGCTTCATACACCTCTATATCTCTCTCTATCACACTATGTGTATATATATATGATCTCAATCTATGTTGTATAAATAGATCTCTTATGTCAGTGATCTAATTCATTGCTTTGATCTTACAAACATGATTTATCAAATGAATAACCATACAAAATACTTCATTGGTTAAATGACCTCAAAATCATACACAATCTTCAAGTGCGATTTCCAATGTGATAATGGTTCTATGTTCCTCGATCTTGTAACATGTTTCCATATGTATGTCCAGGTTCAATGAATCTCGTAACATGTTTCACTCGGTGTATCATCTTTGTTGCTCGGTAGACATGGAATGATACTCCATAGACAACTTGGTGTATACTGGGCTCTATGAATACTTTCTTCTTTAACCGACTGTTCTGTGCATACCCACTAAATGTTTCGGCAGTAGTAACCAACTAGACTATATAGAATGACTTTGGATATAAAACTAATGGCAACTTGATAAGTAGTAACAATCTCCCCTTTTGACATTAGTTGAGCTGTTTGACAAAACTACTTTCAAAGTCATATCTCAAAAATCTATTTACTTACAAAATTTGACTAAACATACAATATATACATTGGCCAATGAAATAGTATACTCAAATATACTTCCCTTATCAATATACTGTACAAAACTCTGATTTTGTATGCTCGATGATCAATATTCTAAGATAACTGCTCGGTTCACTACTTTGTTCTCTATTCACTGTCAAAATCGACTCTGTATTTGAATACTCTATTTTGCTCAGTGTACTCCCCCTATATACTGCATTCCTTTGTATACTTTGATATGATACTCACTCCCCCTTTTTGACAAACATTTAAACTTAGTTACCATTTGGTGGTGGCAACTGGTCAAAAATGGATTTGTACTTTGTTTGTGCGTCGGTAACAGTGGCAGAGAGGGCATTCTTGACACTATCCATTAAAGAGTTCTGAGTTGTAATGTCAGCTAACAGTGAAATTAATCCATCTAATGTGCTTCCCTCTTGCTGAGTGGATAGGGAGGTAGCCTTGTTGATCTGCTCTTGGACGGATGAAAGATGAGGAAGGAATAATGTTTGAAGTGTCATTATGTCCATCCTTATCTTGTGTTCTTCATTCCTTAGTTCCAATTGTTGAGCCATGAGCTGTTGTAGCTTGGTATAAAAATTCTGAATGGAATGTGGTTTAGTGGTCAACTTACTTGAGAGATCGGTGGTCTCTTTCTCAATTGCTTCTATTTTATTCTTGACATCTTTAATGAATAAAGAGAATGTATAGAGTTTCTAAAATAAATAAAGAATGTGCTTGAGTTGATGGGACAACTCAGCAATAAATTTGACAAGTTTAACTTTGCCAATGGCAATAGCCTTCTGTACCTCTTCAATCATTTTTCCAGTGAGCTCTTTGTCTTTTATCTTGCTCAAATATTCAGATGCATCTACTCAAGATGTCTCTAACTTGGTTAGGAGTTCATCCAGTTGAATGTGGATGGCTACATCTTTGGTGACTGTAGCTTCAGGTAGCATATCGGTTAAGAGTGCTTTCACCTTTTGAAGTACTTTATTTTTCTTTTGAATAGCCATTTGCTTCTCCTGTTCAGCTTTGGCTTTGCATAGTTCACCGAAATCAATGAGTGCTTGCCCCTTTAATTTGGATATATCAACATTGGGCAACACTATTGGTTTTGACAAATCTAATTTGAAACTATGCTTTTTCATCTTCTTTTCTTTACCTTTCACCAATTGAACTAAGACAATGGCTTGAGAGGCTTGATGACCCTCGGTAGGTTGCTTGGTAGAGGCAACACTTTGGTCGGTTTCTTTAGTCTCTGATGTAGCCTTTGGTGTCTCCATCGGTGCTTCAATGCTTGGGGTCTCAGATGTAACATTTTTAGTGCTGGAAGGAGCTTGAGAGGTCTATTCTTGAGAAGTACCTACTCCTGCCATGGTCTTGTGACATTTTGTGCTTTGCTCCATATCCTTGGGGACCTCGGTTGAAATGGGATGATTGACTAGAGGATAGGGCTGAACTTGTTCCAAAACTCATTCACTAGATACAAGTTGGGCATAAGCATTCCCTTCAATCATCTCCTATTCCAGTGCCTTTGTATCCATGATATCTTCATCTACTTGTATGGTGTCAGCAGGGTCTTGCTCAGTGATATCAGGATCTTGCTTGGTGACATCAACTATTTCAACTTTAGCTTGCTCACCAGCATCCTTGATGTGAAAGATTTCCTACCACTTTTCCTTGGTCTCTTTCTCTACTTCTAGATAAAGTCCATTCATCAATTTTAAAGCTTTTGCTTGACTAGGAAGTTTTTGTGGTAGTTTGTTAGATTTTCTTTGATTTCATCTACCAACATGTCTGGAAAGAGATGTACCAGACTTCTTTCTCTAATCTGTCTCTCTAAGTCCATTGCATATTTCCACCTGTTATCAATATGTACATACAATTCTTTTGGAAGAGAATTAGATACTTCCAATGGGACCAATCAGAATTTCAGAAGTGTGCAGATAATAGCTTCTTCTATTTGTCTCTTTTCGGCATCATTTATGGATTCATACTTAACATATTTGAATGATCCAAATCCACCATATTGCTTTAGATTAGCACAAAAATTTTCAAGACTATGTACATTTACCTTCTTGCTCTTGACAATCTCGAATTTACTTGTATCTTCAGATTCGGTGTCACTAGACTCTTTTGCCAAAATGAGTCTCTGAGTAGATTTCTTGTAAGTTTTTGTTACCTTGGGTGTGGCAACACTTTTTGTTTTCTTACTCGGTGAAGCTACAGATGCTCTTGTGTTAAATCACTTTGCTAGAGGAGTCAGTGTTCCCTTTGATGTATCACGTTTCTTTCTTTTCAACACTTTTCCCTTAGGCAATTCGGTGCTCAATGTTATAGCTGCATCTTGGGCTTCAGATTCCTCTTTGGTAATGGCTATGG
Organism: Cryptomeria japonica; assembly: GCF_030272615.1. Classification (NCBI taxonomy): domain Eukaryota; kingdom Viridiplantae; phylum Streptophyta; class Pinopsida; order Cupressales; family Cupressaceae; genus Cryptomeria; species Cryptomeria japonica. The sequence continues at coordinate 83,288,495 of NC_081410.1, read as the reverse complement.
TGCCCTTGATAGGTGTGGAGGAAGAACCTTCTCCAAATTTCTCTGATAATACCTTGATCATATTTGTTTCTTTTCTTGTAGCTTTGGGTACTACAATGCTCATTTTTACTTTTTCCTTCACTTCTTCAAATGTTCCATACCTTAGCTCGGTAGCATGCCTTGGTAAAGTGAGAAATGCATCTATTTTTTGTTGTGTTATATCAAAATCAATCTCATAACCCATTGGTGGCAAAGATTGAGTTCTTGGTTCCACAACATTCACATAACAATAATCAGTGTCCACTTCAAAACATATGTGATCCTTGTATTTTTCCACTAGCTGGGATGGAATTCTATGTCTGTTATGCATCTTCTCTTGAAACTTGCTGAAATAATCATCCATAATATCATTAAAATTATCACCTAGATGTTTGATGTAGTCATTGATTTGATGGGTGACCGGTTAGTGTAGCTCCCAAACTACTTTACCGATTGATGGAAAGAATTTCTCAAAATAGAAAAACATGCACACTAACAGTGATCCAAACTTCAGTGTATTGGCCAAGTTGTTCTTCTTTGGTTTCCTTATGGTGTTCAGATTCTCAAACAGGTTTTTCAATAATACTTCACATAAGTCAATTTTCATGCCTTTCTTCACAATTTTATAGGCTAAGTCAACTACTACACAGGGTACACTATTTTCCCTTGTCGATTGGAAGAAACAGTAACCTAATACTCTAATAGAAAACTTTATCTCTACATCACTGACATTGTTCAATTTCAGTCCTCTACAATCTGATTCTACTCCGGTTAAACTGATCAATTCCTTCTATGATATCATTTTCTAAGCTTGGGCATGATCATAAATAGGGTAACCGGTGATCAAATGAATGATTTCCTTGGTGATCTTAAACGGTTGCTCTTCTAACCACATGAAATCATCACGAACTCTGCTTAGAACAAACTTGACCCACTGGGGTTTGAAGACATGGGGATAGGTTAGGGCTTCAGTCAATCCCTTGATTTTAATGTGATCATACTTGCTATCCAATTTTCTATCAGTGCACAATTCATCATATGTATCCTTGATTTCAACATGACCGAGTTCCTCAACATGACATTTGGTGAAGAATCTCACATCCTCGACTAGTAAAACTCTATCCGGGATGAGTGAAAATGTAGTTTTGTCATCTGGTTCAGATGCTACTTAGGGAGTTAGAGAATATTTTAGTGAGGGATTTTCAACATTCTTAACAACAATGGGATCTTGGATCTTAGGTACCATTGCAAATTTCAGATAAGAATTAACAAAAGATCCTTAGGGTTTGCATATTTCAAATGATAGACGCTTCACACTTAGCAGATAGTAACAACTTGATATGATTGGTAAACCAACTTAACAATGCATTGAGATTGATGTAAATACCTTGAAATTCACTTCGGAAGGTGGTTTGATCGCTTTTGAATCACTTGCTTTGCTCTCTTGAAAACTTGGTAAGTGTAAAATGACCATGTAACTGCTTTAAGTACATAATATACCTTATCGAGCTCCATGTAGGTTAGGTTAAAAACATTAAATGCACTTGGTTCCACTAAACTGATTTACTTTCTTTTTTTCATTTTAACCGAGTATCCAGACTTTCTTCATTTACCAACTTGACAGGCTTCCTATATTCACTGACTTGATAGTCTTCCTGTATAGTGCTCCAAAAGACTTTGATAGAATTTCAAACTTACTAATACATCTTAGTTATGCAGATTTGAATTAATTACATAATAAAATAGGAACTGTTAAGATTCAATCTTTGAGAGAATGCAATCCCTTCATACATTTACTGATTAATTTGGAATAGGTACACCTAACTTGGTAGGTAAGGTGCTTTCTTCATTTGACATAATTTCCTTCTTTTTCCAAATCATCTAGAATTTGCCTTTAATTTCTTCAGTGTCTCCTCTAGGTTGATCTCTACAATCTCCAGCCAAGTGTCCAACTTTGTGATAATGAAAACATGCCATACCAAGATTCTTCCATGATCTTCGGTTGTTCATTCTAAACCTTATAAAATAGTTGGCACTTATATGTCCATATCTTCCACAACATTCAGACCATATCCTTGTATTGTAATCCCATGGTACTACAGAATACTGTCGGTAAGGATCTGTGTGAGTTCGGTAGCCTCTAGTGTTTGCTCAGTGTGCATAACGCATATAATTCTTTTGCATAGAAAACACTTCTCAGTACTATGTCCATATCTATTGCAATTTTTACAAAACCCTTTGAATTTTACCTTCTTACAATTGTTAACAGACTTTTTCCTACATTGGTTAAATGTGTGACCATAATTATTGCAATTGTGACAATAACCATTAGACTTAGTAACATTAGGTTGCTTACCTTTTCTTATTTGGCACATGTTAGCAGTATGACCTTGATTTCCATAGTAGTTGCAAATGGGCTTCTTTCTTTTGATGATGTTCTTTTTTCTAGCTTGCTTTGATGATTCTCCTTTCTTGGTAGTATGAATTCCCTTCTTGGTAGAATCTTTTCCTTTGTAACTGAGTCCTGCTTCTTTATTGGGTCTTCTTGTATTCAGTTGCTCATCCAACATCTTTGATGCTTCATAGCTCTTCTTCAATGTTTCCTTGGAATTCTTTTTTGTTTCAAGTTCATTGGTCAACCTTGATATTTCAAGTTTCAATGCTTGATTCTCATCATCTTTCAGATTTGCTTCATGATGTGCATAACCTAGTTGATCTGATAGATTTTGTTGAATCCTAGTCAACCTTGTGATTTCATCATTCTTTTCAGATACTAATGCTTCAAGTTGTTATCTTTCTCTTTCTAGATCTCTTACTTTATCCTCAGCTATCCTCAATGCATCAATATTCTTAGTCATCTATGTGCTAAAATGTTCTTGTCCTCTTTTCATTGCTTTTAGTTGATCAGCTAGTGCTTTGTTCTTTTCTTTCAATACTTCAATCATTTCTTCAGTCTCTTCAGACATACTATTCTCAGATGATGTTTCAATTTGTTCCACTAACTCTTGAGAGTCCTGTAAATCATTAGATAATCTTCTTCTAACTTTTAGAGATTTTTGCATTTGTCTTTGCATGTCTGCAATCACCTGATTAGCATGATCCAACCCTTCTTGCAGATGCACAATCCTCTGAGATTGTTTATAGGTTTCCATTGATAAGATCTTTCTCTTTAGGTTGTTAAACCTTTTTCCAAGATTCAAGCTCTGATACCAATTATTAGGCCCAATATGGAAAGCTAATGTACTGAGAGGGGAGGGGTGAATCAGTACCTTCAATCTTTCTATCAACAATATCTTTACTATTATGCATAAACCAAAAACTGTTGCAACATAACATAAAGCTAAAACAAATAAATAACAATCATACATGATTCACTCCATAACACATATATTTTGGTTACAGAGAAACTCTTGGTTAGAGAGAAAAACTGCAGTGGGGATGACACCCACAACTTCACTACTGTAATAATAAAGAGTGCTTGGTTAGAGCTACATGTTTAGCTATTTTTGATAGCTTACCCTGTTAGGAGTATCAAGATCTATTAGATCTACCTTGGTGAAGGATTTTACAACACTTAATCTAAATGATGCACCTAGTTAGAGGCTTTACAATTTATAGACTTTGTTAGTCTTTTACCCTATTAAAGGTTTCTCTTACAACTTCAAAATATTACAATAAAATCATTACAAATATCTACAACTTCACATCTAGAATGTTATAGCAGATTCTATGTGCTCATAATAAGATTACCTTGCTTATAGCATACCTCGGTAACCCATAAAGTAACTTGGTAAACCCTTCTATTTACTCTGTTCTTTGACTGTTCTCTAAAATGCTTCTCGGTGATTTCTATGTCTTTGTAATAGTCATAACACTTAGTGCTTTTACATGTCTTGCTTCATACACCTCTATATCTCTCTCTGTCACACTATGTGTATATATATCTGATCTCAATCTATGTTGTATAAATAGATCTCTTATGTTGGTGATCTGATTCATTGCTTCGATCTTACAAACATGATTTATCAGATAAATAACCATACAAAATACTTCATTGGTTAAATGACCTCAAAATCATACACAATCTTTGAGTGCAATTTCCAATGTGATAATGGTTCTATGTTCCTCGATCTTGTAACATGTTTCCGTATGTATGTCCAGGTTCAATGAATTTGGTAAAACGTTTCACTTGGTGTATATCAACTCGGTGTATCATCTTTGCTGCTTGGTAGACATGGAATGATACTCGGTAGATATCTTGGTGTATACTGGGCTCTGTGAATACTTTCTTCTTTAGTCGACTATTCTGTGCATACTGACTAAATTTTTTGGTAGTAGTAACCGACTAGAGTATATAGAATGACTTTGGATATAAAACTAATGGCAACTTGATAAGTAGTAACATGATTTAATCTACATCATGCTTAATTGAACTCATGAAGGGGTACAACCCCTAGTTGGCCTCTAAGATACTCAAAATTAGTCTTAGGAAGAGGTTTAGTAAAGATATCTACAAGTTTCTCTTTGGTAGAAACATTCTCCAATATTACATCTTTACTCTCCACTTTTTCTCTCAAGAAATGATACTTCAATTAAATATGCTTTGTTTGTGCATTCAAAATAGGGTTCTTTGAAATATTAATGGCACTAGTATTGTCACATAAGATCTTTACTGGTTTTGAGATCTTGAACTTGAACCCTTCTTGAATGTGCCTCATCTAGATATCCTAGGTACAATTCATATAAGCTACAACATATCAAATTCAATAGTAGACTCTGATATACAACTTTGCTTCTTGCTACTCCATGAAATAAGTCTTCCTCCAAGAGAGAATGCTCCACCAGTTGTGCTTTTTCTATCATCAACATTACCTGCCCAGTTTGCATCTATATAAACCTTCAAATCAAAGTTACCTGCATATGGATACCATAATCCATAGTCAATAGCACCTTTCAAATATTTGAATATCCTCTTGGTTGATATCAAATGTGTTTCCTTAGGATTCTTCTGAAATCTAACAACTAGACCAAATACATGAGCTCTATCTGGTCTTCTATGAGCAACATAGTGCAATTTCGCAATCATTGACCTGTACTCCTTTTCATCAACAAATGTGGCTTCATATTCTTTAGACAATTTACAACCTATAACCATTTGTGTCCCAATTGGTTTACAATCACTCATTCCACATGTCTTCATTACCTCTTTCACAGACTGTGATGAAAATACCACTCTTCATTTGCTATATTTAAAAGCCTATCAAATTTTTTATCTCTCCCACTAGAGACATTTCAAACTCATTTTTCATCTCATTTGCAAAGTCATTTCTCATGTCATCATAGCTTCCAAATATGATATCATCAACAAACACTTCACTAACTAGTATCTTATCTCCTTCAGATTTGAGATATATGTTGTTGTCTTCACTGGTTCTCTAAAAACCTATTTGCATCGGGTGTGAATGAAGCCTCTCATGCCACGCTCTCAGTGCTTTCTTTCACCCATATAGTGCCTTGTGCAATTTGCATACCATATCTTTTTCATCAGTCAAAGTATAACCATCTGGCTGCTCAATGTATACTTCTTCTTCCAGTATCCTATTCAAAAATGTTGACTTTAGATCCATCTGATATACTTTGAATCCTTTATATGCTGCAAATGAAAGTAAAGTCCTGACACCTTCCAGTCTAGCAACTGCTGCAAAATTCTCACCATATTCTTCTCCTTCTTCTTGTGCATAACCTTTGCAAACCAATCTGGCTTTGTTTCGGACTACTACACCATCTTCATTCAGTTTGTTCTTGAATACCCACTTAGTAGCTATCACATTTTTATCCACCAATCTATGTACTAGGGTCCATGTGTTGTTATTCTCAATTTCATAAAGCTTCTCATCCATAACTTTGATCCAATGATCATCTCCAAATGATTCCTTAGCAGTTCTAGGTTCAATAGTGGAGATCATGCAAGAATTCTCTCTAATTCTTCTTCTAGTTAACACTCCAACATCCTTATCTCCAATAATCTAGTCAAGATTGTGATTGAGTCTCACATAACTTAGAATAACATGATCATTATCTTGAGGTTCTTCTTCTTCATTATCATCATCTTCTTCTGAATCTACCTGTTTTGGTTGAACTAGTACAACAACATTCTCTTTTCTAGTTTTAGGTTTCACAAGTTCTGGTTCCAAAAACAGAATGAAAGGATCTTCATCCTTTTTCTCCACATTGGTTTCCTCTGCAAATTCAAGATACTCATCCACTCAAACATTATCACTCTCAATAATTCTCTATGTCTGATTATTATAACATTTGTAGGCCTTACTCTTGGTGGAGTAACCAAGAAATATACCTTCATCACTTTTAGCCTCAAATTTGCTAACATAGTCACCTCTCTTAATAAAACATTTACTACCAAATATCTTAAAATAATTGACATTCGGTGATCTATCATACCAATATTCATAAAGAGTCTTATCCTTACCTCTTTTTACCAATATTTGGTTCATAATGTAGACAACTATGTTGATAGCTTCTCTCTAGAAAGTTTTTTCTACACCTCCTTGTATCAACGTCATTCTAGTAGCTTCTCACTATCTTGGACTTACTCACTTTAACAATGTTATCAAAATTTATATGAAAAATCCAACAATCATCTATTTTAGCAATTAAATAGTTGTTGACTTTAGGATTCTGGTAAAATAGGGTACCTTTAGTCTGCTTGCCGGTTGCAATCAGTTCACCTTTGTTCCCATAGATGTTTCACATTCCATTTATAAACTCCAATGGATATCCTCTATCATTGAGTTGTGCAACACTCAAAATATTTTTCTTTAATCCTTGAACCCAATAGACATCATCTACACTGCTCTTTCCATTAAGACAAATAGTTCCCTTACCTTTCACCATGTAGGGTGAGTCATTATCAAATCTCACAACTCCATCAAATTCCTTTAAGGTAAGAAATTTTGTCTGCTCACCGGTCATGTGGTGTGAACAACCACTATCAATGATCCAATCATCAAAATTATCCATGCGAGAAACTAATGCCTTCTGATCAGATTTGTCTTCTTTAATGGATACAAAAATAATGTCTTCATTAGCATCTCCCTCAGATTCCTCATTAGTGATACCACCATCAACTACAATGAGACAATCTCTTTTGCCTTTTCCCTTGTACTTCTTAAACTTCTCATGCTTGTGCTCATAGACACCATTAGGACAGTTAGCTGCAATGTGTTGAATCTTGTTGCATGCAAAACATTTCAAAGGTAATTTACCTCTATACTTACCGATACCTCTGGGAAACCTCTTGGCCAACAATGCTTCAAGCTCAACCAAATTGTCTTCATTATGAACTTCTCTTCTGGATCTAGATTCATAGATGTGACTGACATCTCTACTTTTCCTCATAGATGGTTTAGAAACTGAAGCTCTAAGTGTAGATTCAGATTTTTGAACACTACCATCATAACCATTTAATTCAAAAGCAGAAAGCTTATTAATGATGGAGTCAACCGTTACCTTAGTTTTGTCAATTGACTTTAGCTCCTGAATGGCTGCAACTCGGATAGCATAGACCAGTAGCAGGGTTCTCAACACCTTACCAGTCACTGTGGCATCTTCTACTTTACCATGAGCACTCTTTATCTCACCAACTATCTCTTTGATCCTTTAACCATACTATTTTATATTCTCACCTTCAGCCATCCACATGTCATCAAATTTTCCTCTTAGACTCTCATCTTTAGAAATCTTCACATGCTCATCACCGCTATAGATCTCTTCAAGTTTCTTCCATACCTCATATGCAGTCTCCAAACCATGGACATTTATATACTCTACATTAGACAAAGAACTAATAATAGCCTCCAATGCTTGATTGTTTTCTTGTTGCTCTTTCTTTTGATCATTAATTATAATCCCACTAGGTGCAACATATTGAGTACCAACATATTCCCAATATTGACTTCCTAGACTCTTGATATAAATTTTTATTCTATCACTCCATATCCTATAGTTCTCTCTATTAAACTTCAAACCTTCCTTCTTCCTCATGTTCTACAAGATGTTTACCTCAAGCTATTAGGCTTAGACCTTAGAGGACCTAAATTTCTCTGATACCAATTGATGGTATGATGTAAGTAAGGATCCAATCAACTACTGAGAGGGGGGTTGTGAATCAGTACATAGAAAACTGATATAAACTTTCACCAATCTCAAAATCAACCTCTCAAAGCAAATTCTAAACTACAAGCTTAAACACTAAACTTCAAATGCAATAAAACTAACAAGTTAAACCGGTTGACTGCTATAACAGACTAATAGTAAAAAATCTCTCAAATTCACAAACCATTTAATTGAATCATTGAAATACTTTACTCTCATAAGTAAAACCTCAATTTAGATTGCTTCCGGCTAACATAATATATCAAAGTGGATTTAGCAGTTAAGCAATTCAACCATAGTAAACAGAACCACAAAAACATTCACCACTAGACACAATTTTTTGACGTGTAAAAGCAAATGGGAAAAATCACGGTGGGGATGAATACCCATAAGTATTATGAGCTCTTCTAAAGTTCACCCTATTAGGAACCAAGCTTATTAAAGCTTTACAATAAGTCCTGTTAAGAACAAATCCTGTTAGGAACCACCTAGTTAAGGGACTAACTATAATGCCCTATTAGAAGCAATACCTTGTAAGGAGTAACCTTGGTAGAGGATTTGAAATCCAAGCTAATGGATCACCTAGTTAGAGGATTTGAATAACACTAATCTTGTTAGAGCTTACCTAGTTAGGGGATTTGATTACTATAGTTGTTAGAAAACAATAGACGTTTGTTGATCTGTTTGAATAGAACTACATTTGTTTGTTCATATCTTTTTCATGCTCCTATCTACCTTTACACATGCTACAGATACATCATCTTCTTCGACAACCACACTCTTACTCTCAACTATAAATTTCCAACACTTAAATAAAACAACTCATCAACCTTATAAACAAAACAATAGGTTGGTAACACATCACAAACCTAATTCTCTCATAGAGATTACAAACAAATCGGTTCAAGTATGACCATTGGATTACATAAAAATCACTGCACATCATTCAAGATAACCTCAACCACTCCTTGATCACCGCTTCATCGAACACTATAACTCATCATGTGGTTTATATTACATGCAATGAACTTTCTCATTCCCAAGAGAAAAACTATTATCTCTACGTACCAAAAACCATTTGAAACTCTTCTCATACAACATGCATATGTGTCATAATCATTACTGCTCATCATCAGATCATAAACCAATACAATCGATTGAAAAAAATTAATCGGTTAGGGTTTATCATATCAATAGGTAGGGTTTACTGGTTCACCTCTCCATTTCATATAAATACAGGTTTCCTCCACAAACTCACCTACTAGTTGCAGTTCCCTTCACTAGCTCTTCCTACTGGTTACAACATAATATTATAACAACATCATTACTGGTTAATTGATATCAATGATAACATAACATTTAATTAATACCATCTTCATGTGAATGCCAATATTCTGGTATTGATCTTTTGGGTTCCGATATTAAAGTTTAAATTACTTAAGGGTCCAATAATCTGAGACACCTAATTCACCCCCCTCTTAGTTGTCTTCTAGTTATTTGAACTGTCTAACAATAATACCATACCTGGTTGTCCTTACACACTATTATTATCGACCCCATCCATATGCACACAAGAATGACCAGTATCACCCTTTCATGCACTATATTCCTCCTCCTCCTCCACTTGGTGGCTCAGGTATGGGACTTGATCAAAGATACAATTCTCCACCTAGGAATGACTTGCAACAATAGATCAAGGATTTACAAAATCAAATGGTAGATATGAATACACCAAAGCAACAGTACATAATGAATGATATATGTCCTTACCCATTTGATAGAAGCATTCCAATGCCTCCACATTTTATTACACCAAAATTTGATAAATATAGAGGAAAAGGGGATCCTATGGCACACATAAGACAATTTTTCATGGCTTGCATTGAGGTAGAAGGAGAAGAAACATACTTGATGAGATTGTTCCCACAAAGCTTAGGCAACCAAGAAATGGAATGGTTCTCCCAACTTCCATTTGGAATTAAGTCATGGAGTGATCCAGAAGAGGCTTTTATTGTTGGCAATTGACACTCATCCAGATTTGTTGTGTTGTCATTGATGGCAACACACATCATTTTTTGGTTTGATACTTAATTGGTACTCACCAGTATTCATGGTTCGGCAAATGGCATTCAAGGGAACTAACAATTAGGGAAACCAACAAATTCAAAATTGGTATTTAAAGACCGACATAGGAGATTGATCCTACAGGTTAATGCAGCAATGATTAGCGACATCGGTGATGAAGATTAATGTATTTATTTTTGTTTAGGCCGACATGTAAATAATTTGTAATATGATTGTAAACCAACATAAGGCATTTATGTTTATGTATGGAAAGGGTATATAAGTCAGTCTGATTAGGTCATTTTAAACATGAATAAAGGTGATAGGTTATGTGATATTGTGTGAGCGATCTTTATCGATAAAATGTGAATGTAAAGATCTATAGTCAATCTTGGTTATTTATCAAGAGGATTGGGAAGCGAACTAAGTTATCAGTAAGGAAGGATATAGTGATAACTGGTATAGACAATTCTTAAACAAGAAATCATCCAGCATAGAAGATGCATTCATTGAGTTTAGAATTTTTTTTGTAATTTCATATTTGTTATCTTTAGTCAGTGAGGCTCCTTTTGTGATGAGAAGTGCTCTCTAGGAAGTGTGCCTTCCTGCATGTGCATGCACCTATTGTAATATTTATTCATTTGACCAATGGATTGATATTGTGGGTAACAAATCCCACCATGGTTTTTCTTCTTTGATATTTTCCATGTATAATTATGTGTTATGATTCTTGTTTATGTCATTGGATTATTGGTTGCTTTACCTCTTTCAATTATGTATGTATCGACATACTAGTTGGTGTATGCATGTTTTAACATGGCTAACATTAATTTATTCAATATAACATTGATTCACCCCTTCCCCCTTTAGTGTTATTGGATTCTAACAATTGGTATCAGAGCCTTGTACCTCGGAGGAAGTTTAACAACATGAGGAAGATCCTGAATCCGAAATCCATGGACATGGCTTTGGAGAAGAAAGTTTAGATGGTACTTGAAGATTATGATGCTGAAATGTTGAACAACTTAAAGCTACAAAATGAATTGAATTATGCTAAGGAATTCATTCTTGTCCTACAAGAGAGGCTATCATCTATTCAGGCTAGGAGGAAGGAACTTTTGCAAAGTTGGGATGATGAATAAAAAGATGCACTCAAGGAACAATGTCAAAAATTGAGTTAGGAGAACATGGTTATGAGAAATGAAATGCAATCTATAACTATGGGAATGTCTAAAGAGATTGAGGACTGAAAGAAAAAGGAAGAAAATCTTGTTGTATCCCTTAAGAACAAATTTGAAGAATGTGGTAGGTTGGTTCATGAGAATGATATGTTGAGAACTGATTTAGAACAATCCTAGAGTAATGAACAAGAGCTTGAGAGACAAATGATAATTCTAAGAGAAGATCTAGCTACTGCAAGTGAGTATAAAGAAAAATCCAAGAATAGCTTAGCACAACTAGATGAGTTGTTGAAGAGACAAAGGAAGATTGGAGATTCTAGTGGACTTGGATTTAAGAAAGGATAGAGTTTCGATACTACTAATGAAGATCAAAACCATAAGGCACCAATAAGGCAATTTAATACTTATAAATTTAATGGTAGATGTTTTGTTTGTAATAGATTTGGTCACATGGCTAGACAATGTAGAAATAGAGAAAATTAGAACCCTGATTCTGCTCCCGATAAATGTTCTAAATTCAATAAGTATCATCATAAGACATAATATTGTAGAATGAATGTTAAATGCTATGCATGGGGAGAGTTTGGATGTCATGCCCAAACTTTTGGGGAAGAATGAGACAATTTTTTTTCTAAAACAACATAAAAATACTAAATATACTACATTTCAAATGGAATAAATAAGTTTTGTCTTAACTAAAGGTTAACTCAGGATTAAATAGAATGGTTTCCTAAAGTTGATTTAATCAACTCCATCATTATGACATCAACATTTAAGGTAGAGTAATTATTCCCCAAGAGGGTCATCACAACTTAATTAATTAATTCAACTAAATTAATGAATTTTCCCTAGTTAAAATACTCCAATAATAAATCAAGAGATATTAATTATCTCAATAGTATTTAAATACTCAAGGGCTAAATAAAATAACGTTAACTCATATTAAAAATAATTAATTGAGCAAACATGGATACACTTTTAAATTAGACTAATTAAGTTAACCAAATTGAAATAATATTTTCCTAATAAAATTCATATATTTTTAAAGTCGAATTTATTTCCCCTTAGATATTTTAAATATCAACTATTAAATATTTGGCCAACATTGACCATATAGGTTAAAATTTTACATTATACTTTTGATAAATTTCATTAATAAAATTCCCAAGGGAATTTTTACCCAAACTACCATATGTTATATAAATATATGTTAATTAGCGCGCACACACACACACACACACACACACACACACACACACACATATATATATATATACTTATATATATGCATGTCTATACTTACAAATATTTTCCTAAATAAAGTCTATATTAAGAAGAATTTTCCCCTAGTCAATAATACAAGTTAATTATTTATATCATATTGACTATGAACAAATTGGGGGTAATTCTTTTCAAATTTTAAAAATAATTCCCCCTCATTTTATTTATATTATTATTTTAAGGAACCCTAACTAGGGTTGTTAATTATTTTATACTAACCCTCTTTTTTTTAATCTTTTTTTTCTATCAAGCTAACCCTAACCCGAGATTGGGTTAGGGCTACTTGTTCTTCATTATTCTTTTGTTAGTGGGTGTGTGTAGGTGTGGCCAAGACAAGGCATTTTGCAGAGGGTCAAAGGGTCTCGCAGAGGGCTAAAGAAAAGGGTGGCGTTTTGAAGGGAAGTCACGGGGGTTTGAAGGGCCGCAGGGTTTTAAGGGGAGGCGGTCGTTGTGGGATCCCCATGTTAGGTCCCAAAGACAATTGAGAGGGGGGGGGGGGGGGTTGAATCAAGTGTCAAATAAATTCAAACCAAAAATAACTTAACCAACTTAATGCTTAATACCGGTAAACTAGTCTTTTATACCGGTAGGCAGTTTTTTCAGTTAATTTCAATATCGGTAAAGATTAATGCATGAAACAAAAGGACAAAGTCATCCACAACACATAACACCAATATTTGTACATGGAAACCCTGTAAGGGGAAAAACCACGATGGTAAACCTTACCCATAATCAGATGATACTACTGCAGATAGTAAGTGTATACAAATGGGGTTTGTACATTCATAAAGGCCAAGCACCTAGAGCTCATTGCTCAAACAAAAAATAGGAGTCACACTGACTACAATTGGATGGTTAAATCCAATAAGGATGTATTGCTCAAATTAGCATCTTTCTATGTTGGATTCAGTACTAGTGTAGTTATGATTGTCTTCACAAAAAACCTTCCTTCAACCTTCAAATGATGTCTGCGTGTATAGCTCTACTTATTCTCGCATATACCTTCACACAATCCTTTTTTGCATTCCACATCCGATCTTACAAATAAGATCTTACATTTATATCATAACCTAGGACCAATTTTAGTAGGTCATCTCTAAAGGATATTATAATAAAATCAATTTACAAATAAAACAATATTCGACACAATATTGATTCAACATGTCGGCTTGATGCATTTACAACAATAATAAAACATCTCCATAGTGCCATACTGATCTGGAAAAGATAAGCCTGCCGGTGTATAACCTAGACCTATTTGCCGGTAATAGAAAATATACAAATATGAATATGCCAATAAACAGATCTTCAAGACAAAGTGTCCAAATGATGTCTTCAACATAACCAAGTTTGTTTCATGCCATTCCAAGTGTCGGTGATCATTATATCCTATCGGTGTACCAAATACCAGTGATTGTGCATGAGTTATTTGCTTGTCGGTGAATGTTGTTGATTCACCAAAGTGCCAGAGTTGATAAGTGTTAGTAGGTGTTGACATCAATGACAAAACCATACCAAAATACCAACAATCTCCCCCTTTGGCATTGATGGCAACACAAGATGGAAAAACAATCAAAGTGGCAAAACAGAAATGCCAAATACCAAAAACCAACAAAAGTCAACAATCTCCCAAAAGAGATCATAACCAGAAATCAAAATACAAAGAGTAACAATCTCTCCCCCAATGAATAATCTCTCCCCAAAAGATAATGTGTTTTTCCATATCAATCTCTCCCCCTTTGACATCAAATGCCAAAGTAGAAATAAAAAACCATTTTTCAGATACAAAATACCAACCAATTCAGTATAGCAACAACTCCCCCTGAGAAGTAGCTTCCTCATCAAAGCTAGAGTAAAAGATTTTTCTATTAATTTTGCCAGTTGGTGACAAACATCAACTTCTAAGTTTGTACCAGTGGGGGTATGGCCCCAAGCTGATCTCTAAGATATTCAAAAGTCTCCTTAGGCAGAGGTTTAGTGAAAATATATGCAATTTGCTCTTTAGTATTCACATAAACTAGTTTTATTTCTTTTGCTTCAACATTTTCCCTTAGAAAATTTAGTTTGATAGAAACATGTTTGGTTTTACAATGTAATACCAAATTCTTAGATATATCAATTGCTCCAGTGTTATCACAATAGATAGTTATAGGTTCCTTGCATTTTAACTTTATATCCTTCAAAATTTGCTTAAGCCATAGTACCTGTGTACAATTAGTTGTTGTTACAACATATTCTGATTCAGTTGTTGATAAAGATGTACAACTTTGTTTCTTACTCAACCAAGAAATTAATTTTCTTCCAAGAAAAAATGCTCCGTCGGTGGTGCTTTTTCTATCATCCACATCTCCTGCCCAATTTGCATCTGTGTATGCACATAATATAAGGTTTTCATCTCTAGGATACCAGAATCCAAGATTTGTAGTGCCCTGTAAGTACCAAAAAATCCTTTTTACTACTGATTCATGATTTTCTCTAGGATTACTCTAAAATATTGAAACAATACATACTACATTCATGATATTAGGTCTAGTTTGTGTCAAATATAGTAAACCTCCTATCATAGATTTGTATCTAGTTAGATTAACAGGTGTAGATTCAACCCTTAGTGATAATTTGTCACTTGTAGTCATAGGTGTGCTTACTAGTTTAGAGTTCCCCATCTCAAATTTCCTTAATAACTCCTTCAAGTACCTGGATTGACTCAAAAATATACCTTTATCAGTTTGTGAAATTTGCAATCCTAAAAAGAATTTTATTTCTCCAATCATAGACATTTCAAATTCTTGTTGCATTTCAATAGAGAATTCTTTACATAATCCATCTTCTCCTCCAAAGATTATATCATCAAAAAAAACTTCTATAACCAAGATGTCATCATTAGTCACTTTATAATATAAGTTGCTATTAGCATTACCTTTAGAAAAACCAATCTTTAAAAGATACTTATCTAATCTTGTATACCAAGCTCTTGGAGCTTGTTTCAATCCATACAAAGCTTTCCTTAACCTACAAACCATATCTTTTTTATTTGTCAAAGAGAATCCATTAGGTTGTTCAATGTAAACTTCTTCTTCAAGATCTCCATTCAGAAATGCACATTTAATATCCATTTGATATACTTTGTAGTTCTTGTGTGTTGCAAAAGCCAAAAATAATCTAACTGCCTCAATTCTAGCTACCGGTGCAAAGGTCTCATTATAATCAACTCCTTCTTTCTGAGAATATCCCTTACATACTAGTCTTTCTTTATCTCTGATTACCTTTCCATCTTCATTAAGTTTGTTTCTGAATACCCATTTGGCTCCAATCACATTTTTGTCTTTAGGTCGGGGAACTAAGGTCCAAGTGTTATTCTTCTCAATTTGTTCTAATTCTTCTTCTATAGATTTAATCCAATGTTTATCTTCACATGCCTCATTAACAGATGATGTTTCAATTTGAGAAATAGGACATACCTCTTCATTTGCCAATCTTCCTCTTGTCATAACTTCTTTATACTTGTTTCCAATTATCTGCTCTTCAGAATGATTCAGTCTTACATATCGGGGTGTCTTCATTTGCTATTGTTCCTCAGTTACTGTGGAATTTTCAGATGCTACCAGTGTAACTAGATCTTCATTTTGTACCAATGGGTTCAATGTAGGTTCATTTGTTAGAATCTCTGTTGCCGGTTTAGAGTCTATGTACCTTGAAGTCTCTTTGAATTGTTCATTAATCTTCACATTTGTACTCTCAACAATTTTCTGCAATCTTTTGTTAAAACATCTATATGCCTTACTCTTAGACAAATAACCAAGAAATATTCCTTCATCACTTCTAGGATCAAATTTGCCAATATACTCATCCCTTCTAATATAGAATTTACTTCCAAATATTCTAAAATATTTAACAGTAGGAGTATACTAAACCATAGTTCATGAGGGGTCTTACCGGTTTCACCTTTGATGTGAACTTTGTTGAATGTATAGACCATTGTACTTATTACCTCTCTCCAATACACATGTGGTAGATTTTCTTCTGATAACATACTTCTTGTTGCATCCAAGATAGTTCTACTTTTTATTTCAACAACTCCATTCTGTTGTGGTGTCCGAGATGCTGATAGCTATCTTCTGATCCATTCACTTCACAGAATGTATTAAATTCCTTAGACATAAATTCTCCTCCTTGGTCTAATCTTATACATTTGATTTTCTTATCAGTTTCATTCTCTACCATTGCTTTGAATAGTTTGAACTTTCCAAGTGCTTCTGATTTTTCTCTGAGAAAAGTAACCCAACACATTCTAGAGTAGTCATCAATGATTAGCATGAAATATCTATCACCTTGCAAACTTTTAGTTCTAGCTAGACCACATAAATCAGTATGAAGTAGGTCAAGAGCATTATTTGATTTTTTTGGAATACTTTTAAAAGTAGCTCTAACTTGTTTTCCAAATTGACATTCCTTATATACTGTATTGTGAGGTTTGACAATTTTAGATAAATCCCTAACTGCCTTAGTAGTACTGATTTTTACCATCCAATCAAAATTTACATGACAGAGTCTCTTATGCCATAGCCAACTTTCATCAATATGTGAAATCAAGCATGTCTTTTCACTATTATTCAAATGAAAGATATTACCTCTAGTTTGATTACCGGTTGCAATTTCCAAACCAGTTCTATTCATGATTTTGCATTTTCCATTTATGAATTGTAACTGAAATCCTTTTTCAACTAATTGACCAACACTCAAAAGATTATGCTTTAAACCTTCAACATAGTAAATATTGTCAGTATTATGCTTACCATCAAAAGATATTGTACCTTTACCTCTGATCAAACAAGCTTTATTATCTCCAAATCTCACTAAGCCTCCATTATATTCTTGAAAGTTCAAGAATTTACTTTTATCTCTAGTCATATGATGTGAGCATCCTGAATCAATGATCCATTCATCCTTTACTTCAACTTTAGCTACTAGTGCCTACTCTACTGGTTGAATAGTAGGTGTCGATTGATCTTTTGTTATAGCAACAAAAACCCATCCATTGTCTGTCGGATCCTCATCAGAATCAGCAGTCAATCCTTCATCAGCAAGATAACAAGATTTGTCTTAATTCTTCTTAAATCTATATCTTTGATATTCATGGTTAGGCTTGTATGTTCTTCTAGCTTCTTCTCTTAGTCTAGCATGTCTATCAGGGCAACTTGAAGCCATATGACCAATCTTATTATAGTTAAAACATTTAAAGGGTGTGTTACCTTCATACTTAGTTCCAACTAAACCTTTAGGCATTTTCCTTGCAAATAGTTCTTCAAGTTCTCTTGCATAAAAGGTTTTCCAATCAAACTTGTCAAATGATGGTGCTGATGATGTTGATGCTTTAAAAGCTAAATCTGTCTTTATAGTAGCAACAGGACCAAATTCCTCAATTTCAAAAGTTGAAAGTTTTACAATCAATGTATCCCTAGTTACTAATGTATTAGGCATTGTTCTTAACTCATTTATAGCAGTAACCTTCATTTTATATGCCGGTGGCAATCCTCTTAAAAATTTTGAAACAATTTCATCTTCACTTAAGGTTCATCCACAACATTTAATACCCAAAACAATTTCATTAACTCTTTCCATAAAAGCAAAAATCCTTTCATCTTCTTCCATTTTCAGATTTTCATACCTGACCCGGAAGCTTTTAAGTTTTGCAATTTTGATTGTGGAATCTCCTTCATTCAGTGTTTCCAAATGATCCCAAATAGCTTTGGTTGTAGACCTATCTGATAATCCCATGATTTTCTGATCTAATAATGTGCTCAAAAGTGTTTCTCTTGCTTTGCATTCATTTTCTTCATCTTTAGCCAATTTAGGTGGATTAGGTTGATTTTGAGTAGGAGTAGTATAGCCATTCTTTGTAACATCCCAGATGTCCTTACCAATGCAGTATAGATGTGTCTCCATTCCAATCTTCCATATGCCATAGTTGGTTCCATCAAGTTTAGGACTGTCCTTCTTGAAATAGTTAGTAGACATTGGATCTCCTCAAGCTGTTAAACTTCTGCAAAAAAGAGGATTATGCTTTGACACCAATTGTTAGGTCCCAGAGACAACTAAGAGTGGGGGGTGAATCAGTTGTCAAATAAACTCAAACCAAAAAAAAACTTAACCAACTTAAAGCTTAATACCAGTAAACCAGTCTTTTATACCAGTAGACAGTTTTATTAGTTAATTGCAATACCGACAAAGAATAATGCATGAAACAAAAGGACAAAGTCATCCACAACACATAACACCAATATTTGTACGTGGAAACCTTGTAAGGGGAAAAACCAAGGTGAGAAACCTTACCCACAATCAAACGATACTACTGCAGATAATAAGTGTATACAAATGGAGTCTTCACATGCAGAAAGGCCAAGCACCTAGAGCTCATTGCTCAAACACAAAATAGTAGTCACGTTGACTATAATTGGATGGTTAAATCCAATAAGGATGTACTACTCAAATTAGCATATTTCTATGCTGCATTTAGTACTGGTGTAGTTCTGATTGTCTTCACAAAAAACCTTCCTTCAACCTTAAAATAATGTTTGTGTGTATAGCTCTGCTTATTCTCGCATATACCTTCACACAATCCATTTTTCACATTCCACATCCAATCTTACAAATAAGATCTTACATTTATATCATAACCTAGGACCAATTTTAGTAGGTCGGCTCTAAAGGATATTACAATAAAATCAATTTACAAATAAAATAATATCCGATGCAATACCAATTCAACATGTTGGCTTGATGCATTTACAACAATAATAAAACATCTCCATAGTGCCATGTTGATTTGGAAAAGATAAGCCTGTCGGTGTATAACCTAGACCTATTTATCGGTTGATAACTCAATGATGAACAGATAGTACCAAACTGGTATGGAGAGGGGGGGGCTGAATCAGTATAGACAAAAACAAAATCCTAATGTGGTTTGTCAGCAGAACTTGTGCTTTGATAGACAAACAGTAACACCAATCTTAAATAGAGTACAACCGGCAAAACCCAGAATAACTAAGACAAGCATAAACTAGTTGACACTTATCTTCTCACATAGTCTAATACATCATTTCCATTTCATCCTAGTGCATGAACAGGTAAACTATCATCAAAGACATATATGTAAACAGCTAGATCAACATGATTCATCGCTTGACAGAAAATAACATATCATCACATGAAAAGGACATCACATATGACACACATAATTTTCACATGGAAACCCAATTGGGAAAAACCATGGTGGGGATGAATACCAACAAGCTATTTTGAACTCTTTACAAGTCCGCTTTGTTAGGAGCCTTGTCCAGTTAAATATTGATACAATAGGTTCTGTTAGGAACCAATCCTGTTAGGAACCAATCCTGTTAGGGATCACCCTGTTAAGGGATCGCTAGAATACCCGGTTAAGGGTTAAACCCTGTTAAAGGCTACCTTGTTAGAGGATTTCAAGAACTCAATGGTTTTGAGTCACCCTGTTAAAGGATTTACAGTAAGCCAGTCAAAGCTACCCTGTTAAGGGATTTCCCAACTGTTGAAGTGGTTAGAGATCAACAGGTATTACAATGATCTGGTAACAACACACAATACCAATGCAGATCCGCTTTAGCTCCTCTTCACCTTTTGCACTTACACTCTGCAGGTATCACTTCACTCTTTTGGTCTGGCAAGAATCACGTATCTCTTTACTTGGATACTCATACACAACTTTTTCCAACAACCTCAGAAAGAAACCCAACATCGACCTTATAGGAAATAGATAGGTCAGTAGCATAAACCCTAAACTTGTTAGGTTAAGGAATTCAAACAGTTCAATCCTGACCATTGAGCACACTGCATTAAATGCAATAGTCTTGATCCAATCTCAAGACATTCTCCATTGTTCATTTTCCACCGATTTCATGGCGGTTGATAACCCATCACATGTTATCACCATTTACAGACTTCGCACATTCTCAAGGTAGATAGGAACAATCTACTTCATGCAAGATCCTTCACGCGCACAAGGCTGACATGGCACCATGATCTGTTCTTCGTTACAATGCTAACTCATCACACAAAGTCACTGATTGAGTCACACAAGCTTGAGACACTTCAACCAGAAACCCTGAAGTTGTGACTACCAACCGGTAGTCATACAAAGCTTCCATGTGCCGGTTCCCATAACCACATGCCGGTTCACCTTAAGCAAACACACCGCTTACTTTGGCACAAATGTTGGTTCACAGTGTTATACTAGTTCTCATATATATCGGTTCTCTCCTCTTCAGCATATTGACATCAATGACAACATACAATGTCATTATGTCCTCATACCGATTCACATAATGCCAACAATCTCCCCCTTATCTCCGCTTCACATCTTCTCCCCCAATTTCTGTAGATATCTTCTCCATTTCTCTTCTTCTCCCCCTTTGACAACAATGCCAAAGTGGAGGCACAAGCTTCCCTATTTCATTATGTTGCTCCCCCTGAGGAGTAGCATCCTTCAACACATCAATCCTGAAGAAAATTTTGAGTATGCAATACCTGATTGATGTGGAGCATATACCTTTAGTTTACTTCCTGAAGGGGCAGCACCCCTAATTCACCTCTTAAGTACATAAATGTAGCCTTTGGGAGAGGCTTGGTGAATATGTCTGCTAACTGCTCCTTACTGGAAACAAGTTCTAGTGCAATCTCTTTGTTCTGAACCTTTTCCCTCAAGAAATGATACTTAAGCTCAAAGTGCTTGGTTCTTGAATGTAAAACTGGATTCTTGAAGATGTTAATTGCACTAGTATTATCACAAAATATACTTACCGGTTCAAATATAGGAACTTTGAAGCCATTTAATACATGCTTCATCCAAATTGTCTGAGTGCAATTCATGAAAGCTGCAAAATACTCTCCTTCCGCTGTAGACTAAGAGATACAACTCTACTTTTTACTCATCCATGAGACCAATCTACCACCGAGAAAGAATGCACAATGGGTTGTGCTCTTCTAGTCATCTACATTACCAGCCCAATCAGCATCTATGAACACTCTTAGGTTAAAATCATTATTGTATAGATACCATAACCCATAGTCAATAGTTCCCTTCAAATACCTAAGAATGAGCTTGACTGCAACCAAGTGGGATTCTCCTGGACTTTTCTGGAACCTTGCAGTAATGCCAACTGCATGTGCAATATCTGGTCTTCTATGCACTACATAATGTAACTTACCAATCATTGATCAGTATTCCTTTTCATTAACCAATGTTGAGTCATCCCCTTTGGATAGTTTACAATCAGTCACCATTGGTGTACCAACCAGTTTTCTATCTTCCATGCCAAAGGTCTTCAACACCTCTTTGACATACTTCGACTGAGTGATGAAGATTCCATCTTTCATCTGTTGGATCTGCAGTCCAATGAAGAACTTAATCTCCCCTATGAGTGATATCTCAAACTCTTTCTTCATCTCATCTGCAAACTCATGACTCATCTTGTCATCTCCACCAAAGATAATGTCATCAAAAAATACCTCACAGATCAGGATCTAATCTCCTTTAGACTGCAAGTAGATATTGCTATCTTCACTTGTTCTCTCAAATCTAATCTTCACAAGATGGGAATGTAGGCATTCATACCATGCTCTAGGTGCCTGCTTTAGACCATATAAAGCTTTATGTAGCCTACACACCATGTCACTGTCTTCAAATAGCACAAACCCATCTGGTTGCTCTATATGCACTTCCTCTTCAAGTACACCATTTAGGAATGCAAATTTTACATCCATTTGATATACTGTGAATCTTTTAAAAGCTACATATGCAAGAAGCATACAAACTCCTTCCAATCTGGCTACAGGAGCAAAGGTTTCTCCATAGTCTTCTCCTTCTTCTTGGGCATATCCTTTGCACACCACTATGCCATCCTCATTTAGCTTATTTTTGAAAACCCATTTGGTACCAATGACATTTTTATGCTCCGATCTGGGTACCAAAGACCATGTACCATTTTTCTCTATCTAGTCAAGTTCCTCTTCCATTGCCTTGATCCAGTCTTCATCTTTATGTGCCTCTTTGAATGATTTAGGCTCAAATTCAGAGATCATACATGAGTTTCATCTAACCTTTCTTTTTATAAGGATTCCTGCATCCTTATCTCCTATGATCTGTTTAAGATCATGATTCAGCTTGAAATACCTAGGAATGGTCTTGATAGATTCCTCTTGCTTTTCTTCTTCATCCTCATCTCCATCAGTATCAACATCTATATCTGTCGATGTAGGAACACTGTTACTGGTACTTGGTTGACTAACAACCGGCTCCCAAAAGGTTACAACTAGTTCATTTACCACTTGCTCACTGTCGGTTTCCTCAGTTTTCTCAGAGGTTTCATCAACTCTTACATTGATGCTTTCCATAATTCTTCGAGTCGTAATATTGAAACACTTGAGAGCTTTTCTCTTGGTGGAATACCCTAGGAATATTCCCTCATCACATTTCACATCAGATTTTCTCAGGTGTTCGCTCCTCTTGATGTAACATTTGCTACCAAACACTCTAAAGTAGCTAACCACAGGTGTCTTACCGGTCTAATACTCATAAGGAGTTTTATCCTTACATTTCTTGATGAGTACCCGGTTCATTGTGTAGACTGTAGTGCTCACCGCTTCTCTCCAAAAGGTGTGAGCTACCTTTCCTTGAATCAACATGGTTCTAGTTGCTTCAACCATGGTCTAGTTATTCCTCTCTTCTAGGCCATTCTATTGTGGATTCCGGGGGGCAGACAGTTGCCTCTTGATGCCATGTTCTTCACAGTACTTGTTGAATTCACAGGAATTGAATTCCCCTCCTTGATTAGTTCTCAGGCACTTGATCCTATTGCCACTTTCTTCCTCCACTAATGCTCTGAAAGATTTTAACTTTACAAAAGCTTCAGACTTATCTTTCAAGAATGTGACCCACATCATTCTTGAGCAGTCAACAACGAGAATCATCAAGTACCTATCACCCTACATACTCCTAGTTTTCATAGGACCACACAAATCAGTATGCACAAGATCAAGCAAATTATCAGCAATGAAAGGTTTACCTTTAAAGGTTGAAGAAGACATTTTCCCCAATTGACACTCTCTACACAAGGTATTGTCTAGTTTGCTTAGCACTGGCAACCCTCTAACTACCTTGATCTTATTGGCCTTCACAATATTATCAAATTTTACATGGCAGAGTCTCCTATGCCATATTTAGCTATCATCAAATTTAGCCATAAGACATGTACTTATATTTGCATTCAGCTGAAATAGATTACCTTTGGTTTGCATGCTGGTGGCCACCAATTCACCATTATTTCCTTTGATTTTGCACACTCCATTCTTGAATTCTAGAGTGAGACCATTGTCATTTAGCTAGGAAACACTCAGAAGGTTGTGTCTAAAACCATCAACCCAATACACATTGTTAACACTACTCTTTCCATTCAGACAGATGGGCCCTCTACCTTTAACCATACATGGTGCATCATTACCAAAACGAACCACACCACCATCATATTCTTCCAAAGATAGAAAATTGCTCCAGTCACCAGTCATATGGTGAGAACAGCCACT
The DNA here is from genome assembly GCF_030272615.1 of Cryptomeria japonica. Taxonomy (NCBI): domain Eukaryota; kingdom Viridiplantae; phylum Streptophyta; class Pinopsida; order Cupressales; family Cupressaceae; genus Cryptomeria; species Cryptomeria japonica. The sequence goes on along the minus strand of NC_081410.1, from coordinate 83,264,169 downwards.
ATCAATAATCCACTCTTTGGAATTATCAAACTGGGAGACAAGAGCCTTCTTGTCTGACACAACTTCCTTGACAGCAACAAACACAATATCTTCATTTTCTTCATCTTCTAATTCCTCATCTGTGACACCTTCATCAACTGCCACAAAATAATTTCTCTGGTTTCCTCCTTTGAATTTCTTGAACCTTTTTGGTTTTTCCTTGTTGTCACCATTAGGACAATTTATAGCAATATGTCCTATCCGGTTACAAGAAACGCATTTCAAAAGGAGCTTACCTCTAGATTTGTCGGTTCCTTTAGGAAGTTTCCTAGCAAGAAGAGCTTCAAATTCCATCAGAATCTCCTCATCATCCATTTCTCTACTATGTCTTGTTTCACCACTAGTGATAGCTTCTTTTCCTTTTCTAGATGGTATAGCAGAAGCTTTAAAAGTTGATTCAGTATTTTGAACACTACCATCAAAACTATTTAGCTCATAAGCTGTCAACTTTGCAATGATGGAGTCTAGGGATACCTTAGTCTTGTCTATTGATCTCAACTCCTGAATAGTAGCAACCCTTATTGCATAGACTGGTAATAAGGATCTCAAGACTTTTCTCACCATAGTGGAATCTTCTATTTTACCACCAGGACTCTTGATATCTCCAACAATGGTTTTGATTCTTATTCCATACTGTTGAATGGTCTCACCTTCAACCATCCACATATCTTCAAACTTCCCTCTAAGGCTTTTTTCCTTAGCTTGTTTTACATGCTCATCACCACCATAGATATTTTCAAGAGTATCCCATACCTCTTTGGGATTTACCTTATCTTGGACATCAATAAACTTAGTGTCAGATAAACTACTAATTAGGGCTTTCATGACTTGCCCATTCTTCTGCATATCTCTCTTTTGGTCATCGGTGAGAGTGTCGGTAGGAGCAACATGGGCATTCTCAACATAACCCTAGTGTTGAGCACCCATGCTTTTGATGTATATCTTCATTCTATCTTTCCATATACTAAAATTTCCTCTATTGAACTTTGGACCTTCCCTCTTCATCATTAGGCTGGGATCTTTACCTCAAGCGGTTAAGCTTATAACACAGAGGACTTGGAGGACGCTCTGATACCAATTGATAACTCAATGATGAATGGATAGTACCAAACTGGTACTGAGAGGGGGGGTGAATCAATATAGACAAAAACACAATCCTAATCTGGTTTGTCAGCAGACATTGTGCTTTGACAGACAAGCAGTAACACCGGTCTTAAATAGAGTACAACTGGCAAAACCCAGAATAACTAAGACAAGCATAAACCGATTGACACTTATCTTCTCACATAGTCTAATACTTCATTTCCATTTCATCCTAGTGCATGAACAGGTAAACTATCATCAAAGACATATATGTAAATAGCTAGATCAACATGATTCACTGCTTGATAGAAAACAACATATCATCACATGAAAAGGACATCACATTGTAGACACCTAAAAATGGTCAACGCTTGTGGAATCATACTTTAACATTTGTGCATTGCCTCATTTTAGGTTTTTGCATCACATTAACGTTTCTCCTATGTCACGCATTTGGTCTTTATCATTTGCGAGCATCGAGTCATTCTTCTACATTCTTCATTCATCTCGCTCTCAAATTTGGTCTTGTCAACAACACTCTCCAGTCATGATTTTGATCGATCTTATCCTGTCGCATCAATGTGCATGCTAATTTGTCATCATTTTGGACATCGTCAATCCTAATTAGGGTTTTGTCCTCTTATCAATCTTGTTGTTTTGCGATCGATTTGTCATCGATCGTTGTCGTTTTCAATCTTGTCATTTTGCGATCGATTTGTCATCGATCGTGGTTATTTTCAATCTTGTCGTCTTGCAATCTATTTTGTCATCGATACTTGTCCTCTTGTCAATCTTGTCATTTTGCGATCGATTTGTCATCGATCGTTGTCTATCTCAATTATGTCAATTTGGATCAATTTGTCATTGTTCCTCATCAATTGGCACATTTATCAATCAAATCATTTATCACATTCGTCCTTTGTTAATCAGAATCATGATCGAGTCAATTATCTCTCATCAAGACCTAATTCATCTTCTAGGGTTTCATGATTTAATCATTTAACCTTGTTTATCATTTCTCCCTTTAGGATAAATTATTTACTTATCCTAAGTCTTCTCATCGCAATTAAATGTTCATTTAATTGGCTAATTAATCCTCTTTTTGTGAATTAATTAATAAATGACAAATTATTAATTGATTTACCTAATTTCCTAATTTTTCATCAATTTCTAAATTCCCTCTTTGTGAATTAATTAATAAATGAAAAATTATTAATTAATTCACTAAATTCCTAATTTCCTCATTTTTCTAATTTCTTAATTCCTATTTTCCCAATTTTCTAAGTTTCCTAATTTCTAATTCAATTTCCTCCTATTTCTCTCCTAATTTCATGGGAATGACATTTCAATTTGTCATAATTTGTCATAAATTTGTCATAATTGACAATCAATCAATTTTGACATAGAAAGTTGTCATAATTTTGTCATGAATTATCAATCAATCAATTTTGCATAGAAGGTGCATAATTTGTCATAATTTGTCATAATTGACATAATTGATTTGCAATTTCCATTTGAGTTGAATCATGCTAATTTGATCATCTCTCCAATTTGTCTATAAATTGAATGAATTTCTTCAATCTTGGCTAATGAGAATAATAATTATTTTGTCAAATCAATCACAGTTCGAGTACTCTTGCGCCAATATCTTATTTACTTGCTTTCATCTCATGTGTGTGCACTTGAAGGTGAGATCCACAAACAAAGGCTATTCGGAGAAGAAAGAAGGACAATGGAGCCCCATGAAGGAAGCATTTAGATCTACATTTGGTTTGCATAGTCTTTAGTTTTGAATGTTTCATTTTCATGTCTTTATTGAGTGTGTTTAGGATAGATCATTGCATTTTAGCTTTTGTGATTGAGCTAATGATTAATACCACTTGCTTTGATGATTTCCAATTTCCTAGCTTACACACATATGACACACATAATTTTCACATGGAAACCCAACTGGAAAAAACCATGATGGGGATGAATACCCACAAGCTATTTTGAACTCTTTAGAAGTTCACTCTATTAGGAGCCTTGTCTGGTTAAAGACTGATACAATAGGTTTTGTTAGGAACCGATCCTGTTAGGGATCACCCAGTTAAGGGATGGCTAGAATACCCAGTTAAGGGTTAAACCCTATTAAAGGCTACCTTGTTAGAGGATTTCAAGAACTCAATGGTTTTGAGTCACCCTATTAAAGGATTTATAGTAAGCTGATTAAAGCTACCCTGTTAAGGGATCCGCTTTAGCTCATCTTCACCTTCTGCACTTACACTCTACAGGTATCACTTCACTCTTCTAGTGTGGCAAGAATCACGTATCTCTTCACTTGGATACTCACACACAACTTTTTCCAACAACCTCAGAAAGAAACCCAACATTGAACTTATAGGAAATAGATAGGTCGGCAGCATAAACCCTAAACCCTAAACCTGTTAGGTTAAGGAATTCAAACAGTTCAATACTAACCATTGAGCACACCACATTAAATGCAATAGTCTTGATCCAATCTCAAGACATTCTCCATCATTCATTTTCCACTGATTTCATTGCAGTTGATAACCCATCGCACGTTATCACCATTTATAGACTTTACACATTCCCAAGGTAGATAGGAACAATCTCCTTCATGCAAGATCCTTCACACGCACAAGGCTGACATGACACCACAATCTGTTCTTCATTACAATGCTAACTCTTCACACAAAGTCATCAATTGAGTCACACAGGCTTGAGACACTTCAACTGGAAACCCTGAAGTTGTGACTACCAACCGGTAGTCATACAAAGCTTCCATGTGCTGGTTCCCATAACCACATGTCGGTTCACCTTAAGCAAACACATCATTTTACTTTGGCACAAATGTTGGTTCACAGTGTTAGACGTGTTCTCATATATACTGGTTCTCTCCTCTTCAACATATTGACATCAATGACAACATACAATGTCACTATGTCCTCATACCGATTCACATAATGCCAACACCGGTAGCAACAAATATACAAATACGAATATGCCAATAATCAAATCTTCAAGACAAAGTTTCCAAATGATGTCTTCGACATAACCAAGTGTTTTCCATGCCATTCCAAGTGTCGGTGATCATTATATCCTGCCAGTGTACCAGATACCAATGATTGTGCATGAGTCATTTGCTTGCCGGTGAATGGTGTTGATTCTCCAAAGTGCTAGAGTTGATAAGTGTTAGTAGGTGTTGACATCAATGACAAAACCATACCAAAATACCAACATCCCAAATGATGGCCGCGACCGCCACTGTGGGTCGCGGCCCATAGTGCGGCCACGGGCACCCTATGGGTCGCGACCCATAGTGGCGACCGAGACTGCCACTGTGACTCGTGGCCCACAGTGTGGCCGCAGTCGCCTATGGGTCGCGACCCACAATGCAGCTGAAACCACACTGTGGGCTCACACCCATAGTGCTGCCGGCACCACCCTCAGTCCCGAAGGAAATATGCAGGGGTTTCAACAATATGTAAAAAAAAATTTATAAGCATTAAAATATGTTTTAATATATATATATATATATATATGTTAATATATATATATATATATATGTTAATATATATCAATATATATACCTGAGTTTGAACTGTAAGCACTATAATATATATTTTAAGGTGTATATATATATATTTATTTATATATATATATATATGTTAATATATATAGTAATATATATACATAAGTTTTTAACAACAAACTGTTCTGAAGACTCAAATATGGTATGATCGGAATACTTAGAGTAAATAAACATTTCCTTTATTTCCACACTTCTCATAGTTTATTAAATCTATGTATTTTAACTTTAATGCAAAAAATGTGTTATTCATTTTGTTTTAGGATAAATACAACAGTTTAGATGTAGGTTTTAAAATATTATGCATTTCATTAAAATATTAATATTCACTCTAAATATGAGATGCAATATTAATATTGAATCCATAAACAACAAGATGAGATGCAATATTAATATTCACTCTAAATATCTATTTATTTTTCCTTTGTGTTTTGAACTTAAGCAAATATATCCTTTTTATTTATTTAATAACATTTAGATTTGCATTTATTTTTCAATAGCAATAAGAACAATCTATAAATTTCATGCTTAATCTTTTTATAGAAACATATCATTAAAGAAATAACTTCAACAATGCATTCTTCACTTTGTAAGAATATATACTTCAAATAAAAATACATCTTTATTACATAGTAAAACTAATCCAACAGTTACATTTAGAACACTATAGTTTATTTTACTAAAAATAGGAAATAACTAAATCAAGCCTCTCATTTGTACTAAATGAAGGCTTATCAAATATATTGTTTTTCTTTTCTGCAACTAAATACAATAAGAAATAGGATCTTTTCATGCTTCCTTTCCAATCTCTTCCCAAGCAAACTTGCAAATAAAATTTGTAGGTTGTGACCATGGAGGCTCACCTCCCAGCCTAGGCTTACAAGAAGCCACCCCCGAGCTAGGAGAACCAAGGCTAAATGAGATACACACAATCAATACACATACAAGCAAGAAAACTCACAACATTAATACTCCCAACCCAAGGATGAACAACATCACTTATGTGACTTTTCAAGTGGGCTGAAGGTGGACCAAATACCTAGAGGAGAATTTTGCAAGTGGGAGAACATAATGCCATAGCAAGGCTACCAGGAAGAACATCCACAAGTTCCAAACTTGTCCCAATAATTCCTTATGTCCCCCAAGGCATACAAGCCATCAAAATCTCTTTATGACCCCCATTGCATAAATGAACACTATGCAGCAGGGGTCCCATAATCCCTTGTGTATCACTCTCTTCCAAAGAGAGCCTCTACACTCTTAGGTTGTCAAACATGCCTTCACCCCAAGGCCACTCTACCCTCCCAAGGGTGAGTTTGGCCTTGAAAACTCCCAAAACAATAACATAAAACCTCAATAACACAAAAACATAGAGAAGAACTCAACATCTTTCTAAACATACTAAAAAATCAACAATGGAAAAACAACTACAACAAACAATCTTTTCAAATACAAAGCAACATACGTGAGATAGTAAACCAACCAACCTTAAATCTACCAAAAGGATGAAAAGAATTTGTAGGAGAGCTTCCCAATCAACTAACCTTTCCTTCCAATAATTAATCAAAATTCCCAAATCCAAAAACCAATCTCAAGAAAATCTATGTCTCCAAAAATGGAGAGTGGGTGATCAAACTTCTCCCTCCCAAACCATTCCCTAAGAAGACACTCCTCACTCTTTTCAATCCTCTTGGGAAGGGTGAGGGATGTTCATAGGTTGGTATTCCCAACACCTTACAAGCTCTCTAGCCAAAGCACCTCAAAAAGGTAAAATGAATGTGCGAGAGCAATGTCACACATGAGGAGGATTGTCTAACCTAGGTAGGATCCTCAAAAGTTGAAATTCGGCCAACCTGGAAAACTCAACTTTTCAGGTGACTAAACAGTCCCTAGGGAGTGGACACATAGCTAAATTTGGCCTTCATCCATAGGTACATCAAATGACCAACTAAAAATGCCCCTAACTTGACCCTAGGAGTTAGTTTAACCCTCTACAAACTCACCCAAAGTATACCTACGGGTCAACCCTTAGTTGACCTTTCTAATGGCTCCCTATCCAAGAATTTCTTGGGACCATACTAGGATATTTGAAAAAAAACATTGGTGAAACAAATTCCTTCCAAAGGACATGTCATTGCCAACTCACTTTACAACACATGTGTCAAGTGACACCACCAAAAGTTACACATCACTAAAATACACATGGCAATGTCCCTTTTTTTTGGAATTAATAAATTAAACAATTTTCAAATTAAACACATATCCAAGTATAAACATTTATAAATTAGAACACATTTACAAACAAGGTGTTGTCTCTCCAGATAGACAACCCTTGGCTTCACAAATGCACATAGGTATAGGCTTGATTCTCTAAATAGTTTCCATGGTCACATGGAATAATTTTCATGCACATCTCACTTTGCACTTTAGTAATTGCAAAAATCACATATAATCTTATCATATGAAAAGAATACAATTCAGACATGGCATAAAATTTCAATTATAATAATCAAGTTTCCAATTATCTAATAACATCCATATAAGCATTGTATGACTACCGGTTGGTAGTCTCAACTTCAGGGTTTCCGGTTCAAGTGCTTCAAGCCTGTATGGCTCAACCGGTGACATTGTGTGATGAGTTAGCATTGTAATGAAGAATAGATCATGTTGCCACATTAGTCTTGTGCACATGAAGGATCTTGCATAAAGGAGATTGTTCCTATCTATCTCAGGAATGTGTGAAGTCTATAAATGGTGATAACATGTTATGGGTTATTAGCTGCCATGAAATCGGTGGAAAACAAATGATGGAGAATGTCTTGAGATTTGATCAAGACTGTTGCATTCAATACAGTATGATCAACGGTCAGGATTGAACTATTTGAATTCCTTAACCTAATAGGTCTAGGGTTTAGGGTTTATGCTACCAAGCTATCTATTGTCCTATAAGGTTGATGTTGTGACTCTTTCAGAGGTTGTTGGAAAAAGTTGTGTGGGAGTATCCAAGAGAAGGGATACACGATTCTTGCTAGACCAGAGGAGAGAAGTGATACCTAAAGAGTGTAAATGCAGAAGGTGAAGAGGAGCTTAAGCGGATCTACATTGGCATTGAGTCCTGTTACCAAATCATTGAAATACCTATTGATCTCTAACCACCTCAACAGTTAGAAAATCCCCTAACAAGGTAGCCTTAACTAGCTTGTTGTAAATCCCTTAATAGGGTGACTCAAAGTTATTGAGATTTGGAAAGCTAGAGAGCTCTGGAAATGCTTTAGCTATTGAGTTCTTGAAATCCTCTAACAAGGTAGCCTATAACAAGGTTTAACCCTTAACCGGGTGATCCCTAACACGATCGGTTCCTAATAGAACCTATTGTATCTATCTTTAATAGGACAAGGCTCCTAACAGAGTGGACTTCCAAAGAGTTCAACAACAAGCTTGTGGGTATTCATCCCCACTGTGGTTTTTCCCAATTGGGTTTCCACGTTAAAAATATGTGTGTCATGTGTGATGCTTTGTTATTACCTGTTAAGCATATGATGGTTCTATATTTTATGCCTGTCAATAAAACATGTTGAACTAGCTATTGTGAAGATATGATGATAGATTATCTATTCATACATAAGGGTGAAATGATGTGTAGTTCTGAGTTGAGTGGAAAGCTAATTGAGTAACCGGTTTATGATTGTTCTAGTTGTTCTGGGTTTTACCAGTTGCACTCTATTTCAAACTGGTGTTACTATTTGCCAGTCATTTGGAGTAATTGTTGTTGAACCAGTTTAGGACTGTATTTTGTCTGTACTGATTCACCCCCCCTCTCAGTACCGGTTTGGTACTATTTGCTCATCATTGAGTTATCAATTGGTATCAGAGCATCCTCCAGGTCCTCTATGTTGTAAGCTTAATCGCTTGAGGTAAAGATCCCAGTCAAATGATGAAGAGGGAAGGTCCAAAGTTTAACAGGAAAAATTTTGGTAGATGGAAAGATAGGATGAAGATATTCATCAGAAGCATAGGTTCTCAACACTAGAGTTATGTTGAGAATGTCTATGTTGTCCCTACCGCTACTCTCACCGATGACCAAAAGAGAGAGATACAAGAAAATGGGCAAGTCATGGAAGCCCTTATTAGTAGTCTATCTGACATTGAGTTTATTGATGTTCAGGACAAGGTAAATCCCAAAGAGTTATGGGATGCTCTTGTAAAATATCTATGATGGTGATGAACATGTAAAACAGGCTAAGGAAGAAAGCCTGAGAGGGAAGTTTGAAGATATGTGGATGGTTAAAGGTGAGACCATTCAGTAGTATGGAATAAGAATCAAAATAGTTGTTGGAAAAATCAAAAGTGCGGGTGGTAAAATAGAAGATTCCACTGTGGTAAGCAAAGTCCTGAGATCCCTATTGTCGATCTATGCAATAAGGGTTGCTACTATTCAGGAGCTGAGATCAATAGCTAAGACTAAGGTATCCTTGGACTCCATCATAGCCAAGTTGATAGCCTATGAGCTAAATAGTTTTGATGGTAGTGTTCAAAATACTAAATTAGCTTTTAAAGCCTCTGCTATACCATCCAGAAAAGGGAAAGAAGCTAGCACTAGTGGTGAACCTAGAAAAAGCATAGAAATGGATGATGAGGAGATTCTGATGGCATTTGAAGCTCTCCTTGCCAGGAAGCTTCCTAAAGGAACTGGTAAATAAAAAGGTAAGCTACCTTTGAAATACTTTTCTTATAACTGGATAGGACATATTGCTATAAACTGTCCTAATGGCGATAACAAGGACAAACCAGAAACGTTTAGGAAATTCAAAGGAGGAAACCAAAGAAACCATTTTGTGGTAGTTGATGAAGGTGTCATAGATGAAGAATCAGAGGATGAAGAAAATGAAGATATTGTGTTTGTTTCTATCAAGTAAGATGTGTCAAACAAGAAAGCTCTTGTCTCCCGGTTTGATAATTCCAATGAGTGGATCATTGACAGTGGTTGTTCTCACCATATAACTGGTGACTAGAGCAAGTTTCTATCCTTGGAGGAGTATGATGGAGGTGTGGTTCTCTTTGGAAATGATGTACCATGCATGGTCAAAGGTAGAGGGTCCATCTCTCTAAATGGAAAGAGTAGTGCTGACAATGTGTACTGGGTTGATGGTCTCAGACACAACCTTTTGAGTGTTGCCTAGCTGAATGACAGTGACCTCACTTTGGAATTCAAGAATGGAGTTTGCAGAATCAAAGGAAAAGATGGTGAATTGGTGGCCACCGGCATGCAGACCAAAGGTAACCTATTTCATCTTAATACAAATATAAGTACATGTCTTATGGCTAAGTTTGATGATAGCTGGATATGGCATAGGAGACTCTGCCATGTAAACTTTGATAACACTGTGAAGGCTAGTAAGATCAAGGCAGTTAGAGGGTTGCCAGTGCTAAGAAAATTAGATAATACCTTGTGTAGAGAGTGTCAATTGGAGAAAATGTATTCCTCAACCTTTAAAGGTAAATCTTTCACTACTAACAACTTGCTTGATCTTGTGCATAGTGATTTGTGTGGTCGTATGAAAACTAGAAGTGTGCAGGGTGATAGTTACTTCATGATTCTCACTGATGACTGCTCAAGAATGATGTGGGTCACATTCTTGAAAGACAAGTCTGAAGCCTTTGTGAAGTTCAAAGCTTTCAGAGCATTAGTGGAGAAGGAAAGCGGTAAAAGGATCAAGTGTCTCAGAACTGATCAAGGAGGGGAATTCACTTCCAATGAATTCAACAAGTATTGTGAAGAATTTGGCATCAAGAGGCAACTGTTTGCCCCCCAGACTCCACAGTAGAATGGCCTAGTAGAGAGGAATAACTAGATTGTGGTTGAAGCAGCTAGAACCATGTTGATTCAAGGAAAGGTAGCTCACACCTTTTGGAGAGAAGCAGTGAGCACTGCAGTCTACACAATGAACTGGGTACTCATCAAGAAGGGTAAGGATAAAACTCCTTATGAGTACTGGACCGGTAAGACACCTGTGGTTAGCTACTTTAGAGTGTTTGGTAGCAAATGTTACATCAAGAGGAGTGAACACCAGAGCAAATTTAATGCAAAATGTGATGAGGAAATATTCCTAGGATATTCCACCAAGAGTAAAGCTCTCAAGTGTTTCAACAATAGGACTCAGAGAATTATGGAAATTATCAATGTGAGAGTTGATGAAACCTCTAAGAAACTAGAGGAAACCGGTAGTGAGCAAGCTATAAATGAGCCGGTTACAACCTTCCGGGAACTGGTTGTCAGTCAACCAAGTACCAGTAACAATGTTCCTAAACCGGTGAATGATGATATTGATGAAGACTAGGATGAAGAGGAAAAGCAAGAAGAACCAGTCAAGACTATTTCTCGGTATGTCAAGCTGAATCATGATCCTAAGAAAATCATAGGAGATAAGGATGTAGGAATCCTTACAAGAAGAAAGATTAGAGAAAAATCATGTATGATCTCTGAATTTGAGCCTAAATCATTCAAAGAGGCTCATAAAGATGAAGACTGGATCAAGGCAATGGAAGAGGAACTTGACCAGATAGAGAAAAATGGTACATGGTCCTTGGTACCCAAACCGGAGCATAAAAATGTCATTGGCACCAAATGGGTGTTCAAAAACAAGCTGAATGAGGATGGTGCAGTGATTAGGAACAAAGCCAAATTGGTGTGCAAAGGATATGCCCAAGAAGAAGGAGAAGACTATGGAGAAACCTTTGCTCCTATAGCCAGATTGGAAGGAGTTTGTATGCTTCTTGCATATGCATCTTTTAAAGGCTTCAAAGTATATCAAATGGATGTAAAATTGACATTCCTAAATGGTGTACTTGAAGAGGAGGTGTATATTGAGCAACCAGATGGGTTTGCCCTATCTGAAGATAGTGATATGGTATGTAGGCTACATAAAGCCTTATATGGTCTAAAGTAAGCACCGAGGGCATGGTATGAGCATCTTCATTCCCATCTTGTGAAGATTGGATTTGAGAGAACAAGTGAAGATGGTAATATCTACTTGAAGTCTAAAGGAGATCAGATCCTGATCTATGAGGTATTTGTTGATGATATTATCTTTGGTAGAGATGACAAGATGAGTCATGAGTCTACTGATGAGATGAAGGAAGAGTTTGAGATGTCACTCATAGGGGAGATTAAGTTCTTCATTGGACTATAGATCCAATAGATGAAGGATGGAATCTTTATCACTCAGTCCAAGTATGTCAAAGAGGTGTTGAAGACCTTTGGCATAGAAGATAGCAAACCAGTTGGTACACCGATGGTGACCGGTTGTAAACTATCCAAAGAGGATGACTCAGCATTGGTTGATGAGAAGGAATACCGATCAATGATTGATAAATTGCATTATGTAGTGCATAGCAGACTGGATATTGCACATGCAATTGGCATTACTGCAAGGTTCCAGAAAAGTCTAAGAGAATCCCACTTGGTTGCAGTCAAGCGGATTCTTAGGTATCTGAAGGGAACTATTGACTATGGATTGTGGTATCTATATAGCAAGGACTTCAACTTGAAAGTGTTCACAGATGTTGATTGGGTTGGTAATGTAGATGACCGGAAGAGCACAACCGATGGTGCATTCTTCCTTGGTGGTAGACTGGTCTCATGGATGAGTAAAAAGAAGAGTTGTATCTCTCAGTCTATAGTGGAAGCGGAGTATGTTGAGTATATTTTGTGATAACACAAGTGCTATAAATATTTCAAAGAATGTAGTTTTACATTCTAGAACCAAGCACTTTGAGCTTAAGTATCATTTCTTGAGGGAAAAGGTTCAGAATAAAGAGATTGTACTGGAGCATGTGTCCAATAAGGAGCAGTTAGCAGACATATTCACCAAGCCTCTCCCAAAGACTACATTTACACACTTAAGAGGTGAATTAGGGGTACTGCCCCTTCAGGAGGTGAACTAAAGGTATATGCTCCACATCAGTCATGTATTGCATAGTCAAATCTTTCTTTAGGATTGATGTGTTGAAGGATGCTACTCCTTAGGGGGAGAAGCATAATGAAATAGGGAAGCTTGTGCCTCCACTTTGGCATTTTTGTCAAAGGGGGAGAAAATGTGAAGCGAAAAGATATCTTTGTATATTTCCATCAATGCCAAAGGGGGAGATTGTTGGCATTATGTGAACCGGTATGTGGACATAATGATATTGTATGTTGTCATTGATGTCAATATGTTGAAGAGGTATGAACCAGCATATGTGAGAACTGGTATAACACTATGAATCGACATTTGTGCCAAAGTGAAGCGGTGTTCCTATTCAAAATGAACTAGCATATGGTTATGGGAGCCAGCACATGGAAGTGTTGTATGACTATTGGTTGGTAGTCTCAACTTTAGGGTTTTCGGTTCAAGTGCTTCAAGCATGTATGGCTCAATCAGTGACATTGTGTGATGAGTTAGCATTGTAATGAAGAACATATCATGTTGCCACGTCAGCCTTGTGTGCATGAAGGATCTTGCATAAAGGAGATTGTTCCTATCTATCTCAAAAATGTGCAAAGTCTGTAAATGGTGATAACGTGTGATGGGTTATCAGTCGCCAAAAAATTGGTGGAAAACAAACGATGGAGAATGTCTTGAGATTGGATCAAGACAGTTGTATTCAATACATTATGATCAACGGTTAGGATTGAACCATTTGAATTCCTTAACCTAACAGGTCTAGGGTTTAGGGTTTATGCTACCGACCTATCTGTTGTCCTATAAGGTCAATGTTGTGACTCTTTCAAAGGTTGTTGGAAAAAGTTGTGAGGGAGTATCCAAGAGAAGGGATACACAATTCTTGCCAGACCAAAGGAGAGAAGTGATACCTATAGAGTGTAAGTGTAGAAGGTGAAGAGGAGCTTAAGAAGATCTGCATTGGCATTGAGTGTTGTTACCAGATCATTTAAATACCTATTGATCTCTAACCACCTCAACAATTGGAAAATCCCCTAATAGGGTAGCCTTAACCGGCTTGTTGTAAATCCCTTAATAGGGTGACTCAAAGTTATTGAGATCTGGAAAGCTAGAGAGCTTTGGAAATCCTTATAACTATTGAGTTCTTGAAATCCTCTAACAAGGTAACCTATAACAGGGTATTGTAGCCATCCCTTAACCGGGTGATCCCTAACAAGATCGGTTCCTAACATAACCTATTGTATCTATTTTTAACAAGACAAGGCTCCTAACAGAGCGGACTTCCAAAGAGTTCAACAATAAGCTTGTGCATATTCATCCCCACCATGGTTTTTCCTAGTTGGGTTTCCACGTGAAAAATATGTGTGTCATGTGTGATGCTTTTATCTTGTGATACTTTGTTATTACCTGTTAAGCATATGATGGTTCTGTGTTTTATGCCTGTCAATAAAACAGTTGAACTAGCGGTTGTGAAGATATGATGATAGATTACCTGTTCATACATAAGGGTGAAATGGTAGTGTAGTTCTGAGTTGAGTGGAAAGCTAAGTGAGTAACCGGTTTATGATTGTTCTAGTTGTTATGGGTTTTACTAGTTGTACTTTGTTTCAAACCGGTGTCACTGTTTGCCAGTCATTTGGAGTAATTGTTGTTGAACTAGTTTAGGACTATATTTTGTCTGTACTGATTCACCCCCCTCTCCCTCTCAGTACCAGTTTGGTACTATTTTCTCATCATTGATTTATCATGGTCCACATTGCTTTTGCATCATTACAGCCTTCTATATCATTAAACTCTGAGTCAGTCAATGCTGATGTTATTTAAATCATAGCTTGAATAGGTTCTTGCTTTGCCTTTATCTCTTCCAAGGTCATTGAGTTGCTGCTAGGTGCTATGTAATCATTCTCCAAATAATATGTTGCATATTCTCCAATTCCTGATAAGTGCAGCTTCATCCTTTTTTGCCATGTGGAGAAACTTGAATTGTTCAGCTTTGGTGCATCCCTTTTATACATCTTTGAATCTTTGGCTCAAGTATCTTTAAACTTTTCTTCTGGAGTCCATAGCTCTAATATTAATTGTAAAGCTCTGATGCTAATAGTAAATAAGATGAGAGGGGGGGGTGAATCATACAAACTTAATCTTCAATATATTCAACAGATTCAACCTCAGTAGCTTATACTTCAGAATACATAACCAAAACTATAAAACATTCAAACTCATGAATAGATAACATCACAACACATATAACACCAGATTTAATATGGAAACCCAAATAGGGAAAAACCACTGTGGGATTTTGGACCCACTAAGAAATATACCCTTCTAGAGTATGCTTGGTTAAAAGCAAATCCTGTTAAAGATTACAAACACATTGCTAGATGTGACCTGGTTAAGGATTTCCCTCAGACTTGTTAGAGTCTTGCACTTTGTTATAAGTGACCTTGTCGAAGCATTTCAAACACTCATTTACAATGTTACCTTGCTAGAGGGTTTACAAATAAGACTGTTAGGTCCACTCGGTTAAGAGATTTCCTATCACTTACAACATAAATAACAATAATAAATATATCTGCAACTTCACATCTGAAATGCTAAAGTAGATTCTATTTTCTCAAAACAATCTTGTCATAAGGCTTATCTAGTCCCTTGATGGGCTTGTTGGGCTTCTCAATCTATTCTTCAATCAGATCTTCAAGCTTCTGAGCTCGGTAAACATTCTTGTAGCATCACTATGCATACATTTGCCCGCATGTAGTGTTTATCAACAATTCCTTATTTATAAACAATTTCTAACCACTTAATCTCCTTGATCACATTTCCCATTATCAATCTTAGCCATCAAATCATCAAACTTGACTAGGTTCAATGTATTCTTTGATCTGAAAAAGTTTTACCTTGCCTTGGAACTTGCATTCCTTCCTTGGAACTTGTGCTAGGTTATTGTGGTTCAATCTGCGTTGTAGATCTTCCTCCAGTATTTTCCATGTCATCGATCCTCAACAAACTTCTTGCACAAAAAACCAATCATTTATTCATCTCCATCTCATCAGCATCCTTCATTAAATAATGCTTTTATCCATCCAATGCGATCTATTATAACTCGGTTGTTACTCAGTTAATACTGAACTTCGCTTGGTAGACATTATGTCTTCTTTAACCGATATCGATAACCTTAGGGTTTACTGACTAGGTACCTTAGGGTTTACCGACTAGGTTCCTTGCTCAGTGACATAATATAGTATTAAACTTATAATCAACAACATGTGTAGGATATCAAAACAATCAAAACAACATGATCTCATCATTGTCTAACTCAGTAATGTTGGGGGTCCCACAAATACTGAGAGGGGGGGTGAATCAGTATCTGACCGGTAATAAAAATTTCTTGAGTTAAAACATGCAGAACATAATATAACAGTGTACCGGTATGCAAGAATTAAAGCAATAAGCAGAATCAAGAACATCCACATGAAAAGTATACCATAACACAAGATGTTTAATGAGGAAACCCGGTGTGGGAAAAACCTCAGTGGGATTTGTGACCCACAATATTCACTCACTGGCCAATAAGAGAATATTACTTACAATAGGGGCCTGCACATGCAGGAAGGCCAACTGCCTAGAGCTCACTGCTCAATGGGAAGTCACACTGACTTACAATAAGGATTATACTAATCCAATAACTTGTACTATTTTACAATAGCATCTTCAATGCCAGATTTAGTACCGATTCCTACTCTATTCTTTACATATACCCTTGACCTATATTTTGCACATTAGGTCTACCTAATAATTTTCTTTATGCTCCTTACATCACTTCTCCGAATGTCTACAATGATCTCCTTTATATATAAGAGTCATTTTACAGTTTGCCGAGTCAACTTACAATAATAAACAAAATATTACATAACAAAAATCCTGTCGGCCTTTGTGCCGATATACATGTTTTCTTCTATGTCAGTGCCAGTGTCCTGAGTGATCTTCTGATGCTGGTGCACTAACTTGCCTATGTTATACTTTGCTGGTATGATGTCTTGTAGGTGCCATAGGATTTCAAGGTTGCCTATGTAATGCTTTACCGATATGATGTCTTGTCGGTGCCATAGGATTACAAGGTTGCCTGTGTAATGCTTTACCAATATGATTTCTTGTTGGTGCCATAGGATTGCAAGGTTGCCATCAATGACAAAACCTTCAATCACATACAATGTCTCATTGGAGTGTCCATATGCCAACAAGTAATAGTTGCCCATTGAATAACTTGTATCTCCCCTTTATTATCACATTCTTTCTATGTCACTTACCAACCTCCTAATACTCATCAACACATACTTCTCAAGAGATGGCAACATCATACTAAATCAGAAAATCAATTTCTTGACATCAATGACAAAACAATATTATTAAGACAATAATCATCCTTCTTTAGTTATATCAACAATGTCCAACAACCTTCTCAATATCCTTATTGAAATGCCAACAATCTCCTTTCTATTGTAATGCCAACATCATGTTCATGTCAAAAGTTAAAACAAAATCAATTGCAATCTGTAGCTTTCATTCATAAATTGTTTAAGTAGTTTTATGAGATATATCAATTTGATCACTTAGGTTCAAATTAATCTTTAATTAGTTGTTGCATTTTAGTTTTTAATTTTATTAAGATAGATGACAATGGTGATTAAAGTAGTGATTAGACAAAAGCTTTATTAAACTTGTTCATGGAATTTAGTTTACTTTAAATATTCTATAGAATAGAATTCTGATTTTCTGCAAGCATAGAATAGAATTCATTTCTTAGAAAATAGAATAGAATTTGAATTTTGGTTGTAGTTTAGATAAGGCTTTAGTCTTAGCTAGATGATTTCATGAATTAGTTCTAACCAAGTTTTGTTTATATTGCACTAGAATAACCAAAGTCTTTCTTAGAATAGATTTAGCATCTTAAGTTTCAATTCTGTTAGGAAAGAGAAGTGTTGTTAACATAAGATTTAGTTCCTAGAAAGTGATCCTGAAAGCTCCTAACAGAGCATGGCCAAAACATAAGTCACTATTCTCAGTGCAAAATCCCCCCAACTTAAACTCAGCCTTGTCGCATATAGCTCTAAAACACACCTATTTTGATAATGAAAAATTAAATGATATGAGTTGTGACATCAATGGCCTCTCGCATCATTATGCCTTTATACCTTCTATCATGTTCCCTTGCCATTGGTTTGAAGTTATACCTCTAGAAAATAAGTTCATTATTGATCTTTGTATTCTAATACTTTTGGATGCCATATTGGGGATGTATCCCTTTCATATCATTCAATATACTTACATGGGTATTCTTAAGTTGTAGAGGGTCACACCACCATTTCTCCTTCCCATGCTAGGGAAACATTTTTATTCATTAATACCATATCCATCCCATGATATTACATGATGCTTTGTCTATATATTTCTATCTAATTAGATGCTTATATGATTGCATAATTATGTGTTATACACACTTGCATGATTATATGTTTTCATTCTTAGATTCACTTACTTTTCATGTATTTGTTTTACTCATTTGATGATGGGCAAGGTTGTTGATGTCACCACTTGTACCATTTAAATTTTTTTAATGTCGAATCGAGTGTCTCTAAAAAGTTGTTTGTAATAAGGAAATATTTAAGGTTGGTGGGTTTTGCACCATAAAACAATGACTTAGGTTTGTTCATGCTTCATCAAGAACTATCAGGATCTTCCTTCTACGGTTGAGTTTTGAGACTAAAGATACTCTAAGAATATAACTTAAAGGAAACAAACTATCCTAAAGAAGATTTTAGATCTAAAACCAAGAGTTTGAATAGGACATGATCAAGACTTATCCATGGAATTATCTATCCAAAACTTAAACTTTTAATTTCCTATGAATTGAAAATCTATATTATGTACTGAAAGCTAGAATATGTTTATAGTAAATAAAGTGTATCTTACGTTTGTAGGAGATAAAATCTATTTTACGTTTGAAGGAAATAAAATCTATTCAAACAAACATTAAAGTAAACTAAATTCCATGGATTAGTTCAATAGTGTCCATCTCCTTTCATTGATTCCAAGTCCATCATCTTAATGACTAGTGTAAATCCAAAATTTGTTGAGTGAATTTAGATGAAGCTATTGAATTGAGATTTTCTAAAATTTATTCATTGGTTATGGTACTTATTCATGAAAGTGAATAGCTAACTATTGTAATCAATTTTTTTATTTACTTAAAAAGAAACTCATCACAATTAAATTAAATAGAATGTAATGAAATAAATATGTAGAACTTTGAATAGAAATGAAATCACACAAGGATCACCTCCCTTCGATCGAGTGAGCCCTACTCTTCCTCTGGTGGGATCCAAAACACACTTACTCTTGGATCAACTTTGAATTTTTATTGAAGTGTACTTCCAAAGGGAAGTAAAATAGGTTTGCGGACTACAAAATACAAGACTCTATTGCGGGTAACTTACTAATTGCTTGACTAACTAGCTTTCTGAAGAAAGTGAGGGAATATTTATACATATCCTTTATTCAAATTCAAAAACAAAGTTATTTGCTTAAAACAGAGTGACAATTATGAATTGAATTGAAGAAGACTTATCATTACATTAATAACTTTAGATAGGAACTGAAGATCATAGAAATAACCAATAAATCAAACTTAGAGAAGATCGAAGGAAAATCTCTAGCTAGAGCGATCATGAGTGATCATTATTTATGTGCTGGCTGAACTAAACTTCACAACAATTTGTTTGCCTGTTAACTCCAAACACATTCAAGAATGCATTCAAGAAAATAAAATAGAACATAATGATAATTATTCTAAATATTTGGACATCAACCACATCAATAAGAAAAAAGTGAAACATATAGTCACAAAATATTACTTCTAATGTATACTTCCTAATTAGAAAAATATAATAATAGAAAAGAGCAAATATGCATGCATTAGGTATGTTGCCAAGCAAGTTCACAAAATATTAAAGTTTTAAGTAGAAAGTATAATTAAAAGTATCAAGATTAATTAGATATTTCTATCTAATTAGATGCATATATGATTGCATGATTATATGTTATACACACTTAGATGATTATATGTTTTCATTCTTAGATTCACCTACTTTTCATGTATTATTTTTCCTCATTTGACAATGTTGAACACTACCGGATGTTGGGAGGGAGGGAGGGGGTGAATCAGCATATATTAAAAATTGAATAGATAAAACTCTTAATCCATAACATACATTTAACCATGAATGTAAATAATCAATACAATAAGAACATCCACACAAGAAAACCATATTTTTATGTGGAAATCCCAAACTAGGAAAAACCATTATGAGATTATAAGTCTATATTAACTATTTACAATGAGTAGGCCACTGGAGCTACTTTAGACTTGAAGACCAAGGCGCACTACCTCAGAGTGAGATACAAATGGAATTACAAAACTAAAGATCACTTCTTCAAGGAAAGATACATAACAACTATCTAGATACAATAAAAATAGAACATTGAAGTGTATAGGAAACTAGCATCTAATAATATGATGAGAGCAGTTCACGGATTAAAGCTCATATGTCACAATAACACTTGAACTAGACCTTAGTTTCACACAAACTCGCACCATGGATTAACTCATTGTTGCATCCACTTATGTGCATGTACCATTCTCTATATATTACCCAACTAAACTACTCATTATATACTATTGATATCAATAATATTCTTCATGAGGTTGGCCAAAAGTAAATGTAGCATCTATATTGCCATTTGTCCAAAATAATGGATCCAAGAAATGCAAAATACACAAAATCATGTATCAACCTATACCATGTCATCTAAGAATTATATACACACCATACATAGCTGCATCGACCCAAAATGGTACAAACCAATCTTTCTTGCACAAATTCTTATTTTGAATCAAAATAGTATGAGTAGATCATCAAAATAAAAGTTAAGATAATCTAGAAGCATGATCTAATGATCCAAAACACTCTTTACTCATCGGAAATACAACAAGCACAACACATTCTTCCACATCAACCTTAACTATATGAATTTCATCTGTACACATCTATTGATTCCAACCGAACCAAACATATTTGACATGAACTCTGGAATTTCACCATACATATATTATTTCCCATCTAAAACATTGTTTTGATCATTTTCATAACATTTGGAACATATATACATAATCTGTGTATAACCTGATCATACTCTATTCAATTGGACAACTTTCAAATGAGAGAGTTGACATCAATGACAAGTTGGAGGGCATATTTGCAACAATATACCCTTTTGTTATTGATGACAACACGTGCACCAACAATATATCCTTCTAAAAGATAGAAAATCCAAAAACTTGTCCCCCTTTGACATCAAAGACAAAGGGTGTATTGTAAACCAAAGTAACTCCTCCTATGAATAATACTCCATCAATAAAAATATTCAAGAAGATATATATACAACAAAAATAAAAATTATACCATAGATGTTCACACATTCTACAAGGCAAGGGATAATATAATCTTGTGAATATCTCTCAATTCTTGTGAAGAAGAGATCTAGTCATCTTGCACAGATACCAGAATCTTGATATGGCTTTCCATATACAGAATAAATTATTCTACAATGTTACAATCAACCAGAACCGAAATAAATACACACAAAGTTTGAGAATCCTTGAGCACTTTCTTCATGCTAGAGAGATGCATGTCTACAATTTCCCTCAACCTATAGAACTCCTTCTTAAAATTCTCTCTCTACCCTACAATCTAATTCAACTATTTATATTGTTGCTCAATTTCCAATCTCCCTTGACCATCCTCATCATTTTTTATATCAGTAGCCTTAGATGCTCCTAGAATTTTGGCCTCAATAGCATCAATTTCCTTTTGAATTTTTCTTGTGGACTTAGGCCATGAATGACAAAAATTGTACACTTGAATCACATTGTCCACACTTTGTTCAAATGTTGCAATGCAGTCCTTCAGACTTGTATGAGTCTCTGCATACTTCTCTATTAGCCATTTCACTCGATTATTTGTCATCTTCTTCTCCAAAGCATTTGTAATTTCTATCTCAAGGCTTAAATCTTTTCCCCTCAATCTTTCAAATAAATCTCTTAGCTGGTCTTTATCACTAAAAGAGTGATCAATTTTTACATCTAGAAGTTTCTCATGAAGAAACAATTAAATCTTTAGACACATAGCTCTTCTTTCTAGCTTCCAAGTACAAAAGTTCACCTAATTGTAGCATCAATCAAGATGTCAACTTACCTAGATCTAGAATTCCTTGTACGACCAATACCTCAAATGATATTCTCGATTCAATAATCATCTTCATCTTTGTTGACTTGGAGACATTAAAGGATTCCCCCACAAGTGTTTTCTTTGTCTCTCTCCCTTTCTCCTAACTAATCTGAACATTGTTTGAACCCATCTTATCTTTCTCTTTTCCTCCAACTATAGATAACCTATCCAGTTCATCTTGTGACTTACTTATCTCAGCATTTTCTTATACATTACCTCTTTACTAATTTCCACTGGCATTTTCAACACTTCATTAAAAAACTACTCAAACTAATCTTTAGACAAATTCTTTGGAATACTATCATTAACATTTTGTTGTCTAGCTTTAGCCATCTACTCTTTTGTAGGAACATAAACCTATTCATTATGCACTTAACTATTTGGAACCATTTCTATTCTACCTTCATCAATATTTCAATCTTCTACTCCCTTCTTCGGAGCAAGGCTGGTTCCACATGGTTCACCAATGCTCAATTTTTCATTTATCTTTCCTGGAGGAGAAGCTAATGACTTCAAAACTTCCAAAGAAACTTTTGCCACATTATCATCAAATTATCTAATAATTCAGTTTATATCTTTAGGACCTCCACCCATTATCAAGTTTACTCTTTCCTTCTTATGAAACCTTGCATTAAGAATCTATAGATTTGAGTTTTGGCCTCCTTCGACAGAGAGCTACAGAATTTTTCTACAGAACCTATCCAAATATCATTTTCTTTTGTTATGTCCTTTCATCTTTTCTCTATCAATGCTTCATACAAAATTTTAGGAATAGAATTTTGAATATCGCATAGGTTTTCATCACAAATAATCAAGTATCTGAATATAGTTTTCTCAATTACTTCTTTATCAACCAGATGTGCTTCATAATAAATATCCATAGCATAATCCAAAAATTTATTTTCATACATTGTATTAACAAGACTGTCTAAGTTAATAGATGGATCTACCTTTTCTTCTTCTTTCTTACCATCTTTCTTCTGGTTTTTCTTCTTTGGTCCACTCTTCTTCTATCCAGTAGAGGTCTAGCCTCTTTTCTTCTTAGTAGGAGGACCAATGTCTTCTTCTTCTTCAATATCCTCCATCATAGTTCTCTTTTTATTTGGGTTGATGATAAATTTCTTCTTTTCTATGTCACAAACCAGTTTTAGATTAAATTATTAAACATTGATATTATTGATGATATCTGGTATTATATGTCAACATGTGGTGTTCTAGTGATACTCTTGTAGATATTGATGGTTCCTAATGCTTGTAGATTCTTAGGAGTTGTCATTGATGGAAAATAAGTCTTCTGATCTGATTCGGTATGAAGATCTGGTTAACCAGATGTCTTATACTTCTGGAATAAGATTGTCAATGCAACTTAGTATATAGTTTTATGATTATAGGTGAAGCAGTTTTCATTTTGATGATCGGTGATTAATTGTCTAGGTATATGGAGTATATTATCATGTCAATCCACCCTCGCATATTGATTCCTATGTCAGTTTGAAGGTCTAGTATTCAAAAGAATAGTAAAACAAAGTATTTTTCATGTATGATGGGGTATCGTGTGACCGGATTCCTTAAGTTGTTTTTGGTGATTGGAAATGTGTTTCAAATGATATTTGAGACCTATAGGAAGCATCTAATCATGTATTTTGGGTCTGGTATATGATTCAGTAAACAAATCTAAGCCGACTTGCAGTTACATGTTTCACTTTTAATATTTAGTGAAGTTGACTTGTGAGTGATTAATTTTGGAGTGTTCGGGTATATAAGACCATTTGGGTTAGTGGATTAGTTGTTGGATATAGTTTGTGTGGTGTTTTTGGAGCGATTGAGTGCAGTTTCATGTGCACACTCATAATTGTGCTGATCCAGAAGAGCAAAACATAGCAGTTTATCATAACAGTGTAGCACATTATTTTGTGCCTAACCGGAACTGATGTTTGGCATACTCAGATGCTATTTTACAGTTATTCACTTATTATCATATTGTAATCTCTTGTAAGGCACTAAGCCATCCTTCGGGGTTATAGCCCTATTTTATAACTTGATTAGTGAATTCTAGGTAGTTTGCCTGAATGCAAGTGCAATCCCCTCATGTAATATTATTTTGCTACTGGCCATAGTGGAATAATATTGTGGGTTCAAATCCCACCATGGTTTTTCCCATTTGGGTTTCCATGTAAAAATTTTGGTGTTATGGTTGCATGGTTACTTGTTCTATGTTTTTGCACTTTGCTTTCTTTATTGTTCATCCGGTGGTTAAAGAATCAAATTAACAAATTCAGAATTTGCAGAACATTAATTAACCCCCCCCCCTCTCAATTTTCATTGATTCCAACAATTGGTATCAGAGCCTAGTTCCTTCAAGGAAGCCTAACCGCTTGAGGAAGGTCCAGGAGATTGAATCAATGGATTCCAATTTTTAGAGACAGATTTGTGTGGCACTTGAGGATCTTGATGTAGCAAGAAATGAAATCAGTTCCTTAAAGAGAAACTTGAATGTAGCAGAGGACTTCATTAATGATTTGAAGGACCAAGTGAACACCTCAAGAGACAAGAGGAAAGAGTTGATGGACAAACTAAAAGAAAAGTTCAGAAGCAAGAGAAGAGTTAATAGAATTATGCTTGGTAAAATCGATGAGGATGCAAGAGAAACAAAGCAAATAGTGAAAGACTTTTTACTTGAGCTAAGATATGAGGTAAATCAACTGCAAGATTCCTCCCACTTAGAAGGACAAAATCTTGACTTTTCCATTCTGGAAGTACATACAAAAGTCTCTGGTGGTTAGGTAGATCAACAATCTATTGAAAAAGAAGCAACACTAGATGCACCTTCTGAAAATCTAGTTGCTGATGTCTTTGGTGAAGCTACTCAGGACCCTCCTAAGATAGAAGTGATTGCAAAAATGATAGCAGAGGAGATAGTGAAAGTTGAAAAGAGTATGAATGCAGAGGTTGAGAAGGAGAAGAGTGATGATAAAACAGATAAACCTTTGATAACAATGACTGCGACAATTGTCACTGTCAAAGGTAAGGAGATTAATGAAGAGGATGACTTTTCTCATGGTCTGATTGATTTGAGCACTCTTTCCCCTCTTCAAGATTTGAAACTTGCCACCCAAGCTCAGATCAAGGCAAGTGAAGATCTGTTAAGAAGTCATCTCTCTTGCCACTGAGGTTTTAGAAAAGCTTTTACCTAGTTTTTGTCAGGATTATAGTGCTTTTCCATCTGGAAAGCCTAAGAACATGTTAAATGTTGTTATCTCCAATTTTGTATGATTAGAAAAGGTTGTGGATGAATCTATATAGAAAAGGTTTAATGAAATGAGATTGCATGAAAAGTTGAAAGAAGCAGAGAGGGATAAAGTGAGCCTAAAGTCTACCTATGAAGAGTGTCGAAGAGGCATTAGATGTAGGCAGGAAAATATTTCAAATCATGTCTGTTTTTGCCCAAATTTATTGCAGACATTGATCGGCAAATAAGAGATGTTGAGGATAAACTTGTTGGTATCAGTCACTCTTTTACATTTCAATCCATCTTTTGAAGTTCACTTCAAGCACAAATTTTGGATTATTCTGATAAAATAAAGGGCTTCAGTCATGACAAGGAGAGAATGCTGAGTAGAGTAGGGGAGCTGAGGAGCTTGATAATTCCCTAGATGGATACCTTGCTAGGAACACAATAGGATGCAATAAGTGCCTTAGATAAACTGATGCCATCTGATCTTTAGAGTGTTGAGATTCATGCATTTATATGCAGTGCCCTAATAAATGTCTTTGATTGTTTCCTGAGAGGATGGAATGAGTATCTAAAATCCTTAAAGGTGACATACACAAACATCTTTAAGCTCATATAATCAAGTGCATTCATTCATTAATTTGTTCTTTTGTATATAAGTTTTGGTGGACTCCCACCCTTTTCCATTGATGTCAAAGGGGGAGAGAGAGTAGTCAAAAATGGAGTAAGAAATTCAGGGAGAGTCTGTCATATTGAATGTACAGATTTCAAACTTTTGGTGATTTGTAGATTTTGGATACTTATCATTTTTCTCCTGTGTTGCCATCAATGCTAAAAGGGGAGATTTTTTGGCATTTGGTGTTCCGGTGATGCTCTGGTGGATATTGATGGTTCTTGATGCTTATAGATTCATAGGATTCATCAATAATGGCAACTCAATCTTCTAATCTAATCCCGTGTGAATTTCTGGTTAACCAGATCTTTTGTACTTCTAGACTAAGATTGTCAGTGTAGCTCAGTATATAGTTTTATGATTTTTAATGAAGTAGTTTTGATTTTGGTAATTAGTGATTAATCGGTTAGGTATAAGGAGAAGATTATCATGTCAATTCACCCTCTGGTATTGATTCATATGCCTGTTTGAAGGTTTGATATCCGAAAGACTAGTAAAATAGAGTATTCTTCATGTATGATGGGGTATCGTGTGACCAGATTCCTTAAGTTGTTTCCGGTGATTGGAAATGTGTTTCAAATGATATGTGAGACCTATAGGAAGCGTCTGATCATGTATTTTGCATTCGGTATATGATTCAACAAACAGATTTAAGCCAACTTGTAGCTACACGTTTCATTTTTAATATTTGGTGAAGCTGACTTGTGGGTGATTAATTTTCGAGTGTTCGGGTATATAAGACCATTTGGGTTAGTGGATTAGTTGTTGGATATAGTTTGTGTGATGTTTTTGGAGTGATTAAGTCTAGTTTCACGTATGCACTCAGAATTGTGTTGATCTGGTAGAGCATAACAGAGTAGTTTATCTGAACAATGCAACAGATCATTTTGTGGCTAATCGGAACTGATATTTGGTATAGTAAGATGCTATTTTACAATTCTTCACTTATTATCAGTTTGTAATCTCTTGTAAGGTAGTGAGCCTTCCTTCAGGCTTGTAGCCATGTTTTGTATATTGAGTAGTTAACTCTAGGTAGTTTGCCTAAATGCAAGTGCATTCTCCTCATGTAATATTGTTTTTCTACTGGCCATAGTGGAATAATATTGTGGGTTAAAATCCCACTGTGGTTTTTTCCATTTGGGTTTCCATGTAAAAATCTTGGTGTTATGGTTGCATGGTTACTTGTTCTTTGTTTTTGCACTTTGCTTTCTTTATTGTTCATCTAGTGGTTAAGGAATCAAATTAACAAATTCAGAATTTGAAGAACAATAACTCAACCCCCCCCTCTCAGTGTTCATTGATTCCAACATTATGATGCTAATGATTGTGCTTGAAGATATTATTTTAATGTGATGTTAATTATGATGCTATTGATGGCATTTTTAATATAACTTATGTGATGATGTTAATGGATTTTTATATTATGATCTGACAATTTCATCAAGTGTGAAGTGGATGCAGGGTCAACTGTCGAAGATAGACATATGACCAAGGAGGGGTCTTCTAGCTTGTCAACAGTAACTCACAGAATGTAAACCTATGCATACACACACAGTAATAATAATAATTAAATTAATTAATTAAAAAATTAAAACCGTTTTAAAGGTTTATAAATAAATGAAGAAATTATAAATAAACTAATTAATTAAAATGTTAATTAAATTTGAATTTATGACTTTCAAAAATTTAAAATTATTAAAATTTCAATTTAAGCATGTTTTAAAATTAACACTTGAGTTAAAATTAGAACATAGAGATGAACTCCTTGTGAATCCAGTCAAACTCTGAATTTGCATTCATAACTAACTTTTTCAATTCCATTATCTTCACTTGAACTCAACAATCACTAAATCAATCTCTCAGCCAAGGAAAGAGTTAAAAATTTCATATGCTCTCTATGCTCTCCATCATCATGTGAGTGGAATTCAATTTGTGTCTTGATCTGAACATTGACTTGAATTAGGTATAGAATTGAAAATTTGAACCTAGGGGCTCTCTTCATTCTTGTACCCCCTCCCTCTTCATCTCTCTCTTTGCAATTTGTATGGCCTATGAGGGGCGACTCGGGGGAGATTGGTCTTCTACAGGGATACTACATCCTTTCTCCTTCTCCCTCACTACATTATTAGCTGAATAATTTTTCATGTCAATCTCTATATGGGTTGAAATTGCACCCCACAATCTTCTCTTTTTATGTGTTTTGTTGGATGGGTCGATCTGGCAGAGTACATTGACTCAATTTTGGCATGTTTGAAGTTCTTTTTGATAGGATTGATACCCATGTGGGTAAATCGCCATCCTTCCTGATCCTTCGATTTGGTTTTGTAAAGTAATTGTATTTATTATTTCCTATTGCTATTTTGCTGAGCTTGGTTATTCATTCATGGTTTATGTTCATACCTATTTCTTAAACATTAATCATTGGTTTTGATGGATTTGACTTCAAGAATTTGTCACAACCCTCCTTTATCACTTTTTTGATTTGATACAATTCTATTATATTTTTGGTTGAGCTATTGAAAATAATTGAATGAATATTATAAAAGAATAAATAATGGACCTACATACACACTTGTAGAATATAATTCAAAAGGCATTATTTATTTTAATTTTTTTATTCCCAATTATGGCACATGTTGTAGGAGGAATTAGAAGCTTCTAGAGGAATCTTCAATACCTTGCATGTAACTCCCCCACTAAGATATTAATCAATTTTGCATGGGTCCAATATTGGAAAAGAATCTCATTCTTAATTAATTTCTCTAGATAGTGGAATTAAGAGATTTTTTCTATATATTGTATGCAAGTTTTCATAAGAGGGAGTTGATTATGTTTTGAAGAAAATTTCCAAATTTCCTTGTTGTTAGTAGTAGGATCTTCCTTGGTAGTTACATTTTGGTTGTAGGATTGTTAAATTGTTCTTGAAGATTTCTCTCAAGTTGCAAGGAAGGATCTAAGAAGGACAGCTAGAAGATTGGAGAGGATTCAACATCGAGCTTCGATAAGCTAGGTTCTCTTCTTTTGTCATCTCTCATTTACATATGAGAAAATAGTATTATCAAAAAAATATAGCTTCTAGATCTTCCTTTATAAAAAAAAAAATTGGTTGTAAATCTTTCTTTATTTAGGGATAAATATTGATAAAAGTACATTTCATATAATGCATGTAAAAGATAGTTTTATTATTTATTTAGTTTTCTTTAGAAAAATATCAGATCTTGCTTTTGCTTTTCCAAAAAAAAAAAGATTTCCTAGATCTGTGCAAAAATCATATTTCCTTTATTTAATTACTTTTTCTGAGAATAAACTCTTCTCTGTGTGATTAAATGATAATCACTTGTGTATGAATCTTGTTCCTTATTATTCTTCTCTTAAATTCATTACTGGAATGGGAATTTGAATGTAAATCTTATTTCTTAAATTAAATCTTACTTCCCTGTAAAAAATCTCACCTCTATGTGAATACAAGTTTGATCATCTGTATATGAAGTTATTTAAATATTTTTCTTGTGAGTAAAAACCCATTTCTCTCTCTCTGAATGTAGATTTGATCATAAATCTTAATTCCTTAATTAATTCATTCTCCTCTAAGAGTGGTTTTTCTTCTCTGTGAAATAGAAAACATTTGGAAATAAAGTATAAACTTCACTGTATTCATTATTCTTCGTGGAAATAAAGTATAAATCTCTCTCTATGAATATTAGTTCTTGAAAATCTCTCAAAGAAAGCTTTGTTATCTCAGCAGAAGGGCAAAATTGATGTGATCACTGTGAAATCAAATTTAAGCATCTACCTATCTCTAGGATAATTTAGTTATTTATCTATACATTGTTGCTGAAACAAATTAATTTCTCTATGTTATTTCTGTGATTAAACTCTTATTCTCATTTTTTTACATTAACATTTCTCTTATACATATATCTTTTTATATATATTTCTCTCCTATGCTATTAAACAAACTGGAATGAATATATATATATATATATATATATATATATATATATATATATATATATATATATATATATATATATATATATATATATATATATATATATTACAATTAAAATTTATACAAAACAAATATATGTGAAATAGTGGGAAGAAATCCGTAGATTAAACTTCGTCCTGTGCATGGAATAATGGGCCAACGCAGGGGCGGGGTTGTTACCACGTCAGGGGAGTGGTACCCTCCACTAACCTGTGGTCACTATTATGATAGTGGCCACAAGGTAGTGGAGGAGACCACAGCGGTCCCCTCATCACTACAGACCTGTACCCGCAAGTCTGTAGTGGTGATGGGACCTGTGGGCCCCACTCCCACTTAACTATTAAAGCCATGACATAAATTTAATTATTGGCAAATGAATTTGTTAAATTTTTTTTTTATTATTATTTACTTAGTTTAAATAAAATCAAACTTAGGTAAATTCATAATTAAACTATCTTTAGTAAATTTATAATTAATTTATCTTTAGTAAATTTTATAATTGTAAATTAAATTATATCAAATATTATAATTAGATCTTTCAATCTATTTAAGATTCATTAGTTGGCATTTTGGATTCATCAAAAAATAATTAATTCATGATTGAACCAAATTGTCAAATGTCTAAACTAATTGCTATTTTTGGAACCTATGACTCTATAATTAAGTATTCCCATGGTAGGAATAAACCATTGCTTAATCTTGCATGTAAGTTACACTATTCTTGCATCATGCAAATTACTTATACATTAATTGCATTTATTGACGTCTCCATCATCTCCATGCAAGTTACACATTTTTTTATCAATATGCGAGTTTCGTAATTGTCATTATTGTGTAAGTTAGATTTCAAGTTGAAATATTAAATAGCTTAGTTGTAGGAAGATGGTATTTTTATCAAGTGGTACATGAATACCATCGAGGTAGTTATTTCAATTAATTAAACTTTGCAATGTCTAATTATGTACGTTCAATTCATAATTATTTTCAAGCATGATGTTTTTCATAGCTTCTTAGTTAAAAAACTAAATAAAGGAAGTCAGAAAACCAAAACCTAGCAGCGTTTGGTATATACAGTGCCTCTAGGTCATGCTTACGGGTAATGTCATCGTGTTGAAATACTGCACTTAGCACCTAATAAAGCTGCATCAACGACCTTTGTGGCATTGTCCCTATAAATCATCGGGGAGTAATAAGGGACACTTGGAAGTTAAAATCCAAGGGGTGGGTAATCCCCCTTGCATCAATAATCTAATAAGATAATCCTTAAATGATTTTTACATCCGTTAAGTTAAACCATAGTAAACCCTCTTTAGGGTTGATTAAGTGAAATGCTTTTATGAAATTGATTTAATCTTGAAGAGTTGTTGATGATTGACAATTGGGTCAAGGGTGACGCTTATGATAAGTATTAGGATCTAGTTGTTTAGGCCACAAGCAATAGGCCACCTGCCTTTGCTTAAGTGCTACCACCATGGGTAGCAACCACAGAGAAACTATCTGGGACATTGACCCTAGAAAGGGTTATGTACCCACTAATCAATTTACATCAAACTATAGAGTAGAAAATAGAACTACATAATTTACACCTTGATCACGTGCCGAAACGAGTATGTAGGCAGTCTTGGGACGGAGTTGTCCCTAGTACTTAGGCGTTCGTGGGTGGGGTCTAGGTTTGGTAAGAAGAAGGATTGAGTAGAATCCTAACTTGAAAGATAAGTATAATAAAAGGAAAAAGGTAATTCAACGCATACTCGGAAGGAATCCCGTATGGATTCGCTTGACTTCCTGAGGCTTTAAGCCAAATTCCGAGGCAGAATTCAAGCTTGTATTATGTTATTTTGATTTCTCCTAAGGATGGTGACCTCGATGCACTCCTATTAGAAGATTTTAGTACTTAGTGAGTGACTCAAGACCTGAATGGTCCCAATGAGTCTAAGTCTCTAGCCAGAGCACCTCCTATCCCTATTGGATAGATGCCTACCCCATATGGGTAGATGCCTATCCTGTATTGGATAGATGAAATCCCCTGCTCCGTATAGATAGATGCCTAACCCGTATGGTTAGATTCTCATCATGGATGGATGAATGTGTTAGGGGTCCCACAGATATTGAGAGGGGGGGGTGAATCAGTATCTAACCGATAATTAGAATTTCTTAACTTAAAACATGTAGAACATAATATAACAGTGTACCGGTATGCAAGAAATAATGTAATAAATAGAATCAAGAACATCCACATGAAAAGTACACCATAACACAGGATTTTAATGAGGAAACCCGATGTGGGAAAAACCTCGGTGGGATTTGTGACCCACAATATTCACTCACTGGCCAATAAGAGAATATTACTTACAATAGGGGCCTGCACATGCAGGAAGGCCAACTGCCTAGAGCTCACTACTCAATGGGAAGTCACACTGACTTACAATAAGGATTATACTAATCCAATAACATGTACTACTTTACAATAGCATCTTCAATGCCAGATTTAGTACTGGTTCTTGCTCTGTTCTTTACATATACCCTTTGACCTATATTTCGCACATTAGGTCTACCTAATATTTTCCTTTATACTTCCACTTCACTCCTACAAATGTCTACAATGATCTCCTTTATATATAAGAGTCATTTTACAATTTTCCAAGTCGGCTTACAATAATAAATAAAATATTATATAACAAAAATCTTGTCGGCCTCTGTGCTAGTATACTTCTTTTCTTCTGTGTCGGTGTCGGTGTCGGTGTCCTGAGTGCCAGTGTTGAGTGTGATCTACTGATGTCGATATAATGTCTTTGTTGGTGCCATAGCATTGCAAGGTTGCCACCAATGACAAAACCTTCAATCACATACAATGTCTCATTGGAGTGTGCATATGCCAACAAAATGTCTAATCCTAATGGATGGATGCCCAGAGTATGCAATTGAATCAAACACAAATGATTAAATTAAATAAAATAAAAAAATGGTCAAATTTTATTGGGTTAAACAAGGTGGGTTATTACAGAATTCACCAGTTTTTATCCTATGGCTGGGCTTAATCGAACTTTGTTTCATTTTGATTGGTAAAGTGGATATATTGGGGCTCCCTACATAATCACACCTTTCTTCTCACTACGTTTTGCTAAATATTACTGGTTTTTTTTTTCTTGAAATCGTTTACTATTTGTTGAGCATCAAATTTTATCATTTGTTTTGTTGAAGATGTTTCTTTACTCCGAAAAGAGCCCAATCGATTCTATGTGGCATAATGATTCTATGAATCCTCCACATTCCTTTATTCCTTTTAACCTACACTAACCTTGGTGGCCCTTTTGACTCACATTTTGGCTTGATCTTTTTCTCCAATTTGGCAAGTCGACCTGCTGCATAGACTGTTCAAATCCTATTGTTGCCCTTCTCAGATGCAAGAAACCATTGAATAGCCAACAAACTCAGTTTTTTAGTTGAAAATGAATTAAATTTTATCAATTTGGTAGGAAGAGTCATGGATCATAGGTCAAACCAATTTTTCTTCTGCTAACTTATAAATCCCTCATGTCTTCATCTAGATCTTGGTTTTAATTAGCTATTATTTATATTGAAGATTTGTTTTCTAATCAGCTAAATCATTTCGTCAATAATAGTTTTGTGTCTATCAAATTATTTAATTATTGAAAACTTTGGAAGTTAAATGGAATTGTATACCATAATGAGAAAGAAATATTAAAATACGAATTAATAATTTATTATTAAGAAAACTAACTGAGAAGGCTAAATTTTACCTTATTGTCTATCATGGATGTATTAGGAAAGATGTGCTTGTTATAGGTTAAACTAGGGAAGGGTTTTTTCACCTACCCCAATAGGGTTAAATTGGCCAAATAACTTAATTTATTATCTATGTCATAACACATGTAGCTAAGTTCAACAGTTTGGTTTTTTAGATACTACATGCATGCACAACTTCCATTCTTGACAGTTGGTTTTGGTTTTCTATGGAATTTTGTTGTGAGGGACGGGAGCTCATCATGAGAACCAAGAAGCATAAGCTTCATTTGGTTGGGCAGATAAAATGCCTGGGTCATATGTCCATCTTCCCGTTTACAGATGGAGGTGAGCCCGATGGAAATGGAGATGCTACATCCAGAGACAAAGTTTCATAATATGGCATTGCAAAATCCTATGGACTAATGAATATTGTGTAAACTAGTCGGTATGGTCTCATGAAATAAGTTATGTAAAGGACCTATGTGGTCTACTATCAAAAATGCGATAGGAAGTAACTATGTAACTAACATAAAGTAAGAAAAACTACTAACCCACTAATCTACTAACATGTGTCCTTATGTGTGCATGATTTACTACTTATGTGCTTTCCTTGTTTTGCTATCTTTCATTCATGAATGCATAGATGTTGATAATAACTTAAGTTTAATTAGTTAACCCAATCATAAGAACAATAATTATGGATTTACATACTTATCAATATTCACATTATTTCATGTTCAGACATGCAAACCTTCACTTCATATTTATCTTTCTTATGTTGTGTGATGGATATCTTATGTTGAAATCTTGTACTCATGATAATGAAAATTGGTAATCTTAACAAATGTATGATAGATTTAATTGTGATAGTTTAATTAAGCTTAGGACTAGCGGGTCCTTACACTCTACTTCCTCACTATTATTGCTCTCAACTTCTTCAACTTCAACTTCTTGAATATTGAGTTTCCTTTGAGATTTAGCCTTCCTTCTCAGTGTCTTCTTCTTCTCACTAGGCGTTGTCTGAGAAAGATTTCTAAAGGAAGTCAACAATGTAGGAGGTGATGTAGAAACTGATCTAGTCAACCTCTGCACATAGACTTCTGCAACTCTAGACAATCCCATATCATTGAATATTTTCTTCATTCTTTTATCGAGTCCCTTGTTGGTCCTTTCATTAATTCTCAAGTTTAGTTTTATCTCCTCAAGTATCCCAAATCGAGGTTCATTAGGGTCTCTGTCCAAACCAATGATCTCAAAAATATTTGATTCAGCCAACTCTTCAAATACATCATAGTGTAATTCACAAATCCAATCAACTCTTAGTTCAATCACCATGATATAACAATTATCTCTACTAAGTAGAAAAGTAAATGTTTCTTTATACTTCCAACCTAGATCCAGAGGGAACCTATTCCTTTCTTAAATTCTTGCCTTAAAATATACAAACCAACCACCAAATGTTCTCCTAAATGATTGATCATCTAACTAAAACCTTTGACATATAGTCCTATTTGTGCTCTAATAGGTGAAGTTTTCTCCCATACATAATTATCCCTTTTAGGAAACACATTCAAGTACATAAAAGTGAGAAAAATGATTAGAGAACCAAATTTAAATGGGTACTTACTTTTTCTAGTATTCTCCAGATTGTCCATTAGTTGCACCAGTAGGAGTTCACACAAATTAAAACTCTCTCAACAAACCAACATCTGAAAAGCAGTCTGAATTGCAACTGCAATCGTAGTACCCTCTCAATTATGAAAATAGATTTTATATGCAATCCTTGTAGCCACATATTTAACTCTTGGGTCCTTGATATCTTCAACAGTAATGCCTCTTCTATCTCACCTAGAATCTTTCGATTCTAAAATAGTGTCATTCTTCACAGACTTCTTCACTGAAATGGTTCCCTTTTCACATAAGTTAGTTAAAGCCCTAATATCAATTTTCATAATTTTATAGGGTTTGTCTAGATACATCATGTCTCCATGAATTCAACTCAGAATATTTTTTATCCATTTTGTATCATGAGAAAAATCAAGAAAAACCCTCCAAATAATCAACCCTAACTTAGTAGTGTTCTTGTACTTATTCTTAAGAGTAATTCCATCACCCTTGGACATTTTCATTCACTTACCTTTCACATTTATGCATGAATGTAAGCTCTGAAATCCTCAATGTAAAGATATTAAGTTGAAACATTTGAGAACACACCCTCTTTATCTTTAACAATTGCTACGAATGGATATGGCTTCAACACAAGTCATGGCTTGAGCTCAAGGTCAACTACAACTAGAATCAACATTGTAGTAGTAACTAGGGTTTACCTCCACTGACACTTCACACACACACACACACACACACACACACACACACACACACACAAAGATTGCACAATGACTCTTCTTCTAGTAGGATCTCTCAAAATATCAATTTCTAAGTGAGAAAAATGGGTCTAAAATACCAATATATTTAAATGGACCAAGTACTATCCTGGTCATTAATGCATTGTGACTAAAAAGTTGATTAATAATCAATTTTGCCTCTTTTATAGCAGACCAGTCAAACCATATGAAATCCATCAAATATAACTTCCTGAACACTACTATGTTGAAATCACTTCAGCACCAAATTGCGCAAGGGTTCTTAAGATCTTCTTTCAATTCTCCCCCTTAGACCTAGCAATTTGCTTAATTACCGGAATAGGTCTCAACACCCACAATCGGTTCAGATCCTTCTTTAATCTTTTCTCCAACTTTATCATATAATTTCTTTACCCAAGTCATCTTCATTTTCTCTCTTTCTTGATTGATGTCAATTTTCTTTCCCAGGCTATTATTTTATACAGCATCCTTTGATTTCATGTATATTTTACTATATTCAATCCACAATTGCACTACCTCTAGTGTAGAGAATATTTTCATTTTCAACATATTCTTCGGAGCTCCTTCCTCATTGTAGGTAGGAAAATGGAATGCATCAAAAGCAACTTTAAACTAGCTCAACCACAAAAACTAGATTGCAATGATAAGAAATCCTAATAAAATCAATAAAGGCATGAAGATGAAATACTAAAATAAAATGCAAACCAAAGCATGTATCTCCTTCATTGTTCCTCCATTGTTCTTCTTTCTCCTTCAAATTAGTGTGTTTGTGGATCTCACCTACAAGTGCAAAAGCATAGTATGAAAGCAAGATGATTTTCTTTGATTGAAGAAAATCATCCAATTTATAGACAAATTGGAGAGATGACAAGATTAGCATGAAAAGATTTGAAAGGAAA
The DNA here is from genome assembly GCF_030272615.1 of Cryptomeria japonica. NCBI lineage: Eukaryota > Viridiplantae > Streptophyta > Pinopsida > Cupressales > Cupressaceae > Cryptomeria > Cryptomeria japonica. Next base: position 83,227,245 of record NC_081410.1, on the reverse strand, counting down.
TTTCAAATCAAGGATGACAAATATGACAAATTATGACAAGATTGACATTTTCTATGTAAGATTGATTGATTGACACAAATTATGACAAATTAACATGCAAGGTTGATTGATTGACAAATTATGACAAAATTGACAAAATTGAAATGTCATTCCCATGAAATTAGGGGAAATATTAGAAAAATTGAAGAAAATAGGAGAAATAGAAAATTAGGAATTAGGAGAAATTAGTAAAATGGAAAATTGAGGAAAAAGATGAAATAGAAATTAAGTGAATTAATTAATAGGTTTTCATCCATTAATTAATTCATGAAAAGACCTAGGACTAAATAAATAGATTTATTTAACCCACCAAGAAGAAGAAAAGGATTAAATGATCAAATCATAAAACCCTAGAAATAGGAGGACTAGGAATTAGGTCAAGACAACAAGAAATTAATGTCGATTCGATCATGACTTTGATTGATAAAGGACCAATGCTGCTAAACAATGAGATTGGTTGACAAATTGACCAAGATTGACAAAGACATCAAATTGATAGGCGCCAATTGATGAGGAACAATGACTAATTGATCCAAATTGACACGATTGAAAAGGACAATGATCAATGATGAATCGATCACAAAATGACAAGATTGATCAGGACAAGGATCGATGACATATCAATCGCAAAATGACAAGATTGACAAGGACGAGGATCGATGACGGATCGATCACAAGATGACAAGATTGACAAGGACAAGGATCAATGATGAATCGATCGCAAGATGACAAGATTGACAAGAGGAAAAGGATCGATGATGAATCGATCACAAAATGACAAGATTGACAAGGATGAGGATCAATGACAAATTGATCGCAAAATGACAAGATTGACAAGAACAAGGATCGATGACGAATCGATCGCAAAATGATAAGATTGACAAGAGGACAAGGATCGACCAAAATCATGACTAGAGATTGTTATCGACAAGACCAAATTTGAAAGCGAGAAAAATGAGTAATGTAGAAGAAGGACTCAATGCTCACAAATGATAAAGACCAAGTACGCAACATAGAAGAAATGCTAATGCAATGCAAAAACCCTAAAATAAGGCAATGTGCAAATGTTAAAGTATGACTCTACAAGCGTTGACAATTTTTAGATGTCTACACTCATATCTCTCATACTTCTTCCATGTACTCAATCCCCCTATCTCCTAGATAAGAAATCTCTTCATCTTTCCATCCTTTTATCATATCTTGTTTCTCCATTGTCATTAGTTCTTATCTATTCCTCTATCCCAACCATCATATCATCCATGAAAACTCATACCACCAATCCATTTATTCTCCTTCCATCCATCCAATTCAAAAATCTCAATCTAATCCATCTAATGCAATCAATCCCAACTGATTCAATCCAATTTTCAAATCTAGCTCATCATCCAAAAGCATCTATTGGTTGTAATCCAAATTAGTTGATAGTAAATTGATCCACAATCAATTATCATCATAATATTTTGTCCTTTCTGATCCTTGTATTGTTCTTATTACTAACAACACAATCCTTGTCGTATGCATTATTCTTATCATTAAATTTTTTATCATCATCATCTTTAATAATTTAATTAATTCATTAGTTTTAAGCTTGAATTAGAGCATAGTCCTCATTTGATTTTAGTTCATTGTGCATGTTTTTGTACTTCTTGTGTGTACTATCATTATTTATGTCATGGTCACCATATTGCCACGACACATCATGGTGTTATAAGGCATATGTTTGCATTTGACCTTTTTGGTTATGTACTCGACACACTATCATCCTAGTTCCTTATGCCTTGGTGCATATCGTGTATAATATTTGTAGCATTGTAAATTGTAACTAGTCCAATTTACAAACTCATGTTTATGCTCCTACTTTAGCGTGTCTCATCCCCATCCCCTCTCTAGGTCTCCCTTGATCATATTCTCCAACTTTGATGTCAAGAACACCCTTTGGTGGGTTCCATATTGATATATTCTCCCCCCTTTCTCTTTGTTTTGGTCTTGTTTGTAGAAGGACTAGGGCATGGGGTGCCCTGGTTGCTCTCAACCAAGCCCCAATTTGAAATGGGGCTAGTTCTATATCTCCTTGATAGCATTTCATCCCTTGGGCTACACATGACCATTGGAGGTCAGCCTAATCAGTAATTTACCTAAGGAACCCTATATAAATACATCTTATCAATTGATTTTAGATCTAAAACTCTAGAAGAAATCCAAGATATAACCTATTATTTGTGCATCCATGAAGCATTCATCATCAAGCATTTTCACAGATTCAAGGATGCATATTCTTCATTCCAGCATTATGGAGAAAAGTTACATTAATCTTCATGCAAGAATGTGTGTGTGATTAGAGATTTTTCATGTCCATGTGTTTTTCATGCCATTATATTCAAAGAGCATTGCATCATCATCAATAATTTTAGATCTATGGTATGTCTTCTATGATGGATGAAATGGAATGGGGGAGCTTAGGTCCTAATCCCACTTTCATTTGTGTACATTGGAATATGAAAACTCCTAAAGGAGTAATCCATTTTCACTAACTCTTGTGAAAGAGAGTCAAGGGACACTTTTAGGTTTTTTATTCCTTCGACTGATATGACAGGGAATGTGTTAAATATAGGAGAATGCAAAACAAAGCTAGAAAGATGAATGTGGAAAACAATAACAATAGTAATAATAGTCTAATATAGAAGCAGAATTGAGATAGAGAATATAGATCTGAGAATAGGGATCTAATGTGCACCCGTGACAAAAAAAACTAAGCCTAATTTGATAGGACCAGGGTGTTGAGCACCCTAGTCTCAAGGATCAGACTGAGATGCAAAATGGAAGGATGAAATATGAGACTACCTAGGATCTTTCTACAAAATTTGAGGCTAACTAAGGAGGACCAGGGTGTTGGGTGCCCTGTTCCTTGAGATCGAAGTCCAAACTCTGATATTAGGTTTGTGTTTGTCTATTGAGATCTCTCAAAAATTGTCCACTATGATGAAAACCTGTAACTACAACTACAAGATGGAAAATGGTGTACTGTTTGTGGCTGTATAGGGTTTTACCTTAGTCAAACCCCTTGTTTTGGTGATTTCCAATTCCACAAATAGCTGATATTATATTAAAAAGTATGTGTTTCCTAGAATCTCATGTGTTTGTAAGATTTCTATGAGCTAAATGCAAACTAGAGTTTTACCCTACATTTTCAGTAAAAACCCTAAAATAAGTGTAATGTGCATACTTCAAATCACAAATGCAGTATAGATCTAAAGAAATAATGCAAATATTAAAATCAATGATGTGTAGATCTAAAACTCGAATAGAGATATGAAAATAACATGAAACCATACCAAATTCTAAGGAAGAGGTACAAGGCAATCAACAATCGGTGATCTCTTTATTATTCATCAATATCTCCTAAAGCTTCCCTAAATGATAAAAAAAATTGACAAAGACTTGATTAGTGAATGAATTTGTTGATTTAGATTCCACGCAAAATATTCTCTTTCACTTCACAACGATCTCCTTTCAAATTACTAGATTAGGATCCTCAAATGAGAGAAAGAAAGGCTTTATATATGAAACTCTAATTTTAAATTTGATAATATTTAGGCCAACTTAGAATTGATAAAAATTGACACAAATAGAGATTTGAACATTATAATACCACCAAATTAAGCTCCCAAAATTTAGGGAAAAAGTTATGAACCGTGGTGGTTACCACCACGATCCTATTAACTTTTTTTGAATTTCTAGGGATGTGATATATTGTGATTATAAATTCAAATCCAAAATGGTAGGTCAATCCAAGATGTGTAGGTATGTGAAATTGTGCTTTGAATATTGAAATAAGGACGTTATTAGGATCAATTTAAAATGAAATAAAAAGGGGGGTGTTTGAGTTGAGACATTATCATATTTATATCCTCATAACTCTTGATTTTTTGTCATCTTTTGGTTTGCATAGTAGTATTTATGTATTGGGAGTTTACTATATGTATTCCATATGTTATCCTGAACCTATTAAATCATATTTTATCTTTGTCAATTTATTCTTGCAGCCATGTTATTTATTCATGTTGCCATGCAGATTGTTTAGGGCAATATCATATGTAAAATTAATGGATGTCTTGATTAAATAAAATGCATATGTATGTTCTTGTATGTTATTTTTTTGTAGTGCATGGAAAAAATGATGCTACAGTGGATGTTCACCTATCACGCCAGTTGAAGTAAAGGATACTCAAGAAGATGAATAAAGATCGAACATCAGAAAAGTTGAGAAGCATAAGGAACAGCATAAGAGGAGAAATCAAGCGATACTATCGATGTCTAACTTAGGTGGACATTGAAGTTGTACATACCGCCACAGTATGTTATGACTATGGTTCGATTTAGATCTATGTTTCCTATAGAATAACTCCAGCTATCTCCTTTCTCGATCAATCATCCACCTCTTCTTTTCGGCATGATTTGTGTTGTCTGTTGTAGATGATTTCTTTTTAATAATAAGCTCTTTACCTTCTCAAAGGTTAGATAGAAAGAGAAGAAAAACAGAGCAGAGGATTTTTCGTAAGTATTTTTGAGTTTTCTTTTCATATTGAATTATGTAATGACTTCCAAAGAATGATGAATAAAAATATGTTATTCTGAGCTTTTAGAGTTGTTTTTCGGAAGCCTAGTATCACTCATCCAAGGGGGGCCACTTGGTGAGTGTTCCTATGCATTTGTTAAGATTAGTTTTATTTCCTTAGCTGTAGTAGACGTTCTTGCATTGACTATTCCTGCAGCCACTGGAAATAGATCCACTGACTATTCCTGTAGCCAAACTAGAACAGAGTAATTTTTGTTTATCAACATTGAATTTATCCAGTATTGCTTTTATAAATTTATGCAGAAGTTTTCCTGTAGCCTTTCTATAGTTTCAATTCTTTCTTATCTTTTCTGCATAATGTTAGTTGCTACAGTAATGAAGAATAGCTGTCACGAGAACTTAGTGCATATATAGTGCAGACCCATTTCAAGTATTACATCCCTGGGTTGACAATCAAATGGACACTAGCTATGGAAATAGTGACTTTACCAAATGAATGTCCAAACTTTGGGTTGAGACTTCAACTAGAGTTATTATTCTTATTGTTGGGTTGAATAGGGTGCACTTAGGGTTAAGGGCTCAATTTTATAATGTATGAATTGGTGATGAATTCATGAAAGAAGACTTTTAGATTTAATTAAATTAATAATTAAATGCCTAAATAGGCCCTATAAATGTAAAATACAATGGGACACACTAAGGTGGGTGCTAACCTAAACGTGGAATTGGACAACACTAATTAGGGGTGTACAATTTATCATGATACATTTAGCCCCCAATTTAGCAGTCATATGACACTATGTACATATACAAGCTAAAGTATAAAAAGTAAACATTAATGGGAAAAAGGATATATCCATAAGATGTTGAACAAAGCCCCTCATGATATTTGCAACACAACCTTAGTAACCACATCCTCCAAAACCAAATTACTAGTTGAAATCACAAAATCACATAAAATGCTTACTAAGAGTGATGAAAATCAAGGGTAGTTATATGCCCCCTATTTTGGCTTGCTACTAAGTATTTTGAAATAGGTTATCATGTTCACCACATCGAATTGTGAAGGAAATTAATGAAAAATACTCATGACAGGGTTTGATACAAGACCAAAACAAATTGAGGATCATTTGGTAAGAAAGGGAATTGAAACATGATTCTAACATAACCAACGATGCAAAAAATAGAAGTTCTCTAGCTCAAGATGTGAAAGATTAAGTATGAAATGCAAAATTAGGGTTTAGAGAAAAGATTAACTTAAATAATGAAAGTGACACTATTAATTTATCTTATTTACTTTTTGTCTCATAGTTCAAAGGAGGAGGTCACATAGTAGAAAATACTTCATCAATTACCCGAAGTGCCTACATGGATGGAGATTCGGAGGCAGTCAATCATTATGGATATTCTGCTAGAAGAGGTAGGCCTACCAAAATTGTACCCTGGTAATTTGTTGCAATCTGATTGGTAGGATAGTTATCCAAACCCTAGATTTGACAAGGGCCACCTAGAATGGGCACCATGGTCCCACTATGGTGCCATGGTCCCATCTGGGCATGTTGGTCCCTTTTAGAGTGGGTTGTAAAAAATGGGCACCAGGTAGCACTCATGGGGTTAGGATAGGTTTTGTGATAGTTTGATGATGATGATAATGATACATGATGTTTGGTTTTGCAGGAGTTATTGTACTTATGGGAACATACCATTGGAGTCACATACAACCACTTGCAGAGTTAGATTCCTCAGTTGTCACTAGAGGATTAGAGACTTCTTCATGTAGTAGGCTTGTATTGGGTATGTTGCATGCATTCTATCAAGTATCATTGGCCAATGTTCATGGCCTTGATGGAGAGGTGGTGTCTAGATATATCCATATTCTTCTTGCCAATTGGAGAAATGATAATGACATTGGAGGATGTATATATTGTTAGGGTTTCAAGCAGATCCGAAGCAAATATGAACTAACAATTATATGCAGATTTAAATACAAAAGATAAAGGAATAAAAATAGGACACAAACAACATAGAGATTTAATGTGGTTCACCCAGAATGGGTTACATCCACCATACATAGTCGTCCAATCTTTCTTATTATCTAGCAAAAATAGTACATCAACATTACAATGCCTTAAGCATCCCAGCCGCTTATAACATGCATTTTTAGGGCAACCAAAAAACTCGACCTTTTTAGGGTTTTATTACAATGTCATTTTTCATCAACAAAAAAATGGCAAAAAAAAATAATCTTGGGGGCTACCACCCCTGAACCCTCGTAGCAGGCTTCGCCCGCTTTGGGGGATGCTGCCCCCAAACCCCCGCCTAGGGCTCAGCTCAGCCCCGACCCTGGCAAGGATAAATGTTGAGTGTACAGTACTTTGCTGATTAGTCACCACATTTCAACAATCTCCCACTTGGAGACTGAAACTACACGACACCACTCTACATGCAACATCCACTAGAAAAAAAATACTAGGACTCGACTGGTATACATTCCACAATTATCAATCAAGAAGACCAACAAAAACTGATGAAGAAATCAGCTTCTCCTGTGGGGCTGCCTTTGTGAACATATCAACAAGATTCTCACTTGTGTGAATCTTCTCAAGCCATAACTGACCCTCCTCCAAAATAGTCTGGATGAAGTGGTACCTGAGCTGAATGTGCTTTGTCCTTGAATGAAAAGCAGAGTTCTTTGCAAGATGAATGGCACTCTGGCTATCAGTATACAATGGGTGATCCTCCTATGTCTAACCCAATTCCTCTAGAAAACATTGTAACCAAATTATCTCCTTGCTAGCTTCTATAGCAGCAACATACTCAGCTTCAGTGGTTGAAAGTGCAACAACCTTTTGCAGCCTAGAAATCCAACTGACTGCAGTTCCCCCTATAGTAAAAACATACCTTGTAGTGCTCCTCTGTGAATCAATATCACCTACCAGATCAGAGTCAACAAATCCACTCAAAGTAGCATTAGATCCTTTGAAACATAATGCCTTCATAGTGGTTCCTTTCAAATACCGAAGGATCCATTTCACAGCATTCCAATGTTCCATACCCGGATTACTCATAAACCTACTCATAACTCCCACTACATGTGCAATATCTAGCCTTGTGCATACCATTGCATACATCAGACTACCAATAGCTGATGAATATGGGATGTTAGACATTTTATTTACCTCTTCATGTGCCTTTGGGCACATCTCCTTAGTCAATTTGAAATGACTAGCGAAAGGTGTACTAACTACTTTGGCATCCTGCATGTTAAATCTTTTCAACACCTTCTTTATTTACTCACTTTGGGACAAATTCAAGGTTCTATTTTTTTGTCCCATGTAATCCTCATACCCAGAATTTGCTTAGCTACACCCAAATCCTTCATAGCAAATGACCTGGCTAATTTATGTTTAAGATCATTTATGTGTTCCATGTTAGACCCAGCAACAAGCATGTCATCAACATAAAGCAACAAGATAATATAACTGCCATTATCCAATCTCATAAAATATACACAATGATTAGAATGGCATCTATGATAACTGTGTTCAGCCATGAAACTATCAAATTTTAAATACCATTGTCGAGTTGCTTGCTTTAGGCCATATAAACTTTTCTTCAACCTTCACACCAAGTTCTCCTTACCTTTGACCTCATATCCCTGTGGTTGCAACATGTAAATTTCCTCCTCCAAATCTCCATGGAGAAAAGTTGTTTTCACATCTAATTGTTCAAGATGTAAATCATCTGCAGCCACAAGACTAAGTACAGTTCTAATTGAAGTCATTTTTACAACTGGAGAAAATATTTCATCATAATCTATACCCTTTTTCTGTGCAAAACCTTTTACCACAAGTTTGGCCTTATATCTTTTCTGACCTCCTTCCTCCTCCTTTAGCTGATAAACCCATTTGTTAGGCAAGGCTCTTTTTTTGTAGGTAAAGGGACTAAGTCCCAAGTCTTATTTTTCATCAAGGAGTCCATCTCCTCTTTCATGCCTAGCTCCCACTGTTGTTTGGTATCCACCTCCATTGCTTCTTCATATTCTTCTAGTTCACCAAAATTAGTTAATAATATAGAATACAAAGATGGAGAAAATATTTCAGGGGGTCTACTTGACCTTTTAGAACATCTAACACTTGTAGGAGTTTGTGGGACATTCTGTTGTTGTTGAGCATCAGGTACCTGTAGCATTTCATTTTCAGGAATCTCATCCAACACCACATATTCTTGCTTGTCCTATTCATGCTTCTTTTCCTGCATCTGTTCTTTATAAATAACCTTCTCATTGATTATAAAATCTCTACTTCTAGTTATTTTCTTATTTTCAAAATCCCATAACTAATAGCCATATGCATCTATCCCATATCCAATGAAGGTACATTTCTAAGATTTAGCTTCAAGCTTGGTTCTATTTTCTTTATCAACATGGACAAAATCTTCACAACCAAAGGTTTTCAGAAAAGAATAATTTACCTTTTTACCAGTCCATGCCTCCTCTGGAATACCACCATCCAAAGGGGTTGAAGGTCCTTTATTTATCAAATAGATAGTAGTATGTATAGCATCTACCCAAAAATGTAAGGGCAATCCAGCATGCAATCTCATGCTCCTCGCACATTCCATGATAGTCCTATTCATTCTCTCTGACACACCATTTTCTTGTGGAGTTCTTGGAACTGTCTTCTTCTTTCGAATCGCATTTAAGGAGCAGTAATCTTCAAATGTTTTGTTGTAATACTCACCTCCATTATCTGATCTAAGACACTTCAACTTTTTTCCTGTCTCATTCTCAACCAAAGCTTTCTATTTCTTAAAAGTTTCAAAAACATCTGATTTTTGTTTTTGGAAATATACCCATGTTTTTCTAGTTGATTCAACAATAAAAATAACATAATAACAAGAGCCACCAAGAGATGATACCTAAGTCAGTCCCCATACATCTGAATGCACAAGCTCTAACTTCTCACCCTTCTTCTCTTTCCCAACCTTGAGAAATCTAACTTTTTTCTCTTTACCATAAACATAGTTTTCACAGAACTCTACATCAATCTTCTATAGTCCTGGAAATAGATTTTTGGAGTGGAGTATTTTCATCCCTTTCTCACTCATGTGACCAAGCCTATGGTGCCACATTATCGAATCTGTTCTTGCAACATCTATTGTTGTTATCCCTGCAGTAACTTTATCTGTAGCAGCTAAGGTAGAGTAAGTGTTACCGGTACACAAATATAATGTGCCTACCTTCGCACCTTTAGCTACTACTAATGATCCTTTAGTGACCTTCTAGATACTGTCTGAGAAGGTAACTATCCAACCTTCACTACCTAGTTGCCCTGTGGAAATTAAATTTCTTCTTAAGTTAGGAACATGTCTTACCTCATGCAGAAACCAATCATTTCCATTCTGCAACTTGATCTTTATCTTTCCTTTTCCAACAATTTGACAGGGCTCATCATCACCCAAATATACCTATCCAAAATCACCTTGAACATAATCTAGAAAATATTTTCTATGGGGTGTAGCATGAAATGAAGCCCCAGAATCTATTACCCAGGAATCATTAACATTATCCAAACATAAGATTAAAGCATCTTGTAAAGTATTACTTGCAATATTAGCTTCCTTACTGTCATTTTTATTTTTGTCTCGTTCTTTGTTTTTCTGAGACCAACAATCTTTCTTTAGATGACTAGGCTTTCTGCAATACCAACAATCTTTCTTTCCTCTAGATTAAGAGCTTCCTTTCTTTGACTTCCCTCGTGACTTCTCATTCCAAGGGCCTTTTCCTCTTTCCTTTGATCTTCCTCTGTTCTCCACATTCAAAACACTACTTGATGATGTTGGAGTCTCACCTATGCTTTTCCTTCGCATTTCCTCGCTTAGGATAACACCAACAATATCATCAAATACCAAAGTATTTTTTCCAGAGACAGAGTTACTTACAGCCATAACCAAGCTATTCCATCTTTTTGGCAAAGAACATAAAATCAAGGGAGCCCTAACCTCTTTTGCAAAAGTAATTTTTACCGAAGACAATTGACTGGTAATTGTATTAAATTCATTTAAGTGCTCTGCTACAGATCCTCCCTCACTGATATTCAAATTAAACAAATGCTTCATAAGAAATACCTTATTTGAAGCCGAGGGTTTCTCATACAGCTTAGCCAATGTTGCCATCAAATCTATAGTTGTTTTTTCTTCTGTTAAGTTGAAAGCTAATGACGGTGCAAGGCACAATCAAATGGATCCCAGTGCCCTTCTATCTAAAATGTCCCATTCTTCATCTGACATTGTGGTCACTTTCTTTGCCTTTCCTTCTAATGGCAGCCACAAATCCTTTTGATACAGGTAATCCTCCATCTGCATTTTCCATAACTGATAATTCTGGTCGTTAAACTTTTCAACCTTGAATTTGGAATCCTCCATTGCTCCCACTCAAATCTGAAAGTCCTGCCAATTTATAGAAAATCTCACTCTGATACCAATTGTTAGGGTTTCAAGCAGATCCGAAGCAAATATGAACTAACAATTATATGTAGATTTAAATACAAAAGATAAAGGAATAAAAATAGGACACAGATAACACAGATATTTAACGTGGTTCACCTAGAATGGGTTACGTCCACCATACACAGCCGTCCAATCTTTCTTATTATCCAGCAAAAATAATACATCAACATTACAATACCTTAAGCATCCCAGCCACTTATAACATGCATTTTTAGGGTAACAAACAAACTCGGCCTTTTTTAGGGTTTTATTACAATGTCAGTTTTCATCAACAAAAAAATGGCAAAAAAAAAAAAAAAAATCTCAGGGGCGGTAGCGGGCTTCGCCCGCTTTGGGGGTTGCCGCCCCCAAACCCCTTCGCAGGGCCCATCCTAGCCTTGGACCCCAACAAGGATACATGCTAAGTGTATAGTACTTTACTGATTAGTCGCCACATTTCAACATATATAATCCTATGACTACTGATAAGAGGGAGGACTATGAGATATGAGTCGCACCACTTATGAGCAGATATGAGGAGAGAGCATATATATTGCATAAGTGGACACACACGTGGAGAGACGAGGGGTTAGATTCTCATCTAATGGCTACTTCATCCAACAAGTACTATTCTATTGGTGAGGAGATTGATAATTTCCACATTCCCTATGTCTCGATGGATGAGGTAGTCATATGCATAGAGGATTGACATATGTCATTCACAAGATGGAGGATTATTGTATTGTGTTTGCATGGGGATGCAATATGCTATCACATCTCTACCATGACTTGGGAGATTATGCATATGGTGAGGGGAAGAGTTTGATGACATGCACACTACTTTAGGTTTGGATGTTCAAGCACATAACATGTATGAGACCAGCGGGGTTCCTAGTGGATGTTGATATTGATGTACCCCAAGTACATGCATACCCATTTCACGAGATCTTGGAAGAGTGGTGACTTACTATATTGAAGGGTTGTGATTGATCTCTTGCAGTTAGATGACATTGTATGGAGACCTTACAGATGGGTGGCTACTTGGCCAAGCTAGGAGGTACAACTACGGCATATGTAGCACGACCGACTTCTAGAGGGTTGTCACAAATATATCATCATTCCCTTTATTTTGTTAGAGTGATGAGGTAGTTTGATCAAGAGCAGGGTTGTCCTTCAGAGGTGTTGATCTACATACGACACTTTCATAGTGTCCTGAGACTAGGAGCAAGACTTAGACCTATTGTAGATAAGATAGAGATTACAAATGATAAGGAAGAGGAGAGAAGAGATAGGTATGTTCCCCCACTCTAGGATGATGATGGGGTTCAACAAAGTTATGTGACATGGTGGGAGAGGAGCTTCCCAAAAGTCATCTTTCCTTTGGACTACCCAAGAGGGGATTTTGATCCTTAGGTGAAATCAATTGATTCACACAGTGAGGATAAAGGACATGAGGCTTTCAAGGAGTTTAATGATGATGATGATCATGGGGATGAGAAGGATTAGGAGGATGATCAGGATAAGGAGTGTTATAACCCCCCAAAAATTTTGAGTAATCATGAAATTCAAGCCTACATTTTGCCTGTTCCTATTTCAAAATATTAACCACCTTTGAAAACCCTTTATGCCTCAAAGTTTCTCATTATCATGTCTCATAAAATCTCTATTTTTCCTTCTCTGACAGTAATCATCCCATTACATTGGCTAAATAATCCACTACCATAGGCTACTCCAATACTAAAAGCATCATATTCCATAATTGCAAGGAGGCTATAGGATAGTGGTGGGGAAAAGAAGTGTTTATATAACACACCACAGTACTGCAAAGTTAAACCTCATGAATAGTCAAAGGGTTGTAGGATGTTGATAATAATAAAAGGTGCTAAGTCAATTCACTTTCATCCCGCAAGGAGTTTGTTGTGGCTTGGTAAATTGTTGGTGGTGTAGCAATAAGAATATAATAGCCACTGTGCTATCACAAATCTAATATTACAATCCTTTGGACCACTGGATGGTGATAAAAGAATGAAGTAACATTGTAGTCCCATAGAAGTAATATATTGAATATTTATGAGCTTTGCGATAGAGTGATAACATAATAAGTTACCACTATATCGCAAAGCGTTGATAACCAGGTGAACTCAATGTTGCGATAAGGCAATAAGAAGAAACTTCTAATGTCGCATTATCATAGAGGGAAAAAGTGTGACATAAAAAGGCAATGTGGTAACATGGTGACTATTACCATAGTATCACAGTGGTTAGGACAAATGCTAGGGGAATACTTGTGATATAGCGGTAAAGGGAAAAATACAAATGGATGATGACATCAACACATTATAGCCGAGTTTTTTGCAAAGGGTGGCGGAAGTAAATTGGCATGCGTGAATTAATTATTGAGGTGAAAATCACAAACCCTCATTAAAACCAGAATTCCCACTTGAAGATTTCATTATGCACCCAAGCGATCGATGACTTAATCTCTATGACAACAAGGGAAGACACAAAAGCAACTATTCATTCAACAAGTACTATAATCCTCAAAGCTCTATGAAAAGTGATAATTTTGAAGATAGAAAATTTATTTTAAGCTAGAAATAGAATAGCGACAATGCCTAAAAGGGGGGAGAGGTCAAAAAAAAGGGAGAGTCATCTAACCCTACTGAGAAGAAAAGACCCCTCCAAAATTCTCTATTGGATGCTTTACCAAAATTAGAGGATATTAGGTCAAGGAAGATTTTAAGGATAGTATGCAAGGGTGTTGAGATTATTTGATTCCCATAGCTGGTAGAGATTTGTTCTAATATTTTTATAAGAATAGGGATAGAAAGGTTCTAGTATCAAACCCTTGGACTCTAGATTTGGCCAAATTGATAGTACCCAATGTATTTGTTGATGTTGAGCTAATTCAAGTGCTAGCTAAAAACTATCACCCTGTCACTAGAATAGTAAGGATGCCAAGTGGAAACCCTTTGGTAGTAGTAACCAAGACAACCATTGTATACTACTTCATGTTAAACAAACAGGCTATCACCAAGGTTGAGTTGCTAAAATTTAAGCAAGATTATAATAGCTTAAGGAAGACATATAGAAAAGATGAGCTCCTGCTATACTACAAGAGGGGCTTTAATATTTTTCTTTGTGCCATGAGGATCCAGAATTCAGAGTTAAACTTGGAGTTTGATTTTGCTTTGGAACTTGAGAAGGGGATCTATGTGTAGTTTGTGGCCTTAAAAGAGAAAAAAGGATCTTTTAATTTTTACCATTACTCTTTGTTGTGTCATTTAATATTGTATCAAAACATACAAGTTTTACAAGACAAATTAAAGTTGGGCATTGTTGATAAGACGGGAAACAATGTACCAATGTAGTTGTGGTGCTACCTATAGGATAAGAAATGTGCCAACAGTAATTACAAAACCTTCCATGGTGTTTTGGTCATGTCAATTTTGTGTTCTTTCAATCAATAGGTGAATAGTTTGTCACCATAGATAAGGGAAATGAAAAGACCCTTGGCTAAGAAGCTAGAAGCAAGGCACAGTCATAATTTTGGTGACTAGTTTTACATGCCTGATCATACTTTAATCAGAGCATATGGAGGCCCGTTGGCCCCCCATCAATTGCCAGTATTTGTTTATGATAAGATTGCCTTCATGGAGTTCATGTGGCAAATTATGTGGATGTAAAAGGAGGTCATGGAGAGAATGAAGAAGGGGGACCCTTCTACCCCATTTGGCTAGTGTGCAGGAATATACATTGGATCAGATTTACTTGAAGAGCTCCAAGGCTACCTAAAAACAAATTATTCTTTAAAAATTAGAAAAGAAGGATTGTGTGACCTTGATGGTCACATTAATCATGCAAAAAGAAAGACATGTGCTAACCAGCCAAGGTGTCTCCCAGAAGTGCAATTAGATGAAGATGTTACTAGAAATTATGAAACTTTTGATGAAATTTTCCAAAGGAAAAGGAAATTTAATATTTTGATGGAATTAGAAAAAGAGAGAAGAAAGAAGGACCCAAGCTTCCCGAGGTTCTATTATGAGGAACCAAATATTCTTAAAATAATAGAGTTGTATATAAATAATTTTGAAAAGATATATGGGAAATCAGTTGGTGATGATCCCTCACCCAAAAAGGCAAAATTGTTTGTGAGAAATTCCAAAGGGGTTGTGATTGCAGATGTTTCAGATACTGTTTTTGTCCAGGAATCTACACCCAGTCCACCTCCACCAAAAAGGGTGAAAAAAGATGAGTCAGTGCCCTTAGTATCATATGATGACACTGAAGGAGGAGACTTAAATGAAGTAGTTGGTTCTTTAAGAACTTTTAAAGAAGGAGAGGAGGTTAATCAACCCCAAGGATCACCCCCTAGGTATGAGGAGGAGATACATGGGTATGAGGCTCAAGCTGAGGGAGGTGTGTTAATACAATACAAAGAATATGAAAGAGTGGTTATTTCTTTGAGATTAACTGAAGATGATGAATTGATAAAAACTCCTGAATTCAAAGATTTTTGGATTAAAATGTGTAGACACCTAAAAATGGTCAACACTTGCAGAATTATACTTTAACATTTGCGCATTTCCTCATTTTAGGTTTTTTTTGCGTAGCATTAACATTTCTCCTATGTCACGCACTTGGTCTTTATCATTTGTGAGCATCGAGTCCTGCATTCTTCATTTGTCTCGCTTTCAAATTTGGTCTTGTCGATAACAATCTTTAATCATGATTTTGGTCGATCTTGTCAATCTCTTATCAACTTGTTAATCTCGTCATTTTACGATCGATTTGTCATCGATCCTTGTCCTCTTCAATCATGTCAATTTGGATCAATTTGTCATTGTTCCTCGGTGCATTTATCAATCAAATCATTTAATCAGAATCATGATCGATATCAATTATCTTCAATCAAGACCTAATTGTCATTCTCGCATTTCTAATTCATCTTCTAGGGTTTTGTGATTTAATCATTTAACCTTGTGTGTGTCATTTCTTCCTTTAGGATTAATAAATTGTTTATTTATCCTAAGTCTTCTCATTACAATTAAATGTTCATTTAATTGGCTAATTATTCCTCTTTGTGAATTAATTAATAAATGACAAATTATTAATTAATTTACCTAATTTCTAATTTCATTATTTCCTAATTCCTAATTTCTTATTTCCTCTTTTTCTAATTTTCTAAAATTCTTAATTTCATTCCCTCCTATTTCTCTCCTAAATTCATGGAAATGACATGTCAATTTGTCATAATTTTGTCATAATTGACAATCAATCAATTTTGACATAGAAGTTGTCATAATTTGTCATAAATTATCAATCAACAAATTTTGCATAGAAAGTGCATAATTTGTCATAATTTGTCATATTGATTTGCAATTTCCGTTTGAATTGAATCATGCTAATCTTGTCATCTCTCCAATTCTTCTATAAATTGGATGATCTTCATCAATCAAGGCTAATAATTGGTAATCAGACTATCGAATTTACGCTTCTAGTACTCTTGATCAATAATCAATGTCAATCTTGCTTTCAATTATGTATGTGCACTTGTAGGTGAGATCCACAACCAAACCATTTGAAGAGGAAAGAAAAAATATGGAGCCTCATGAAGGAGCATTCAAATCGTACCTTTGGTTTGCTTAATTTCTAGTTTTGAATGTTTGATTTCATGTCTCTATTGAGTGTGCTTAGGATAGATTCATTGCATTCTAGCCTTTTGTGATTAGACAATGATTAATGATTAATATTGACTTGTTTGTGATGATTTCCTATTTCCTATGCTACAAAATGAACATGAAGGAGTTTAAAGAAAAGAAACAAATGAATATGATCCATGCAGGTGAATCGTAGCATGATGAGATTCCAAGGAAGAACTTTAAAGGGTTGAGATTTGATGAGATAGATGTCACCCTTGAAGAAGCTAGAGAAATGGTATTGAAAAGAAACCTGTTAATTGTTCTCGGGATGACTCTAAAGAATATTTTCTTGTTGGATAAGGTTATGCATCAGGAGGACCCAATGCTCGTAGTAGAGTTTGAATCAATGCAAGGACTAAGTGGAAAAGGGTATAACCCCAAAACTAAAACTTTAGCAACATGGGTGAGATTCAAGAGAATTGATAAACCAAAGCTAGTTGATATGATCCAAGAGATCAAGGGTATTGCAATAGTGAAAATTTTAGACTAAAGGTTTTATTTACTTAATTAATTTAATTATATTGATTAATTAATTAAGTCACCTTTTCTTTTTACACTTAAGCTAAATTTAGGAATATTTTTTAGGCATTTAATAATTATTTTTATTTCATGCATTCAACCCTTAGGGTTTTCAATAGGGTTTTGATCTCCTTTATTAAAGGATTGATCTCATTGTAATTAATTCATTCTAGCAAGTTAATTCAATTATGATTTCTTCTTGAAATTGTCTCCAATTATCCTTGCACTCTCTTGTTTGTAGGTTTTCTCTTGTACATGGTAGGTATTTGCATGCAAGTGATTATTGGACACTATGGAATTCATCAATCATGAATTCTTACATGGTATCAGAGCTCTAGACCTGATGCACCATGTTCGTTAAATTTGAGATTTTCCTTACAGCGAGGTTTTTTCTGCATCTTGGGTCAATTTGAATCTCAATAATCAGATCTGAGGGTTTGAAAATTTAGTTTTTTTTTTGTGATCCAGGGGGCACCTAATTTTTGGATCAATTTGGGCGAAAAAGGATGTCAAAGGCCAATTCAACCAATTTTGATATAGAATTTGCCTATTTTTGGTGCAGGGATCTCAAAGGCAAAAAAAATAATAATTTCACGGTCATACAGGTCGTACCATATAGAATTTTCCATCAGAAAAATTTAAAAAGAAAAAAGAAAAAAAATTGGCCTTTTTACGGCTTGCCAAGGCCAAAAAAGTTTTTATACACAAAAAAATATTTTGTTTTAAACTGCAGAGCACTTTTTTGTATTTTGGGTACCCATGGTACCTACTTTTTACAGGCCCATGGGCACCCCCCTTGGCTCTGGCAGCTGTGCCCAGATTTTCCTGGTCATCGGTCTCTATTACCAGTCAGGATCTTCGGGCATAGAGTCCAGCCTCCACCATCATCAGTGGCTCTGCTACTATGTCGTTCTGCTCAACCTCACAGTCACCCAACCATGGACCACTCTGCCCCTAAGCACCACTGCCACTTAGCTAGATCTGATGGTGCCACCCAAAGGGGTGGTATTTTTTTTTTCTTCAAGGCCTATTTGACCTAGGGTTGTTTTTTTCATGATATCTTGAGCATACAGAGGCAAAATTGGACATATCATATATCATTAGAAATCTCTCTTTGAGCCCAATCCAAATTTGGGGGTGATATATTCTAGTTTTTCTATTTTGCACCTATTTTCTCCAATCAAAGCCAGAGTTGAATTTCAGCTTCTCGAGGCCATACATTTTGCATCCGGAGTTCGTTTTCAAAAAACTAACTATCACCAGATAGCTCTTTTCGAGATCTATCCAGATCTGTAGTCAATTTTATTAGAAAATTCATCAGGTAAACAAAGATCAGTCATTTGTGTTTTTTTTCTTTTTCATACTTTCCAGCTTTCAGATTTGTGCTAGGGTTTGGGTTTCTTTATTATGGGGGGCTTTTTTCCTCTATTTCACATGGCAGACCCTTCCTTTATTGAGTGGCTCACTCCACACAATTATCACACCTAGAAAGACCACATGACTCACCTTCTCATGGTGAAGGGGTTATGGTCCTGTTTGGATGAGGTTCAGCCTCAGTTGACTTCTGCATTTGAGATCATGCAGCACTGGAACCACATGGATGAGGCCATGGGGATGATTTCCTTGAATATTTTAGATAGTATTTTGTTCCACCTTGAGGGTTGCACTTCACCTCGGGCCATGTGAATCAAGTTTTAGACACTCTTTGGCACCATCAACAAGTTTTGGGTTCTATAGATTGAGGCAGAGTTGACTTCTTTGGCACCTGATTCCTTTCCTACCATTGATGACTTCTTGATGAAGTTAAATTCAGTGCAATCTTAATTGGAGGGTGTTGGTACTACGAAGATAGATACAAAGTGCATCTACCTGATTCTCACTAAGCTTCAAGGTCCTTTTCAGATTTTCTCTTCTTTTTTTCTCCACTATGGATGCTATGAGGGCATGTCATACCATGTCCACTTTTAAGGTGTTTTGTGATCGTCTCACTCGTGAGAAAGCCTAGATATCCTAGTTGGACTCTCACACCAGATCACAAAACCATGCCTTGGTTGCACAGTCATCTCAGGAGTCACAGAAGTAGAAATAGAAGTCGAAGACTAAGGAGCCTAGGAAAGATTCTAGTTCATAGTAGTCCTCTAGCCCACCTCCTCCCAAGGGGGTAAAATTGAAGAAAGATAGACCTAAGTGTGCTTATTGCAATAAGCCAAATCATAATGAGTCTTAGTGTTATGTAAAGAAGATTGATGGATATGCAAAACATGTTTCAGATTTGACAGCTCCTCTTCAAAAGAGCAAAATTGATATTCCTTCTTCTTCTTCCACTTCTCACAAGTTTTCTTCTTCTTCATTCTAGACACATGGACAGGACAGAAGTAAGGGTCATGCATTATGTGCAACAATTATTCCAACTTCTTCTAGATGGTTACTTGATTCGGGTGCTTCACATCATATAGCATCTTCTTAATATATTTTCACATCTTTCCATGCTTCTCCTACACCACACATTTTGATGGGTAACAACATTGTTATGACTATATGTGGGAAAGGTTCTATCAACATTGATGATGTTATGTTTCATGATGTATTATGTGCTTCATCTTTGTCCTCTAACCTTCTCTCCATCTATTAGATTACTCACAGTGGGACAGGGAAGACAATTGAATTCACCCGAGATTAAGTGCACATTAGAGACAGTGAGACTAGCAATATTGTTGCAACATGGACAATTGATCATTATTCCCGCTTGTACTCTTTCTCTTATTTTGGTCCACCATCTCCACTATCGAAGAATCACTTTCTTCAAGAGAGCATGTTGAGGTGAAGGCAGGTCACTTGAACTTGTGTGGTTTCCTGAGATCAGTGTTGTGACTTCTACACCTCCACCTCTTATTGAGATTGCATCTATTTAATGGGATTCCTCTTCATCATTTCCTAACATTGTAGCTCCATGCATCAAGCCACCTATTCCCATTGTTGAGGATATTTTAAAGAATTTTCATTCCTTCTTAGATGACTGATTCAGCACATCTGTTGTCCCACCATCATTGGGGATTCCATTACAACATCATCATGCATTCTCATTTGAGCATCATCCAAGCCTTCTAGTTTCACCTCTTGTTCAAGGGTATCCTCTTCTTTGTCTACAGCTTTTGTTTCTTCTATATTGGATACACATTTGTTTCACTATTGGCACAGCGGTTCTATCATTCTAGGGGGGCTTGGGAGTCTCAAACCTCTCTCATGGGGGGGTTGGTTGTACTCATGTTCTTGAGAGAGTCCCTTGAGACATGCACTTGTACTTTCTTTTTTCCATCTCTTTTTGGAGAGAAGTTTTTTCCCACATGGTATTCTCCTTTTCTCCACTTTATAGAGATTTGCATGTTGTGATTGGGTACCTCATCAAGCCTTGTTGTCAGGACCCAAATTTGCATTATTGCATATAGTTGTTTTTTTTGCATGTAGTTGCTTTCATGCACTTAGCTTTTTGGCTACTCCCTAAATTTATCTTAAGGGGGGGTGTTAGAGTAAATATTTTATTTACTTAATTAATTTAATCATATATATTAATTAAGTCACCTTTTCTTTTTTCACTTAAGCCAAATTTAGAAAGTTTTTTTAGGCATTTAATAATTATTTTATTTCATGCATTCACCCTTAGGTTTTTCTTTAGGGTTTTTATATCCTTTATTAAAGGATTGATCTCATTGTAATTAATTTATTCTAGCAATTTAATTCAATTTTTATTTCTTCTTGCAATTGTCTCCAATTATTCTTGCACTCTCTTGTTTGTAAGTTTTCTCTTGTATCTGGCAGGTATTTGCATGTAGGTGATTATTGAGCACTGTGGAATTCATCAATCATGAATTCTAATAGAAAACACTTAGAGATACCTCCCCATTAGAGGTAGCCACCATGACAATGCACTCTACAATGTTCACTAGAGATGTGATGAAAAATTTGCAACAAAAATTGCTTGAATATAAAAAAATTAAGATTGATATGAATGAAGAAATAAATAAATTATACATTGAAAATGTTAAAATGAGGGATCAGTTAAAAGGTGGAGAAGTAAGCCAGATTAAGGCTCTAGTCCTTCATATTCATGCACCACCAAAGTTAATTGACAAAAGTATTGATATTGAAAAATGGATTGAAGAAAAACAAAGGTATGAAAAAGAACTTGGAGAACTCTAGAAATTAAATGAAGAAAGACAACAGAGGCTATAACAACTAACTCTTTGTATGTTTGAAAGGGTACTGACACATAGAGTGAAATACATCATTGATAAGATAGAAGATGTGTGTTGAGGTTACGAATCATTATTGAAAGCACTGAAAGTATTCAAGGATCATAAGTCTATATTGGAGCCACTATCCCAAAGGTGGTAACTATTGCATCATACTTTGATCATATTATGTAAAGTGTTACAAGGAGACCCTAGTGCTCCCCTTGCTATTAAAATGAATGAGAATATGGTGAAGAATGTAATTGAGGAACTCAACTATATCTCTACAGAAGAACCAAGGATAAAGGCCAAGATTGATTCCTTCCACACATTCAAACACTAGGCTATTCCTTCAATTGTGGATAAAGATAAAAAATTTAGAGACCTCAGTGATTGGAAAAGTGAATTCACTCAGATGCTGCCATGGATACTCATATGCAGGAGGAGAAAGATGTTAATGTGTAGAGTTTCAATGTCTTTCTAGATATGGTAATAACACTTGATAATGGATACACAAAGTTTATTTCAGAAGTGTGTTCCATTATGGATAAAAGATGGAAGGACCATATTAAAAAAGTTCCAGAGGTGTAGAGGTATAAGCAGCCCAGTGATTATGATGTTTACTAGTGGGTGAGCTAGTATTTGAAACCCTCTGATGATTAATAATGTGAAGTTCCAATCGGTGGATATGAAGTTTCCTCAACTGCAAATAGAACCTTGCCAAACCCATTGGTCATGGGTTGTTATTCATAATATGATGATAAGGAGTGCACTTATGTTCACTGGATATTCTCATGTCTTGTTCTATCTTGCTTCTTGTTTTAAAACTTTGTTTTAATCACAAACATTCCAAATGTTTTAATTATGCTTTTCAAAATAATTTATGTTAATTAGTGAAAATGTGTAACCTTTCATTTTGGGTGGGTAAAACTGAAAAGTCATTTTGTAATGGTCTAAAGCTTGTTGCTTCTCCCATTTTGTATATAAGGGAGAAACCAAGGCCAATAACGGAGTTGGTGGAATTCAAATAGAACACAGGAAATACATCTTTGTACCTTTCTTACAATGGTGATAATACAAATTGCAAGGATTTGACTATGTTCTTGATTGTTTGTATGATTATATTTGCTAAATATTTTGTGGTTGTCTCCAATTTGATTTCTTTCATGTTATTTAAATCAGAGTATCAAGGATATTTTTGATCTATCAAAGTATATCTCTATTGCTCTATGTGATTTATTCAACTGGCTTCTGTAAGGCAGAATTGATAGTTCTGATACTTAATATAAGTACAGATCCAATAGCCAACAAGATGAGAGGGGGGGGGGTGAATCTTACAAACTTAATCATCCATAAAAACATCAGATTCAACCTTGGTAACATATATATCAGTCATATAACCAAAAATTGTCAAACATGCAAACTCAAAAGCATATGAACAATATAAACCTCATAACACCAGATTTAACATGGAAACCCAAATAGGGAAAAACCACTGTGGGATTTTGGACCCACTAAGAAATATACTCTTCTAGAGTATGCTCGGTTAAAAGAAAATCCTGTTAAAGATTACAAACACATTGCTAGATGTGACCCGATTAAGGGATTTCCCTCAGATCTGTTAGGAGCTTCACTTTGTTAGAAGTGACCTTGTCAAAGGATTTCAAACACTCAATCAGAATGTCATCTTGTTAGAGGATTTACATATAAGACTATTAAGTCCACTCGGTTAAGAGATTTCCTATCACTTTCACAAAATAACAGTAATACAATCTGTCTGCAACTTCACATCTAAAATGCTAAAGTAGGTTCCTATTTGTTCAATACAATATAGACATAGAACTAATCTTGTCTATCTATTGGGCATCAATACTCTATTATTCTAATAGGTCTTCAAGCTTTTGTGCTTGGTTAGCACTATGTAGCATCCCTATACATACACTTGCCCGCATACATTGTTTACCAATAGTTTCCTATTTATAAACAATCTTCTAACCGCTTAATCTCCTTGATCACATTTCCCATGATCAATCATAGCCATCAGATCTTCAATCTTGTCCAGGTTCATTGTATCTTTCGATCTGAAAATGTTTTACCCCACCTTGGAACTTGCACATTCACCTTGGAACTTGTGTTAGGGTAATGCGATTCAATCTGAGCTGTAGATCTTCTTGTCGACTTTCCATTGCCTTAGATTCGCTTAACAAACTTCTTCCATAGCTTGCCAATCATTGATCCGCTCCAGCTCATCAACTTCTTTCATTCAATATCACATGTAAACATTTGATGCATTTTGTTATAGCTTGGTTACAACTCAATGAATACTAAACTTCACTCGGTAGACATTATGTCTTCATTAACCGACTGCGATAACCTTAGGGTTTACCGACTAGGTTCCTTAGGGTTTAGCAACTAGGTTCTTTGCTTGATAGCATAGTATAGTATTAACCTTTACATTTTACAACATATGTATGATGTTAAAACAATCTAAAACATCAAGGTCTCATCATTGCCTAACTCGGTAGTAGTTGCCCATTGAATATCTTATCCCCTTATTCATCATATTCTTTCCTGTGTCTTTACCGACTTCTTTATAATCTTCATATCATACTTCTCAAGATATGGCAACATCATATTGAATTAGAAAATCAATTTCTTGACATCAATGACAAAATAATAATATCAAGATAGTAAAACATCTTTAATCAATTATGTCCATAATCATCAACAACCTTCTCAATATCCTTACTGAAATGTCAACAATCTCTCATTGTCTGTTATAATGTAATATATCCAACAATCTCCCCCTTTGGCATTGATGGAAAAACCAATTGATTTGACCTTTAAAAGATTCGGATTACTGTGATTCTGAAATGCTTTAAATGCTCTCCCCCATTCATTAGAATTCTCTTCTGTTTCAGTCTTTATTTCAGTCTGTAGTCTTCTCTCAGTCTTCTCCCCCTTTGGTAGGTCTTCTCCCCCTTAGATCTTCTCTCCCTTAGGTAGGTCTTCTCCCCCTTTGACAACAATGCCAAAAAGAAAAAAGAACTAAAACATAATTTCTTTCTGTAAGAAGTTATTGCCTGGTATTGTGTATCAACTGAGTCTCGGTCAAAGCATTTGTCTTCAATTCCTATTCCCTGTATCATTCTTGGTATTATTCTAGTATTAATTCCAGTACACTTTCAGAAAAACATTCTAAAGTGTATCACTCCAGCATCAACTCCCCAAAAGATATTCAATAGATTCATCGAAGTGATTCTTTCACCGAACTTGGTCAGTGAGTAAAAGATAGGGGTAGGACCCCTAACTTACTTCTAAGATATTCAAAAGTGTCCTTTGGTAGTGGCTTGGTGAAGATATCAGCTATTTTCTCCTTTGTCTTAACATATTCCAACACCACTTTCTTCTCTTGAGCTTCTTCTCTAAGATAATGATATTTGATAGATATGTGCTTTCTCTTAGAGTGCATAACAAGGTTCTTGTAAATATTAATGGCACTAGTATTGTCACAGAATATAGTTACTGGCTCAGTAACTTTCTCATTTATACCTTCCAATAGTTGTTTGATCCATGCAATGTTGGTACAATTCAGTGATGCTGCAACATATTCAGCTTTGGTTGTTGACTGAGAAACACATCCTTGTTTCGTGCTAAGCCAACTCACTAGTCTTTCTCCTAAGAAGAAAGCTCCTCCACTTGTGCTTTTTCTATCATCAATGTTGCCTGCCCAATCAACATCAGTATAAACTTTTAAATCAAAATCATTTCCTTTCTGATATACTAAGCCATAGTCTTCAATGCCTTTTAAGTATCTGAAAATTCTTTTGATTGTTGTCATGTGGATTTCCTTAGGATCTGCAGAGAATCCTACTATGAACAACATATTGTAGTTTTCCAATCATAGATCGGTAGAGTGTCTCATCAACAGATGCAGATTCATCATTCTTTGATAGTTTATAGTTGGTAGTCATAGGAGTACTTACTGGTTTTGAATCCTCCATTCCAAATTTCTTCAAGATTTCCTTTATGTACTTGGATTGAGTAATGAAAATCTCATTTTTCATTTGCAGTATCTGTAAGCCTATAAAATACTTTATCTCACCGATTAATGACATCTCAAATTATTTGCTCATTTCATTTCCAAAGTTCTTGCATAAAGAGTCATTTCCACAAAATATAATATCATCAACAAATATGGCTAAGATTAGTATTCCATTTTCATCATTCTTCATGTACATGTTGTTGTTCTCACTTGTCCTTATAAAACCAATCTTAATCAAATAAGAATGCAATCTCTCATACCATGCTCTAGGTGCTTGTTTCAAACCATATAAAGCTTTGTTCAATTTACATACCTGATCTTTATTATTGTCTTCAACAAATCCTTCAAGTTGTTCAATGAAAACTTCTTCTTCTAATATTCCATTCAGAAATGCAGATTTGACATCCATTTGATATACCTTGAAGTTCTTGAAATCAGCATATGCCAACAATGTTCTTACTCCTTCAAGTCTAGCAACAGGTGCAAAAGTCTGACCATAATCAATTCCTTCTTCTTGGGCATAACCTTTGCAAACTAATCTTGCTTTGTTCCGTATGACCTCACCTTTTTCATTTAGCTTGTTTCTGAAGATCCACTTTGTACCGATTACATTTTTGTCCTTCAGTCTTGGGACCAATGTCCATGTGTCATTCTTCTTGATTTGATCAATCTCTTCTATCATAGCATTTATCCAATCTTCACTGTTAAATGCCTCTTTCACTATTCTCGGTTCAAATTCAGATACCAAACATGTGTTATGTCTCAGTTTGTTCCTTATCATCACTAGATCATCCTTATCTCCTATAATCTGACTTGGTGCATGGTGCCTTCTGACATACTTGGCTAATACAGGCTCGGTAGGCTCTGTATGATCTTCTTCATCACTCGGTAGCTAGATATTTTCCTCATTTTCTTCAACAGTTATCTCAGTAGGACTTCTCAGTTGCACATAGACAAATTCATCATAGTCTTCTGGTTCTTTGGAATTTCCTTCATCATTTCTTTCTGCAAATTCATCAATTTTCACATTTGCTTTTTCTACTATTTTGTTAGATGATTTGATCAAACATTTAAATGCTTTGCTTCTAGAAGAATATCCTAGAAATTTTCCTTCTTCACTTTTCTGATCAAACTTGCCATTTCTATCATCTTTATGAACATAGCATTTACTTCCACAGATCTTAAAATAACTTACATTAGGTTTCTTGCCATACCAGATTTCATCAGGTGTCTTCAAAGTACCTTTTTTAAATTGAACTCGGTTCAAGGTGTAAACAGCTGTGCTTATTGCTTCTCTCCAAAATGTTTGTGGAACATTCTTCTCAATCATTAGTGTTTTAGTACAATCCACAATAGATCTATTTCTTCTTTCAGCTATTCCATTCTGTTGTGGATTTCTCGGTGCAGAGACTTGTCTTTTTATTCCATGATCATTGCAAAATAGGTTGAACTCATCAGATGTAAACTCACCTCCTCTATCTGATCTAAGACATTTCAGTTGTCTTCCTATTTCATTTTCAACTCTTGCCTTGTACCATTTAAACATTTGAAAAGCTTCTAATTTTTCTTTTAAAAACATTACTGACATCATCCTTGAATAATCATCCACAAATAATATGAAATACTTATCACTATAATAACTTTGAACTTTCATAGGATCACAAAGATAAGTGTGCACAAGATCTAAAATTCCCTTAGAAGTGTAGGACTTACTTGTAAAGCTAGATCTTGTCATCTTACCCATCTAGCATACTCGGCACATAGCATTCTTAGGTTTTTCAAGACTCGATAGACCTCTTACTCTATGCTTCTTACTTATTTTGATCAGATTATCAAAATTAACATGACAAAACCTTTTATACCATAACCAGGTATTATCAATCTTTGCATGCAAACACTTATTATGAGTTGAGTCAAGGTGAAATGTATTACCTTTTGTTTGTGTCCCGGTAGCAGCTAACTTTCCATTCTTGTCATGAACTTTGACAATTCCTTTCTGAAATTCTATTTGGTAACCTGTGTTGTTTAGTTGTGCTACACTCAACAAATTATATTTCAAACCTTCAACCCAATAAACATCATTGCATCTTGCATTATCAAAAAGTGTTATGGATCCTTTACCTCTTACCAGACATGGTGCATACATCTTATACATCTTTGGATCTTTAACTCAAGTGCCTTTAAACTTTTCTTTCGGAGTCCAAGCTCTGATACCAATTGATAGTTCTGATACTTAATATAAGTACAGATCCAATAGCCAACAAGATGAGAGGGGGGGGTGAATCATACAAACTTAATCATCCATAAAAACATCAGATTCAACCTCGATAACATATATATCAGTCATATAACCAAAAACGGTCAAACATGCAAACTCAAAAGCATATGAACAATATAAACCTCATAAGACCAGATTTAACATGGAAACCCAAATAGGGAAAAACCACTATGGGATTTTAGACCCACTAATAAATATACTCTTCTAGAGTATGCTCGGTTAAAAGCAAATCCTGTTAAAGATTTCAAACACATTGCTAGATGTGACCCGGTTAAGGGATTTCCCTCAGATCTATTAGGATCTTCACTTTGTTAGAAGTGACCTTATCAAAGGATTTCAAACACTCAATCAGAATGTCACCTTGTTAGAGGATTTACATATAAGACTATTAAGTCCACTCAGTTAAGAGATTTCCTTTCACTTTCACAAAATAACAGTAAAAAAATCTGACTGCAACTTCACATCTAAAATGCTAAAGCAGATTCCTATTTGTTCAATACAATCTAGACATAGAACTAATCTTGTCTATCTGCTGGGCATCAATACTTTGTTATTCTAGCAGGTCTTCAAGCTTCTGTGCTTGGTTATCACTATGTAGCATCCTTGTGCATACACTTACCCGCATACATTGTTTATCAACAGTTTCTTGTATATAAACAATCTTCTAACCGCTTAATCTCCTTGATCATATTTCTCATGATCAATCATAGCCATCAGATCTTCAATCTTGTCCAGGTTCATTGTATCTTTCGATCTGAAAATGTTTTACCCCACCTTGGAACTTGCACATTCACCTTGGAACTTGTGTTAGGGTAATGCGGTTCAATCTGAGCTGTAGATCTTCTTGTCGACTTTCCATTGCCTTAGATTCGCTTAACAAACTTATTCCACAGCTTGCCAATCATTGATCCACTCCAACTCATCAGCTTCTTTCATTAAATATCACATGTAAACATTTAATGCATTCTATTATAGCTCGGTTACAACTCGATGAATACTAAACTTCACTCAGTAGACATTCTATCTTCATTAACCGACTGAGATAACCTTAGGGTTTATCGACTAGGTTCCTTAGGGTTTACCGACTAGGTTCTTTGCTTGATTACATAGTATAGTATTAACCTTTACATTTTACAACATATGTATGATGTTAAAACAATCTAAAACATCAAGATCTCATCATTGTCTAACTCGGTAGTAGTTGCCCATTGAATATCTTATCCCCTTATTCATCATATTCTTTCCTGTGTCTTTACCGACTTCTTTGTAATCTTCATATCATACTTCTCAAGATATGGCAACATCATACTGAATTAGAAAATCAATTTCTTGACATCAATGACAAAATAATAATATCAAGATAGTAAAACATCTTTAATCGGTTATGTCCATAATCATCAACAACCTTCTCAATATCCTTATTGAAATGTCAACAATCTCTCATTGTCTATTATAATGTAATATTGCCAACAATTTTTTATTTATCAAAGTAGATCACTATTTCTCTATGTGATTTATTCAACTGGCTTTTGTAAGGCAGAATTGAAATCCATTAAATGCGTCGTAGTAATCTGGAAGAATCAATTAGATTAAGAAGTAGAACCTAGTAACATTAAATTTATGCACTTTTATGCAAGTAATAAACAATTAAGGTTCCAAACAATTTGAATTATGATCAGAACTCAAATTCATGTGGTTTAGACTTTGTTGCCCTATGGGAAAGACACTTATCTTAACAATTCTTAGAGTTCCTTTCAACTAAATTCAAAATTGTGCTCTTTTTATTTTCAGTATTAGGAGTAGGAAAAAAAATCTTGTTATAAGTCATTGATTTCAATATCCTAATACCAAAATGAAATAGAAAAAGGATATAATTGAACAATTAAGAGATATATACGCTCATAAATTGTGTGAGGATTTCAATCTTCTTTGTTGTCATTCAAAGGAGTTAATGATTGTCGATGATAAAAGGTACACCAACCAAGTCATAGCAAAGCCTAAAGAGAAGAATATATCTAGCTTTGGGAGATTCTTGTTCATTGGCCAGATTAATTGTGAAGCCTGATTATAGAAACTCTTAGGGTTTAACAATCTGCTGATTTGGGAACCGACAAGGAGGATGTGCCCAATCATCTAGGAGATGAGATTGGGGTCATGGACCACAAGAGGATAGGGGTAGGATGCAGTGAGAAATGAGGATGAGGTAGTCTTACAGAGATCAACCTCGAGGCTACGTAGGTCATGACCATGAGTGCCACATCCTGAGACACAGAGGCAATACGAGCATAGAGAGAGTATTAGGCAAGTGCCATAGACTACTATAGCTCAGGCTCCCACCTCATTCGATCCTACTTGACAGGAGGGAGATCCAGGTAAGAATTTTTTAAAGAATTAGTTTTGAATTTAATTATATGATGATATATATGACATTCTCTCTCTCTCTCTCTCTCTCTCTCTCTCTCTCTCTCTCTCTCTCTCTCTCTAGCTAGTGTGTAGGGATGGAAAGACATTATCCATCACATACTTGGTGAAATCATCACTATATTGCACATTCCACAGTCCTCTCAGATCACATGTATATGTATATGTATATGTATATGTATATGTATATGTATGTGTATGTGTATGTATATATATGTATATGTATGTGTATGTGTGTGTGTGTGTGTGTGTGTGGACCTTTTATCTGAAATGTGTTCCTTGAATTGCAAAACAATGTGTCATGTTGCTTTGATTAAAAGTAACAAATTTGGAAAATTTACATGTATGTCTAATTTAATACTTATGTGATTGATTACTCCATACTTTCATGATTAAATTGATATATGCGTGATTTAACTAAGTGTTTAATTAAATGCTTCAAATGATGATGTGATGTATTTATGTTAAATTACATGGCTAATGTGATCTAATTAAAGTCTTAATTAAACACATCATGATCTATTCCAACACAATGCTTAAGGAAAATTAAATGATGATGTAGCATAATAAAATATAAATTCCTAAGAAATTACACAATGAATTGAAGACAAGTGGACTCAAGTCCTCCTAAGATATAGGGATGTTGGAGAGAACATAGAAGAAAGTTAGGAAATTTGTGTACATACACAATAGTTCATTTTTTTTGGAAGTTGGAGATAAGTGGCTAATTATTATTTTATTTTATTTTGTTGAATTAATTTAGCCACATGATGGATGAGTTGGCAAAGAATAAGTGATGTGGAGAATGAAAGGTGAGTTGGAAAAGGGCTTAAATAATTAAGGAATTATCTAACTAATGAGACTATAGGATAGTAGATAGAGGAATAATTAAATATTAGATATTTAATTAATTGATTAGAAGAAAAGGATATAACGAATTAATTAACAAAATGTTTTAATTAAATTAATTAATAGAAGGACATGAAATGAATTAAATAAATTAATCTTTTCAAATTAACTATTGAATAGAAGAATAATTATTATTATTATTATTTTGATAGGTAATAAGCCGAAGCCACAATATTTTGAATTATTATAATTATTATTATTATGTTTTGATTAGATTGACCCAAGACCTTCCCCATTCTATGGAAGGCCAAGAGTCACAGCTTAGAATTTCACTTTAGATGTCCCTATTGGGAATTGAACTTGGGTCTCCACAGTGAGAACCCAGTGTTTTAACCAGTTAAGCTCAACCCCTTGGACAATAGATGGATAATTATTAAATAATATTAAATATTTATTTAATTGCTCATAGCCATTTTTATGTGTATACATTTTGCCCCTCTTTGAAATGATGTTGAGACAACATTATTTCAAAGATTAAATCAAGTCTTGATAATGCGTCTGATGGAGATAAAAATCCCGATTGTGTGCCCCCTAAGGAGATTGATCATGAAATTGTTGAAAATTTTCATTGAGCAATTAATCTCACGATAATTGATTAAAATTTCTACAACTTTGGCTGATGAAAATGTCCACTCTTTGATTTCTTTGATATTCTGCTTGATTTGATGATTGATAGAGTTTGATTGACCTCATGATCAATGAGGGTCAATGATATAAACTCAGAGCTTTGATGATCTGATGGGATAGAGTTTGATTGACTTCATGATTGACGAACTTTAATGATGTAAACTCAAGATTGGATAGGCTAAATGTGTAACCTCATGATAAATGAGCATCACTAATATGTAGTCAAAGAGATTGATAGAAATCTCAAGTGACAGGATAGGATAGCTGATTGATTGATCAAAGTGATTGATTGGATCAAGAATTGACATTTTGTTGATCTCATGTTGCAAGAGGCTCTAGATTTATTGATTCATCTATGGGGAAATAGGATTATCAATGAGTTCTTCTGAATGGCTTATTGGATGGAGGGAATAGTGCAGCTGGAGGGAAATTTCAATTCTAGGAATGGAGGGAACAGCGTGGGTGGTTCCTCTGGTTCTGCTGCCTCTGCAGCTCAAGGACAACTTGTCTCTTTGGGATCTATGGTGGATGATGAGGATGGTCAAAAGGATGCGGACCCACAGTATCGGGACCCTCCTCTTGTCCTTAAAAATAATGAAGATTCTTCAAAGTTGGGTCCCGAGACCTTGAGCACTAAATTGGAAAAGACAACAGAGGTGAAGGCTCTCAAACCTTGGAATAGTCTTTTTGCAAACAAACCCACTGGTAAATCATCCTTTCCCTCTATGGAAGATATTTCCGATATTAAAATAGGCAGACTGGCTATTGCAGTACCTGATGTGGTTATAGACCATAGTATTTCTCTAATGGCTTTTTCTCTAGTGGCAAAATTTGTTGGACCAAGACCTAATATTGAAGTCATTAGGTGTTTTGTTAAGAGAAAATGGAGGTTGCAAGTTAGGTTGATGTTTCAGCCCTGTCAAGGGGTTTCTTTGTCTTTTCCTTCTCTTGTGGGGAAGATTTAGAAATGGCCCTGAGTGGAGGACCATGGATGTTTGGGAAATCTTCATTATCCTTAAGGAAATGGTCCCCAAATATGGATCTCAATGACTCCTTTTTTGAATCTGCTCTGGTTTGGGTGTGGTTGCCTGGTTTGCCTCTTGAATTTTGGTTGGAGGATGTTTTCTCAAGTATTGCTAACTCCTTTGGGGATCTTGTGGCTATAGATTCTATGACAGCAGCATGAAAGAGGCTGGTGTGTGGGAGGATATGTGTTAATATCTCACAAAATATGGACCTACCTAGCTCTATTGAAATAAATTCCAAACCAGGGAAGTGGGAACAAGCTATAGAGTTTGAGTCCCTCCCCTTTGTGTGTTTCTCTTGTAAGAAATTTGGACATTGGGAAAAGGCTTGCCCAAGTAACCCCAAGAATTATCAGAAGCATAACAATCATGTAAAACAAATCTGGAAAGAGAAGATTAACAAAAATGAGGAGGGTAGAGCGGAAGGAGGAAGTGGACTTCCTAGTAACCCAAAAGATATAACAAAGGATAATAGGAAAGCTAGTCCTTCCAAGGATATTGTTCAGAAGGAAGATAGAAAGAATGAAGATAATGGATTTGAGATAAATATAGTCAATGGATTTGAAGTTTTATAGATTCAGGAGGAATAGAATGTAAGCATAGAAGAAATTCTTGAAGAGGGTGAGATTGGCGACATAAATGAATCACAACATGAGGCTCTACAAGATACAGAAATGAAAAGTAATAAAGTTTACCCAAAGGACTTTGAAGGTCCAGAAGTTATTGTTGAAAAAAAGACCAACTTCAGATCGCCTCAGGTTAACCTTAACACTCTAATTCAGAGTGTTGGCACTGAATCGCCCACCTCTTCTTAGAGAATAGGAGAATCGTGGAATAATAAGCAACCTGCATATAAAGATGAAGATGATGAAGAGATAATAGGAGTGGGAAAAAAGAAAAATAAGAAGATAGGCTATTCTAATGGAGTTAAAACTAGAACCAGATCTAAGGTAGATATTGGTCTTCCCAAATCCTCACAGGGACGTAAAACCATGAAGTGACATAGGGACCAGGAGAGAAAACAAAACATAGCTAATGGAAGGCAGCGAACCATTCAAGAATCCTACTCCTAGGTCTTCAAATGAAGGTAATTTCCTGGAACATACAAGGCCTAAATGGTCTCCATAAATAGGATGTATTAAGGAATTTTATCAGAGATCATAAGTCAGACATCATCTTGGTTCAAGAAACTAAAATGAGTAAGGAAAAAGTTGAAAAATTAAAATTCTTCAAACAGGGAGGTATTTGTGGTAGTAGCTCGAATGGGGCATCAAGTGGGGTGGCCATATTTTGGAATAAGAAAACTATTGATGGAGATCTGATTGATGAAGATGGTAATATTATTTCTATGAGAGTTAAATGTATTGATGAAGGACACGAATGGGTGGTTACCAAAATTTATGCCCCAAATTCTAAAGCTGCTAGGAGTAAATTTTGGGACAAAATTCAATAGAAAAGGGGGTTTTCTCTCAGGATAGCTAGCTGTTGATGGGAGATTTCAACACCCCGTTGCAATAAATTGACAAATTTGGAGGAACTCAAGCTCAAGTGGATAGCAGGATTGACCTTATGGACTTCATCAATGCCAATGCCTTGATTGATGTTGATCTTTCTGGAGCTTCCTACACTTGGTCCAACCAAAGGGGTGGAGGAGATCTTATTCACGTCAGGCCTTATAGATCCCTTATCACTCCTGACTGGGTCCTTAAGTATAGATGTTCTTTGTTTGTTATTAACAGAATAGGATCGGATCATTATCCCATTTCTTTTATTGCTGATTTTGTTAAGGGCAAACATTATTTTCCTTTCCGGTTTGAAAAAATATGGATTTCACACCCTTCCTTGGAAAATTCCATTGCCAAATGGTGGAATATTAATGTGGATGGTTCTGCCATGTTCAAAGTTGCTAAAAATTTAAGAAACACCAAAGATAACATTAAGATTTGGAACAAAAAGGTTTTTGGAGATATTTTTGAATTCAAGAGGAAGCTGAAGGAGGAATTAGAACAGATTCAAAACTCAATTCTGAAAGATGGTTATAAGATGTTTCCCAAGGCTAAAGAAGATGAGGTTCTAGCCAAACTACACAACACTATATCAAGAGAAGAAATCTATTGGAGGCAGAGATCTAGGGCTATTTGGTTGGAAGCTAGTGATAGAAATACTAAATTCTTTCATATGACATCTATGAAGCATAAAGCTGCTCTAGATTAATTGTTGATGACAAAATCCTTCTCAAAGATGATGACATTGGTGATGAAGTTGTTAGGTTCTTCTCTAACCTCCTTACTAGTAGTAAGGATATTGACATTGTAAAGCAACAAGACCTGGTTGATAATATTCCTAAGATTATTGAACCTCATCAGAATAAGATATTATCTGCTATCCCTACAGCTAATGAAATTAAAAAGTTGTTTTTTCCTTTCAAGGGGATAAGGCTCCAAGTCCGAATGGCTTTCCCATGTTCTTCTTTCAGGAATATTGGCATATTGTTGGGGAAGACACGGTCAATGTTGTCAAAGAATTCTTTGGATCTAGAAGAATTCTTAAGGAAATCAATTCCACTTTTATTTCTCTAATTCCTAAGGTGGCTGGAGCTGATTCTATGGGAAAGTTTAGGCCAATAAGTCTTTGTAATTCTTTTTACAAGATTATTTCAAAATTCATGACTTCTAGATTGTTGGTTGTTCTCCCCTTTGTTATCTTTGAGGAGCAAAAAGGATTTGTCCCAAGTAGGCAGATTTTGGATTCTATTATTCTTGTGCATGAGAATATCCACTCTCTTAATGCTGCAAACAAAGAGGGATTCTTGATAAAATTGGATCTGGCAAAAGCCTATGATAGAGTGGAATGGAAGGTTCTTTTCAGGGTTATGGAGGCCTTTGGATTTGATGAGAAGGTTATTAAAATTACTAGAGAATTGATATCTAGTCCAAATTTCTCTATTCTTATAAATGGATCTCCGTCTAGATTTTTTAAATCTTCTAGAGCCTCAGGAAAGGAGACCCTATCTCTCTTATTCTTTTCACTATCTTAGCGGAATGTATGAGCAAACTGATTCAAAAGTTAAAAATGAATAAAACCATCAAAGGG
Organism: Cryptomeria japonica; assembly: GCF_030272615.1. Lineage (NCBI taxonomy): Eukaryota > Viridiplantae > Streptophyta > Pinopsida > Cupressales > Cupressaceae > Cryptomeria > Cryptomeria japonica. The sequence continues at coordinate 83,191,293 of NC_081410.1, read as the reverse complement.
TTGCAACCCTCCTCTACTAATGTTTCCTATACTCATCAATAGTTTGTTGATGATACAATTTTGATGGGATATTCTCTTGTTGGTGAGGCTGCTGCCTTCAAGGGTGCTCTCAGTTCTTATTCCTTAGCTACTGGACAACAAGTTAATTGGGAAAAATCTGCTATTTATTTCATTAATATCCCAATATTGAGGTAGCAGAGGATTGCTAACATTATTGGTTGTAAGGTGGAGCTGCTCCCCTCTACTTATTTGGCTCTCCCTCTTGGTTTGGCTCCTCCAAACTCTTTCTAGAATTTGTTAATTGACAAACTCAACAAAAAACTGGTAGGTTGGAAAGGATTTATGCTATCTCAGGCTAGTAAGCTTTAGCTTCTTCAAACTACTCTTTAGAATCTTCCTGTTAATGCTCTTAGCTTGTTTAGTATACTGGTTAAGTTTGTTGAAGCTTTAGAAAGAATTCAGAAAATATTTCTTTGGTCAGGGGTAGAAGATAAGAAAAGGATAGCGTTGGTTTCCTGGGATAAAGTCTATAATCCTAAGAGAAAGGGGGGATTAGGAATTAAAGTTCTCAAATCTTTCAACAAAGCCTTGCTTGCTAAATAGATTTGGAGGTCTTTTGGTATTAAGAAAGATTGGAGTAGGGTGTGGATTGATAAATATATACATAACCAACCAATTCATTCTCTTCTCTACTCTGAAGATATCCCTATTGGTTCTTTCATATGGAATAGTATGATCAAATAAAAGTTGCTAAAGCTGGAGCTAGATGGGTCCTTGGCAAAGGTGATAAAATCGGGTTCTGGGAGGATGTTTGGATTAAAGATGAACCTCTTTTTAACTAGGATTGCAGCCAATTTATTGGAGAATGCAAAAGGAGGTATGGTTCTATGGTTTGTAATTATTGAAAGGAGAATAAATGGGTTAGACTTGATGTAGTTTATGCTGGATTTTTGCTGCTCCAACAGGATCTGTTGTCATTTTCTGTTAGTAAAGATTTTGAAGATGTGTTCCTATGGAAGAGAAATCCTAGGGGTAATTTCACTATTGCCTCTGCTTATAAAAATATTGTTACTTAGGCTTGCAACCCAATATGGACTAAAATCTACAATAGATTCCTCATTCCTAAAGTTAACATGCTTTTTTGGCTTGCAACTCACAACAAGATTCTTACCATTGATAACTTGGCTCAAAGAGGATTCATGTTTCCTAATAGGTGTGAGTTATGTTAGAAAAAGGTAGAATCTATGGATCATTTGTTTATTCATTGTTCTTTTACCTGGGAAATCTGGAGTAAAGTCTGGATGCAATTGAATGTTGATTGGGTTATGCACAATAGTCATAAGGAAGTCATCTTGCAATGGATCTTCCCTACCAAATTTCCTCTCATTAAGACCCTCTGGTCCTTTGTCCTTCCTATGACCTATTGGTATATCTAGAAGGAGAGAAACAATAGAATTTTTAGGGAGGCTAAGTGTTCTTCTCAGGTGGTTTTTGAAAAGATTTGCAGGGCTATTAAAGAAAATATCAATACCATTCACAAAAACAACAAGTAGTGTAGCTATTTTAATATGACTGATAATGAGAAAATCATCCTTACTGAATGGAGGTTGACTCACAAGGTTTGCAAATCTGATATAAAGAGGAGGAGAGATAATGTTGTTTGGAGGTTCTCTTTTCATGATTGGATTAAGGTGAATTTTGATGGTTAGCTAAAGGTAATCCTAGGAAGGCTGGAGGGGGAGGAGTCATCAGAAATTCTTATGGTTTTTGTGTTGCTTCTATTGCCTCTCCCTTTGGAGTTCAAAACAATCATTTGGTAGAAGCTCTGGGAATGTTAAAATGTCTCCAGCTTGCTTAGAGTTTTAACTTTAAAAAAATATGGCTGGAAGGGGACTCTCTCAATATTATTCAGGATATCAAAGGTATTAGTTCCCCTTCTTGGAACATTCATAATATCATTGATAATGCTAAAAAATTATTAGATGCCTATGATAGTGTGATTATTACCCATACCCTAAGGAAAGGTAACAAGGTCACTGATTTATTAGCTAATGATGGGGTTTTTTTAGAGGAGGATACTAAATATATCAGAGAAGTTTCTTGTAAGAAGGGAGTCCATGAAAAATTATTATTTGATAGAATCTGTGAGGCCTCACCTCGACTCAGTCTGACATTCAGTGGATTTTATATTTAGACTATGATGGATACTTTATTTTGATTCTTTTTGAGACTTAGAACTTATATGATTTCAGGATTTGGATAACATTGCTATGATTTGGTGATTTACTTATATGCTTTATGAGATAGAACACTACATGATTGTTAGATAGAATGATATTGCAATGATAGATGTCGTTATTGAATTTGCAGGACTTTACTTTGAATATAGAACTATGATGTATGGTTAGTTTATGTGAATTGGGATGAAATTGCTTATGTGAAATTGCTTGGTAAAAGTTGTATTTGATCTGTGCAGATGAAAATTGTATGCAAGTTATGATGTGCATTGTTATATTATTGAATTATATTATATATGGATATTTGGAAGTACTAATGTGTAAATTGAGATGCGCAGGAAAATTTAGCATGTGACCATGGAAAATTATGGAGAATCAAACCTAGACTTATGTATGTTCGTAAGCCAGGGTTTGTCTATTTGGAGAGACAACACCCCGTTTGTGTTGTATTTTATTCGTAACAGTATATGCTGCATGAGTGTTAAGTGTTATTTAAATTTATTGTGTAAAAACCACAAGAGACAATTTCATGTTTTATTTTTGTAAAAGTGTTTTATTTGTGTCACTTGACACATGTGTGGATTTAAATTTAAATGTTTTATTTTTGTCTCTTGGTGGGAAAGTGTTTAATTTTAGTTTTCTTAAATAAAAAATGTGTTGTCATAAATACTTTGGGAATATAATATTTGGGGTGGTCAACTTATGTTTGACCCGAAAATAAACTTCAGAGGGGTTTAAAATGGGTTAAATGAACACCTAGGGGTAGTTTAATAGGGTTTCCTAAAGCCCATAAGGTATACCTAGGGGTTAGGGGTAATTTTAGGCAAGTTTCTACTTTATAATGATCTTTTTAACGCTTTAAAAGTTGGCTTTTTTGAGTTGAGCGAAAATTGAAAATTAGAAGTTAAATCTAATCAAGATTTTTCCTTTTGGAATGAGAGTCTTTTTGCATTTTTGCTTTCTTTCCTTTTTGGTTTTTAGAATCCTGTGAGAACTCTGAGAGTGAGCTTCTTAAGCAAGATTTTTGAGAATTGGAGGGTAATCACCCACTCTCCATTTTTGGAGACAGAAGAAAATTTGAAAAGAAAATAATGTTATGGAATAGAAAAATTGATTAAGGGTAGAAGGAAAAAGATTTGTGGATTGGGCAGCTCTTCATCAAATATCATAATACCTTTGGGCAGATTAAGGTTGGTTTCAGTTATTCTTTTTAATGTCTTCTTCTTATTTATGTCTGGAAGTTTGTTGGTGTAAGAAATCTGTATTCTTGAAAGTTTATGTTAGAAAATCTTTGGTATTTTTGCATTATGATTTGTTTGTGTTTTTGGGAGTTTTCTCAAGATCTCTTACTCTTGGGAGAGAAGAGGATCTTGAGGGTGGTAGCAGTGACAACCCTCGAGTGAGAGACTCTCTTTGAGAGCGATCACAAGGGATCTTTGTGTGACCCTTGCTGCATGGCCTGTTTGTGCAATGGGGGTCATAAGGAGGGATATAAGGCTAGAATGCCTTTGGGGGGCATAAGGAATAAGGGGTTGAGATTCTTGATATTACTATTGTGCCATGAGGTGGCTTCTTGTTTATTTCATACTTGCAGTTCTCCTCAGGGTATTGGTCCACTACCACCCTTTGAAATGTTCATCACCAAAGTGTGGTGCTATGAAATCCAAGTTGGGAATGTGTCTGGAAAATCTATATGCAATGCTTTCTATGTGTTTGCCTATTTGTTACCCATCTAGGATTTGGTTCTCCGAGCTCGAGGGTGGCTGCCAGTTAGCCTAGGCTGGGAGGTGAGCACTTCGTGGTCATATTTGTATTTTATCTATTATGCAGGAAAGTCAGGAGAAAGAGAATAGGATCCATGAAAAAGATATAGAAGATTATTATTGAAGATACTTAAATTCAGTTGCAGATATTTGTTTAAATTTGTTATAGAAGTATGCCTCATTTATAGAAAAGAGAAGCAAGTTGTAATTATTGAAAATAGACTGGAAGTTTTATTGTTGTGGCTATACAAAGAAACATCCTGTAAATTGGTAGAATATCTTAGAGTTGTTTAAAAAAAACAGAAAAGCTTGTTTTATTTCTACTTCTAGTTTTTAGTAAAAGAAAAGTTATTTTGAGTTGCATGCAAAAGCTTCTTTGTATTATGGAAAAAAAAGAGAATAGATTTCATTTAAATTTTATCTATATTTTACTTGTGGCAAAATAGGAGTTTATTTATGTTGAAAGATCTTAAGTATTTTAAAGAAAAAAGATGTTTTATGTAAATATTTTATTAGGGGAAAAATCAATGAATCTTTTTATTCTAGAGAAGTATATTGTATTTCTTAAAATGTATTTCTAAAATTGTATTTTTAGTTAGTGTTGATTAAAAAACACTTATATATATATATATATATATATATATATATATATATATTTCTGAATTAACTTAATGCTTATCCTTTGTTATATTAATTAAAAAATTGTTGCATGTAAATCTCTTTTTTTTTTTAAATATATATATATATTGAAATATTTTCACCCTTTTTAACTATGATTATAAATTTATATAAATATAAATATATATATATATATAAATATATATTTATATATATATATATATATAAATATATATTTATATATAAATATATATTTATATATATATATATATTTATATATATATATATATATTTATATATATATTATATTTAAAATAAAAAAAAATTAAATTTTTTTTTTAAAAAAAAAGGGGAATTGTTTTTGGGTCCACGGGGACCCCACTGTGTGTACGCACAGTGAGGGCCGCGCGGCGCCCACTATGTGCACACATAGTGGAGCCACTTCGGCTCCCACTGTGTGGACACACAGTGGACGGCCGCGACCGCCACTGTGTGGCCACACAGTGGGGAGCCGCTAGCGGCGCCCACTGTGCGCCCACACAGTGGCACCACGGCCCTTCCCACCTCCAACTTCTGTAACCTGCACAAAAAAAAACATGGCCGCCTTGGGGTCTTCGGCCCAGCAAAAAAAATTTCTGTTAAAAAAGATATGGGTTAAACCCTAGCCCGGGTGGGGCTAGGGCAAATGGATTTTAAAAATAATATGATAATTAGATTTGATAATATATATATGAGAAAATAGAACCCTAATTAGGGTTGGGGAAATATGGATTAATATTTAGAAAGTTATTGTGCTTTTGATTTAGAATTAAAATATTTAAAATATATGTAATATATATATATATATATATATATATATGTATCTATATATATATATGGATATATATATATATATGTATATATATAAATTCTGGTCATAATTTGGATTAAGTATTTAATTATAAATATATATATATATATGTATATATAAATATATATATATATATATATTTATATAATTCTGGTTATAATTTGAAGCAAGTAATAAAGAGAAATTTAAAAATGGTTGGTTAGGCTATATAGTCATATTGGAGATTAAATTAATTTTCTCTCTCCTATTCCTTTAGCTTGATTGAATTAATAAACCTAATGACTAGGTATATCGTGGAGATAAAATTAAACCAATTAATTTTCTGCAAATAATATTTAACAATCTATCGATGCTTGGTTCATCTCAAAACTAGCTCGAATTTAATTATGAAAATTTCTATAACGCTTGTCGTGTGAGTGAACTTGTTAATTAATTAGTATGTTTTAAAAAAAAAATTTGTTCCATTTTTGCCCTAAATTTTGGGCATGACAGAATCCATGGTACAAGTTAATTTCAGTATTACTTTTTTGGGTTTGGATCTCAAAGACAGATATTGGAGTGATGTGGAGTGTTAGTTGATTACCTGTTTAAGGCATTGTGATAATGAGAACCGATGTGATGGGCCTAATCATATTAAGTGTTGGTTTATATTGAATGTCTTAAAAGACTATTCGAATAACAAGAAAATCACCTTGTTTTTTGATTCCAGTATTTTGTTCCAGCGTCTAAGTTTGATTCCAGTTCTCTTGTTTCCTCAGCACTTGGGTATTTTGTGCTCTGTTGAGGGTTTTGACTTGAATAGCCATTATAGTATGGGGGGTAATCTTAATCGCAATGAGCCTTCCATTTGTGACAATTGGAAAAGAAAAAGGAAAATATGGTGAAGGTTGCATAGATATGGATTCACTGATTACATGGAAAAACTGCATGGGAGTAAAAATTTTGTGTCACATGGTTTTGCCAAGGGCTGGAACAATAATAAAGTCACTCTGTTTGGCCAGACATGGAAGCTAGATGAAGATTTGGTTGTGGAGGTTACAAGATTGCAGAAGGAAGGCACCAAATTCTACAGAGACCGCAAGTTCTTGGTGGAAGCTACCAAGAATTTCCCTAAAAATGATGAAGAAAGGGCTCAGCTCACTAAGAAGGACAACGTGTCCTACTACCTCCCTCACCAAGTAAAATCTTTCTTGCAGAAAATGTTGAGAGTTTTAATGGAATACCTAATAGTTGATGGAAGGTTTTCGAAGGTTTACAATCACCATTTTGTCATCCTTAACCATTTTTCATCATGGCTTGAAGATTTTGTTGCCCTTCTATTTATCTGTTTCCCTTAATGATAGCCTAGCCGACCATGCCAAAAAACCTAAATCCTAACCCATTGCTCACCAAGGCCTTATTTTGTTAATTTATGAAAATTTGAAGGGTAAAGCTAGGGCTAATAGGGAAGATCCTTTGGTGGAGAATTCCCACATTTCTGAGGGTCATGATGGATTTGACTTTGATGAAGATTATTCTAATCTTCCTCGGCATAAGAAATTGAGGGTTGGTGATGAAGATAAAGAAGACACAGAAGAGAATGTTGGTTCTAAGGAGGAACAAGGGAAGGAGGTAGATGAAGAGGTGGAGAATGAGCAAAAGAAAGAAGTTGAGGGTGAGGAAGGGAATGAGCAGAGAAAAGAGGATGTTGAAGAGCCAGAACTGAAGAATAAACCTTATGTCTTGGATAGCAAGAATGATGTTCAGCACATCATGGAGGAGGGAAACCCTAGGTCTATGGGCTCTGCTTTGGTTATGGAGAATGCGGACTCCATTCTGAATGCTGCCAGAAATAGTACCCTGGAAACATTCAATTTTCAAAAATGGGTAATTGATAACATCTCCAGTATTCAGAATAAACAGAGAGATTTGGATTATAAAATTGAGAACTTGATTAAGGATACCAACACTAAAGGTAAAGAGGACAGTATGGAGGATACCAGTGAGGCAGAGGACGAAGAAGAAATTCTGAACTGGTTGGAAAAGATATGATTAAGGGAGATTTGAAGCATCTTGAAGATGTGGTCAGAATCATCAAAGAAAAGGGAGAGGTTGATAATGAACTTATAATCAACCAGATTACAAAAACTAAGAAGGCCTTGAAGAAATTCATGGAGCATAGTCTTGAGGTTTTGAAGGTTTCTTCTCAAAACATGAACGCTTTGGTTGCTTGTTTGGAGAAGAGCAAGCCAAATAAAGAGATGGTGGTCATTGATGACATGTCGACCACTAGTTTTGTTCTTCACTCCTCCAGACGCAAAACTAGGCAAACTACTAGTGAGCTGGAGTTGAAGACCAAAGACACCCACCAAATGCAAAAAAATAAAGACCTGAAAGAGGCAGCTAATGCGATGATGATGTTGGTTAAGGATGTGGAAGAGTCTATAAAGATTTTCATCTAATATGTAATTTGGTTTTAGGTTGCCAGTTTCTCGCTGGCCTTTTGCTGTTCTTTTCCTTGGCTGTTGTTCTCTGTTGTTCTTTTGCAGCCTTTCTATCTTTTTTCTATTCTTTCTAGTTTCTCTTATGCTTATCTTCTCTATATGTAAGTGGGTTTCGGGTCCCTTAAAACCTGATTTTCCTTAATCAAAAAAAAAATAAGATGATCAGTGAGGCCTACAATATTTGAAAAGAGTGGTTCTCTTCGTCCCAGTTGACATATTGATATAAGACATTGATTTGTATCATGGTACATTGTATTTTATTGATTATTTTTTTGATATCATTGTATACTTGGACTGTTTATTGTTTTATGATGATATGCAGACATGGACCCTATATGATAGTGACGATTCATGATTTATTATGCATGCTACTATGATAGTGATCTATATGCATTGCTTACATAGATTATATATATATGCAGTGATGGATGATGTTATGGTGATCTTTTCTTTCCTTTATTTTCATAATGATGATGTTCTATATGATGAAATGAAAATGCATTTGATTTTTTATTTGATAATCATGGATGCAAATGAAATTAATTCTATAATGCTTTACTTAAATGATGCAAATGCAATGATCTATATGAGAATGCTTCTGATGATTACTTATGAAAATGAATGTTGATTTTTTTTACTTTTAATGTGTATGCATATAATGATTTGAAATGCAAATGAACTACATGAAATGTATTTGATTTCAAGTTTGATGATTTAAATGCAAATGATTATTATGAATGTTATGTTTGATTGAACTTATGTGATGGATGCTTATATGTAATTCTTATGATTATAATGAAATGCTTATAATGATAAATGAGTCTAAGTGCAAAGATGCAACTAAATGACCTTAAAAAGAAACTACAATGATAATGATCCTAATGCAAATAATAATGATGATATACTACATCATTATGAAATACACTTAATGAAATACAAACTAATGCAATGCAAATGATTATGATCAAAATGCAAACCTAATGAAATGAATGAACCTAAATGAAAATTGTTTTGGTTTGTCCAAGTATACTCAATCTTTATTTATAACCCTTGATCTTTAAATGAAATGAAATTATTATAATGGAACTGACAATGAATGCTTATAATGTAGATGAATAATGAGCTAATCTAAAATGATCTAACTAAAATGATACTTTCATTCTTCATATGTTGTCTTATAACAATGCTTGATTTCATCATTGAGCTTTCAAATGTTAAAACAAAATACAAGCAACTTGACATAATGATACAAACTGACCTAAGTACTTCTTACATGGACTTTGATATAGCAAGATTATACAAGGAACTTAATATGATGAATCAAGATGACCTGAGTATGTTTTGCAGAATGGACAAGGATTATCCCCTTTCATGCATGACTCAGAACGTCAAAGAAAACACAAGCAACTTGACATAATTATTCAAGATGACCTGAGTGTTTCTTACATGGACTTTGATATAGCAAGTTTATACAAGCAACTTAATATGATGAATGAAGCTGACCTAAGTATTTTTTGCAGAACAGACAAGGATTATCCCCTTTCATGCATGACTCAGAATGTCCTCCTTGATCTTTTGCCCATCATATCCTTAGACAAGTACATACCTTAATAAGAGATAAACCACAGACAGCAAACAAAGAAAATAATCATGCCCCATCATATCTTCTCTAGTCATGGACATCCTTGAGTCACATAGATTACATGATCAATAAATTAAGATATAAACACTAAATCTTGTATGTCATTCACATTTTCTCATGGTCATTAGCTAATATAATCATCTTGATCAATAATCCTTGATAATCTTTTATTACTTACTAGTGTAATCTTTGATTTCTGAGTTTTGACAATTCAGTTGTTACAAAATGTCTTGGTCTTCATTGCTTTGTTGCTCATTATCTATTTCAAAACCCTAGGTTTTTTGGTTTTTCTAATTTTTCTGAATATTTTGGATTTTTAAATATTTAAAAGATCACCTTAGCAAAAGGAATTAGGATTTTGCCCCCAGTGGAAACAAAACTTTATTATGGATGTACAAAAAATGATCAAAATCCAAACCATGGTAGCATATAATGGAGATGTGATTTATAAAATCCAACACAGTGACTACACTAAGTATGTCAAAGATTGATAATTGTTGGTAAGCTGCATATTTCCTACTAAATGGTTTAGAGAAATAGACGTGAAAGATGAAATGGATAGGCAAGAATAGATGGAAATGATAGATGCAAAAAGGATGGAGTGGATAGGTGTGCGAAGCGATCTCACAGATGGAAGAACTCAATTTTAGATAGTGTTTGTTTACTAGATTTTCACTATCTAAATTTATTGCATATTTTCCATATTTGATTTATATATTTTTTTCGTTGTTTTATACTTTTTAGGGATTTTTTGTTTTTCTGATTTTTATTGATTTCTTCAGGACTTTATATGCTTTTTTATTGATTTTTTTTTTAGGAATTTATATCTCAAGCATAGAACTTCTTGAGATGAATAGACTTAATGGGCTCATCAAACCAATCAGCTTCAGGTGTAGATAGCTTGTATGCTCCTGAGCCATATGTTGCTACTATAACAAAAGGACCTAATTGTTGGCATATGTGGAGAGTATGTTGACATGATGATAATGTGTTGTCATTGATGTCAATATGCTAAAAAAAGAACCAGTAATATGTTGAAGAAAGAACCGGTAATATGCTGAAGAGTGAACCGATAATATGTTGAAGAGTGAACCAGTTTATTCAAGTTAAGCAACTGGCAAAGAGAACCAATATAATGTTATGAATCGATATAGGTGCAAAAGGTGAAGTGGTACATTTGTCCAAATGAACTGGTATATGGAATGTTTTCTATCAAGGTTTAATATGGTATGACTACCAGTTGCTAGTCCTAGCCTCAAGGTTTCTGGTTGATGTGTTTCAAGCTTGTGTGATTCAACTAATGGCATTGTGTGATGAGTTAGCATTGTAATGGAGATCAGATCATGTTGCCATGTTAGCCTCGTGCATGTGAAGGATCTTGGATGAAGGGGATTGATCCTATCTACCTCGGGAATGTGTGAAGTCCCTACAAATGGTGAAGAACACATGATGGGTTATCGCCTCCAAGAAGTAGTGAAGAACGAATGATGGAGAATATCTTGAGATCTATTCAAGACTATTGTATTCAAATTAAAACTGTTAAATGGTAAGGATTGAACCAACTGATTTTCTCAACCTAAATGTCTAGGGTTTAGGGTTTATGCTACCGACCTATTTGTTTCCTATAAGGTCGATGTTGTTTCATGTTGAAGTTGTTGGCAAATGTTGTGTGTGTATCTAAGTGCAGAGATTCATGATTCTTGCCAGACCAAATAAGAGAATTGATACCTGCAAAGTGTGTGTGCAGAAGGAAGGAACTAAAATGGATCTGCATTGGCATTGAGTGTTGTTACCAGATCATTGTAATACTTGTTGATCTCTAATCACTTCAACAATTGGAAAATCCCTTAACAGGGTAGCTTTAACCAGCTTGTTGTAAATCCTTTAACAGGGTGACTCAAAGCCATTGAGTTCATAAAATCCTCTCACAAGGTAACCTTTAACAGGGTTTAATCCTTAACTGGGTATTCTAGCCAACCCTTAACCGGGTGATCCCTAACAGGATCAGTTCCTAACAGAACCTGTTGTAACAGTCTTTAACCAGACTATGCTCCTAACAAAGCGGACTTCTAAAGAGTTCAAAAATAGCTTGTGGGTATTCATCCCCACCGTGGTTTTTCCAAGGTGGGTTTCCACGTGAAAAATATGTGTGTCATATGTGATGTTTTGTTGTTTTCTATCAAGCAGTGAATCATGTTGATCTAGCAAGTTATTATATTTTTTATGACAGATTACTTGTTTATGCATAAGGATAATATGGAAATGAGGGTGTAGGTTGTGTGGAAAGATAAGTGTTTCTGGTCTATATCTTTCACAGTCTCATTGTGCTTAACCAATAGTAATCTGGTTCTGACCGGTGTTAGTGATTGCTAGTCAGGTTCACTGTTTGTAGTCAAACTGGTTCAGGAAAAGTTTGTGTGCTTGTACTGATTCACCCCCACCTCTCAGTACTAGTTTGGTACTCACTATTCATCATTGATTTATCAATTGGTATCAGAGCATCCTCCAGGTCCTCTGTGTTGTAAGCTTAACCGCTTGAGGGGAAGATCCTATTGTAATGATGAAGAGGGAAGGTCCAAAGTTCAATAGAGATAACTTTAAAATATATGGAAGGACAGAATGAAGATATACATCAGAAGCATGGGTGCTCAACATTGGAGCTATGTTGAGAATGCTTATGTTATCCCTACCGGTACTCTCACCGATGACCAAAAGAGAGAGATTCAGGAGAATGGGCAAGTCATGGAAGCCCTAATTAGTAGTTTATCTGACATTGAGTTTATTGATGTCCACGATAAAGAAAATCCCAAAGAAGTATGGGATACTCTTGAGAACATCTATGGCGGTGATGAGCATGTGAAACAAGCTAAGGAAGAAAGCCTTAGAGGAAATTTTGAAGACATGTGGATGGTTGAAGGAGAGACCATTCAACAATATGGAATAAGAATCAAAACTATTGTTGGAGATATCAAGAGTGAAAGTGGTAAAATGGAAGATTCTACTGTTGTTAGCAAAGTTCTTTAGATCCTTATTATCGGTCTATGCAATAAGGGTTGCTTCTATTTAGGAGTTGAGGTCAATAGACAAAACTAAGGTATCCCTAGACTCCATCATTGCAAAGTTGACAGCCTATGAGCTAAATAGTTTTGATGGTAGTGTTCAAAAGACTGGATTAGCCTTTAGAGCATCTGCTGCTCCATCTAGAAAAGGCAAAGAAGCTAGTACCAGTGGTGAACCAAGGCAAAGTAGAGAAATGGATGATGAGGAGATCCTAATGGAATTTGAAGCTCTTCTTGCCAAAAGACTTCCTAAGGGAACCGGTAAATATAGAGGTAAGCTCCCTTTGAAATGCTTTTCTTGTAACTGGATAGGACACATTGTTGTAAACTATCCAAATGGTGATAGCAAGGTCAAACCAAAAAATTTCAATAAGATCAAAGGAGGAAACAAGAGAAACTATTTTGTAGTAGTTGATGAAGGTGTCACTGATGAGGAATCAGAAGATGAAGAAAATGAGGATATTGTGTTTGTAGAAGTCAAGGAAGATTTGTCAGACAAGAAGGCTCTTGTCTCCCGCTTTGATAATTCCAATGAGTGGATTATTGACAGTGGTTGTTCTAACCATATGACTGGTGATTGGAGTAAATTTTTTTCTCTGAAAGAGTATGATGGTGGTGTGGTTCATTTTTGTAATGATGCACCATGTATGGTAAAAGGTAGAGGGTCCATCTCTCTAAATGGAAGAAGCAGTGCTGACAATGTGTATTGGGTAGATGGTCTAAGGAACAACCTTTTGAGTGTTGCTCAACTGCATAATAATGGACTCACTCTAGAATTCAAAAATGGAGTGTGCAAAATCAAAGGAAAGAGTGGTGAATTGATAGCTACCGGTATGCAGACCAAAGGTAACCTATTTCAGCTAAATGTTAATGTCAATACATGTCTTATGGCTAAGTTTGAAGACAACTGGATATGGCATAGGAGACTCTGCCATGTAAACTCTGACAATATTGTGAAGGCCAGTAAGATCAAGGTAGTTAGAGGATTGTCAGTGCTGAGCAAACCGGAAAATACTTTGTGCAAAGAGTGTCACCTGGGGAAAATGTCTTCCTCAACTTTCAAAGGTAAATTTTTCACTATAGACAATTTACTTGAGCTTGTGCATACTAATTTGTGTGGTCCTATGAAAAATAGGAGTGTGCAGGGAGATAGGTATTTTATGATTCTTACAGATGATTGCTCAAGAATGATGTGGGTCACATTCTTGATTGACAAGTCTGAAGCCTTTGGAAAGTTCAAAGCTTTCAGAGCACTGGTAGAAAAGGAAAGCGGTAGAAGAATCAAATTCCTTAGAACTGATCAAGGAGGGGAATTCACTTCTTGTGAGTTCAACAAATATTGTGAAGAGAATGGCATCAAGAGGCAACTATCTACCCCCCAGACTCCATAGAAAAATGGCCTAGTAGAAATAAACAACCGAACTGTGGTTGAAGTGACTAGAACTATGTTGATCCAAGGAAAGGTTACTTGCTCCTTTTGAAGAGAAGCGGTGAGCACTGCAGTCTACACAATGAACTAGGTACTCATCAAGAAAGGAAAGGATAAGACTCCTTATGAGTACTGGACCGGTAAGACACCACTGGTGAGCTACTTTAGAGTATTTGTTAGCAAATTTTATATCAAGAGAAGTGAACATAAGAGCAAGTTCGATGCACAATGTGATGAGGGAATATTCTTAGGATATTCCACCAAGAGTAAAGCTCTCAAATGTTTCAATAATAGGACTCAGAAAATCATTGAAAGCATCAATGTTAGGATTGATGAAAACTCTGAGAAACCTGAGGAAACTGCCAATGAGCATGTAGGAGATGAGATGGTAGTAACCTTCTGGGAACCGGTTGTAAATCAACCTAGTACCAGTAATTATGCTCCTACACTGGTGGATACTGATGCTAATGAAGATGAGGTTGAAGAAGAAAAGAAAGAGGAATCTGTTAAGAATATACCTAGGTATGTAAAACTCAATCATGATCCAAAGCAGATCATAGGAGACAAAGATGTGGGAATTCTTACAAGAAGAAAGGTCAGAAAAAACTCATGTATGATCTCTGAATTTGAGCCTAAATCATTCAAAGAGGCACATAAAGATGAAGACTGGATCAAGGTAATGGAAGAGAAACTTGACCAGACAGAAAAGAATGGTACATGGTCTTTTGTACCCAGACCGGAGCATAAAAATGTCATTGGAACCAAATGGGTCTTTAGAAATAAACTGAATGAGGATGGCACAGTCATAAGGAATAAAGCCAGACTAGTATGCAAAGGATATGCCCAAGAAGAAGGTGAAGACTATGGAGAAACCTTTGCTCCAGTAGCAAGATTGGAAGGAGTTCGTGTGCTTCTTGCATATGCAGCTTTTAAAGGATTCAAGGTATACCAAATTGATGTAAAATCTGCATTTCTAAATGAAATACTTGAAGAGGATGTGTATATATAGCAACAAAATGGGTTTTCCCTATCAAAAAATAGTGACATGGTGTGTGGGCTACATAAAGCCTTGTATGGACTAAAGCAGGCACCTAGAGCATGGTATGAATGCTTGTACTCCCATCTAGTGAAGATTGTGTTTGAAAGAACAAGTGAAGATAGCAATAATTACTTGAAATCAAAAGGAGATCAGATTCTGATCTATGAGGTATTTTTTGATGACATATGTTAAGATTCCCATAGATACTGAGAGGGGGGTGAATCAGTATTTGACCGGTTTGATGATTTTCTTAACTTAAAATATGTAGAACATATTAATATTGTATACCGGTAAACAGAAAGTAATGCAATAAATAGAAATAACAACAACCACATGAAAAACACACCATAACACAGTAGTTTAATGAGGAAACCTAGTGTGGGAAAAACCTCAGTAGGATTTGTGACCCACAATATTCACTTACTGGCCAATAAGAGAATATTACTACTACAATAGGGGCCTACACATGCAGGAAGGCCAAGTGCTTGGAGCTCACTGCTCAATTACAAAATGGGAAGTCTCACTGACTTACAAAATGGATTATATAAATCCAATGTCTTGTACTTCATCAAAATAGCATCTACTATGCCAGATCCAGTACCGGTTTATAGCTTTGCTTCTTACATAAATCCTTAACCTATAATTTGCATGATAGGTCTACCTTATTTCACCTAATTACATTCCTCCATGCTTACGTTATTGCTCTACAATGATCTCTTATATATATGAGTCATTTTACAATTTTCCAAGTCAACTTACAATGATTTTACAATAATAAACAAAATAAATTACAAACAAAATTCTTGTCCGCTTCTATGACGGTATGCTTCCTTTCATTGCCAGTGCCGGTGGTCTGTGTGCCGGTGTAGAATCTGACTTTGCTGGTGCCAGTGGATTTCCTTGCTAGTGTCATAGGATTGTAAGGTTGCCATCAATGACAAAACCTTCAATCACCTACAATGTCTTATTGGAGTGTGCATTTTCCAACAATCTCCCCCTTTGGCATTGATGGCAACACTCATGAGAAAAATTCAAAGGTGTGTCCAAAAGTTGAAGTCCAAAAATTGTTACCAAAAATGTGTGCTCCCCCTGAGTAGTTGATCGTTAAGTTATTGGCTTTTTCTCATACCACTACTCCCCCTTTGGCATCAATGACAAAGGTTGTCAAAGTGTCAATAGAGTGTGTGGATTCCACTTCATCCTTGTAACTGGTTGGTTACAATTTGAAAAAGATCTGCCAAAACTAGATTCAAGCTCTCAATGAACTTTTTGCTCTCTTTTATTGTGGCCTCTATCCTCTAAACTGTACCGGTGAGGTGTTGCATTTGCTTTGTCGATGTTTTCTATCCTTGAACCAAAGCATCAGATATTTCTTTCCTTAAGGAAGTGAGATAGTCCAATTTTGGACTAAGTCTCTATTTAAGATCTTTAGCCTTTCCTTTTATTCTTTCTTTGTCTCTTTCCAACTTTAATAGTTCTTCCTCAAAACTTGTTATCTTCTGCTCAAAAACTGATAATGAATTAGATGAATTGATGAAATTGTCAGCTAGTTGATTTCTTTCTTCCTATATCTTGCTAATTTTCTTGTCTATATCAGCTGTCAGAAAGTTAGTTTTACATGTATCCCTGTACAAAGTTTTGAATTCCTTCAATGTGCTACATAGTTTTGGTAGAAGTGTGTCAAATTGCCTTGTACACTTCTTTATTTCTTCCGCAAAGAATTTGTGTTTTTTCTTTTCTAATATCTCCTTGAATGCTTCCTCTTTTATTTGTTCAATTGTCACAGTGTTTTCAATAATATACTTAGACAAACTGTCAAGTTGACTCAAAGAATCTTTATTATCTACATTACATTTTGGTTTTATCATCTTCAAAATTGGAATGGTGTCATCTATTTCCTTGTAATCATGTCAACTACAATCTGTTATCTTCTTTATGGAATCCAAAAGAACTTCTATTACATTATTTGATGAGCCAATAATCTGTATTTCGCCGGTGGGAGCAATATCCTTGCTTGAGGTGACCTTTGGTAGGTTAGTTTGTGTTTCCATTTCTTTAAGAAAAGGTTTGGTTTGCTCAGCTGATGTCAGTGGCACTGACTCTGTATGAACCTATTGCGGTGATGGAGCCTGTTGCTCTATTTTATCATCTGCCAGTTTACCTTCTGTACCATCAGTTACCGGTTGCTCATTATCTATATCTATCTTCTTATTTATATCCTTGTCTACCACAATATTGACCTTTTGAGTATCAATGTCCACTGTGTATAATACCTCAGAGTTAGGATTGGTGTCCTCTTTTGATATGTCCTTGCTCTCACTATCTGGTTGATTATCAGTAGTCACAACCAGTGGAGTATTCAGAGGCAGTGGGGATAAGTTGTCTTTTATTTTGATGCTAGGTGGTCCACCAACCTTGCCTTTTCCCTTATCCTTATCCTTCTAATATACTTTGATGTGTTTAGGTTTTCTATATTCTTCTTGCTTTTATTTCTCTACAAGGAATATGTCCCATGCATTAGTAGTTTCTTCTGCAACCTCATTTACTCTACCAACCATAAGTGCTACATGCCGGTGTGCAGTTGAAAATACTGACTGGTTAGCCTCTGATATTAGATCATCTATCTCTTTTGGTGAGTTGACTGGATAAATAGTAAGTAGTTTTTCAATTTTTATTTTCTTGTCAAGCTCTACAACAGCTTGCCTTCTTGCTTCAAGTCTTTTAAATAGTTCTGTTGGCAATTCATCTACAACTTGCATTAGAAATTTCTTGTAAATATCCAAGTGTAGAATTACACTGTTTTCAACTTTGTCCTTGTCATCAACTTATAATTTATCATATAATTTGTTGATGTTCTTAAGATTTCCTTCCTCTGTTATTTCATCTAAAAGTTTGTTAATTGGAGCAATATTTTGTTGAGTCTTTTTCTTTGGTGTTATCTTTTTCTTCTTTGGAGTTGTCTTCTTAGTGATAGTTCTGATACTAATTGTTAAGTACAGATCCCAAGCTGACAAGATGAGAGGGGGGGGTGAATCATATAAACTTAATCTTCCATAAAATCAACAGATTCAACCTCGGTAGCTTAAAAAGATATATGTAATCAAAACTGTAAAATATGCAACCTTAAGAACACATAATCATAACAATACTCATAACACCAGATTTAATGTGGAATCCCAAATAGGGAAAAACCATTGTGGGATTTCAGACCCACTAAGAAATATACTCTTCTAGAGTATACTCGGTTAAAAGCAGATACTATTAAAGATTACAAACACATTGCTAGATGTGACTCGGTTAAGGGATTTCCCTCAGATCTGTTAAGATCTTCACCTTGTTAGAGGTGACCTTGTTAAAGGGTTTCAAACACTCAATTAGAATGTCACCTTGCTAGAGCGTTTTACAAATAAGATTGTTAAATCCACTCGATTAAGAGATTTTCTGTCACTTTACAAAATAACAGTAATAAAATATATCTACAACTTCACATCAAAAAAATGCTAAAGCAGATTCTTATTTGCTCAATACAATCTAGTCATAGGACTTATCTTGTCCCTCTGCTAGGCTCTATACTCTGATAATCAAAAAGTTCTTCATGCTTCTGTTCTTGGTAATCACTATGTAGCATCCCTATGCTTACACTTGCCTGCATGCATTGTTTATCAATAGTTCCTTATTTATAAACAATTTGCTAACTACTAAATCTCCTTAATCACATATCCCATGATCAATCATAGCCATCAGATCTTCAAACTTGACCAGGTTCAATGTATCCTTCGATCTGAAAACATTTTACCTCACCTTGGAACTTGCATACATTTCTTGGAACTTGTGCTAAGGTATTGCATACATTCCTTAATCACATATCCCAAGTGCTTCTGATTTTTCTCTAAGAAAAGTAACCCAACACATTCTAGAATAATCATCAATAATTAGCATGAAATATCTATCACCTTGTAGGCTTTTAGTTCTAGTTGGACCACATAAATCAGTGTGAATTAAATCAAGAGCATTATTGGATTTTTCTGGAATACTTTTGAAACTAGCTCTAACTTGTTTTCCAAATTGAAATTCCTTACAAATTGTATTCTGAGGTTTCACAATTTTAGGTAGATCTCTAACTGCCTTAGAAGTACAAAATTTTACAATGCAATCAAAGTTTACATGACATAGTCACTTTTGCCATAACCAACTTTCATCTATATGTGCAATTAAGCATGCCTTTTCACTGTTATTCAAATGAAAGATATTACCTCTAGTCTGATTACCGGTTGCAATTTCCAAACCAGTTCTATTCATGATTTTGCATTTTCCATTTTTAAATTGTAACTGAAATCCTTTCTCAACTAATTGACCAACACTTAAAAGATTATGCTTTAATCCTTCAACATAGTAGACATTGTTAGTGTTATGCTTACCATCAAGAGATATTGAACCCTTACCTTTGATTGAATAGGCTTTGTCATCTCCAAATCTTACTAAACCTCCATTGTATTCTTGAAAGTTCAAGAATTTACCTTTGTCTCCAGTCATGTGATGTGAGCATCCTGAGTTAATGATCCATTCATCCTTTGCTTCAACTTTGGCTGCTAGGGCTTGTTCTACCAGTTGAGCAGCAGGTGTTGGTTGATCCTCTGTTATAGCAACAAAAACTCATCCATTTTCTATTGGATCCTCATCAGAATCATTAGTCACACCTTCATCAGCAATGTAACAGGATTTGTCTTTGTTCTTCTTAAATCTGTATCTCTGATATTCAAGATTAGGCTTGTATGTTCTTCTAGCTTCTTCTCTTAGTCTATCATGTCTATCAAGGCATCTCAAAGCCATATGACCAATCTTATTATAGTTAAAACATTTAAAGGGTGCTTTACCTTCATACTTACTTCCAACTGGACCTTTTGGCATTTTTCTTGCAAATGGTGCTTCAAGTTCTTCAAGCTCTTCATTCTCCTTCCTGGTTTCTTCAAGTTCTCTTGCATAAAAGGTTTTCCAGTCTGATTTGTCAAATGATGGAGCAGATGATGTTGATGCTTTAAAGGCCAAATCAGTTTTTATAGTTGCAATAGGACCAAATTCCTCAATTTCAAAGCCTGAAATTTTTCCAATCAATGTATCCCTAGTTACTGATGTATTAGGCATTTTTCTCAACTGATTTATAGTAGTAACCTTCATTTTATATGCTGGTGGAAATCCTCTTAAGATTTTTGAAACAATTTCATCTTCACTCAGGGTTCCTCCACAACATTTAATACCCAAAACAATTTCATTTACTCTTTCCATAAAAGCAGAAATCCTTTCATCTTCTTCCATTTTTAGATGTTCATACCTGACTCGGAAGCTTTCAAGTTTTGCAATCTTGACTGTGGAATCTCCTTCATTTAGTGTTTCCAAATGATCCCAAATAGCTTTAGCAGTAGACCTATCTGATAATCCCATGATTTGTTGATCTGATAATGCACTCAAAAGTGCTTCTCTTGCTTTGCAATCATTCTCTTTATCTTTAGCTAAGGTAGTTGGAGCACTCTGACCAGCTACAGTAGTAGTATAACCATTCTTTGTAACTTCCCAGATTTCTTTACCAATGCAATTCAGATGTGTCTCCATCCTAATCTTCCATATCCCATAGTTGGTTCCATCAAGTTTTGGACTATCCTTCCTAAAGTAATTAGTAGACATTGGATCTCCTCAAGTTGTTAAACTTCTACAAAAGAGGACTAAGCTCTGATACCAATTGTTAGGTCCCGGAGACAACAGAGAGGGGGGGGGTGAATCAGCTGTCAAATAAATTCAAACCAAAAACCAATGAACCAAATTGATGCTTAATACCGATAAACCAGTTAAATATGTTAGTAGACAGTGTTAATAGTAAATTGCTATACCAGTAAAGATTAATGCATGAAACATAAACATAAAGTCATCCATAACACATAACACCAATATTTGTACGTGGAAACCCTGTAAGGGGAAAAGCCATAGTGGGAAACCTTACCCACAATCAGATGATACTACTGCAGATAGTAAGTGTACATAAATGGGGTTTGCACATGCAAAAAGGCCAACAGGCTAGAGCTCATTACTCAATCACAAAATGGGAGTCACACTAACTACAGTTGGATGGTTAAATCCAATAAGAATGTACTGCATAGAATAGCATCTTCATATGTTGGATTCAGTACCAGTGTAATGCTGATATGCTTATACAAAAACCTAGCTTCACCTTCAAATGATGTCTTCATGTATAACTCTGCTTAATCTCGCATATACCTTCACTCAATTCTTTTTTCGCATTCCACACTTGATCTTACAAATAAGATCTTACATTTATACCATAACCTAAGACCAATTTTAGTAGGTCAGCTCTACAAGATATTACAATAAACATTTTACATACAATATAATATCTGATGCAATAACCGATTAAACATGTTGGCTTAATGCATTTACATCAATAATAAATCATTTCCATAGTGTGCCATGTTGATCTGGAAAAGATAAACCTGTCGGTGTAACCCTGAATAACCATGGACCTATTTGTCGATAAAAGCAAATATGCAAATATGAATATAAAAATGATCAATTCTTCAAAACAAAGTGTCCACATGGTGTCTTTGACATTATCAAGTGTCTTCCATATTATTCCAGGTACCGGTGAACATTATATCCTGTTGGTGAACCATATACCAATAACTGTGCAATAGTTACTTGCTTGCCGGTGAATGTTGCTGGATCTCCAAAGTGCTTATTTTCAGTAGGTATTGACATCAATGACAAAACCATACCAAAATACCAAAAATCTCCTCCTTTGGCATTGATGGCAACACAAGATGGAAAAACCATCAAAGTGCCAAAATAGAAATGCCAAATACCAAAAACCAACAATCTCCTCTAGACAACAAGTTCTCCCCCTAGGAGCAACATGTGTTTATCCAAAGATTTATTTTCAATACTAATCTCTCCTAAAAAGATAATGTGTTTTTCCATAGATATCTCTCCCCCTTTGACATCAAATGCCAAAGTTACAAAAATCAAGTTCATACAAAATACCAACTACTCCCCCTGAGAAGTAGGTTCCTCATCAAAGACCAGAGTAAAATATTTGTCTTTTAATTCTGCCGATTGATGACAATCATCAACTGTTTAAGTCTCTACCGGTGGTGGTATAACTCCAAGCTGATCTCTGAGATATTCAAAATTTTCCTTAGGCAAAGGTTTTGTGAAAATATCTGCAAGCTATTCTTTAGTATTCACATAAACCAGTTTTATCTCTTCATTTTCCAATCTTCCTCTTGTCATAACTCCTTTAAATTTGTTTCCAATTATCTGACCTTCAGAATGATTCAATCTTACATACCAGGGTGTCTTGTTTTGTTGTTGTTGTTCAATTACTATGGAATCCTCTAATGATACCATGGTAACTGGATCTTCATTCTATACCGGTGGATTCAGTGTAGGTTCATTTGTCACAATTTCTGTTGCCGATTCAGAGTCTATATACCTTGAAGTTCCTTTGAATTGTTCATCAATCTTTACATTTGTACTCTCAACAATATTTTGCAATCTCTTATTAAAACATCTATATGCCTTTCTCTTAGATGAATAACCAAGAAATATTCCTTCATCACTTCTAGGATCAAATTTGCCAATATACTCATCTCTTCTAATATAACATTTACTTCCAAAAATTCTGAAATACATAAGAGTAGGAGTATTACCAAACCATAGTTCATGAGGGGTCTTACTGGTTTCACCTTTGATGTGAACTTTGTTGAATGTATAGATAGTAGTGCTAACTGCCTCTCTCCAATACATATGTGGTAGATTTGCTTTTGATAACATACTCCTTGCCGCATCCAAGATAGTTCTATTTTTCCTTTCAACAACTCCATTCTGTTGTGGTGTCCGAGGTGCTGATAATTGTTTTCTGATTCCATTCACTTCATAGAATGTATTAAAGTCCTTAGATGTGAATTCTCCTCCTTGATTTGATCTTAAACATTTGATTTTCTTACTAGTTTCATTCTCAACCATTGCTTTGAACAGTTTGAACTTCCCAAGTGCTTCTGATTTTTTTCTGAGAAAAGTAACCCAGCACATTCTAGAATAATCATCAATAATTAGCATGAAATATCTATCACCTTGTAGGCTTTTAGTTCTAGCTGGACCACATAAATCAGTGTGAATTAAATCAAGAGCATTATTGGATTTTTCTGGAATACTTTTGAAACTAGCTCTAACTTGTTTTCCAAATTGACATTCCTTACAAATTGTATTTTGAGTTTTCACAATTTTAGGTAGATCTCTAACTGCCTTAGAAGTACTGATTTTTACCATGCAATCAAAGTTTACATGGCATAGTCTCTTATGCCATAACCAACTTTCATCTATATGTGCAATTAAGCGTGCCTTTTCACTGTTATTCAAATGAAAGATATTACCTCTAGTCTAATTAACAGTTGCAATTTCCAAACCAGTTCTATTCATGATTTTGCATTTTGCATTTTTAAATTGTAACTAAAATCCTTTCTCAACTAATTGACCAACACTTAAAAGATTATGCTTTAATCCTTCAACATAGTAGACATTGTCAGTGTTATGCTTACCATCAAGAGATATTGAATTGTTACCTTTGATTGAACAGGCTTTGTCATCTCCAAATCTTACTAAACCTCCATTGTATTCTTGAAAGTTCAAGAATTTACCTTTGTCTCAAGTCATGTGATGTGAGCATCCTGATTCAATGATCCATTCATCCTTTGCTTCAACTTTGGCTTCTAGGGCTTCTTCTACCAGTTGAGCAGTAGGTTTCAGTTGATCCTCTATTATAGCAACAAAAACCCATCCATTGTCTGTTGGATCGTCATTAGAATCATCAGTCACACCTTCATCAGCAATGTAACATGATTTTTCTTTGTTCTTCTTAAATCTATATGTTTGATATTTAGGATTAGGCTTGTATGTTCTTCTAGCTTCTTCTCTTAGTCTAGCATGTCTATCAGGGCATCTCGAAGCCATATGACCAATCTTATTGCAGTTAAAACATTTAAAGGGTGCTTTACCTTCATACTTACTTCCAACTAGACCTTTTTGATAGTTCTAATACTTAATATAAGTACAGATCCAATAGCCAACAAGATGAGAGGGGGGGGTGAATCATACAAACTTAATCATCCATAAAAACATCACATTCAACCTCGGTAACATATACTTCAGTAATATAATGAAAACTGTTAAAAATGCAAACTCAAAAGCATATAAACATTATAAACCTCATAACACCAGATTTAACGTGGAAACCCAAATAGGGAAAAACCACTGTGGGATTTCGGACCCACTAAGAAATATACTCTTCTAGAGTATGCTCAGTTAAAAGCAAATCTTGTTAAAGATTACAAACACATTGCTAGATGTGACCCGGTTAAGGGATTTCCCTCAGATCTGTTAGGATCTTCACCTTGTTAGAAGTGACCTTGTTAAAGGATTTCAAACACTCAATCAGAATGTCACCTTGCTAGAGGGTTTTACAAATAAGACTGTTAAGTCCACTCGGTTAAGAGATTTTCTGTCACTTTCACAAAATAACAATAATAAAATCTATCTGCAACTTCACATCTAAAATGCTAAAGAAGATTCCTATTTGTGCAATACAATCTAGACATAGAACTAATCTTGTCTATCTACTGGCCTTCTATACTCTATTATTCAAATAGGTCTTCAAGCTTCTGTGCTCGGTAATCACTATGTAGCATCCTTGTGCATACACTTGCCCACATACATTGTTTATCAACAATTTCCTATTTATAAACAATTAGGTAACCACTTAATCTCCTTGATCACATTTCCCATGATCAATCATAGCCATCAGATCTTTGATCTTGTCTAGGTCCAATGCATCTTTCTATCTAAAAATATTTTACCCCACCTTGGAACTTGCATATTAGTCTTGGAACTTGTGCCAGGGTATTGCAGTTCAATCTGAGCTATAGATCTTCATGCCGACTTTCCATTGCCTTAGATTCGTTAACAAACTTCATTCACGGCTCAACAATCATTTAATAAGTTCTAGCTCATCATCTTCCTTGATTAAGTAATGCATGTAAACATTTAATGCATTCTTTTATAGCTCGGTTACAACTCGGTGAATACTAAACTTCACTCGATAGACATTCCGCCTTCATTAACCAATAGCGATAACCTTAGGGTTTACCGACTAGGTTCTTTGCTTGATAATATAGTATAGTATTAACCTTTACATTTTACAACATATGTATGAAGTTAAAACAATCTAAAACATCATGATCTCATCATTGTCTGACTCGGTACTAGTTGCCCATTGAATACCTTATTCATCCCCTTATTCATCATATTTTTCCTGTGTCTTTTACCGACATCTTTATAATCTTCAAATCATACTTCTCAAGATATGGCAACATCATACTGAAATAGAAAATTAATTACTTGACATCAATGACAAAATAATAATATCAAGATAGTAAAACATCCTTAATCAATTATATCCATAATCATCAACAACCTTCTCAATATCCTTATGAAATGCCAACAATCTTTCATTGTCTATTATAATGCTATATTGCCAACAATCTCCCCCTTTGGCATTGATGGAAAAACCAATTGATTTGACCTTAAAAGATTCGGATTGCTGTGATTCTGAAATGTTGAAGTGCTCTCCCCCATACATTAGACTTCTCTTGTTTCTTCAATTTCTCTTTCCAATCTGTAGTCTTCTCATTAGTCTTCTCCCCTTTATAGCAGTCTTCTCCCCCTTTGACAACAATGCCAAAAAGTAAAGAACTAAAACATAATTTCTTCCTATATGAAGTGAATTCCTACTGTTGTGTATCAATTCAGTCTCAGTCAGAGCATTTTGTCTTCAATTCCTTTTCCTTGTAATATTTCCTATACACCTTTAGAAAACATTTTAAAGTGTATAAATTAGCATCAACTCCCAAAAGATATTCGATAGAGTCATCAGATTGATGCTTTCACCAAACTCGGTTAGTGAGTAGAAGATAGGGGTAGGACCCCTAACTTACTTCTAAGATATTCAAAAATGTTCTTGGTAGTGGCTTGGTGAATATATCTATTGTTTGTTCCTTTGTGCTAACATACTCCAGCACCACTTTCTTCTCTTGAGCTTCTTCTCTAAGATAATGATATTGGATAGAGATGTGCTTTGTCTTAGAGTGCATAATAGGATTCTTTGAAATATTAATGGCACTAGTATTGTCACAAAATATAGTTACTGTCTCAGTAACTTTCTCATTTATACCTTCCAACAATTTTTTGATCCATGCAATGTTGGTACAATTCAATGTTGAAGCAACATATTCAGCTTCTGCTGTTGACTGTGAAACACATCCTTGTTTCTTGCTAAGCCAACTCAATAGTCTTTCTCTTAAAAAGAAAGCTCCTCCACTTGTACTTTTTCTGTCATCAATGTTGCCTGCCCAATCAGCATCAGTATAAACTTTTAAATCAAAATCATTTCCTTTCTGATATACTAAGCCATAATCCTTAGTGCCTTTCAAGTATCTAAAAATTCTTTTGATTGTTGTCATCTGTGTTTCCTTAGGATCTGCAGAGAATCTTGCAACTATACCTACTGCATGTGCTATGTCTAGTCTGTTGTGAATAACATATTGTAGCTTTCCAATCATGGATGGTAAAGTGTCTCATCAACAAATGCAGATTCATCATTCTTTGACAATTTACAGTTGGTAATCATAGGAGTACTTACTAGTTTTGAATCCTCCATCCCAAATTTCTTCAAGATTTCCTTTATGTACTTGGATTGAGTAATGAAAATCTCATTTTTCATTTGCAGTATCTGTAAACCTATAAAATACTTTATCTCACCAATTAATGACATCTCAAATTCTTTGTTCATTTCATTTCCAAAGTTCTTGCATAAAGAGTCATTTCCATAAAATATAATATCATCAACAAATATGGTTGAGATCAATATTCCATTATCATCATTCTTCATATACATGTTGTTGTTCTCACTAGTCCTTATAAAACCAATCTTAATCAAATAAGAGTGCAATCTTTCATACCATGCTCTAGGTGCTTGTTTCAAACCATATAAAGCTTTGTTCAATTTACATACCTGATCTTTATTATTGCCTTCAACAAATCCTTTAGGTTGTTCAATAAAAACTTCTTCTAATATTCCATTCAGAAATGTAGATTTGACATCCATTTGATATACCTTGAAATTTTTGAAAGCAGCATAGGCCAACAATGTCCTTACTCCTTCAACTCTAGCAACACGTGCAAAAGTTTCACCATAATCAATTCCTTCTTCTTGAGCATAACCTTTTCAAATTAGTCTTGCCTTGTTTCGAATGACCTCTCCTTTTTCATTTAGCTTGTTTCTGAAAATCCACTTTGTACCTATTACATTTTTGTCCTTAGGTCTTGGGATTAGTGTCCATGTGTCATTCTTCTTGATTTGATCAATCTCTTCTGTCATAGCATTTATCCAATCTTCACTATTAAATACCTCTTTCACTATTCTCGGTTCAAATTCAGATATCAAACATGTGTTTTGTCTCAGTTTGTTCCTTGTCATCACTGGATCATCCTTATTTTTTATAATCTGACTTGTTGCATGATGTCTTCTAACATACTTGGCTAATACAGGCTCGGTAGGCTTTGTATGATCTTCTTCATCACTCAGTAACTGGATATTCTCTTCATTTTCTTCAACAGTCTTCTCAATAAGACTTCTCGATTGAACATAGACAAATTCATCATAGTCTTCTGGTTCCTTGGAATTTCCTTCATCATTTCTTTTTGCAAATTCATCAATTTTCACATTTGCACTTTCTACTATTTTGTTAGATGATTTGATCAGACATTTAAATGCTTTGCTTCTAGAAGAATAACCTATAAATGTTCCTTCTTCACTTTTTTTATCAAACTTACCCTTTCTATCATCTTTGTGAACATAGCATCTACTTCCAAAGATTTCAAAATAACTTACATTAGGTTTCTTATCATACCAAATTTCATATGGTGTCTTCAAAGTACCTTTCTTCAATTGAACTCAGTTCAAGGTGTAAACAACTGTGCTTATTGCTTGTCTCCAAAATGTTTGTGGCACCTTCTTTTCAATCATCAGTGTTCTAGCACAATCCACAATAGATCTATTTCTTCTCACAGCTATTCCATTCTGTTGTGGAGTTCTTAGTGCAGAGACTTGTCTTTTAATACCATGATCATTGCAAAATAAATTGAACTCATCAGATGTGAACTCTCCTCCTCTATCTAATCTAAGACATTTCAGTTATCTTCCTGTTTCATTTTCAACTCTTGCCTTGTACCATTTAAACATTTGAAAAGCTTCTGATTTTTCTTTTAAAAACATTACTGACATCATCCTTGAATAGTCATCCAAAAATAATATGAAATATTTGTCACCATAATAACTTTGAACTTTCATAGGACCACAAAGATCAGTGTGCACTAGATCTAAATTCCCTTAGAAGTGTAAGACTTACTTGTAAAGCTTGATCTTGTCATCTTACCCATCTGGCATCCTTGGCACATAGCATTCTCAGGTTTTTCAAGACTCAATAGACCTCTTACTCTATGCTTCTTACTTATTTTGATCAGATTATCAAAATTTACATGACAAAACCTTTTATGCCATAACCAGGTATAATCTATCCTTGCATGCAAACACTTATTCCAAGTTGAGTCAAGGTGAAATGTGTTACCTTTTGTTTGTGTCCTGGTAGCAGCTAACTTTCCATTCTTGTCATGAACTTTGACAATTCCCTTATGAAATTATATTCGGTAACTTGTGTTGTTTAGTTGTGCTACACTCAACAAATTGTATTTCAAACCTTCAACCCAATAAACATCATTGTATCTTGCATTCTCAAGAAGTGTTATAGATCCGTTACCTCTTACCGGACATGGTGCATCATTACCAAATATGACATAGCCTCCATCATAATCTTCTAATATAACAAACTTGTGTTTATCTCCTGTCATATGATGTGAGCATCTGCTACCTATAATCCAAGAATCATTAGTGTTTATGTGAGATATTAGTGTAGCATAGGAAATTAGAAATCATCACAAACAATATAAAAACTAATCATTAGCCCAATCACAAAAGAAAATTGCAATGATCTAATCCTAAACACACTCAATAGAGACATGAAAATTGAAACATTCAAAAAGATTATGCAAACCAGATGTAGATCTAAATGCTTCCTTCATTGTTCTTCTTTCTTCTCCAAATAGTTTTGTTGTAGATCTCACCTTCAAGTGCATAAACCTAATTGAGAAAGCAAGATTGACATTGACACAAGAATACTAGAAGTGTGATTTGACAAAGTGATTAGAAATTCAATAATCTGATTACCAATTAGCTTTGATTGATGAAGATCATCCAATTTATAGATAAATTGGAGATAGGATCAAATTTAGCATGAAATGGATATTAGAAGCAATTGATTTCAAAATGGGAAAAATTAGTGAAAAGAAGAAGGTTATGACACCTTCTATGTCATAAATTATGACATATTGCCAATGCAAAGCTTAGAGGACTAGAACCCTATGACATCTTGCTATGCCAAGAGTATGACGCATGAAGCACAAAAATAGGGAGCACTAAAGAAAAGTTAATTAGGTGGAAATTAAAATTAGGAAATTAGAAAATAGGTGGAAATTAGGTAAATTAATTAATAATGTGTCATTTATTAATTAATTCACAAAGAGGAATAATTAGCCAATTAAATGAACATTTAATTGTAATGAGAAGACTTAGGATAAATAAACAATTTATTAATCCTAAAGGAAGAAATGACACACAAGGTTAAATGATTAAATCACGAAACCCTAGAAGATGAATTAGGTCTTGAAAGATAATTGACTCGATTTGATTTGATTTTGGATTGATAAATGACCAATGTGATAAATGATTTGATTGAGAAAATGTGCCAATTGACGAGGAACAATGACAAATTGATCCAAATTGACACGATTGAGAAGGACGACGATCGATGACAAATTGATCATTAAATGACAAGATTGAAAAAAAAGACAAGGATTGATGACAAAATAGATTGCAAAACGACAGGATTGAAAATGACCACGACTGATGACAAATCAATCACAAAATGACAAGATCGAACATGACAACGATCGATGACAAATCGATCGTTAAAACGACAAGATTGAAGGATTGATGATAAATTGACAAGATTGATAAGAGGACAATGATCGATGACAAATCAATCGCAAGATCGACAGGATGGAAAAACCCTAAATTAGGATTGACGATGTCCAAAATGATGACAAATTAGCATGCATATTGATGCGACAAGATAAGTTCGATCAAAATCATGACTGGATAGCGTTGTTGACAAGACCAAATTTGAGAGCGAGATGAATGAAGAATGTAGAGGAATGACTCGATGTTCACAAATGATAAAGGCCAAGTGTGAATCATAAGAGAAATGTTAATGCGACGCAAAAACCTAAAATGAGGCAATGTGCAAATGTTAAAATATGACTCCGCAAGCGTTGACCATTTTTAGGTGTCTACAATTAGGGCTTTTTCTTCATACCATTCTTCATTTGATCCATCTTTGATAGCCACATAAGCTACTTCCTCTGTATCAGTCTCATCTAATTTATCATCATTGGATTCCTCATTAGCTATTAGGCATGTCTTTCTATCTCTTCTTTTGAAGTCTAGGTGTCCTCTGTAATGATTATCTTTATGTCTATCATCTTGGTAATCTCTCTTTTCAGTAGAATCTTTGTCAGGATAGTTAGAAGCCATATGTCCTATCTTATCACAATTGAAATATTTCAAAGGTAGTTTTCCTTTATACTTACCTTTGCCCCTCGGTAACCTTTTGGCTAAAAGTGCTTCAAACTCTTCTTGCTTTCTGATTTCCTCATACAGTTTGTGTACTACCTCCATGTTCTTACAAAATCTCTCACTTGCTCCACTATGATCTCCTTCAGAGTACTTATACTTTATTTCATTATAATCATTAGATTCATCAAGATGAAAAGAACTAAATGCAGATTCAACTTTATTTACCAAAGATCCACTGTTATCAAAGTTACTTAACTCAAATGCATGTAGCTTACCAATAGTAGCATCTAAAGAAACTGGCATATTAGGTACAAACATCAGTTCATTGAATTTAGAGACTCGGATTGCATAAGCTGGTAGAAGGGTTCTCAACAACTTACTTGTTATATCCTTTTCTTCAATGGTTCCACCTACTCCTTTGATTTGATTGACAATCTTCTTTAGTCTTGTACTTTATTGAGTTATGTTCTCACCTTCATTCATCCTCATAGATTCAAGTTGTCCTCTTAGACTATCTACTTTTTCTCTTTGAACATGTTCATCTCCTCCATATACTGATATGAGCTTATCCCACATTGCCTTTGCATCATTGCAGCCTTCTAGATCATTAAACTCTGAATTGGTCAATGCAGATGTTATTTCAATCATTGCTTGAATATGTTCTTGCTTTGCCTTTATCTCTTCCATAGTCAATGGATAGGTGCTAAGTGTGACAAAATCATTCTCCAGATAGTATACAGCATATTCTCCAACTCCTGATAGATGTAGCTTCATCATTTTCTGCCATGTTGAGAAACTTGACTTGTTTAGCATCAATGCATCCCTCTTATAGATCTTTGGATCTTTAACTCAAGTGCCTTTAAACTTTCCTTCCGAAGTCCAAAGCTCTAATACCAATTGATATTTTTGATACTTAATATAAGTACATATCCAATAGCCAACAAGATGAGAGTGGGGGGTGAATCATACAAACTTAATCATCCATAAAAACATCAGATTCAACCTTGGTAACATATACTTCAGTAATATAACCAAAACTGTTAAACATGGAAACTCAAAAGCATATAAACATCATAAACCTCATAACACTAGATTTAACGTGGAAATCCAAATAGGGAAAAACCACTATGGGATTTTGGACCCACTAAAAAATATACTCTTCTAGAGTATGCTTGGTTAAAAGCAAATCCTATTAAAGATTACAAACACATTGCTAGATGTGACCCAGTTAAGGAATTTCCCTCAGATCTATTAGGATCTACACCTTATTAGAAGTGACCTTGTTAAAGAATTTCAAACACTCAATCAGAATGTCACCTTGCTAGAGGGTTTTACAAATAAGACTATTAAGTCCACTCAGTTAAGAGATTTTCTATCGCTTTCACAAAATAATAGTAATAAAATCTATCTGCAACTTCACATCTAAAATGCTAAAGCAGATTCCTATTTGTTCAATACAATCTAGACATAGAACTAATCTTGTCTATCTGTTGGGCTTCTATACTCTATTATTCAAATAGGTCTTCAAGCTTCTATGCTCGATAATCACTATGTAGCATCCTTGTGCATACACTTGCCCGCATACATTGTTTATCAATAGTTTCCTATTTATAAACAATTAGGTAACCGCTTGATCTCCTTGATCACATTTCCCATGATCAATCATAGCCATCAGATCTTCAATCTTGTCCAGGTTCAATGCATCTTTCAATCTGAAAATGTTTTACCCCACCTTGGAACTTGCATATTAGTCTTGGAACTTGTGCTAGGGTATTCTAGTTCAATCTGATTTGTAGATCTTCATGCCAACTTTCCATTGCCTTAGATTCATTAACAAACTTCATTCACGGCTCACCAATCATTTAATTAGTTCCAGCTCATCACCTTCCTTCATTAAATAATGCATGTAAACATTTAATGCATTCTATTATAGCTCAGTTACAACTCAGTAACAACTTGATGAATACTAAACTTCACTCGGTAGATATTCTGCCTTCATTAACCAATATTGATAACCTTAGGGTTTACCGACTAGGTTCTTTGCTTGATAACATAGTATAGTATTAACCTTTACATTCTACAACATATGTATGAAGTTAAAACAATCTAAAACATCATGATCTCATCATTGTTTGACTTGGTACTAGTTGCCCATTCAATACCTTATTCATCCCCTTATCCATCATATTATTTCTTGTGTCTTTTACTGACATCTTTATAATCTTCAAATCATACTTCTCAAGATATGGCAACATCATACTGAATTAGAAAATCAATTACTTGACATCAATGACAAAATAATAATATCAAGACAGTTAAACATCCTTAATCAGTTATATCCATAATCATCAACAACCTTTTCAATATCCTTATGAAAATCTTTCATTGTTTGTTATAATGCTATATTGCCAACACTTTTGCCATTTTTCTTGCAAATAGTGCTTCAAGTTCTTCAAGCTCTTCATTCTCCTTCCTGGTTTCTTCAAGTTCTCTTCCATAAAAGGCTTTCCAGTCTGATTTGTCAAATGATGGAGCAAATGATGTTGATGCTTTAAAGGCCAAATCAATTTTTATAGTAGCAACAGGACCAAATTCCTCAATTTCAAAGCCTAAATGTTTTCCAATCAATGTATCCCTAGTTACTGATGTATTAGGAATTGTTCTCAACTCATTTATAGTAGTAACCTTCATTTTATATGCCGGTGGTAATCCTCCTAAGATTTTTGAAACAATTTCATCTTCACTCAGGGTTCCTCCACAACATTTAATACCCAAAACAATTTCATTTACTCTTTCCATAAAAGTAGAAATCCTTTCATCTTCTTCCATTTTTAGATGTTCATACCTAACTTGGAAGCTTTCAAGTTTTGCAATATTGACTGTGGAATCTCCTTCATTTAGTGTTTCCAAATGATCCAAAATAGCTTTAGCAGTAGACCTATCTGATGATCCCATGATTTGTTGATTTGATAATGCACTCAAAAGTGCTTCTCTTGCTTTGCAATCATTCTCTTCATCTTTAGCTAAGGTAGTTGGAGCAGTCTAACTAGCTACAATAGCAGTATAACCATTCTTTGTAACTTCCCAGATGTCTTTACCAATGCAATTCAGATGTGTCTCCATCCTGATCTTCCATATCCCATAGTTGGTTCCATCAAGTTTTGGACTGTCCTTCCTAAAGTAATTAGTAGACATTGAATCTCCTCAAGTTGTTAAACTTATGCAAAAGAGGACTAAGCTCTAATACCAATTATTAGGTCCCAAAGACAACTGAGAGGGGGGGGTGAATGTGTGTTTCTTTGGGAACTGCAAAAAATCTTGCAACTATACCTAATGCATGTACTATGTCTGGCCTGCTGTGAACAATATATTGTAGCTTTCCAATCATGGATTGGTAAAGTGTCTCATCAATAGATGCATATTCATCATTCTTTGATAGTTTAGAGTTGGTAGTCATTGGATTACTTATTGGTTTTGAGTCCTCCATTCCAAATTTCTTCAAGATTTCCTTTATGTACTTGGATTGATTAATTAAAATCTCATCTTTCATTTGCAGTATCTGTAAACCTATAAAATACTTTATCTCACCGATTAATGACATCTCAAATTCTTTGCTCATTTCATTTCCAAATTTCTTGCATAAAGAGTCATTTCCACAAAAGATAATATCATCAACAAATATGGCTAAGATCAGTATTCCATTTTCATCATTCTTCATGTACATATTGTTGTTTTCACTTGTTCTTATAAAACCAATCTTGATTAAATAAGAGTACAATCTTTCATACCATGCTCTAGGTGCTTGTTTCAAACCATATAATGCTTTGTTCAATTTAAATACCTGATCTTAATTCTCTCCTTCAACAAATCCTTCAGGTTGTTCAATAAAAACTTCTTCTTCTAATATACTATTCAAAAATGCAGATTTGACATCCATTTGTTATACTTTGAAATTTTTGAAAACAGCATATGCCAACAATGTTCTTACTCCTTCAAGTCTTGCCATAGGTGCAAAAGTCTCACCATAATCAATTCCCTCTTCTTGAGCATATCCTTTGCAAACTAGTCTTGCTTTATTTCGAATGACCTCACCTTTTTCATTCAGCTTGTTTCTAAAAATCTACTTTGTACCGATTACATTTTTGTTCTTCGGTCTTTGGACCAGTATCCATGTGTCATTCTTCTTGATTTGATCAATCTCTTTTGTCATAGAATTTACCCAATCTTCATTGTTAAATGCCTCTTTCACTATTCTTGGTTCAAATTCAGATATCAGACATGTGTTATGTCTTAGTTTGTTTCTTGTCATCACTGGATCATCCGTATCTCCTATAATATAACTTGATGCATGATTCCTTCTGAAATACTTGGCTAACATAGGCTTGGTAGGCTCTGTATGATCTTCTTCATAACTTGGTAACTAAATATCCTCTTTATTTTCTTCAGTAACTCTCTCGGTAGGACTTGTGGGTTGAACATAGACAAATTCTTCATAATCTTCTGGTTCCTTAGAATTTCCTTCATCATTTCTTTCTGCAAATTCATCAATTTTCACATTTGCACTTTCTACTATTTTGTTAGATGATTTGATCAGACATTTGAATGCTTTACTTCTAGAAGAGTAACCAAGAAATGTTCCTTCTTCACTTTTGTGATCAAACTCTCCATTTCTATCATCTTTGTGTACATAGCATCTACTTTCAAAGATTTTGAAGTAACTTACATTAGGTTTCTTGTCATACCAGATTTCATATGGTGTCTTCGAGGTTCCTTTCTTCAGTTGTGCTCGGTTCAGGGTGTAAACTATAGTGCTGATTGCTTCTCTCCAAAATGTTTGAGGTACCTTGTTTTCTATCATCAAGGTTCTTGCACAATCCATAATTGATCTATTTCTTCTCTTAGCTATCCCATTTTGTTATGGAGTTCTCGGTGCAGTGACTTGTCTTTTTATACCATGATCATTGTAGAATAAGTTAGACTTATCGGAGGTAAACTCTCCTCCTCTATCTAATCTAAGACATTTCAGTTGTCTTCCTGTTTCATTTTCAACTCTTGCCTTGTACCATTTAAACATTTGAAAAGCTTCTGATTTTTCTTTTAAAAACATTATTGACATCATCCTTGAGTAACCATCCACAAATAATATAAAGTACTTATCACCATAATAACTCTGAACTTTCATAGGACCACAAAGATCAGTGTGCACAAGATCTAAAATTCCCTTAGAAGTGTAGGACTTACTTGTAAAGCTTGATCTTGTCATCTTACCCATCTAGCATCCTTGGCACATAGCATTCTCAAGTTTTTCCAAACTCAGTAGACCTCTTACTCAGTGCTTCTTACTTATTTTGATCAGATTATCAAAATTTACATGACAAAACCTTTTATGCTATAACCAGGTATCATCTATCTTTGCATATTCTGAGTTGAGTCAAGGTGAAATGTGTTACCTTTTGTTTGAGTCCCAATAGTAGCTAACTTTCCATGCTTGTCATGAACTTTGACAATTCCTTTCTGAAATTCTATTCAATAACCTATGTTGTTTAGCTATGCTACACTCAACAAATTATATTTCAAACGTTCAACCCAATAAACATCATTACATTTAGCATTGTCAAGAAGTTTTATGGATCCTTTACCTTTTACCAGACATGGTGCATCATTACCAAATCTTACATAACCTCCATCATAATCTTCTAACATAACAAACTTGTGTTTATCACCTATCATGTGATGTTTGCATCCACTATCTATGATCCAAGAATCATTAGTATTTATTTGAGATATTAAAGCTTTTTCTTCATACCTTTCTTCATCTGATCCATCTTAGATAGCCACATAAACTACTTCCTCTATATCAGTTTCATCTGATTTATCATCATTTGATTCCTCATCAGCTATTAGGCATGACTTTCTATCTCTTCTTTTGAAGTCTCGGTATCCTCTGTAATGATTATATTTTTGTCCATTATCTCGGTAATCTCTCTTTTTATTAGAATCTTTGTCAAGATAGTTAGAAGCCATATGTCCTATCTTATCACAATTGAAACTTTTCAAAGGAAACTTTCCTTTGTACTTACCTTTTCCTCTCAGTGGCCTTTTCGCTAATAGTGCTTCAAACTCTTCTTGCTTTCTGATTTCTTCATAAAGTTTTTGTACCTCCTTCATGTTTTTGCAAAATATTTCGCTTGCTCCACTGTGATTCCCTTCGGAGTACTTATACTTTCTATCATTGTAATCATCAGATTCATCAAGATGAAAAGAACTAAATGCAAACTCAATTTTATTTACCGAAGACCCACTGTTATCAAAGTTACTTAACTCAAATGCATGTAGCTTACCAATAGTAGCATCCAAAGAAACTGGCATATTGGGTACAGACCTCAATTCATTGATTGCAGTGGCTCAAATTGCATAAGCTGGTAGAAGGGTTCTTAATAACTTACTTATGACATCCTTCTCTTCAATGGTTCCTCCTACTCCTTTGATTTGATTGACAATCTCCTTTAACCTTGTACTGTACTAGGTTATGTTCTCACCTTCATTCATTCTCATGGATTCAAGTTTCCCTCTTAGACTACCCACTTTTTCTCTTTGAACATGTTCATCACCACCATACACAGATATGACCGTGTCCCACATTGCCTTGGCATCATTGGAGCCTTCTAGAACATTAAACTCTGAGTCAGTCAATGCAGATGTTATTTCAATAATTGCTTGAATATGTTCTTGTTGTGTCTTTATCTCTTCCATTATCAATGGATAGGTGCTCGGTGTAATGAAATCATTCTCCAGATAATATACAGCATATTCTCCAACTCCTAATAGGTGTAGCTTCATCCTTTTCTGCCATGTAGAGAAGCTTGACTTGTTCAACTTCGGTGCATCCCTCTTATACATCTTTGGATCTTTTCCTCAAGTACCTTTAAACATTTTTTTCTGGAGTCCAATGCTCTGATACCAATTGATAGTTTTGATACTAATTGTTAAGTATAGACACCAAGCTGACAAGATGAGAGGGGGGGTGAATCATATAAACTTAATCTTCCATAAAATCAACAGATTCAACCTCGGTAGCTTAAACAAATATATGTAATCAAAACTATAAAACATGCAACCTTAAGAACACATAATCATAACAACACTCATAACACTAGATTTAATGTGGAAACCCAAATAGGGAAAAACTGCTGTGGGATTTTGGGCCCACTAAGAAATATACTCTTCTAGAGTATGCTCAGTTAAAAGAAAATCCTATTAAAGATTACAAACACATTGCTAGATGTGACCCGGTTAAGGGATTTCCTCAGATCTGTTAGGATCTTCACCTTGTTAGAGGTGACCTTGTTAAAGGGTTTCAAACACTCAATCAGAATGTCACCTTGCTAGAGGGTTTTACAAATAAGACTGTTAAGTCCACTCAGTTAAGAGATTTTCTGTCACTTTACAAAATAACAGTAATAAAATATATTTGCAACTTCACATCAAAAAAATGCTAAATCAGATTCTTATTTGCTCAATACAATCTAGTCATAGGACTTATCTTGTCCCTTTGCTGGGCTCTATACTCTGTTAATCAAACAGGTCTTCAAGCTTCTATGCTCGGTAATCACTATGTAGCATCCCTGTGCTTACACTTGCCCGCATGCATTGTTTATCAATAGTTCCTTATTTATAAACAATTTGCTAACCACTGAATCTCCTTGATCACATATCCCATGATCAATCATAGCCATTACATCTTGAAACTTAACCAGGTTCAATGTATCCTTCGATCTGAAAATGTTTTACCTCACCTTGGAACTTGTATACATTTCTTGGAACTTGTGCTAAGGTATTGCAGTTCAATCTGAGCTGTATATCTTTATGTCGATCTTCCATTGCCATAGATTCTTTAACCAACTTCATGCATGGCATAGCATTCATTTAATCAATTCCAGCTCATCAGCTTCCTTCATTAAATAACGCTTTTAATCATTTAATGCATTTTGTTACAGCTTGGTTGCAACTCGGTAAATACTAAACTTCACTCTGTAGACATTCCACCTTCATTAACCAATAGCGATAACCTTACGGTTTACCGACTAGGTTCCTTGCTCGGTAACATAGTATAGTATTAACCTTACAATCAACAACATATGTAGGATATCAAAACAATAAAAACATCATGATCTCATCATTGTCTAACTCGGTAATAGTTGCCCATTGAATAACTCATTTCTCCCCTTATTCATCTGAATCTTTCTGTGTCTTTTACCGACATCTTTATACTCATCAAATCATACTTCTTAAGCTATGGCAACATCATACTAAATTAGAAAATCAATTTCTTGACATCAATGACAAAATAATAATATTAAGACAGTAAACATCCTTAATCAGTTATATCCATAATCATCAACAACCTTCTCAATATCCTTATTGAAATGCCAACAATCTCTCCTTGTCTATTATAATGCCAACACTTAGTCGGGGGCCTTACTGCCTGTTGTTTCTATCTAGTTCTTCTAGGAGAAGGTGTAGATACTGGTGAAGGTTCTCTTTTCCTCACAACTCTTTTAAATGCAACTGTCATGTCACTTTCCAAAGAAGTTGCTACCAGTGAAAGTTGAGTTTTTGGTCGTAGTGTTTCTAACTCATCTTTAGTGATACCAGTTTGTTTAAGTACATCTTCTTTGATAGTCTTTTCTTGCCTAGATCCTCTTCTTACTGTTGCTTCTACCTTCTTTACCTTTTTCTTTGATTGAATTTGATTTTCAATAGTCTCAGCACTCCCAAATACCTCTTCTTTTGGCTCCTTAGGTGCTTCCAGAAGGGATTTTGCATATGTTTCAATTATGTTGTCATCAATTTCATAACCCATTTCAGTAACCCAAATGGTTCTTGGGACAACTGCCTCCATCCAAATTTCATCTTTCTTAATAATAAAACATATTTCATCCTTATACTTAATTAAAATTGCTTGTGACAGTCTGACTCTAGTATTCATCCGGGCCTTCAATGCCTGAAAGTACCCATTTATATTCTTTTCTCTATTTTCACCCATGTTATTTAGTAAATCAAACAATTGTTTGCCTACCCGTATGTCAAAACCAAGATTCTTATTACCAATATCGGGTACCTGTTTTGTTATGTGTAGCATTAAATAGACAAGTAGGTTTCCAAATCTAAATGTCCCCTTTTTGTCTTTCTTAATTTTTCCAAGATTATCAATAAGCTCATCTTTCAACCATTCACACACATCTATTTTTGCATTATCCTTGATCATATCATAGGCACTCTTTATGCATAGGCTAGAGACAGAGTTTAACCTATTTGTATGTGTGGTTTTGTAGCCTAAAATCATGCTAATGAATTTGACATTGATGTCGGTTACATTATTCACTCTTAAAGATCTCTTATCAGATGTTGCACCTATTAGGTTGATCACTAGGTCATTTGAGACCTTCTTTGTCTTATCAAGTCTGTTACTAGTCGAAGGTAATCCTATCACAGCCTTTGCTGCCTCTTTAGTTATTTTGTGAACTGAGTCTAACCAGAAAAATTCACCATGAACCCTACTTAGAACTATCCTTATAACATCCTTAGGGAATTCTGGAATATAGAGGATTTTAGTGAATCCTAGGGTTTTAACTATTTTGTGTTCAGGTTTCACATTATCGAAATCATCAGAAATTACAGACTTATACATGCTCTTGAATTCCTCATCACCTAATTCTTCTATGTGACAATGAATGTACATTCTAGGATCTTCTGCAAAAACTACTCGTTTGGGGATTTGAGAAAATGCACCAACATTATCATCCTTCTTTGCAATTTCAGGAACTAACTGAAATACGGGTCTAGGGCATTTAATCACTTCGACTCCAATAGGGTTTGCTATGAATTCAGGAACATATGAAGAAGCCATGGATATAAATACCTTTATCTGCCTTAGGAAAGATTGCTTGTTGAATTGCTTTGCTTCTTTGCTCGAAATATCTTTGCTCTGGATTTTTTGCGCTCTTTGAATGTTTGAATGCTTGGTGAAATGAAATTGGAGCCAAAACACTGATTTATAATGTTAATTTTGCCAACCACCACATTTAATGCTTGTTGGTTAAGTAATGACTTAACTTATCTACCGGTATAGAAGTAATTTTAACTTCTTACCATCAACTGAGGGAATAATAATATGTTTCACATTTGATTGCTAAACCCTCAAGGAAATTTTCTTCAGCTAGATGAAGACTCTACTGCTGGTGGAATGTTACTTTGTTCTGCCGGTGGAGGAGTATTCCTATCAACATTTAGTTCTATTTTCCTGATCCATTGTTTTGAGAATTCTTGCTTAACTTCTTCAACCTTTTCTTTACCTTTCAAACTAGGACCTTTGTTATTTACCGGTGAGGACTTGCTTCTACAAAATTTTGCAATATGTCCAATCTTGTTACAAGCATAACAAGTCACATTATTTTTCTGAATAGCTTTTCCATATCCTATGTCAGTTTGTGTTCTGCATTGATTAGATAAATGTCCAAATCTTCCACAAACATAACATCTCACATTCATTCTGCAATTTTCAGAATTATGACCAACTTTGTTGCATTTTGAACATTGACCGGTGGATGTATTGGTATTCTAATAATTTCTAGTTCTACATTGATCTACTCTATGACCATACTTGTTATAGTTAAAGCATTTGCCATTGAATTTATAAGCAATAGGTTGTCTTAATGGTTTGCCATGGTCCTATGTGTTTACAGTACCGGAGCTTTCACCAGCTTCAAAGCCAAGACCATTAGTGTCACCATTAGGTTTCTAATTCTTCAACAAGTCACCAAGTTCTTCTGAGCTTTTCTTGAATTTTTCTTTATGTTGATTTGCAGTAGCTAGTTCTCCTTCCAAGATACCTTTTTGTCTCATGAGTTCATTTG
Organism: Cryptomeria japonica; assembly: GCF_030272615.1. Classification (NCBI taxonomy): domain Eukaryota; kingdom Viridiplantae; phylum Streptophyta; class Pinopsida; order Cupressales; family Cupressaceae; genus Cryptomeria; species Cryptomeria japonica. The sequence continues at coordinate 83,149,389 of NC_081410.1, read as the reverse complement.
AGTCATTCTGTGCATGCATCAGATCTGTCTTCAACATATCATTTTCATAACTAAGTCTTGTATTTTCATGTGCAGCGTCATTCAGTCTTCTAGTCAAGTCTTCTTCATTCTTCTTTCTATCTTCAATTTCTTTACAAAATCTCATAGTCATATCCTGCATTTCATTCTTTGTTGTCATGTTTTCTTGTTTCATCTTAATCATTAGGTCACTAAGAGTTTCCTTTTCATCATTCTCATTTTGCATCTTTTCACAAAGTTCTCTTCTCTTGTTTCTTGAAATGGTAAGATTTTCTTGAAGTTCTTGAATAACATCTGCGCAGCTTTTAGATCATCTTCAAGTTTGATATTTCCCAATTTTTCTACATCATAGTTTGAGAGAGCTACTTCTAATTGCTTCATCAAATTTTCCATCTCTACCGGTGTCAAGATCTTCCTCAAGCTATTAGGCTTCTGAAAATAGAGGACCAAGCTTTGATACAAATTGTTAGGATTCCCACAGATAGTGAGAGGGGGGGTGAATTAGTATCTAATCAATTTGATGATTTTTCTTAACTTAAAATATGTAGAACATATTAATATTGTATACCGATAAATAGAAAGTAATGCAATAAATAGAAATAATAGCAACCACATGAAAAACACACCATAACATAGTAGTTTAACGAGGAAACCTGGTGTGGGAAAAACCTCAGTGGGATTTGTGACCCACAATATTCACTTACTGGCCAATAAGAGAATATTACTGCTACAATAGGGGCCTGCACATGCAGGAAGGCCAAGTGCCTAGAGCTCACTACTCAATTACAAAATGAGAATTCTCACTGACTTACAAAATGGATTATATAAATCCAATGTCTTGTACTTCTTCAAAATAGCATCTACTATGCCAAATCCAGTACCGGTTTATAGCTCTGCTTCTTACATAAATCCTTAACCTATAATTCACATAATAGGTCTACCTTATTTCACCTAATTACATTCCTCCATGCTTACATTATTGTTCTACAATGATCTCTTATATATATGAGTCATTTTACAATTTGTCAAGTCGGCTTACAATGATTTTATAATAATAAACAAAATTCTCATCGGCTTTTGTGTCGGTATGCTTCCTTTCACTATCGACGCCAGTGCTCTATGTGTTGGTGTAGAATCTGAATTTTCTAGTACCGGTGGATTGCCTTGTTGGTGTCATAGGATTGTAAGGTTGCCATCAATGACAAAACCTTCAATCACCTATAATGTCTTATTGAAGTGTGCATTTTCCAACAACATAATTTTTGGTGGAGATGACAAGATGAGTCATGACTTTGCAGATGAGATGAAGAAGGAATTTGAAATGTCACTCATAGGGGAGATTAAGTTCTTCATTGGACTATAGATTCAGCAAATAAAAGATGGAATCTTTATTACTCAGTCCAAGTATGTCAAAGAGGTATTGAAGACCTTTGGCGTGGAAGACAACAAACCAGCTGGTACACCAATGGTGGTCAGTTATAAACTATCAAAAGAGGATGACTCAGCATTGGTAAATGAGAAGGAATTCCAATCAATGATTGGTAAGTTGCATTATGTAGTGCATAGCAGACCGGACATTGCACATGTAGTGGGTATTACTGCTCAATTTCAGAAAAGCCCAAGAGAATCCCACTTGGTAGTAGTCAAGTGGATTCTTAGATATTTGAAAGGAACTATTGACTATGGATTATGGTATCCATACAATAATGATTTCAACCCGAAAGTGTTCATAGATGCTGATTGGGCTGGTAATGCAGATGACCGAAAGAGCACAACCAGTGGTGCATTCTTTCTCAGTGGTAGACTGGTCTCATGGATGAGTAAAAAGCAGAGTTGTATCTCTCAGTCTATAGCAGAAATGGAGTATGTTGCAGCTTTTATGAACTGCACCTAGACTATTTCGATGAAGCATGTATCGAATGGCTTCAAAGCTCCTGTATCTGAACCGGTAAGTATATTTTGTGACAATACAAGTGCAATTAACATTTCCAAGAATCCAGTTTTACATGCTAGAACCAAGCACTTTGAACTCAAGTATCATTTCTTGAGGGAAAAGGTTTAGAACAAAGAGGTGGTATTGGAACATGTTTCCAGTAAGGAGGAGTTAGTAGACATATTCACCAAACCTCTACTGAAGGCTACCTTTACCTATCTAAGAGGAGAATTAGGGGTACTACCCTTTCAAGAGGCCAACTAAAGGTTTGTGCTCCACATCAGTCAAATCTTACTTTTCTATATCTTTTTAGGATTGATGTGTTGAAGGATGCTACTCCTCAAGGGGAGTAGCATAGTGGAACAGGGAAGCTTTTGCCTCCACTTTTGCATTGTTGTCAAAGGGGGAGAAGATTTTAAGCGACAAAGATATCTACAGTATTAAGGACAAGATGTGATGCAGAAAGAGATATATTTGTATATTGCCATCAATGCCAAAGGGAGAGATTGTTGGCATATCTGCAGAGTATGTTGACATGATGATATTGTGTTGTCATTGATGTCAATATGCTAAAGAAAGAATCAGTAATATGCTGAAGAAAGAACCAATAATATGTTGAAGAGTGGACCGGTAATATGTTGAAGAGTGAACCGGTTTATTGAAGTTAAGCAACTCGCAAAGAGAACCAATATAATGTTATGAACCAGTATAGGTGCAAAAGGTGAAGTGGTACATTTTTCTAAATGAACTGGTATATCTAATGTTTTCTATCAAGGTTTAATATGGTATGACTACCGATTGGTAGTCCCAGCCTCAGGGTTTCTGATTGAAGTGTTTCGAGCCTGTGTGATTCAACCGATGGCAGTGTGTGATGAGTTAGCATTGTAATGGAGATCAAATCATGTTGCCACGTTAGCCTCATGCGCATGAAGGATCTTACATGAAGGGGATTGATCCTATCTACCTCAAGAATGTGTGAAGTCCCTGTAAATGGTGAAGAATGCGTGATGGGTTATTGCCTCCAAGAAGAGGTGAAGAACGAACGATGGAGAATGTCTTGAGATCTATTCAAGACCGTTGTATTCAAATGTAAAGTGTTCAATGGTCAGGATTCAACTGACTGATTAACTCAACCTAAATGTCTAGGTTTTAGGGTTTATGCTACCAACCTATCTGTTTCCTATAAGGTCGATGTTGTTTCCTATTGAAGTTGCTGGCAAATGTTGTGTGTGTATCTAAGTGCAGAGATACATGATTCTTGCCAGACCAAATAAGAGAATTGATACCTGCAAAGTATGTGTGCAGAAGGAAGGAACTAAAATGGATCTGCATTGGCATTGAGTGATGTTACCAGATCATTGTAATCCTTGTTGATCTCTAATCACTTCAACAGTTGGAAAATCCCTTAACAGGGTAGCTTTAACTAGCTTGTTGTAAATCCTTTAACAAGGTGACTCAAAGCCATTGAGTTCATAAAATCCTCTCACAAGGTAACCTTTAATAGTGTTTGACCCTTAACCGAGTATTATAGTCATCCCTTAACCAGGTGATCCCTAACAGGATCGGTTCCTAATAGAACCTGTTGTAATAGTCTTTAACTGGACTAGGCTCCTAATAGAGCGAGCTTCTAAAGAGTTCAAAAACAACCTGTGGGTATTCATCCCCACCGTGGTTTTTCCCAGTTGGGTTTCCATGTGAAAAATATGTGTGTCATATGTGATATCCTTTTCATGTGATTTTTTTTTGTTTTCTATCAAGTGGTGAATCATGTTGATCTAGCAAGTTATTATATTTTTGATGATAGATTACCTATTATGCACAAGGATAATATGGAAATGAGGGTGTAGGTTGTGTGGAAAGATAAGTGTTTCTAGTTTATATCTTTCACAGGCTCATTGTGCTTAACCGGTAGTAATCTAGTTATGACCGGTGTTAATGATTGCCAGTCAAGTTCACTGTTTGTAGTCAAACATGTTCAGGAAAAGTTTTTGTGCCTATACTGATTCACCCCCCCCTCTCAGTACCGGTTTGGTACTCACTCTTCATCATTGAGTTATCACTAACCAGTTCGGTTCAAATTTTCCCTTCTTTTCTTGATCTTGTTGGTTCCTTGGATTCTCCCTTAGAACTAGATCTCCAATCTGAAAAATGTGTGGCTTAACTATGTGATTATAACTTCTTGCCATTCTCTATTGATATGCCTTCAAATGATCTGTAGAATTTTGGCAATGTTCTTGAATCAGCTCAAGTTCTTGAAGTCTAGAGACTAGTTGTTCTCCTTTTGGTATAAGACCTTTCAAGGACACTTGTAGAGAAGGTATCTCTATTTCTACTGTAAATATAGATTCTGATCCATATACTAAGAAATATGGGGCTGCCCCCATTGGTGTGTGAATGCTGGTTCGATATGCCCAAAGAGTGAGATTTAGCTTAATATGCCAGTCTTTACAAGCCTCATTGACTTTTTTCTTCAAGATCTTTAAGATTATTTTATTTGATGCCTCGGCTTGACCATTTCCCTATGGATAATATGGGCTAGAAAACCTATGTTGAATATGAAATCGCTCACATATTTCCTTCACATTTTAATTCTTAAATGGTCTTCCATTATCAGTGATAATGGTCATAAGGACTTCATAGCGATAGATTATATAATTTAGGATGAATGATGATATTTTCTTTCCTGTCACTTTTGTCAAAGGCACTGCTTCAATCCATTTAGTGAAATACTCAGTAGCAGTCATAATGAACTTATGTCCATTAGAAGATGAAGGTTTTATCTTACCTACCAAGTTAAGACCCCATTGGGAGAATAGCCATGAACCTGCCATAGGATGCAGTTCTTGTGATGGTGTGTGGATGATATTCCCATGGATCTGACATTGTTTGCATCTCTTAGCATATGTAAATGAATCTCTGTTCATGGTAGGTCAATAGTAACCAAAGTGAATAAGTCTCTTAGCCAGTGTTAAACCACTTGAGTGCGTGCCATAAATACTTGCATGGACTTCATTAGGAACTTTCTCAGATTCTTCTTGTTCAAGACATCTCAGTAGAGTGCTATCTAGACCTCATCTATATAAGATATCAACAATGATAGTATAGCAAGATGACTGACAGATAAAATTTCTTCTCTAATTTTGGGATAGGTTGAGAGGAAGGATATTCTCTTTAAGGTATCGATAAGGTTGGTTGTATAAGGATTGATCAGTTTCATATATATGGAAAATCATGTGGGTATTTTGGGATTCAATGGTAGGATTCAAGATATCTTCCACCAATAATTTGTAGTGTTGTTGATTTTCTTGATTCTGCAAAAGAGATGCTATTTTAGCCATTGCATCTACTGCTTTGTTCTCATTTCTTAGGATTTGAGTAAATATTATTTCTTCAAAATGTTCTCTAAAATTTTCAACCAGCTATTTGTAAGGCATGAGCTTGCCATCCTTAGTTTGATAATCATCATTTATTTAGTTGATTATAAGTTGTGAATCACCATAAACATGTAATTCCTTGATGTTCCATTCAATAGCCATTTTGAGCCCAATAACCAATGCTTCATATTCTACAGTATCATTTGTGCATGGAAACCGCAGTCTATATGATTTTGGAATTGTGTGTCCCTGAGGTGTGATGAAAAAAATTCCAATACTTGATCCATATTGTGTATAGGAGCCATCAAATTACAACTCCCAAAATTTTTTGCTTATTGTCAGAATATCTACATCAAGAAATTCGATGTGCAACAGTGTGTCATCTTGTAAGGGTGCTTTAGCCAATTGACTAGCAATGACCTGTCCTTTAATAGCTTTTCGATCAACATATTCTATATCAAATTCACTTAGTACCATAGCCCATTTTGCTAGTTTGCCTGTCAAAGTTGACTTTCTTAGCAAATAATTTAGTGGATCTATTTTTGTTATCAATTTCACAGAATGAGTCAGCATATAATGTCGCAATTTCTGAGTTGTGAATACAACTACTAGGCATGTCTTCTCACTAATGTATAGTTCAATTCATAGCCTACAAGTGTTCTACTGACGTAATATGCTACTCTTTCTTTTCCTTATTCATCATGTTGTGCTAAGAGAGCTCCTAGTGATACATTGTTGTTGAGATGTAAAGCAACAATGATTTCCCTTTGATTGGTGATACAAGTACTAGAGAATTCATAAAATATTCTTTAATTTGCATAAAATCTTCTTCACACTTCTGATCCCATTTGAATGGAACATTCTTGTGTAAAAGATGAGTGAATGGATGACCTCTATTTGCTAATTGAGAGACAAATCTTCTGATTGATTGCAATCTCCCTTGTATAGAACACCATTGACTTATGTTTTGGGGTGACTCCATTTCCATGATAGCTTTGACCTCTACTTCAATTCCACAAGCTCATATAATGTAACCAAGAAGTTTTCCAGAGGTTACTCCAAATGCACATTTCTTTGGATTCAATCTTAACTGATATTGTTAATCCTATCAAAGATCTTTCCCAAGATGTTCAAATGTTCTTTCCTTGTATGATATTTTGCAAGTATGTCATCTACGTAATCTTCCATAAATGTATGCATCATATCATGGAAAATTGTTGCCATGACTCTCTGATAAGTTGTCCCTACATTCATAAGCCCGAATGGCATAAAATTCTAGCAGTTTGTACCCCATGCATAGGTTAATGCTATATTTTCTTGATCTTCAAGGGAAATTTTATTTGATTGTACCCCGAGAATCCATCCATTAATGAAAACATCTCATGTCCTACTGATAAGTCTACAATTATATCAATGTTGGGCAACGGGAAATCATCTTTAGGACATGCCTTATTCAAATCTCTAAAATCAGTGCAGACTCTTATTCTTTATCTGGATTTGACACTGGCACAATCCTTGAGACCCATTCTCAATAGGAAATAGGTCTTATGAAACCCACATCCAATAGTTTCTTTAGCTCTGCTTTTACAAGGAGAGTGATGTGTGGATGCATCTTCCTTAGCTTTTGTTTAACTGGTTTTTCTTTTAGATCCACATTGAGATGATGCATGATAAGATCTGGATCAAGTCTGGACATGTCTGCATAGGACCAAGCAAAATTTATTTGTCTTTGTTTTAAGAATTCTATGTATTCTTTCCTCTTCATCTGATAATCATACAGCAGGATGATGGACTTTGGGGTCCTTTGATGTACCAATATTTATTGCTTTTGTTGGCTCTATTAAAATAGCAGATCTCTCCTGAAAGTATGTAGGGAGGATGTCAAACTTTCCATATTCTAGTGCCTCAAGGAGGTTTTCACCATCAAATACATCCTTTATTTTTTCTCTTGATTGATCTAGTGTTGCCATAAAATGGTTTTCAACACTAGGTCTTTTTCCTTGTTTTATTTCAATTTTGTGACTGAAAAGTTTGGCACTCTCTAGACTGCAAGAAGCATTACTTGATTCTATGGTGGAAGATATCTTAGGTGTTATTGGTTCTTTGGCATTAAGATATATGTCTAAATCATGATCATTGGAAAAGACATCCATTTCAGGGCTTTCTAAATTATCCCAATCAATCAGTTATGGATGGAACAAGGGTAAGTCATACTCATCATCATTGTTCAGTGTTTCAAGGTCCATGACGTAATAGTCATAATTTGGTGTAGAGTAGGTAATGTTGTAGATAAAAATCTCTTGAGGATAATCTCTCCCAAGTGCTCTCCAATAAGCTCTAACGGAATCAGGGTTGGTATTTTGTGATTCACAATCAAGTGACTCATCATCTAATGTTTGTCCCTCAAACGAATGGATTATATCAACACATACATCTTTGATACTATAGGTTCTCTCTTGATCAATTCCAATAAATTTATTTGTATCTTTAAGTTGGCATACTTGTGTGCATGACATAGAGGATTCTTTTTCTATCTTGTGCCTTCTCTTGAACTCAGCTAATTCTGCACTAATAGACAATCATGCTTGACTATCTATTAATTTTCCATGGTTCTTCCATACCTTAATATTGTTGGCTCAACATTTGATTTAGATCTAATATTTTGTTGATCTTAATAACTACTTGTGTTTCCTGTGGTGTTAATTCTTATTCCTTTTCATCCTTTTTCTTTTGTTGTCTTTCATATGCCTCTTTCCTCTAAATTATGATATCTTCTTGTCTTCTTTCCAACTCTATTCTTTGTTTTGTGAAAGATGAGTCTTCATTTGTAATAGCTACTTTTTCTTCATCATTTTCTTCACTTGATACATCAAATGATAGATCTGGACCCCATTCATATTCATTTGAATCTATCTCTAAACCATTGTCTAGAATCACACCATTATATCTAACATGAATGTTATATGGTGAGAAAAGTTCTTTGATTTTGGCCATCCATTCTTTCACTATTTTTGGAATATCTTGATCAAGTTCCACACTTGTTTGTATTCCTTGAACTTGTTTTCAAGATTCTTCTTCTCTTTTGATTGCAAGTTGTTGGTGTAAATAATTATTCATCTTGGATATTATTACACTTTACTTAAGTTTACTTAGGAAATGCACTTCATAGTAGTTTGGGTATGAGACACTTGGGTGTTTCTACCACATTGGGATAGTGTGTGTAGGATAATTTCCACCTTTTATGGTGTTGATCTTGTTACTACTCTATCATATCCACTTATTGTGGAGTGATAATTCCACCTTCGGGTGATCCACCTCATGTGGAATATTATATTATTTCTCCTACCTACCCACACATATTTCCTACCTACCCTTGTTTCTTATTGAGTCACATGTCATGTTTGTGTGCTCACATATCCATATAGCCTTGCCTATATAAGCAGGTTCATATTCATTGTATGTAACTTTTGATGATCTAGATGATCAGTATTTTCTCTTGATAGAATACTGTTTATTCCTATCATTATTTTGTCTCTCTATTGTATTTTTCATTGAGCCCTTGATCTTGGAAAAATCTCACACAAGTTCTTCCTGTTGTTTCTCATATTCTTCTTGTTTTTGTTTGTTAGCTACTATTTATTCTGCTCGGTGTAGCCTTTCTTTCCATGGTTCTTCTTTAGGGACTGCTTTCTTTCTCCACTTTGGATGTTGATAATTATGTTATTTTTGCTTTGATTTGGTATACCCAAGTCCTGATTTATCTTCTTTAGATTGTGTGTGATGAAAAATAGGTTCTGAAATATCTTCTTGTCACTTACCAATTGGTCATTTTCCTTCATATCCCATTTTTTGCATGATCTTATAACCATTTCCATATTGTTCTATGGGAATATTAACTTCTGCAGCTATTTCTATAGTATTGTTTTCATCTCTGTACAACCAACTAAGAATGTCTTTGTTTTCAGTTTCTTTTGTAAGTGCTCCAGCTATAACAAATGCTCCATCAAACATTTCAACTAATTTCTCTGAGATCCGTGGTTGAACATTTGTAGGCTTTCCATACGATTTAGGTGAAAGTGGCAAGTTATGCAAAGAATACTTTCCCATTCCTTCATCATTTAGTTTGAGTTTTTTCTCAAAATTTTCCCATAACTTTTCTTGAATTTATTTGGTAGGATAGACTGATTCTCTATTATGTGGAACTCTTACATCTTGTGCTGGTTTTAGATCATTGCAATATTGACCATAGTCTGCAACTATAGTGACTTCTTGTCCATTATAAGGAAACTTAACACACTCATGGTATGTCGAAGGAACCACTTGCATGTTATGAATCCATGGTGTTCCTAGAAGAATATTATAAGATAAATTCAAATCTAGAACTTGGTACAATGTATCTAATTCCACAAGTCCTTTTTTGATTGGTAACACCACAGACCCTTTAGAAGAACGTTCTTCCTCATTATAAGCCTTGATAGTTATTTTCTTCTTTGGATCTACTACATTTTCTGAATATCTCAAAGCCTTTATTAAACTTAATGCACAAATATTTAAGCCAACTCCACCATCTATGAGTATGTGTTTGACACAGGTTTTATGAATGGTGACTTCAACATGTAAGGGAGCATTGTGAGGTTGTTGCAAGGATGCATCATCATTTTCAGAAAAGGATAAATAATGAGGGGCTATGAGGTGTCCCACCATGTTTTGGAATTGATCCACATCCAGGTCTTTTGAAAATATTGTTTCAATTAGAGATTTCTCCAATATTTCTTTATGCATAGGTGAAACTTTTAGGAGCTCCAAAATTGATATTTGAGTGGGTATCTTTTGCAATTGTTCTATTGGTTCCCAAAATGGACACCAGGTTTACATTGCTACAAGGAAGAGACCAAGCTAATTTCCTCCAAACATCTATGGAGAGCCACCTCCAACTATAAATATCTGTTAGGCTTGGACCAACAATAACAAGGACATAAGGTCCTTCTACACTTTACGCTCTGCAAAACCAGGGAGGGTGATCCCTTCAGTAAGATCTCCTGCTCTCTGCAACCATACTCAAGAACTTACTGAAACAAGGCATATTATCTCATAAGAAGACTCGACAGAAAGGGAGAATGCTCAAGGATGGCAAATCCTTCAGTGATACTCAACCTTAAGCTGGAGTATGAGAGAGGGTGGGATGACTTTCAGAAAATACATAAAACTTAGCAAATGATATTCTGATATTTATGACGATTCATTCTAAGAAATCATAAAGAAGATAAACTGGAAGCTGAAAACCTAATGACATTTTCTAGAAAATACCAATGCCTTAATCATTTGGGTTACAGAGTCTATGAAAAGTGTTACTGAAAACTGATAAAATTTCGTCTAATAGTTGGTCTCTCCTAAAACAACATTGCCTTACAATATTGTTCTTCTTACAATCCTTCACCTGAACTTCTTATCAAATCCTATGGCAAGCCTTATTATCTATGTAATCTCATTCAAGCATTTCAATTAACCCCTTGGACTAAAGAATTAAATAGAAGAATACACACATGATAATAATGCAACAAACAAATGAAACCCTTGATCCCATTTGCTTAAAAGAAGATAAAATCGCACACAAGAGAGTAAAGATTAGAAAAATATAATTGCATTAATATCATAAGTTATCTCTTATCAGATGATAGCCAACAAATTCAAATACAAAATAACCCACTTGAAAAACGGAACTTGCAATTGTTCTATTACTTTTTTGCTCTACAAAAGAACATTACAGTCCTTTTTATTTCCTATGACTCTTTAGAACTACCTGGAACCTAACCTTGTAGAGAAAATCTATTTTACAGAGATCTTTCTTAGAATATTCAGACCCTAACTAATGGCCTTGAATTCCCTTTTATAGAAGACAATGGAGCAACAAGCTTCAAGCCAAAAGACACTTGTCAATAGCAAATTCAAACCTTAAAGGTTGTACACAATTTTGTTACAAAATATTATTATCCACATGTTGATGCCCGTGATGAGGTAGTACCAAAATCCTCAACCAATTTTTGGTAGAAACAAAAACACTTGAGCCCCGCTGATATCACCCTAACACTCCCGAATGGACCCCTAGATGCTCATTTTGTTCCATAGCATTTCTCTTCCTGAAAAGGAAAATAGATCCCAGTATGTAACAAATCTTTCCCACCGAAATGGAGGAAAGTCTCTAGCCTTTATACCCCAAATCAGAGAAAATAGAAAGAGGAAATCAAGTGTAAACAAGATTTGTTGAGAAGGCATTGCAGCTTCCATGTTGTTGTAGAGATGGCTGGCTACCAATCCTCCCTTGAACAAATCCTTCTTTCAGTTCCCCATGAGCTCCCTCTTGGAACACTCTGCAAACAAAAAGCAGAGTAAGATTGGGGAATAGGCCCAGGGTGACTTTTCCCGAAAAGAAAAGGATTTCAAACCCCCTCTAGCAATCCCCTGATCTTTCACAACCCCTCTAGCAATGAACGACATCATACCAGAGAAAGATCATCCATCCAATACCACAAAATATGCAATGACTCCATCCATAATTCTGTTCGAACAACATCCTCTCACTAATGAAGAATCACTCTCAGAAAATGAAAAATCTTGTATCTGTTTCTACCCATTTTATCATCAGCCTAGTGAATTTATAATCAAAATTCCTTTCAATGTGGCGGTGCTAACCCATGTGAAGAATCATCATCCTAATATCTTCTACTCACCTTGTCAGCTATGGATTTCAGAAATCATGCCTACAACTCAGGACATCGCCATCTTCTAGGCCATCACTCCATTTCCATTTGCATATGTTCACCTTACGTGAATGATTTTATTCTAATCTTATTCCTTTCTCAGTGTATAGTCTTCTGCTTTAGGATCTCTACCAACACACAAATCTATGAATTCATTAGAGAGCTCATGATCCATCACACTTGAACTAGAAGCTTATCCAAATTATTTCACATCTCTAGGCTATCATCTTTAACTGTCATATAATCCTAAATCAACAAGTCTGAATCCCATTCATTCTGCCTTTTCCCGTAAGCTATGACCGGTGCCTCCAAAATCCCTCCTAACTTTTCATTTGAAACTCAACTGCAGATCTTATCCAACTTAGCAAATCTAACTGTCATTTCTTGATGACTTAGAACTTTAACTTTCCATCTATATTGGTGGACCCACAAAATCCTGACTGAATAGTGTCATATCATCCATCGACCAAACTCCATCAGAAACCTCTCCATAGGTCTTCCTGATTAGCCTAGGACATGTGGCATCATCTCATGATGTCATGGTCTGTAATCTCCCTAAAATTTCCATTGCAGGAATATGAGAGTCGTCTGATCTATTCAATCTTTACCGCTTTGCATACTACCTGTTAACTCTTTCAGGATTTAAAAGTTGAGCACCTTTTACCTCAAGATAAAACATCTCCATTCATTCTGAGCACATGCAAATTGATGGGACTATTAGTATATCGACCTTTACCACCAGTGAACTGGTAACAAAATGCTTTTGACAAGTTAAAATGCTAACCTTGTCAATTTCCACCGATAACACATGGCACAATCTCGCGATGCAACGATTATTAAAATCTTCGCATATTTGATCACGGGGAAGCGCTAGTAATTGGATCGATCCTATTTTTAGCAAATGGTCAAAGTGCTTGGGATTCTTTGAACTTAGGAAAATATAAATGTGGGCATAAGTATTTTAAAAGGAGACTAGTAATAGGAATGTTATGTGCATGACTTAGGGAAATTATTATTTCACAAACCAGTTGATCATCACTTAATGCTTAGGAAATAAGATGGCCCTGCTCATGGAAAGGGTACCCATAGCTTTAAGTGGGAAAAAAGTAATAGCAGAATATATCATTGCTAGGGTTTTCTTCATAAAATGTAAGAAGTTTTGAAAAACCCTAGACCCTAGACCTTGGATTGTTCACAGAGGATGCAAGTAAAACCTGAAAATCAATGTTTTGAGCTCCAAATTGAAAATTTCATTCAATCAATTTTCAGAGATATCATGTTCCACTAAGTTTTATTGTCTTGAATTGGATTTTGATTCGTTTGTTATACCTAAAAATGTAACCTTCACTTTTCTTCTTGTAATGACGTTGATTGGTTTTGAAGGTGTGTTATCTTTAACGATGATGACATTTACCACATTGTCATATGTGTAAGTGTAGTTTACTTTATCATTGCCTTTGTCATATTTTTATTTAGATTGTTCACCCTTTTCATAGTTTGGAAGTGGAGTTTTTAATGGTAGATATGATTCATTTGTCTTATGACCATCCACTATAATAGTTCCATTATCGATTAAATCTTGAATAAGGTGCTTCAATCTTTGACAATCATTGGTTTGGTGTCCTTTGTTTCGATGATAATTTCAAAAATGATTGTCATTCCACCAATTAGGTTTGACTTGAGGTTCATAATTTTTTTCTTCTGGTAAATTAATCAATTTATTTGCAAGAAGAGTTTTCAAGGCTAACTCCAAGGGTTCCCCAATGTTTGTGAATTTCCTGCGAGGATTGGAGAAAAAAGACTTGGATTTATTGTTCTCTTGATTGTTGTTGTTTGGTACTTGACTTGATAATTTGAAGATTGGTTGTTGTTTGGTAGCATTGTTGTCATCATTTCCTCCATTGGTGATATTCCTATTCTTTGACCAAAATTTAGGTTTGTCATTGTTATTGTTGTTGTTCTTATGATTGTTGTTTTTGTATAAGGAATTGTTGTAAAATTTTAACTCTCCTTTCTTTACCATTTCATGTTCTATCTTTAGACCATTTTCAATCATCTTAGAAAAAGGAGGACATTGTATTTTAAGATGGTAACTCATTTCACTGATAAGGTTGTCAATGAATATGTCCATTTTCTCTTAATCGAGTACATCTCTTGGATATCTTTTGAAAATTCATTTCCATCATTGTAAAAAGACCATGAAAGGTTCACCATTCTTTCGCTTAACATTACATAAATCTAGAATTGTTATCTCATTTCTTTTTTTGTAGGAGTATTGTGAGATAAATCTATTCACAAGTTCTTCAAAATATTTAATTCCACATGGTATTCTTGAGAACCATTCCATTGATTGTCCATTTAAGCTTCTAGGGAATAGATGCATCAGGTAATTTTTATTGTGTGCAAATTCCATACTCATAGTGCAAAATTCCCTAATGTGATCTTGAGGATTAGATTTCCCATCATATCTATCATATTTAGAGATTTCACAATGTTGTGGGAATGGTATCATGTTTAAAATTTTGTCAAAAGGATATGGGCAGATATCCTCTAAAGAATATTTCTTAGAACTCGTTTCATTCTACATATCCTATATTTGTTGTTGTAAGGTTTGTATTTGTTGAGCGAGAGTTAACAAAGGATTATCCATACGGGTTTTCCTTGTATCCTCATAAGTTCTTCTATCACCATGCTCTCTTCTTGTATCATCATGGTCTTTTATTATTTTATCTCCTCTTGTTTCCTCATGATTTACTCGATTTACATCCTCATTATTTGGATCATCCGTGTTTTGATTGCTACTCATCTTTGCAACTTGTTTCAAACTTTCTATGTTAAAGTCTTGTGGCAATTTAGCTCCTGATTTTGCCAACATTAGAAGGTATTTTTCCTTTTGTTTCTCTAATAACGTTTCCATTAGTTTTTCAAATTTAAAATCTTGTTTAAGGTCTCTAATGGTGTTATTGACCGCTTCTTCATCAACATTTGTGGATCCAAAAGTTTGAAACATTGAATTTTCTTCTTCCATTTGTTTTTGTTGTTTTTTGAATTGCTCGTATTGAGCTCTAGTCCAAACTTCCATGTGATTGATTCAAAAACTTCTTAAGTTTTGACCTTCTAAATACAACTCAATAAGTGATTATTAGTTTAGGAAGATAAGCTTTGTTGATCTTACCATTGTTATTGGTGCATTGTGATAAAGCATGTTGTTGTTGAAAGGCATGTGCTTGCAAAAGTTCTTCGTCAAATTTTATCCCGTAACAACGTAAATAGTGATAAAAATGGTGTAGGAATGTCCTACATTTTAACAAGATCTTGCAATTGATATACAAGAATCTTATCCTCTTTAGAGTAGCCTTATAACTGGGTTTTCTTTTCTTAAGGCAATATTTAAAAGTCATATAAGCATATGATGGTTTACAAGTTTGTTTGATTCCAATGTGAGTGCAATCTTTATTTTGATATAACCTTGGTTCAAATTGGAATGATATATCCAAGATAATGAACAAAGGTTGATATGATCAAGTTCCATGATAAAAGATTTGATATATCCTAATGAGAAACTGATAATGATGTTGATTTTTGCACTTGAGATGGTTGAATCACTAACTTGTTAAATATTTTATGCTCATGAAAACCTTTGGAAATAGCCTGTTGGATTGATAACCTGATTATCTGACTAGTTTAAAGACCTGTGATAGTTTTTGCTCAGTTCAGACTAATGATTTTTCCATTTTTTAGAGCATTTTTGTAGACATAAAAGACACAAAGTTTTGAAAAACAAAATGCACAAGCAAGCAAAAATCCTATGGTAGGCCGAGACAATAATTATTGAATCTCACATGGGGTTTCCCCCGAGGCTACACTATTCAAAGAGGATATTTAGGTGCTTGAGCCCACTGGCTCCACCCTCAGTACTCACTTCTCCGGGGCAGCCAAGAACCAGTTTCCATGAAAACTCCCCATGGAAAAATTTATCTCTACTAAGAGCCATATGTGTGAGCTTCTTCAGAGGTCCGACCTCCTGCACCAACAACTAGAAGGATTTTGGCAGCTAGATACAAATGGTGTTTAGTAAGGGCTTCTGATCATGTGGCCATACATGTAGCACTTTACACTCTGTAAATATAGAAGGTTCCCATCCTATAGAGGTTACACTCCATAGGGTTTATGGGGAAACATAGTGTCGGTATGAACTAATCAGCACATATTGTCTATGAATTTTTTCATAGACACGATTTATTTAGAGTGGATCGGAAGGACTCGATATTATCTTGTTTACACTTGGGTTGTCCCCCTCTCACTGGCCCCCTCAAGGTAGCTCGGGAAGGTCAGCCCTCTAAAGATTACACATAAAAGAAAGTAGTTCTAGTTTTCTGATCATCGTATGAGGGTGAGAGCATACTTGCCTACTACTTCTTGATAAGCACGGAAGACAAAGGTTTATTTTAAGCCTTCTAAGAATCTATGTGCAACTACTTTAAGGAAAACACTCAAATGAAAGTTTCCTCCTAGTTAAGCTAGATGAACAAGATATGATGTTTTACTTGAAAAACCCTTAATTTAGCTAGGTGAGAAAATGCATGAAATTTTCTCAAAATGAACCCTGCACCCACAAATGTCAATAGTTTTCAAATTTTTCAAGTCTTGGACATTCGGACCTGCAAAGTTGTTAGCTTTTAGATTATAAAATTCCAATTTCACCCACTAATAGAACATAAGCGCTAAAACTGCAAAAGCGCTATCCCAATGAGAAAAAGTGTTATCCCAACAAGCAAAAGTGTTATCCTAAACAACAAAAGGGCTTACCTGGAAGGCAAAAGTGCTATATTAAGCAAAAAAAGTGCTAACTATTAGGATTCCCACAGATACTGAGAGGGGGGGTGAATCAGTATCTAACCAGTGATAAGATTTTCTTAAGTTAAAACATGCAGAACATAAAATAACAGTATACCGATATGCAAAAATTAATGCAATAAACAGAATCAAAAACATCCACATGAAAAGAACACCATAACACAAGATGTTTAACGAGGAAACCCGGTGTGGGAAAAACCTCGGTGGGATTTGTGACCCACAATATTCACTCATTGGCCAATAAGAGAATATTACTTACAATAGGGGCTTGCACATGTAGGAAGGCCAAGTGCCTAGAGCTCACTGCTCAATGAGAAGTCACACTAACTTACAATAAAAAATTTTGCTAATCCAATAACTTGTACTTCTTTGCAATAACATCTCCAATGCCAAATTCAGTACCGGTTCTTGCTCTGTTCTTTACATATACCCTTGACCTATAATTCATACATTAGGTCTTCCTAATAATTTTCTTTATGCTTGCTACATTACCTTTTTAAATGTCTACAATGATCTCCTTTATATACAAGAGTCATTTTACAATTTTCCAAGTTGGCTTACAATAATAAACAAAATATTACATATCAAAAATCCTATCGGCCTCTATGCCGGTATACATCTTTTCTTCTGTGTCGGTGCCAATGCCGGTGTAAAGTGATCTTGTTGATGTTGGTGCACTGTCTTGCCTGTATAATGCTTTGTCGGTATGATGTCTTGTCGGTGCCATAGGATTGCAAGGTTTCCATCAATGACAAAACCTTTAATCACATACAATGTCTCATTGGAGTGTCCATATGCCAACAATCTCCCCCTTTGGCATTGATGGCAACACTCATGAGAAATTTCAAAAAGTGTCCAAAATGTGTACCAAAAAATGTTTACCAAAAATATGAAGGGCTCCCCCTGAACATATGATTCCTGTCATTGAACTTTCTCATCCTACTACTCCCCCTTTGGCATCAATGACAAAGGTTGTCAAGATGTTAGTAGAGTTTGTAGTTACATCTGTCCATATCCTCAACCCTGTAGTTGGGTAGTTATTATCTGAAAAAGATCGCCCAAAATTAAGTTTATACTATCCATAAACTTTTTGCTATCTTTTATTGTTGTTTCAGTCCTCTTCACAGTACCAGTGAGATGCTGCAAATGTTCTGTCAGTGTTTTGCTTCCCTATGCTAATGCCTCTGAGATTTCCTTCCACAGAGATGCTAGATAGTCCAATCTTGGACTTAGTTTAGATCTCAATTTTTTGCCTTGTTTATTATTCTTTCTTTCTCTCTCTCCTATTTGAGCAATTCTTCCTCAAAATTTGTTAACTTCTCTTCAAAAATAGATAATGAATCTAGTGAGTTGACAAAATTGTCTGCAAGCTTATTTATCTCATCCTATGTCTTGCTTATTTTCTTGTCAATATCTATAGTCAAGAAGTTTGTTTTACATGTATCTTTATACAGATTTTTATACTCTTTCAACAAACTACATAGTTCCAGTAGAAGTGTGTCAAAGTCTCTGTTACACTTCTTTATTTCTTCATCAAAGAATTTTTGTTTCTCCTTTTCTACCATGTCCTTTACTAATTCTTCCTTTATTTTCTCAATATTTCTAGAAATGTATTTACATAATGTATCCAATTGTCCTAAAGAATCTTTATTATCTATATTACAATCAGGAGGAACTAACTTCAAAAATGGTATTGAATCATCTATTGCTTTATAAGCCTGTGAACTACAGTCAGTTATTTTCTTAATAGAATCTAATAATACCTCAGTCACATTAGTTGACTTGAATGTTGATGATGATCCAAGAGTCTGAGTGCCAGTGGAAATAACCATGCTTGTATTGACCTCTGGTAGGTCATTTTGTGTTTGCATTTCTTTTAGCACTGGTTTCCCTACTTCATTTCTTACCAGTGGCACTGTTTCCTTATGAGCCTATTTCAAAGCCCTTAGCTCTGTTGGTTTCTCTGTTTGTGCCTCAGATTCCATCTTTTTCCCTGTATCCTCTGCTGGTTTCTCTGTATCTCCTGTTACCAGAGGCTCTTTAGCCATATCTGACTTTTCAATTGTATATTTATCAACTATTATGTTGATCTTTCAGGTATCAACATTTACAGTGGATAGGACTTCAAGATTTGGATTGCTATCCTCTACATCCATACTTTTTGTTGCCGGTTGGTCTTCAATGGTTGTAATTTTCACAGGTGGAGGTAGGTTGTCTTTAACCTTTATGTTTGGAGGTCCACCAACTTTGCCTTTCCCTTTGTCCCTATCCTTCTGATATACTTTAATAGGCTTAGGGTTCCTGTATTCTTCTTGTTTTTCCTTTTCAACCAGGAATATGTCCCAACCATCTTCTGTTTCTTTTGTTACTTCAGTAACTCTTCTTGCCATCAGTGAAATATGCCGGTGTGCAATAGAGAATACTATCTAGTTTTCCTGAGCAATCAAATCATCAATTTCCTTTGGAGGGTTTACCTGATATACAGCAAGTAGTTTTTCTATTTTTATTTTCTTGTCTAATTCAATCACTCCATGCCTTCTGGCCTCAAGTCTTTTGTACAAATCATCAAGAATTTCATTGATTACTTCCATCAAAAACTTTTTGTACATGTCCATATGTAGTATTACACTTTCCTCAACTTGCCCTTTCTCATCAGCAGATAGAGTGTCATAAATTTTGTCTATGTTTTTCAATTTTCCTTCCTCTGTGATCTCATTTAGCAATATGTCTAGGGGTGCCAAGTTAGTTTTTGTCTTTTTCTTTTTCTTAGGGGTTAGCTTCTTCTTAGGTGTGACCTTTCTAACTAGAGATCTCACAGCTTGTTGCTTCTGCCTTGTCCTTCTAGGTGAAGGAGTGGTTCTCGGTGAGGGATCTCTTTTCCTAACAACTCTTTTAAAAGTTGCTAGTATGTCACCTTCCGAAGAGGTACCTACTAGTGATAGATGAGCTTCAAGTTGTGGGGCTGCCAACTCATCTTATGTTATGCCGGTTGTCTTTAATACATCTTCCTTAATGGCCTTTGCTTGTCTGGATCCTTTCCTCACAAATTCCTCTACCTTCTTTACTCTTTTCTTAGACCGTATTTGGCTTTCTATGGTTTCAGCACTACCAAATACTTCTTCCTTAGGTTCTTTGGGGGCTTCCAGAAGTGCTTTAGCATATGTTTCAACTATGTGGTCATCTATCTCATAGCCCATTTCGATTACCTAGATTGTCCTTGGGATGACTGCTTCCATCCATATTTCATCTTTCTTAATAACAAAGCATATATCATCTTTGTATTTGTCTACAATTTTTTGAGATAACCTTATTCTTTTCTTCATTTTTGTCTTTAATGCTTGGAAAAAGTCATGAATGTTGTTCTCCTTGTTCTCACCCATGGTATTAAACAGTTTTGTCAATTACTTTCCTACCGGTATGTCATATCCTAGTTCTTTATATCCTATACCGGGAACCTATTTTGTTATATGAAGCATTAGGCATACTAACAGATTTCCAAATCTGAAAGTTCCTTTCTTATCCTTCTTTATCTTTCCAAGGTTGTCTATCAGTTCATCTTTTAACCATTCACAAATGTTAATTTTTGCATAGTCTGTTACCATATCATAAGCATTTTTAATGCATAAACTTGAAACTGAGTTAAGTCTATTAGCATGAGTGGCTTTGTAACCTAATATCATACTTATGAATCTCACATTGATATCTTTTACATTGTTAACCCTTAGAGATCTCTTATTGAATGTCGCACCTGTTAGGTCTATGACTAAATCATTGGAAACCTTCTTGTTTTTGTCTAGCCTCTTACTAGTAGTCGGTAACCCTATGATAGCTTTTACCACTCCCTTGGTGATTTTATGAATTGCATCTAGCCAGAAAAATTCTCCATGAACTCTGCTTAACACTATCCTAATCACATCCTTAGGAAATTCAAGAATGCTAAGAATTTTTGTGAATCCTAGGGTTTCAATAATCTTGTGTTCAACTTTAATACTGTCGGTTTCATCACATATCTCAGTTTTATACATGGTTTTGATTTCCTCATCTCCTAACTCTTCAATGTTGTAGTGGATGTACATTCCAGGGTCTTCAGCATATACAACACCTTTAGGAATTTGAGAAAATGCACCTAAGGTATCATCCTTCTTTGCTATCTCGGGGACTAATTGAAATATGGGCCTAGGTCTTTTAATTACTTCCACAATAGTAGGGTCTGCTATGTATTCAATTGTAGAGGTGGATGCCATGATTAAATACCTTTTTCTATCTTGGATGGATGAATGCTTGGAGTGTGCTTGCTTCTTGCTCGAAATGCCTTAGCTCAGAATCTTCACGCTCTCTGAAAGTTTGAAATCGCGGTGAAATGAAATGGAGCCAAAACCTTATTTTTATAATGTCTTTTTGCCATCTACCACATTAATTGCATGCTGGTTAAGTATTCACTTAACATTGTTTGCCGGTAATAAGTAATTTTCAACTTCTTATCTCTAACCGAGGGAATAATAGCATATGTGTCATTAGATTACCAAACCCTCAAGGAAATTTTCTTCAATTAGATGAAGAACTTCCTGCCAGTGGAGCACTACTCTGTCCTACCGGTGAAGCATCACTTTGTCCTACTAGTGAAGCATTTGTTGGTTCTACTGGTGGAGGAGTATTCCCAATATTTAGATCAGCTTTTCTAATCCATTGCTTTGAGATGTCTTGCTTAACCTCTTCAACTTTTTCTTTACCTTTCAAGCTAGCACTTTTGTTGTCTACTGGTGTACCTTTACTTCTACAAAATTTAGCAATATGCCCAATCTTGTTACATGCATAACAAGTTACATTATTTTTTTGAATAACTTTCCCATAACCTATGCCGATTTATGTTCTGCATTGATTAGATAAATGTCCAAATCTTCCACAAACATAACATCTCACATTCATTCTGCAGTTTTCAGAGTTATGACCAACTTTGTTGCATTTGGAACATTGACCAGTGGGTGTATTCATATTCTGATAATTCCTAGATCTACATTCATTTGCCCTATGACCATACTTATTATAGTTAAAGCATTTTCCATTGAATTTATAAGCACTAGGTGGTCTTACCGGTTTGCTATGATCCTGAGTATTTGCAGTACTAGAGCTTTCACCAACTTCAAAGCCAATTCCAGAAGTGTCACCTTTAGGTTATTTATTCTTCAATAAGGTACCAAGTTCTTCTGAGCTTTTCTTGAATTTTTCTTAATGTTGATTTGCAGTTTCCAATTCCCTTTCCAAGATTTCTTTTTGTCTCATCAGTTCATTTGAGTCATTCTGAGTATGCATCAGATCTGTCTTCAACATGTCATTTTCATAGCTAAGTCTTGTGTTCTCATTTGCTGCATCACTTAGTCTTCTGGTCAATTCTTCTTCATTCTTCTTTCTATCCTCAATCTCTTTGCAAAATCTCATAGTCATATCTTGCATTTCATTTTTTGTTGTCATGATCTCTTGTTTCAGCTTGCTTATCATGTCATTAAGTGATTCCTTTTCATCATTCTCATTTTGCAATTTTTCACAAAGTTCTCTTCTTTAATTTCTTGCAACAATCAGATTTTCTTGAAGTGCCTGAATGATATCCTGAGCTGCTCTTAAATCATCTTCTAATTTGATATTTTTCAATTTCTCTGCATCATAGTCTGTAAGAGCTCCTTCAAGTTGCTTCATTAGATTTTCCATCTTTACCGATGTCAAGATCTTCCTCAAGTTGTTAGGCTTCTGAAAATAGAGGACCAGGCTCTGATACCAATTGTTAGGATTCCCACAGATATTGAGGGGGGGGTGAATCAGTATCTAACCGGTGACAAGATTTTCTTAAGTTAAAACATGCAAAACATAAAATAATAGTATATCAGTATGCAAGAATTAATGCAATAAACAGAATCAGAAACATCCACATGAAAAGAACACCATAACACAAGATGTTTAACAAGGCAATCCGGTGTGGGAAAAACCTCGGTGGGATTTGTGACCCACAATATTCACTCACTGGCCAATAAGGGAATATTACTTACAATAGGGGCCTACACATGCAGGAAGGCCAACTGCCTAGAGCTCATTGCTTAATGAGAAGTCACACTGACTTACAATAAGGATTATACTAATCCAATAACTTGTACTGCTTTACAATAGCATCTCCAATGCCAAATTCAATACTGGTTCTTGCTCTATTCTTTACATATACCCTTGACCTATAATTTGCACATTAGGTCTTCCTAATAATTTTCTTTATGCTCACTATATTACCTTTTTAAATGTCTACAATGATCTCCTTTATATACAAGAGTCATTTTACAATTTGCCAAGTCAGCTTACAATAATAAACAAAATATTACATATCAAAAATCTTGTCGGCCTCTATGCCGATATACATCTTTTCTTCTGTGTCGGTGCCGGTACCGGTGCTAGTGTAGAGTGATCTTGTTGATGCCAATGCACTGTCTTGCCTGTATAATGCTTTGTCGGTATGATGTCTTGTCGGTGCCATAGGATTGCAAGGTTTCCATCAATGACAAAACCTTCAATCACATACAATGTCTCATTGGAGTGTCCATATGCCAACACTAACCTGTACAACGAAGACGCTATCCTACTAGTTGAATTCATGAATTCATGATTAAAAGCACTATTCTATTGAAAACGGGCACTAGCCTAAGTGATAAAAGTGCTAACTTACTCAACAAATGCGTTGTCAAATTTCACAGATGCATGAAGTTGACTTACAAAAGTGTTAAATTGATTTCACAAGAATAAGATAGGATATTAGAAAAGGTAAGTACGAGGCCTGAACCCCACGGTGGGTGCCAAAAATGTTGAGGTTAAAGTTGAACTCCAAAGAAATATCCTAAAACTTTTTAGTCCATCATAAAATATAAAAACGAAAGATACAAGAAACTTAACTTCAACCAATGAAGTAACATGAAATAAACAAGATTATACCTTCCATGATTTACACCTCATTGTGTCCTAGCTCCATTGTTCCCGGTTGCAGATGATTTGCTCTCTGATAAGCACTGGTAGCTTCCAAGATGGCATGCGAAAAATGGATTGATAGTTAACTGATACTATGATATGCATATGCAAATGATTTAAGCTAACATGATATTAAGTTATGATAAGAATTCTAAAATTTCTAATTGCTTCAAAATCAAACTCACAGATGCAAGATGAAAACTAATAGAATGACTATATGATTAGCTATTAGTTTTAAAATGGCTTAGGAGACATCTTTTTATAGATTTTGAGTGCATGAGCTTTGGTGGAAGAGATCAACAATCATGATGGAATCTTGCAAATTGGATGGAGCTATGAGCAAGGAGTTGAAGGTTGAGAGAAAGGGGGAAGGAGAAAACAAGTGTCACTCATCTAACCTTGACTGAGTTGAAGACTTGACAAGATATAGGATAGTGGGAGAAGATGTAGGAATGAGAGGACAAGTGGACTAAGTCCTCCTAAGATATAGGGATGTTGGAGAGAATATAGAAGAAAGTTAGGAAATATTGTACGTACACAATATTTCATTTATTTTGGAAGTTGGAGATAAGTGGCTAATAAATGATTTATTTTTTTTGTTGAATTAATTTAGCCACATGATGGATGAGTTGGCAAAGAAGAAGTGATGTGGAGAATGAAAGGTGATTTGGAAAAGGGATTAAATAATTAAGAAATTATTTAATTAATGAGAATATAGGATAGTAGATACAGGAATAATTAAATATTAGATATTTAATTAATTGATTAGAAGAAAAGGATATAATGAATTAATTAATAAAATGTTTCAATTAAATTAATTAATAGGACATGAAATGAATTAAATTAATTAATCTTTTCAAATTAACTATTTAATAGAAGAATAATTATTAAATAAATATAAAATATCTATTTAATTGCTCATAACCATTTTCATGTGTATACAGCATTTATGGGTTCTTTAAGAGCCGTACCTTCCATATTTGCAATTTTATAAGACCCTGATCTGTAGACATCAGTGATGATGTATGATCCAAGCCAGTTTGAGATAAACTTTCCTTTCTCTTTTGGCAAAGCATTCATGTTGCATTGATTCTCATAAAGTACCAAATCACCCATGGAGAAGTCACATTAAATAACCTTGTAGTTGTAGCTCCATTGTAAAGTCTTATGAAAGGATTGAAAACGCTCAAGAGTGTGTATGCATTGCTCATCAAGCATTTCCAGTTGTCGAAGACGTTGTTCTTGATAGGAGTCTGTTAGACCCAATATGGAAAGCTAATGTACTGAGAGGGGAGGGGTGAATCAGTACTCCAAAACTTTTCTTGAATAATAACTTTACTGTTATGCATAAACAGAATAGTGCAGTAACATAAAATAAAGTTAAAACAAATAGATAACAATCATACATGATTCACTCCATAACACATATATTTTGGTTACATAGAAACTCTTGGTTAGAGAGAAAAACTGCAATGGGGATGGCATCCACAACTTCACTACTGCAATAATAAAGAATGCTCGGTTAGAGTTACATTTAGCTATTTTTGATAGCTTACCCTATTAGGAGTAACAAGATCTGTTAGATCTACCTTGCTAAAGGATTTTACAACATTTATTTTGAATGTTGCACCTGGTTAGAGGCTTTACAATTTATAGACTTGATTAGAGTCTTTTACCCTGTTAAAGGTTTCTCTTTCAATCTTCACAATATTACAATAAAATCATTACAAATATCTGCAACTTTACATCTGAAATGTTATAGCAGATTCTATGTGCTCAGAATAAGATTACCTTGCTTATAGAATACCTCGGTAACCCATATAGTAACTCGGTAAACCCTTCTGTTTACTCTGTTCTTCGACTGTTCTCTGAAAACCTTCTCAGTGACCTTTGTGTCTCTGTAATAGTCTTCCTTCATGCATACATGCACTTAACTCATGCTATATAAATAGATCTCTTAAAATGGTGATCCAATTCATTGCTTCGATCTTACAAACAAGATTCTTCAAATGAATAACTAAACAAAATGTTTCATTGGTTAGATTGTCCTTGTAGTCATACACAATCTTCTGGTGCAATTTCCAATGTAATAACGGTTAGATGTGCCTCGATCTTGTAACACGTTTTCATATGCATGTCCAAGTTCAATGTATCTAGTAACATGTTTCACTCGGTGTATGTCAACTCGATGTGTCATCTTTACTGCCTGATAGTCTCAAAAAGATACTTGGTAGACAGCTCGGTGTATACTGCATTTTGTGACTGCTTTCTGTTGTAACCGACTAGATTGTGCATACAGACTTCTCTATGTATATACCGACTACATGATTTGGTAGTGCTAACCGACTAGAATATATAGTATGACTTTGAATATAAAACTAATGGCAACTTGATAAGTAGTAACAATCTCCCCTTGTGACATTAGTTGAGATGTTTGACAAAAACTACTTTCAAAGTCATAACAAAAATCTATATACTTGCAAAATGACTATACTTGATAGTAAATACAATAGTCAAAGAAATAGTATATTTAGATATACTCCCCTTATCATTTTTCTGTACATAACTTTGATTTTTGCATGCGTGGTTCTGTGCTTGTTTACTATCCTTGGATATTCTACATACTCTACTCGGTATACTCCCCTGTATAAAATACTCAAAACTGTATTATCAAAACTATATCACTCCCTAAATATAGTATATTACTCCCCTTATGTATTATTACTCCCCTTTTTTGACAAACATCAAAAACTTAATTTCCATCTGGGTGCAGTAACTGATCAAAAATAGATTTATACTTTTTTCGGGCGTCGGTGAGTGCGACTGAGAGTGCATCCTTTACACTTTCCATTAAAGAATTTTGTGCTTGAATATCAGCCAATAGTGATATTAAGCCATCAAGAGTGCTTCCCTCTTTGTAGTAGATAGGCAGGTAGCTCTGGTAATCTGTTCTTGAACTGATGAAAGATGAGGAAGAAATAATGTCTGAAGTGTCATTATATCCATCCTGATCTTATGTTCATCATTTTTGAGTTCTAACTATTGAGCCATGAGTTGTTGAAGCTTGGTGTAAAAATTCTGAACTCAATTGGGCTCTATGGTCAACTTATTTGAGAGATCGGTGATCTCTTTCTCAATTGCATCAGTTTTATTCTTGATATCTTTAATGAATATGCAAAATGTACAAAGTTTCTGAAATAAATAAAGAATGTGCTTGAGTTGAGGGGACAACTCAGCAATGAATTTGACAAGCTTGACTTTTCCTATAGCTAGAGCTTTTTGGACCTCTTCAATCATTTTTGCAGTAAGCTCTTTATCTTTTAGCTTTCTCAAGTACTCAGATGCATCAACTCCAGATGTTTCTATTTGAGTAAGGAGTTCATCCAGTTGAATGTGGATGGCTACATTGGTTGACACTATTGCTGAAGGTAGCATATCTATTAGCAGTGTCTTTACCTTCTATAGTACTTTATTCTTCTTTGAATGGCCATCTGTTTTTCTTGTTTGGCCTTTGCTTTACATAGTTCACTAAAATCAATAAGTTCTTGCCCCTTTAATTTTGAGATATCCACATTGGGCAACACTATCGGTTTAGATAAATCAACTTTAAAACTATGCTTTTTCACCTTCTTCTCTTTACCTTTGGTCAGTTGTACCAAGACAATAGCTTGTGAGGCTTCCTGACCCTCAGTAGGTTGCTTGGTAGATGCAACACTTTGCTCAGTTCTTGTAGCCATTATGGTGTCCTTGGGTGTCTCGGTACTGGGGGACTCAATTGTAACATTTTCAGTGCTTGACGGTGCTTGAGATGTCTTTTCTTGAGTTGTACCTTTTGTTGCTTCAAACTGGTGACCTTCAGTGCCTTGTGTTGTATCCTTAGGTGCTTCGGTAGAGATAGGTGGCTTGACTAGTGGATAAGGCTGAACTTGTTCTAAGACAGATTCACTAGAAACAAGTTTTGCATAGGTAGTGCCTTCTATCATTTATTGCTTTGGTGCTTCTGCATCCTTGACATCTTCATCAATTTGAATAGTGTCAACCAAGTCTTGCTTGGTAGCATCAGGACCTTGCTCGGTGACATCAAGATCTTGTTCGATGACATCAACAATTTCAACTTGAGGTTATTCACCGACATCCTTTATTTTGAAGATATCCTACCATTTTTCTTTTGTCTCATTTTCTACATCAATTTATAGCCCATTCATAAATTTTAAGGCTCTCTGTTTGACAAGAAATTTAGAATTATAGGTTGTCAGATGCTCTTTATTTTTTGCTATAGACATATCAGGAAATAGATGGACTAGACTTCTTTCTCTAATTTGTTTCTCTGAGTCCATTGCATATTTCCACCTGTTATCAATATGTAAGTATAGTTCACTTGGAAGTGACTTAACTAGTTCTAATGGAGCTAGCCGAAACTTTAGAAGTGTACAAATGAAAGCTTCTTCAATTTGTCGCTTCTCATCATTATTCCTAGTCTCATACTTGACATATCTAAATCCTGCAAATCCACCATATTCTTTAAGATTGGCACAAAAGTTTTCAACACTATGAATATTTACCTTTTTGCTTTTTACAATCTGAAATTTGTTGGCATCTTTTGATTCTATATCACTAGACTCTTTTGCCAAAATGAGTCTCTGAGTAGATTTCTTGTAGGTCTTGGTTACCTTGGGAATAGTAACACTCTTTTGTTTCTTACTTGGTGATGCAGCTGATGCTCTAGTATTAGGTCTCTTTGTTGGAGGTGGAGTCAGTAGGGCCTTTGTAGTGCCCATTTTCTTTCTTTTTAACACTTTACCCTTAGGCAACTCGGTACTCAATGTTATTGCTACCTCTTGAGCTTCAGATTCCTCTTCAATAATGGCAAGAGTGCCTTTGATAGGTGTAGAGGAGGATTCTTCTCTGAATTTCTTAGATAAAACCTTTATCATCTTTGTAGCCTTTCTTGTAGCTTTAGGTACTACAATGCTCATTTTCACCTTTTCCTTAACTTCTTCTTAAGTTCCATATCTGAGCTCAGTAGCATGCCTTGGCAGTGTAAGATATGCCTCAATTTGTTGTTGTGTGATGTCAAAGTCAATCTCATAACCCATTGGTCATAAAGATTTAGTCCTTGGTTCCATAGCATTCACATAACAGTAATCGGTGTCTTCCTCAAAATATATATCATCCTTATATTTCTCTACCAACTGTGGTGGAATCCGGTACCTATTGTGCATCTTCTCTTGAAATTTGTTGAAATAGTCATCTATTATATCATTAAAATTATCTCCCAACTTCTTGATAAAGTCATTAATTTGATTGGTGATAGGTCGTTGTAGCTCCCAAACTACTTTATCGACTGAGGGAAAGAACTTCTCAAATTAGAAAAACATGCATACAAGAAGTGAACCAAACTTCAGTGTATTTGCTGAGTTGTTCTTTTTCGGCTTCCTTATTATGTTCAGGTTCTCAAACAAGTTCTTCAGTAGCACTTCACATAAATCTACTTTCATTCCCTTTTTCACAATTTTATAGGCTAAGTCAACTACTGCACAGGGTACATTGTTTTCCCTTGCAGATTGAAAGAAACAGTAACTAATTACTCTAATTGCAAGTTTAAGTTTTGTATCAGTGACATTATTCAGTTTCAGTCCTCAGTAATCAGATTCTACTCCAGTTAAACTGATTAACTCCTTCTGTGATATCATCTTATGTGCTCGTGCATGATCATATATAGGATACTCGGTGATCACATGAATGATTTCCTTAGTGATTTTGAATGGTTTCTCTTCTAAGCCACATAAAATCATCATGAACTCTTCTCAAAATGAACTTAACCCACTGGGGTTTGAACACATGGGGATAGGCTAGGGCTTCAGTTAATCCCTTGATTTTGATATGCTCGTACTTGCTATCAATTTTGCCATCGATACATAGTTCATCATATGTGTCACTAATCTCAACATGACCGAGTTCTTCAACACGGCATTTGGTGAAGAATCTAACATCTCCGACTAACAAGACTCGATCCTAGATAAGTGAAAAGGCAGTTTTGTCATCTGGTTCAGCAACAACTTTTGAAGTCAAAGTGTATTTTAGTGAGGGCTTTTCTACATTCTTGACAACTACGGGATCTTGGATCTTGGGTGCCACTTGTAAATTTTAGATAAAACTTACCAAATTATCCTTAGGGTTTGACGGTTTACAAATGGCAGACGTTTCACACTTGGTAGATAATAGCAATTTGACAAGATCAGAAAACCAACTTAACAGTGTGATGAGATTTGATGTAAATACCTTGGATTCACTTTGAATGTGGTTTGATCACCTTGATTCGCTCTACTCTGCTCTCTTGAAAACTATGGTGAATGAAAATGACCGCGAAAATACCTTTAAGTACACAAAATACCTTATTGGGCTCTATGCGGGTTAGGTCAAAACATTAAATGTACTCGGTTCACCTTTAACTGATTTACTGTCTTTTCTTTCATTTTATCTGAGTAACCAAATTTCCTTGATTTACCGACTTGACAGGCTTCCTGTATTCACCGACTTGATAGGTTTCCTATAAAGTACTTTTGATAGAATTTCAAACTTACTAATGCATCTTAACTATGCAGATTTTGAATTCAATACATAATAGAATAGGAACTGTTGTGATTTTAACCTTTAGAGAATGCAGTCCCTTCATACCTTTTCTGATTATTTTGGAATAGGTGCACCTAACTCGGTAGGTAAGGTGCTTTCTTCATCTGACATGATTTCCTTCTTTTTCCAAATCATCTTAAATTTTTCTTTTATCTCTTCAGTGTCTCCTTTAGGTTGATCTCTACAATCTCCAGCTAAGTGTCCAACTTTGTGACAATGAAAACATGCCATACCAAGATTTCTCCATGATCTTCGGTTGTTCATTCCAAATCTTATAAAAAAGTTGGCACTTATATGTCCATATCTTCCACAACATTCGCACCATATCCTT
This sequence comes from Cryptomeria japonica, assembly GCF_030272615.1. Classification (NCBI taxonomy): domain Eukaryota; kingdom Viridiplantae; phylum Streptophyta; class Pinopsida; order Cupressales; family Cupressaceae; genus Cryptomeria; species Cryptomeria japonica. The sequence continues at coordinate 83,118,489 of NC_081410.1, read as the reverse complement.
GTATTGTAATCTCATGGTACTGCTGCATATTTTCGGTAAGGATCTGGGTGAGTTTGGTAACCTCTAGCATTTTCTCGATGTGCAGACCACATGTAGTTCTTTTGCTTAAGCCAGCACTTCTCGGTACTATGTCCATATCTATGGCAGTTTTTACAAAACCCTTTGAATTTTGCCTTCTAATAGTTGTTAATAGACTTTATCCTACATTGATTAGATGTGTGACCATATTTATTGCAATTGTAACAATAATCATTGGACTTAGTGATATTTAGTTGCTTATCTTTTCTGATCTGGCATATGTTGGTAGTGTGACCTTTATTTCCACAGTAGTAGCAAATAGGCTTCTTTCTTTTGATGTTATTCCTATTTCCAGCTTGCTTTGATGATTCTCCTCTCTCGGTAGTATGAATTCCTTTCTCGATAGAGTCTTTTCCTTTGTAACCAAGTCCTACATCTTTGTTGGATCTTCTTGTATTCAGTTGCTCATCCAACATCTTTGATGCTTCATAACTCTTCTTCAATGTTTTTTTGGATTTCTTCTCTGTTTCAAGTTCATTGATCAATCTTGATACTTCAAGTCTCAATGTTTGATTTTCATCATTCTTTAGAATTGCTTCATGATGTGCATAACCTAGTTGATCTGTCATATTTTGTTGAATCCCAGTTAACCTTGTGATTTCATCATTCTTATCAGATACTAAGACTTCAAGTTGTTGTTTCTCTCTTTGTAGATCTCTTGCTTTATCCTCTGTTGTCCTCAATGCATCTAGATTTTTAGTCATCTGTGTACTGAAATGTTCATGTTCTCTTTTCATTGCTTTTAATTGATCAGCCAATGCTTTGTTTTTTTCTTTCAACACTCCAATCATTTATTCAATCTCTTTAGATATACTGTTCTCAGATGATGTTTCAATTTGTTCCACTAACTCTTGAGAATCCTGCAAGTCATCAGATAATCTTCTTCTTACTTTAAGAGATTTTTGCATTTGCCTTTGCATGTCTACAATCACTTGATTTGCATGATCCAGCTCTTCTTGTAGATATACAATCCTCTGAGATTGTTTATAGCCTTCCATTGATAAAATCTTTCTCTTTAGGTAGTTAAACCCTTTTCCAAGATTCAAGCTCTGATACCAATTGTTAGGCCCAATATGGAAAGCTAATGTACTGAGAGGGGAGGGGTGAATTAGTACTCCAAAACTTTTCTTGAATAATAACTTTATTGTTATGCATTAATAGAATAGTACGGTAACATAAAATAAAGTTAAAACAAATAGATAACAATCATACATGATTCACTCCATAACACATATATTTTGGTTACGCAGAAACTCTTGGTTAGAGAGAAAAACTACGGTGGGGATGGCACCCACAACTTCACTACTGCAATAATAAAGAATGCTCGGTTAGAGCTACATTTAGCTATTTCTGATAGCTTACCTTGTTAGGAGTAACAAGATCTATTAGATCTACCTTGCTAAAGGATTTTACAACATTTATTCTGAATGTTGCACCTAGTTAGAGGCTTTACAATTTATAGGCTTGATTTTGTCTTTTACCCTATTAAAGGTTTCTCTTTCAATATTCACAATATTACAATAAAATCATTACAAATATCTGCAACTTTACATCTAAATGTTATAGCAGATTCTATGTGCTTAGAATAAGATTACCTTGCTTATAGCATACCTTGATAACCCATATAGTAAAGCGGTAAACCCTTTTGTTTACTTTGTTCTTTGACTGTTCTTTGAAAACCTTCTCAGTGACTTTTGTGTCTCTGTAACAGTCTTCCTTCATGCATACATGCACTTAACTCATGTTGTATAAATAGATCTCTTAAAATGATGATCCAATTCATTGCTTCGATCTTACAAACAAGATTCCTCGAATGAATAACTAAACAAAATATTTCATTGGTTAGATTGTCCTTGTAGTCATACATAATCTTCTGGTGCAATTTCCAATGTAATAATGGTTAGATGTGCCTCGATCTTGTAACATGTTTTCATATGCATGTCTAGGTTCAATGTATCTAGTAACACGTTTTACTTGGTGTATGTCAACTCGGTGTGTCATCTTTACTGCTCGGTAGTCTCAAAAAGATACTCAATAGACAGCTCTGTGTATACTATGTTTTGTGACTGCTTTCTGCTATAACCGACTAGACTGTGCATACCGACTTCTCTGTGTATATACTGACTGCATGATTCGGTAGTGCTAACCGACTAGAATATATAGTATGAATTTGAATATAAAACTAATGGCAACTTGATAAGTAGTAACAGAGTCATCATCAATTATCCCTTTAAGATAGATTCTCAGTAAAAGAATCTCTAACTCCAAAGGCAAAATTGTGTTAGCCCCATAAACAAGATTGTAAGGAGTAGTACTCATATGTATGCGAACACTTGTCTGATAGGCCCAAAGAGCATAGGTCAACTAAGTATGCCAATCCTTGCCATGCTTATTTACAATCTTACAAATAATTTATTCAATGATCCTATTAGAAGCTTCAGCTTGACCATTTGATTGAGGATAGTATGGTGTAGAAAAATGATGTTGAATGTGATATTTCTGAAGGAATTACTTCACATCTTTGTTCTTAAATGAGGTAGCATTATCAAAAGGCAAAGTGGAAGGTATACCAAATTGAGAAATAATATTATCTAGAATAAATTGACATATTACATTAGTAGTAATGGATCGAAAAGGAACAACTTCTACACACTTTGTTACTGGGTTACACTTTTTGGCCAAATTTGACATTGAAATCAACATTTTGCATCAGATCTTTACTTTCTAAAAACTATAGCAACTAAACCATTAAGAATTTAAAGATGAAGTAAAATACTAATTTGTGAGATTTTTCATATAGATTCTAAATATTTTTTTTTTAATAATCAGAAATAAATTTTCCATATTGTTATGTAGCTTTTAATAACTCAATTTTTACAGTAATCAACATTTTTTATAGCAAGAAGGAAATTCTAATTTTTGAAATATAAATTGTCACACCAATATCTAGTGAATGGATATTTTTTCATAATTTTTTTTTACATATATTTGTTTTCGTTAATTTTTTAAGAGAGAGTAATTGTAATTTCGACAAAGGTGTATTTTGTAATCCATAGCCTTTTTTGTATTCATTTGAATTAACTTCTTCTTTTTGTGTTGAAATGAGGATACCAATACCTAGGGAAAAGATATTTTTTACATTTTTTTTCTCTATTTTCAATTATCCACTTGTGTGAAATATAATCCTTAATGTTCAATTAAAAACCTACATTCATAAGAAATAAAACATAAACACATTAATGAAATTAAATATATTAAAAATTATACTATTTGGAAAGCTTAAAAATAAGGACTAAATACTTAAAAAAATAAAACTTCTAAATGAATTCATTTGACCCCCCAAAAGCTAATGTAAAAGTGGTTTTTTATCAGTATTTTGATAGGTGCAAAGGAGACTCCATTGTAGGTATGATTTAGAAGCAGAGAGGTTTTATCCAAGAAATTTTGATCAAAGAGTGTTTGATCTAACTCTCCTCAATTAATTACTTAAAATGGGACATATTAAAGCTTAAATCATTATATTTTCTAAAAAATGTATGATTTTAGCAAAAATCGGGATGTACCAAAAATTGTAACCCAATGTTGTGGGATCACCCTAAACATCAACATAAAATAATCTATGGCAGTAAGAATGAAAGTATTTCTTTTGGAATGAGGGGAAATTGTACCAATAAGATCTAAACCCCACAAGGAGAAAGGCCAGGAGGCCACTTGTGACTTAAGTTCATGTGTAGGAGTGTGAATCAAATTCTTCTGATTAAGTAAAAATAGGTTTTTGAAAGGAACCCGAACCTTAATACAAATCAGGAGAAAGATAAAACATTAAAGCGGAAGAAAACTGTGCCTAATCACCCAAACAAAAAATAGTTCCCTACCAAAACAAAAAGGGAACTCAAAACACAAAAATTTGCACTAAGACAGCTAAAGGATAGCAAAAGGATAGCACAAAGTCAAAGTTAGAGACAGAGACAACTAAATATTTTTCATAATATCTTCTGCATAAACCATCATCTGCTTCACGTTGTCCGCAAAGTTCTTCAATTCATCCAGCTCTCATCCCTTGATATCACCCTATTTCCTAGTGTTGGTCCTAGTTCTCTTCTTATGACCATTTTTCTCCATCTGGTCCTTGTCACCCTCCTTGTCTTTAATGTGATCAAATATGTTGATCAGAATATTCATATTATCCACAGAGGCCTTAAGAATCTAGAAATTTTGTTCAGCAATCCTCTTCACAGTTAATTCCATCTTATCGACTCTATTGACCAGGTTGTTTATGGTAGTTTCCAGCCCATTCACCTCTCTATTCCCTTCCATTTCCTTAACCTTCTTTTCTGTTTCAAGAATTTTACCGACCATGGCCTCAATAGCTTCAGCATTGTTCATTGCAACCACTAATTCTTTAACATTTTTAGAAAGAGGCATCTCGCCTATCGTAGCATTTTTGATAACATTAATATCATTCTTCAGGTTGTTGATATCTTTCACAATTTTGCTGATAGTTTCACAAAATCCCTTAATGCTATCATTATCCCCATGACAATCACTAGGATTTCCCATTTTATTCTCTTGGCCCTCATTCTGCAATCCTTGAGTACTCATGTCCTCACCATGATCCACATCTGGAATCTCATCCTCCTCCTTACCCTTCATATTGTCATTTTTATCCTCCTCTGCATTCTCATTAGAAGAAATCAGTATCTTCCTTTTTACCTTGTTAGTCCCCCTACGGGTATTCTTGCTCCTCTGGGTTTGTTTTCCCATTCCCTTTCCTTTCTTTCTTTTGATGAATTTATCATCAAAGGACTCATCCTCGGAGTCTGAGAGGTCATAATCAACAACAATCCTCTTTCTTTTCCCCTTAGTCTTTCCCATTTTGTTGAGATCCTCAAACTTGCCTTTAATTTCATAGTCATGGTTGAAACCACTATACTCACTTTCTGTGTCATCATCCCTGGTATTTTTACCTCTAATGTGTTTCTCAATGGATTTCCCTTTCAACAATTTGTAAACTAAAACCGTAAGACCCTGATGAAGAGCATGGTCACCTTGAGGGTCTTTTTGCATTTCTCTAATGGTATGATCCATAGAACAAGCTAAATAATAAGGCAGGCTTACCTTTTCACCATGGCAGAAGTGGTTAAGCAGCACGAAATGGTGCCCATAAGCCCTCGTGAATCTTCCATCCAAAGTAATGTAGTTGATGGTAGCAAATAGCACAAACCTCCATGGCCTACAAATGCACTTAAGTGAGTGGTAGGAGTTATTCACCTTCACCAATTTCCTTTTTTCACCATCTGTGATAGGAAATCTATTCATCGCCTTATCAGAAACACTTCGATCTCTATATAACTTAATACCATCTTTAACCATCCCCGTAGCTTGAGCAATGATATCTTCATCCACCATCATCATCAAGGTGCCAACCAAAACCTTGCCATTCTTCCAATTCTTTACGAAATGCTTGGTAACTATAGGGTCTTTGCTGCAGAGCCTCTCCATGAAAACACTTAAGCCTCTCTCTTCAAGAATCTCCCAAACCTCATTGTTTTTCTTCTAGTCTGAACAAGAAGTTGGTTCAAACCTCTTTTTGTTCCCTCCCATATTTCTCTCAAAATCACTAGAATTTCTAATCTCAGCTCTGATATTTCCTCTCTGGTATTTGTTATTGTTCTGAAAAACAACCCAAAATCCATGCCCTATTAATACGATATGACTATTAAATAAATAATCAACACTGTCGCTGTGATCAATCATCAAAAAAAGGGGAAAAGGCATTAAGAATTATGATTAATGATGGCACATTCCTTCATCTGGATACAGTCTAGTTCAAACAAGGATTTTGCCTCACATGCAAGATTACTCTCACCATAAATGGTAATGATTTTCTCATAACGGCAAGCTAGGTTGGCAGCCCAGTCAGCACACATGTTGGCTTCCCTGTAAACATGTGTAAAAACACACATATCAAAGATTTCACTAATTTCCTTCATAGCTTTGATGGCATTGTGTATAGACCAAGAGGACGGGAAAACATTATTCAAACAATTTATAATGTTCAAAGAGTCACCTTCACACCAAACTCTGGTACAATTGGCTTTCTTAGCTAGAACTAGCCCATGATAAGTAGCAATGGCATTGGCAACATGATTAGTTTGACTGCCAATAGGAATACATTTAATGGTTTTGCATTTTCCCATTCATCCCTTAAAACCACACCACACCACACATTGCAAGGGTTGCCCTTGGAAGCACCATCAAAGTTAATTTTCATCCATCTATGAGGAGGGATTTCCCATTTCACATATTCTCTAGGGTTAGCCTGAAAGATGTCACTTTCCTTTAATCTCCAATTCTTGAAAATGATATGATCATCCTGATATTTGGGGTTGGCTATTCCACTCGTGATGTAGATATTCTCCAGCATATGTCATTTGATTTTCTCAAAAATTATTTCAGCTTTTGATGCCTTATCTCTAAACACACTTTCATTTCTCTCTTTCCATATCCCCCAATAAATATGAGGTAAATCCAATCTCCATAACAGAATTATAGACTTATTCCTTGAAGGGTGATGCCAGGAATTAAAAACATCTTGGATAGATTCTAAAAGGACCCAACTGATATTGAAGTTATCCAAACATCTAGCCCAGATGTCAGCAGAGAAGGGAGAGTGGAAAAACAAGTGATTAATGGTTTCTTCATTCTCCATACAAAGATGACAAACACTAGGCATACAAAATCCTCTAGTTTTGAGATTATCAATAGTCAAAATTTTATTTTGAAGGACAGTCCAGAAAAAATATTACTTTTGGGAATAAGGCCTTTCACCCAAGCCTTAGCCTAGCAAGGGCTCTCCATAATAGAGAACTGCTGATTATAGAGAGAAGGGAAAGAAAATTTACCATCTGCAGTAATTTTCTAGATTAGCTGGTCATCATCATCCACCACCACCATACAAATCATAATTTTGTTCAGATTATCAAGGGAAGGATCAACTAAGGATAATTCCTTCCACTATCCAACATTCTAGTAGTCACCCACCATAGTACCATATTTTTCCTTACATTGATCCTGAAACTTGCCCTAATCAGGACTGTCGCTTAACAGGGAGTCAAATAGCCAAGTGTCTTCCTAGAATTTAATGAGATTACCCTTCCCCACCTACCATTTCACACCTTTAGCAATTAGATCTCTAGTTCTTGTAACATTTTTCCATATGTTAGAACCAATCGGGATATCTTCACCATTGAGGAAACTTTGAAGGTTAGGGAACTATCTTTTGTACTTATTGTCCCATATCAATTGCCATTCTCCCTTAGTGTTATAACCTCTCCATATCTGCTTAGCCATGAGAAATCTATTCATGTCTCTGATTCTTCTAAGGCCTAGTCCTCCCTTTCTTATAGGTTTACAAACCTTATCCCATGCAGTCAGATTCATTCTCTTCTTTTCCTCAACCCCTGTCCACATAAAAGTTCTTTGAATTTTTTCAATAGCCTCAGCAAACTTGGCAGGGATACTAAAAAGACTGATGGCATAAAGAGGAATACTCTGAAGAGTAGATTTCAAAAGCTGGACCTTACCATCTAGGCTGAGCAAAGAGCCTTTCCATCTAGCTAACTTCCTATGAAATTTATCCACAAGAGCACCCCATAAAGTATCAGGAGGAACTTGACATAAAGGGAGCCCAAGATAGGAAGCAGGAAGATTCCCCAATTGGCATCCCAAAATGTTACTAATCTTTATTTGTCTTCTTTCCGGAGTGTTTATGAAATAGACAAAAAATTTAAACCAATTTATCAATTGACCAGTAGCTATCCCATATCTATCCAAAGCTTTCTTTAAGCTTCTAGAATATTTCACTAAAGAGTTCCCCATAATAATAGAGTCATCCACAAATTGCTGATGGAAGCAAACTTGGTCCGCCGATGAAGGTTTTAGCCCACAAAACTCTACCTTCTCAACAAGTTTACCAATAAATCTTCCCAAACATTTCACCATGATAATGAAAAGAACAGAGGATAGAGGATCCCCTTGTTTGAGACCCCTTGAGGATTTGAAAAAGGGGGAAGGAGACCCATTGATAAAAACAAAAAAAGAAGCAGAGGAAACCAATTGCATAATAAGATAGATATTTCTAGAGAAAAAACCAAAAGTAGAGAGAACATTCATCATAAAGCCCCAGTCAACTCTATCATTGGCTTTAGATAAGTCAAGCTTCAAAAGGAAGCCTTCTTTTTTAGCACTAGAGAGAGAGTGAATGTTTTTATTGACTGTGATTATCGAATCCAAAATTTGTCTCCCAGGGACAAAGCCACTTTGCTGGGGAGAAATGATAGAGGGAAGCAGAGTCAATATTCTAGAGGTCGAAACCTTTGAGATGATCTTATACAAATAATTGCATAGGCTGATAGGTCTAAAAAGATCCATAGTGTCAACACCCATCCTTTTGGGAATAAGAGCAATGAAAGTACCATTTCATTCTTTCAAAATTATCTTCGCACCAAAGAATTCTTTCACAGCACTAGATACATCACTTCCAACAATATGCCAATACTTTTGAAAAAAGAACATAAGGAAACCATCCGGGCTCAGGGCATTATTACCTTCAAAAGAGTTGACAACTTTCAGAATCTCATCATTAGATGGTATAGCAGTAAGATAGGAATTTTGATCAGCATCCAAGATAGAGGGGATATAGTCCGTAAGGTCCTTTTGATTCTGAAGGTCTAGGTTCTGATCCTTAGTCAAGAGGTTGGAGAAGAACTCCAGGGCTATCTTCCTCATAGAATCTTCATCTTCAATAGTTCTACTATTGACTTTAAGCTCAGATATCCTATTGATGACCTTGTGTTTCAAAGTGGACATATGAAAGTATTTCGTGTTTCTATCCCCTTCCTTCAACCAAATATTTCTCGACCTCCCAGAATGTTTCTTCTTTCGCTATAATGTCATGATATTTCATGAGAATCTCATCTTTGACCTCTCTAGAGACCTTGATGTAGCCATTATTCTGAATCTCATCCTGGATATCTTTCAGATCTAAGAGAATGGTAGCTTTGGAAATAAAAATGTTCCCAAAGGACTCCTTATTCCATCTTTTAACATTATCTTTCACAGACTTCAACTTTTTTACCACCTTATACATAGCATTTCCTTCAATTCTAACCTGCCACCATTCCTTGATTTTTCTTTCCAAGTATGAGTGTTTTGTCCACATTCTCTCAAATCTATAAGGGAAATGTCTTCTTCCCTTCTTGGCATCATCCGTAAAGGAAATAGGATAATGATCTGACCTAACCCTAATATGAGCAGATAAAGAACAAAAATGAGAATTAAACCAATCCAGAGATATTAAAGCTCTGTCGAGTCTGACCTAAATTAAGACTTCACCACTCCTTCTGTTGGTCCAGGTCTATTTAACCCCTTGAAAATTCAAATTATAGAGAGCATGATTAATGATGAACTCCATCAAATCCAATTTGTTGTCTATATTGGTTTGGCTCCCTCCCTTCTTCTCATTTTCCCTCAAAGGGGTATTGAAATCCCCCATAATAATCTAGCTATCTTTAGAAAACTTACTTCTAAGTAAGGATAAGCTTTTCTAGAAATCACTTCTACCAATTTTGGTATTAGGGGCATACACATTAGTCAAGACCCATGAAGTTCCCTCTTTCAAATGCTTAAATCTTATGCAAGCCAAGTTGTTATCTTGAATCAACACTTCTCATTTAACATTATTTTTATTCCAGAAAGTAGCAATACCTCTAGATGCCCCTTTTGAACTACCACCACTAACTCCACCATTACTAAACATTTTCAAACATTCAACCTTATCCTTAGGCATTTTGGTTTCCTGAATCAAAAAAATATCCAGATTTTTGTCTCTAATCATACTTTTTATTAAATCATGTTTGTGAGGATTATTCAATCCTTGAATATTCCAGGAGATAATCTTCATGACTTTTTAGAAATACCTACCTCAAATATGGTTCTTTGAGTATCATCTGCTAAATTCTTGCTATTTTCCATGGTCCTCTTCTTTGCATATGAATATCTTCCAGGTGATGTATGTTGAGCCCCCACATCCCCTAGTCTACTTCAGGTATTTCTGGTGGTGGTGTTATTGTTATTGCTATTATTATTTCATTTTTTGTTCTTGTTCTTTCTTTTATCCTCCATTACTTCTTCCTCCTCCTGCTTTATCCCACTCTTTCCTAGAGCCTTTTTTATATCTTCTTCATTTCCCCATCTTGGTTCATTTTCCTCTGGGAAAGTCAACTTGACCTAGGCCAGAGAGGCTAAAGATATCTCTGAGAGACCATGCTTAGGAATATTGTCAGGTTGAGCATCTTGGATCCATCTTGCTCCATTTTTTGACCCAGAAGAAACTCCTTCTGAGTTAACATTGTCTCCCTCTTCCTTATTGTCTTTGGATTGACTATCTCCCTTATCCATCTGACTACTATCCCATTTCTCACTCTGAGCAAAGTTTTGTTCTGTCATATCCTTTTGATTATTTTGATTGTTGTCTTGTGACTTCCTTTCTCCATCATTAGAATCCCCTCCTCTTTTCTCCTGCTCATTTTCCTGCTAGGAGATCTTATCTTGCTCTCCTTTCTCCATTTCATTTCCCGATTCCCTGGCTAATACCTCCTCGATTCTACCAACGTGGGACTTTTTCTCCTGATCTAAACCATCAAAAGGAGAAGCTTTCAAATTATTTTCTATCTTGGTTTTTGGGTTCTTTTCCACCTTTTTCCAAAATTTAGTTTGGGTTTGAGTTTTGGCAACATTGCTTGGGAATTTTTATCCTAGTGCCCAACTCTCTTACAATGAAAAAAAGCAAAAGGGATTGATTCATAAACAATATTCTACATCCATTTGCCAAGTTTTGAATCTATCTCTATTTCTTCTGGCATATCCGTCTCATGCCCAACCCCTAGACAGATTCTAGCATAAATGAGTCTTCTTCTGGATGTCGTGACCGGGTCAACTGAAAGAAGCTCCCCAAAAGCATTGGCTATCCCAGAAAACACATCTTCCTCCCAATATTATATAGGAAGCCCAGGTAGCTTTATCTAGACCGACACTTGGACCAAAAACTTATCATCTATGCCCATATTAGGGTACCATTTTTAGATATACATTATATATTTACATATCGACCAAGTTCCATTGCAAAGGATTTGTCTACAATCTTCCTCACATGAAAAAGAAAATGAGAGACAACCTTTATTCATAGCAACCACATCAACCTGTCCTTTCAAATTCCATTTTCTCTTGACAAATCCATGAACAACCTCAATGTTAGGTCTCACCCCAAAGAATTTACCTATCAGGGTACTTCCCATCTGAGCAATATTTTGATCTATAATTTGATCTGGAATGGAAATGGTGAACTTTCCCTGAGAAATATTTGATGTATTTTTAACCGAAGGCAAGGATGACTTACCTTTGGATTTGATGCCAAATAGAGAGGACCATTTACCAATGGGTCTGCTCGATCTGGGGCCCCCATCTAGGTCCCCCAAATTCAAAGGGGCCTTGAGATCCTTCCCATTAGATTTTTTTCCCTCCACAGGGCTACCTAAACTGCTTGCCGCCTGCTGTCCTGATACTGCTTTAGGTTTGCCACCGAACAAGTTTGAATTTTGAACCTGATTGTTCACCTTGTTTGCTTCAATCCGCTCCCCACATAATTTGGGTCCCCCGAATCCAAATGGGCATCAGGTTCCTTACCATTTGAACTCTCCCCCTCCAAAGGGCTCCCTAAGTTGCCTACTACAAGTTGTCATGTTGTTGATCCAGATTCTTATGTTGTTGACACTGGTACAACTTTTTGTCAAAGGAAAAGGAATCTTTTTCCATAGTTTTCAATAGTGTCCCATTTTGAGAAACCTTTGAACGAAAGATAGTATCTTTCTTAACAAATTATGTAAAAGGAAAAGTTTGATCTGCAAGTTGTAAGACAAACCTATGAATAGCTTGAATTTTTCCTTGTAAGTTTGGCAATTGAGATATATTTTTTGGGGGTGGCATGCTTACTATGGCATCTTCTTTTTTTCCATCCACCTCAATACCATGATAAGACACTATGAATACTAATATTTTTCCATTATCCACACTAAAAACACATTTTTCGGGTATTCGAGCGCATGTCCTATTTGTTAATTCTTTCAAAGATTTCTCAAAGGATCCTAATATGGTCTTGATGAGAAATACACTTAGCTAGGATATCATCAATATAATTTTTGACTAATTATGTGTCAACTTAGCTATAGATCAGGCCTGGAAATTCTTTTCGCATAACATGTGTGTTATACGCATCGTGTTACTTGCATTATGTTCAGCGCATTTGTGTCTAGCATGTCGTGTTATTAATCATAGTGGAGTATCACCAAGAGGGAGCCTATTCATCTTTTTGGGGCTCTAGGGCTCTATTTTTGATTTGACTAGTCACAGTGGTCTTTTCCACTTAAGTTTACTAGCTCAAGGTCGGTTGTGTCATTGGCAAGCGGTTTCCTCTTTGTTTCCACCGGCTGACGGCTCCCCGCTTCCCCACATGTTTTTTCAGCAATGTGATTCAATGCTATGGGTTAGTGGGCATGAAGGATGTGGTGGAACCCAAGTGATGTGGAGGTCTTTAGTCTTTTACGCAGGGCTCAGCAAGGGAAACTTTTGTGCCTTGGTGAGTGTCAAGCACTTCCAGCTGGACATGCAGTCTAACGTGGCTCTTGCGATGGATCTTCTTGGGACTTGACTAAATGTGCTATTATGTCTACCCAAGGACCAAGTGATATTGACTTGGCCAACATGTTGGCATCCCTTTCACTGGTTGGTGGGTGGAGGTGGCGGTCAACTACTCAGGGCTCGATGGGGTGAGGTTCTTGGCCTGGCCGAGTGTCGAGGTCCTCGGGCTCTCTATGTCATGCCAACATGGATGGTGGGCTAGGGTCTACATGGCAATTTCATGACAAGTGCTCGAGCCTCAATGAGGGCCCTCTTCTCATCTGGCCAAGTGTCGAGTTCCTTATAGGTGACAGGTGTGGTGGGCCCAACCTTTTCCTTGAGCGTGATCTCCTCCATCGATGATCACCTAAAATCCAACTAGATGATGATAACTTAATCTTTTATTCAGACCTTTGGGCACGCATATGGAAAGATCTCACACATCCATCTGTGTGCGAGATCTCCTAATCGACAGCTAGCATTTGAACCTATAGTGACTGTTAGAATTTAATTCCCTACAGTGGTGGTTGTCAACCCGAAGGTCGCAGCCATTCTTCTATCTCAGTCAATGCCCAACCTGTGATCCTTTTTTGCATTCAACCTATTGGTATTATGGATATGTTGCATTGGTTTTGTTATTGATGTCAACACTTATCCTTCTAGAGATCTCTGGTTATGTTCACCGGCAAGTTCAATGACTTATGCATAGTCACCGATATTTGATTCACCAGTAGGTTATATTGTTCACGGGCACTGAGGATGACTTGTTATCATCTCGAGATCACTTGGTTACGTTGAAGACATGGTTTGGACACTTGGCTTTGGAGATTTGGTTATTGGTCTAATCGGATTGACATATTTGTTGTTATCGGCAAATTGGTCTAGGTTATGGACTGGCACGCGTTATCTATTCTAGATCAGCATGACACCTTATGGAGATGGTTTAATCAATTAATATTATTGTTGATCCGACATGATGCATTGCATCTTGACTTACTTGTAATAGATTTTATTGTATTAATCTTAGTAAGCCGACCTACACATTTGGTCTTAGGTTTTGGTATATATGTAAGATCTCAATTGAGAGATTAGTGTGGTAGTGGTATGTAATAAGGTATTATAAGGTTGTGATATTGAGTATATGTAAATATAAGAAGAGATACTCACACAGACATCATTTGAAGCTTCAAGGAAGGTTTGAAGAAGACAATCAAAGCTTAACCGATACCGAATCCAGTATTGGAGATGCTACTTTGTGTTAGGATTCCTAAAGATACTGAGAGGGGGGGTGAATCGGTATCTGACCGGTATAAGAATTTATTTGAATTATAACATGAAAAGCATATCAAAACTATGTACCAGTAAACCAAAAATAATGCAGTAAATAAGAGCAATAACCACAACATAAGAGACACACCATAACACATTATTTTTAATAACGAAACCTGTTGGCATTTTTGATGATTATGTTGTGATTCTCATTGATGGACACACACTTGCTATGAGATCACTTTTTGTATGTATGAGTTATGCTCAATCGGTATTTATTTAAATTGGTATTATGTTGTAGTTTTTACACTACCGATGTTTTGTAGAAAGTGTTTACCGATCTCAAGCGGCATCAAGACCTCGAGCAATTTGAGTATCTCAAGCAAAATGGAGCAAAGGAACTAGAAGTGGTAGTTATCATTTTCCCAATCTTCATTTTTGTCAAATTGGTAATCTATTTATTAGTCAAACCGGTATTACTCTGAGTTACCAACCGGTAATCGGTAAAATTTGTATAAACCGCTAATACTTTGTGATGAGTTACCAACCGGTATATTTTTCTGATGAGTTACCATCCACCAACACTTTGACGGTGATTTTGTGTCATGTTACCAAATGTGTCTAGATACAATGAACCTAGGAACTTGCAATGTAATCCTATTGGACCGACATAAAATCAGATTCCTTTTAAGGACATCATGTCTAGGGTTTTAGTATATATACTTGTTCAGGTTTTTGGTGGTTGATGAGTTCTTGTATGTGCAATCTTAATAAAGAAGATTAAGTTTGTGTGCTATAATAGAGTGTGGATTTACTGAAGACTGAAGTAATGCTGAAATGCATTAGCAATGAGCTATCATGGATCTAATCAAGCAGCCTGTGCCATTTGCTAGATCATTCACTTGTTGATTACTCACATCTTTGACAAGTCAGAAACCCTTAATCAGGTAGGCCCAAAAAAGCCCTTGTAAATCCTCTAACAAGGTGATTCACATCTTTGGATCTAAAATCCTCTCACAAGGTACTCTTTAATCAAACTTATCTCCTAATAGAGATTGAGATTCCTAATAGGATCTGCTCTGGTAAAGAACATTGTATGACCTTAACAAGTCTGACCTTAACCAGTCTAGTTACTATTCTGTAGATAGTTACTTGTGAGTTTCATATCACCATGGTTTTTCCCATTTGGGTTTCCACGTCAAAATTTCATGTTATCGTGATTGTGCTTCTATGGGTGAATGCCTTACTTGCTGTTTGGTTTGCATTTGTGTTAACTAGTTTGTTAGTTAAACTGTTATACTGGTTTACTACTAGACTGATAAAGTGTTTGATTTTAGTATTTTTTGGTATACTAATTCACCCCCCTCTTAGTATTCATCAATTGGTATCAGAGCCAACCTTTCTATAAGTCTAACCACTTGGAAAGAGATATGGGGGAATGCACTATGAGGGAACTTACTCATCAGCTCACTCAGACTGAGCAAGCCTATGATGAACTTAAAGTCAAATATAAGGCCTCTCGGGCAAAAAGAAGAGAGCATGCCAAAAAAATGATGGAGCTAACTGAAAATAGTTCTTCTGATGAAGTGGACATGGAAGCCCTAGTTCAAGAAGTTGAAAAACTGAATGAGTCCAATGCCAACCTAAGAAGGGAGCTTGAAGGATTGACTATTAGAATGTGTCAAGAGCTTGAGAACTGGAGGAAAGCTAAAGATCTGGTAAAAGACAAAGATCATGAGATCTCCAAGCTGAAGCAAGAGATCAGTGCACTTACCGCTCTTATCCAAGAGAGCAAAGTAGAAAAAGAGGAAATGCAAGGTGAAATAAACATGGCTATTTTTGAGAATGCAACCTTGAAGGAATCTAATGCTGCTATTACCAAAGAACTTACTGAGTCAAAGGAAATACTTGCCAAATTCAATAAGAGTTCTGTTAAGCTAGAGAAAATTCTTGAATTAGCTAAACTGGTAAAGAATACTAATGGACTTGGTTTCTCTGATTATGAGGAAGGTGAGACATTTGGAACAAAAGATGGAGCATCAAGAAGCAACTAACACCAAAGGATAAAGGTAAGCAAAAGTTCAAACCTGTTTGCTTTAATTGTCTCAAGGAAGTACACACTGCTAATGTATGTAGAAGTAAGGCTTACAATAATTTTCCTTATTTTCTAAACAATAAGCCTAAACCCAATAGATTCAATGGTAATTGTTATGCATGCAACATGTTTGGGCATAGAGCATTTGAATGCAAGTCTATCATGCACAACACCAGAAGATATCCTCAAAGGATTCAAGAAGTTTTTCCTAAACCCTCTAGGAATCAGAACCCAAACCGATTTAATAACTATAATCATTAGTCAGGAAGCAGTGGCTATCAAGTGGCAATCAGATGGAGAGCAACCTATTTGATCTATCATGGTAGTGGTCACACTGCTGCAACATGCAAAAGGAAGAATGGAAACATGAATAATGGACCTTGGAGAGCACCTGGAATAATTTTCTATCATTGCAACAAAGCGGGTCATACAGCAAGATTCTGCAAAATGAGAAAGAATATATCAGATGATATACCGGTCACTCCAGAAGGAAAGATTGATGTTGAAACTGTTCAAGCGGATATGAAGAAAACTTGGAAGAAGAAGCTAGAAGAAGTGTCTCAAGAAGAACCAGTTTCTGCACCTAGTGTGGAAGTCACTGAACTGGAAAACTAAGCGTCAATTGTCAAATAAATTCAAACTCAAAAAAACTTAACCAACTTAATGCTTAATACTAGTAAACCAGTTAAGTATGCCAGTAGACAATTTTAATAGTTAATTGCTATACCAGTAATGATTAATGTATGAAACATAAACACAAATTCATCCACAACACATAACACCAATATTTGTACGTGGAAACCCTGTAATGGGAAAAATCATGGTGGGAAACCTTACCCACAATTAGATGATACTACTACAGATAGTAAGTGTACATAAATGGGGTCTGCACATGCAGAAAGGCCAATAGCCCAGAGCTCACTGCTCAATCACAAAATGGGAGTCACACTGACTACAGTTGGATGGTTAAATCCAATAAGAATGTACTGCACAAAATAGCATCTTCATATGTTGGATTCAGTACCGGTGTAATGTTGATATGCTTTCACAAAAACCTAGCTTCACCTTCAAATGATGTATTTGTGTATTACACTACTTAATCTCGTATATACCTTCACACAATTCTTTTTTGCATTCCACACTTGATCTTACAAATAAGATCTTACATTTATACCATAACCTAAGACCAATTTTAGTAGGTCAGCTCTACAAGTTATTACAATAAAATTATTTTACAAACAATATAATATCCGATGCAATAACCGATTGAACATGTCGGCTTAATGCATTTATAGCAATAATTAATCATCTTCATAGCGTGCCATGCTGATCTGAAAAAGATAAACCCATCGGTGTAACCCTAGACCTATTTGTCATTAAAAGCAAATATGTAAATATGAATATACCAATGATTTAATTCATTAAGATAAGATGTCCACACGATTTCTTCAATATTACCAAGTGTCGGTGATCATTATATCCTGTCGGTGAACCATATACTAGTAAATGTGCAGTAGTTACTTGCTTGCCGGTGAATGTTGCTGGATCTCCAAAGTGCTAATGTTTTAGTAGGTGTTGACATCAATGACAAAACCATACCAAAATACCAACATTATTATGGTAGGTGAAGAACTTGTTTAAAAGGATTTTTTTTCAAGTCATTTTTCACTTATCAGTTCTCGAGCGAAGAATTTTTTAAGTGCTGAGCAACAAAAAGTGATTTGGAATGTGATTTGAAGAATTTTCAAAATCTTGAAGAGAATCAAAAGCTAATATCAATCAGTCAAGTGTAGAACACAAAGCAGTATTTCAGCAACCAAAGGAATGTGTGGCGAAGTATAATTTACAAGCCCTAAATTTTGATTTACGAATGTATTTTTCAAATTTTTGTTTATCATGGCCTCCACATCACACTCTAGCTCTAGTGCACCCATTGATTTAGTAGACTTCATCCAACGGAAGGAAAAATATAATGCTCTATCTCAAATACCTGTTGGTGTTATAGTGGAGGAAGATATTCCAGACTATATTGATTGTAAAATTGAAGACCTAGGATCTCTGATGATCCATTCTCAATTAAGCTTATTCTATGGAAAGGACAAGAAGATCAAACCGGAATTCAATGTCTTGGAAAAGAAGAAGCTTAACAATGCGGTCTATTTCCTTGAAGAGTTTTCAGATGATCACATCTGCATCATTCTAAGCAGAGTGCACAGCAATAAAATGTACTTAGAGCGGATGCATGACATCACACTGGAGCGATTCATGCAATCACTGGTTTCTATAACGTCGGTGAAGTGCTAGCCCTAAGGAAGATCAGCAAGATGAAAATGACCAAGCTCACCAGTTCTATGAGTGACCAATGAGGAATGACCATCAATCCCGTCAAGGACGATTTGGTCAAATATACCTACATGGTAATAGGTTATCAGACATTTTATGCTAGCAGGCTCAACTCTATCTCTGCTGCAGCGGTAAATGTTGCTTACAGGATGATCAAAGAAGATGCATCATTTGATTTATGCACCTGTATGCAAAGGCAACTTCTGGGGAACGTGAAGTAGATTAAATAGGAAAATGCCCTAAGATTTGAGTTTGGACAACTATTGGTTGGGTTGTTCTTCTACTTCCAAGGTTACTTCCCAGGAGTCAGAGATATCCAGTGGTCTGCCGACCAACCAGTTACAAAGCAAATCAAGGAAAGCCTTCAAGTGGTTGGAACTAGTTATCTAGAAGTTCTGAACAAATACTTTGATGAGTTAAGACACAAAATGAACCAAAGAGTGAGAATATCAGGTGATATTGTCAAGAAAAATGAAGATGACATCTGCTTCACAATAAAAGTTGATGAGTGCATAATGGAGGCGGTTGAGCCTAGAAAGGAAGAAGTGGAACCCATGGGATATGAGGTAATGTATGACATGCTAGAAGGGTATGCCTCTACCCTACTCACCTCACCCCTTGATCCAAAGGAAAAGATAACTGGCACCTATTTGGAAAGGGTTACACCGATAGAAGAACTTTCAGTAAAGAAGGGAAAGGTAGTGCCTTCAGTATCGGCATCGGTTACTACAGCAAGTCCCAAAGTGACCAAGCGGTCACCAGCAAAGAAGAAATCAGAAGCTGCACCCACCAAAGTCTTTGAGAGAAAGCGGAAGACAAAAGACAACACACCAGACTCAAAAGACACTGTGTCTAAAGAACAGCCTAAGAAGACTAGGCAAATGAGGAAAAAGACAAAGAATGAACCGGCAACATCTACACCAGTAAATATTGATATTTCCTCCTACAAACCTTTGACACATTGTCAAAGAACTACTAAGAATATTAGAAGAAAAGTTCTTGGTGATTTGAAAGAGTTCTTTGATGATTTTAATGATGATGAAAAGGAAGAAGTTGAACAGGAAGTCATTAATTATTTATGTATTAATGACCAATGGCCATCAGAAATTAAATCTAAGACACTTGATTCTTTATATAATTCTTTAGATAACAAGTGGCGCATTATAATAGAGAAGGAATGAGAAATAAGAGAGGAAGTATTTGCACAATACTTTCCTGATGTACCTAAATCATAACTTTATGAAGTGGTGGAAATATATAAGGGCCTCTTCTTCATGAGAAGAAGGAGACTCCTATTGCTAGAAGGAAAAGTCCCGGAAGTGGTAAAAGATACCCACTCCCTTGCTCGATCCACTCTAAAGTTGTACCAAGTGGCAGAAGCCAACAAGAAAGCTAAGAAAGAATCAGAAATCAATCAACAGGATGAGGCGTATGACAGTGAAGGAGTACCAATCACTAATCAAATGGAACCCATTGATGTTGATGCCTTGAACGATGAAGATGTTACTCCTGGTACACCAACTGAAGTGGCGGGATAGGAAAAACAAGCAAAGGAAGAGAAGAAGCAATAGGAAGAAGGAAACAAGAAACAGGTAGATGAAGGGGAAATGAGAAAAAAAGAAGAAAAGAGGAAACAGGAAGAGGACAGGAGAAAAGAAGAGGAGAACAAGAGACAAGAGAAGGAAGAGGAAAAGAAACGGAAGGAAGAAGAAAAGAGACAAGAGGAAGAGAAGAAGAAGAAGGAAGAGGAGAAGGAAGAAGAAAAGAAAAAAGAAGAGGAGAAGAGAAAGGAAGAGGAGAAGAAAAAGGAAGAGGAGAAGAGAAAGGAAGAGGAGAAAAGGAAGTAGGAAGAGGAAAAGAAGAAGAAGGATGAAGATGAAGAGAAGTGGAAAGAAGAGGAGAAGAAGAAAGAAGAAAAAGGGAAGACAAAGGAAGAGGAGAAAAAGAAGGTAGAAGAGGACAAGCTAAGGGCTAAAGAGAAGGAGGCAGCAGCACAAAGCACTCAAGTGGAGACCCCAAAGGCAACCGGTAGTCAAGCCAAACCGGCTGACATTACCAGTCCCATTGACCTCCAATCTACAAATGAATCAGAGTTGCTGCAAAGCATTAAGCTTTCTCAAGAATGCCTGGAGGTGATCAGGAGGAAGAAGGAGCAAGACGTGATCCAAGTTGTGGTGGACACTCTTACCGGTTTGATACCCTGTACCAACCTTCCAAGTATCGATTCCTCTCTAGCCCAACTGAAACTCTTATGCATAGTTGTGGAGGACCAAGCAAAAAGCCTAGAAGAGGTTGTTGAAACTAATGCCAAAAAGAAGCATCAAAAGGCTTTGGACACTGCCCTGGTGAAAAAGTAAAATGAGCTCTGGTCTGATCTACAAAAGGCGCAGAAGAACATTAAGGATGTTCTAGATGAGAGGAATATACTACTTAGCAAGATATGTCAACTCCATCTATTCTGTGATGATGTGCGTGCTCAAAAAGACAAACTACAAAATGATTTGCAGATATTCATAGGCACCTTCAAGATGCCATATGATTCCTTTACTGCTTATGGGCAAACTATTCACCAGTTTCGACTTCAGGCTACAAGAATTGATTTGGAGATCAGCAACTGGACCAAGGATTTGCAGGAACTAGAACTGGTTCTACTACCCAGACTATAAATACTTCAAAAATGCTATCTCAATCTGGATGCCTTGACGGTTACTCAAGAGATGAGTACCTTGAACGCCATGGACGAATAGGTATCCCAGATACAAACAGAGAGTGAGGTTGCTACCTCATTTCTTGAGTCATGGTCCTTATCCGTGAAGCAATTTATGCAAGACTTTAAATCTATTTTTGACAAGTTTCACGCTTTATTGTCATAAACATTTATTCAGCTAATAGAAACAAGGGTTATTCAGTTGTATTTTGTCATTGTTGGCAAAGGGGGAGAAGTATTCTAGTATTTAAAATTTTGATGCATGATATATATACTCTCATGTTTATCTCTGTAAGGAAGTAGTATACATTGTATTTTATGCAAAGTGATATTCTATATGCTTAGGGGGAGTATTTTTTATTATGGCATATTTTTTTTTTGTTGTAAAAACACTTAGATGTCAAAATTTTCCTAAGTGTTGCCATCAATGCCAAAGGGGGAGATTGTTGGCATTTTTTATGATTATGTTGTGATTGTCATTGATGGAGACATACTTGCTATGAGATCACTTTTTGTATGTATGAGTTATGCTCAATCGATATTTGTTTCAAACTGGTATTATGTTGTAGTCTTTAGGCTATCAGTGTTTTTCAGAAAGTGTTTACGGATCTCAAGCGGCATGAAGACCTCAAGCAGTTTGAGGATCTCAAGCAGAACAGAGCAAAGGAACTAGAAGCAGCAGTTATCATTTCCCCAATCTTCATTTTTGTCAAACTAGTAATCTGTTTATTAGTCAAACCGGTATTACTCTGAGTTACCAACCAATAATCGGTAAAAGTTGTATAAACCGGTAATACTCTGTGGTGAGTTACCAACGGGTATATTTTTATGATGAGTTACCATCCACCAACACTTTGATGGTGATTTTGTGCCATGTTACCAAATGTGTCTAGATACAATGAACCTAGGAACTTGCAATGTAATCCTATTGGACTAACATGAAATTAGATTCCTTTTAAGGACATCATGTCTAGGGTTTTAGTATATAGCTATTAGGATTTTTGGTGGTTGATGAGTTCTTGTATGTGCAATCTTTATAAAGAAGATTAAGTCTGTGTGCTATAATAGAGTGTGGATTTACTAAAGACTGGAGTAATGCTGAAATGCATTAACAATGAGCTATCATGGATCTAATCAAGAAGACTATGTCATTTGTAGATCATTCACTTGTTGATTACTCACATCTTTGACAAGTTAGAAACCCTTAACCGGGTAGGCCCAAAAAAGCCTTTGTAAATCCTCTAACAAGGTGATTCACATCTGTGGATCTGAAATCCTCTCACAAGGTAGTCTTTAATCAGACTTATCTCCTAACAGAGATTGAGATTCCTAACAGGATCTGTTCTGGTAAAGAATATTGTATAACCTTAACCAGTCTAGTTACTATTCTGCAGATAGTTACTTGTGAGTTTCATCTCACCGTGGTTTTTCCCATTTGGGTTTCCACATCAAAATCTCTTGTGTTATGGTGATTGTGCTTCTGTGGGTGAATTTCTTACTTGTTGTTTGGTTTGTATTTGTGTTAACCGGTTTGTTAGTTAAATTGTTATACTGGTTTACTGCTAGACTGATAGAGTGTTTGAAATATTAGTTTTACAGGTATCTCTATACAGTTTTTTGAAATCCAAAATGGTTTTTCCTAGTGCCAGTAATAAGGTTTCCGTTTTCTCCTTATTCTTCTTCACTATTTCCTCAAAGAATTTTTCTTTCTCCTTATTCATTATCTCTTTGAATGTGTCCTCATTTATCTGATCAATAGTCAAAATGTTAGTGGTGATGTATTTAGACAATGTGTCTAGTTGACCTAAAGAATCTTTACTTCCCACAATGCACTTGGGTGCTATCAATTTAAGATTAGGAATTATGTCATCAATAGCCTTATAGGCTTGTGCATTACACTTAATGATCTTCTAAATAGAATCTAATAATACCTTTGTCACGTTTTTTGGTCTGAACTCTATCATTGAAGTACCAGATGTCTACCCAACTATTTCCACAATTTCCATGCTATCTGTTGTAATAACTTTGCTTGTTTCAACCTCTGGTAGGTCATTTTGTGTTTGCATTTCTACTAGAAAAGGTTTAGACTTTTTAGCTATTGTCAGGGGCACTCTCTCGGTCTGAACCTGTACCTCAGCCTGTTTCTATTCCTATTTCTCAACCTGTGCCTCAGAGGGTTTCTTTGTGCTCTCTACTACCGATTTTTTAGATGAAGTCTCGATATGCATTGTCGATTTCTCTGTATTCACCTTTGCACTATCCATTGTCGGTTTCTCTGATTGTTTCTCAGTTTTATCTATCAGTGCTTCTGATGGTTTCCCAGTGGTGTCCTCTACCAGTTTCTCCATCTGAGTAGGTTTTTCTGTGCTTAAATTTATAGTATCACTAATTCCAATCTCAATATTTGCAGCCAGTGACTTGGTAGCCACATCTTTCTTCTTATCCTCAATTGTCTCTTTGTCCACCACAATGTTTACCTCTTGGGTGTCTATATTCATAGTGTACAAAATTTCAGACTCAGGATTTGTATCCTCTTGAGGAGTCTCCATACAATCTGTAGCTGGTTGATTGTCAACGGTTTCTACTGGTGGAGTATCAGAAATAGGTGGGGGTAAGTTATCAGTTATTTTTAGGTTCAGAGGTCCACCTTCCTTACCTTTCCCCTTATCCATGTCGTTTTGATAGACTTTGATAGTCTTAGGTCTTTTAAGTTCTTCCTGTTTCTCTTTTTCAACAAAGAATATGTCCAATTGATCCGCAATCTCTTCAAAAATTTCATTCATTCTTCCTACCATAAGTGCAACATGTCGGTGACAGGTTGAAAATACTGTCTGGTTGGCTTCACTGATTAATTGATTTATTTCTTCAGTGGAGTTTACTAGGTGTAGTGCAAGTATTTTTTCAATTTTAATCTTTTTAACTAACTCAAAAATAGCTACCCTTCTAGCTTCTAGTCTTCTGTATAAATCAGTAGGTATTTCATCAATAATTTCCATCAAAAATTTCTTGTATATGTCCAAGTGTAAAATTACACTATTTTCTACGCTTTCTTTATCATCAATGGAAAGTGTGTTATATAGTTTGCTAATGTTTTTCAACTTTCCATCCTCTATTATTTCATTTATGAGTTTGTCCAGTGGAGCAATATCTTGTTTTACCTTTTTTTCTTTGGAGTTGACTTCTTAACTAGAGGCCTCACTGTCTGTTGTTTTTGTCTTGTTCTCCTAGGTGTAGGTGAGGGTGCCGGTGAGGGTTTTCTTTTCCTTTCTACACTTTTGAATACTGTTAGCATATCACTTTCAGAATAAGTTGCAATCGGTGAAAGATGAGTTTCTGGTTAAAGTCCTTCCAGCTCACTTTCCTTGATACCAGTTTGCTTCAATACATCTTCCTTAATTGCTTTAGCTTGTCTAGTGTCTTTCCTTACTGTTTGTTCAACTTTCTTAACTCTTTTCTTAGACTGAATGCCATTCTCAATTGTTTCTGCATTCCCAAAGACTTTCTCAAATGGTTCCTTTGGTGCTTTAAGGAGGGCTTTTCCATAAGTTTCAATTATGTTATCATGTGTTTCATATCCCATTTCAGTTACCCAGATAGTTCTAGGGACAACTGCCTCCATCCAGATTTCATCTTTCTTGATTACAAAACATATTTCCTTTTGATATTTATCTGCAATTCCTTGAGATAGCCTAACTCTTGTCTTCATTCGAGCCTTCAGTGCTTGAAAAATGTTCATTTATAGTTTTCTCTTTGTTTTCTCCCATGTTGTTTAATGTATCCAGTAGTTGCTTTCCTATCGGTATATCAAAGCCGAAGTCTTTTCTACCAATACCGGGTACTTCCTTAGTAATGTACAACATCAAACATACAAGCAAATTTCCAAATCTAAAAGTTCCTTTCTTGTCTCCTTTGATTTTCTTCAGATTGTCTATCAATTCATCTTTAAGCCATTCACAGATGTCAACCTTAGCATTGTAGTTCACTAAGTCATAAGCACTTTTAATACACAAGCTAGATACTGAGTTTAACCTATTTACATGTGTGGCTTTATAGCCAAGGATCATACTGACAAATCTAACATTTGTGTCCTTTACATCATTGACTCTAAGTGATCAATTGTCAAATCTTGCGTCGGTTAGGTCCATTACTGTGTCATTAGAGACCTTTTTAGTTTTGTTAGGCCTGCTACCAATGGAAGGTAACCCTGTTACTACCTTAACTACTTTTGTGATCTTATGAATTGAATCCAACCAAAAGAACTCACCATGAACTCTTCTTAGCACAATCCTTATAACATCCTTGGGAAAATCCGGGATACTAAGGATTTCAGTAAAACCTAGGGTTTCCACTATCTTATGTTTTGGTTTGATATTTCCATATTCATCACATAAAATAGTCTGATACATATTCTTGATTTCATCATCTCCTAATTCCTCTATATGACAATGTATGTATATCCTAGGATCCTTTGCATAAATTGTTCCTTTAGGAATTTGAGAGAATGCACCTAGGGTATCATCTTTCTTCGTTGTTTTAGGAACAAGTTCGAATACGGTTCTAGGACGCTTGATAACTTCAATCATAGTAGGGTTTGCAATAAATTTAGGTGTGGATGAGGAAGCCATAGTTATAAATACCTCAGTCTGCCTTAAGGATGAGTGCTTGGATGAACTACTTCACTTTTTCGCTAAGGATGCCTTCACTCGGGAATTTTCATGCTCTCGAAGATTTGAATGGTTGGTAAATAAAAAAGGAGCCAAAACACTTACTTTATAATGTTATTTTCTCCAACTACCACATTTAATGCTTTCCTATTAAGTCACAACTTAACTCATCTGCCGGTAAAGAAGTAACTCAATTTCTCACCATCAATCCAGAGTATATTAGCATGGTTTTTAGTTTGTTGCTAAACCCCCAAAGGATTTACTTTTAGTTAGATGAAAAGTCTCCTATCGGTGGAGTGTTTCTCTATTCTACTAGTGGAGGAGCATTCCCATCAACATTTTGATCTGTCTTTCTGATCCATTGTTTTGAGAATTCTTGCTTTACCTCTTCAACTTTTTCTTTACCTTTCAAGCTGGGTCCTTTGTTATTTGCCAGTAATGTCTTGCTTCTACAAAATTTTGCAATATGTCCAATTTGTTACAAGCATAACAAGTCACATTATTTTTCTGAATAGCTTTCCCATATCCTATGTCGGTTTGTGTTTTGCATTGATTAGATACATGTTCAAATCTTCCACAAACATAACATCTTACATTCATTCTGCAATTTTCTGAATTATGACCAACTTTGTTGCATTTAGAACATTGACCGGTGGGTGTATTAGTGTTCTGATAATTTCTAGATCTGCACTGATTTTCTCTATGACCATACTTGTTATAGTTAAAGCATTTCCCATTAAATTTGTAACCATTAGGTTTTCTTACCGGTTTTCTATGATCATGATTGTTTGTAGTACTGAAGCTTTCACCAACTTCAAAGCCAAGGCCATTTGTATCACCATTTGGTTTCTGATTCTTCAGCATGTCATCAAGTTCTTCTGAACTCTTGAATTTTTCCTCATGTTGATTTGCAGCAACCAGTTCACTCTCCAAGATTCCTTTCTGTCTCATGAGTTTAGTTCTTTCATTTTTGTGTATGCATCAAATCTGTCTTTCACATATCATTTTCATGACTAAGTCTTTTGATTTCATTTCCAGCATCATTCAATCTTCTAACCAATTCCTCTTCATTTTTCTTATAATTTTCAGTTTCTTTACAAAATCTCATAGTCATATCTTGCATCTCATTCTTCATTGTATTGTTTTCTTGTCTCAGTTTGTTTACCAGATCATTAAGAGATTCTTTTTCATTCTGCATCTTTTCACAAAGTTCTCTTCTCTTATTCCTTTCTATAGTGAAATTTTCTTGAATTCCTTGAATAATATCCTATGCAGCCTTTAGATCGTCTTCAAGTTTGATATTCTTTACTTTTTCTGCATCATAGTATGAAAGTTGTTTCTAATTGCTTTCTCAAGTTTTCCATCTCTACCGATGTCAAGATCTTTCTCAAGCTATTAGGCTTTTGAAAATAGAGGACTGTGCTCTGATACCAATTGTTAGGATTCCCAAAGATACTCTAGGGGGGGGTGAATTAGTATCTGACTAGTATAAGAATTTATTTGAATTATAACATGAAAAGCATGTTGGCATTATGTGAACCAGCATGAGCCTTATGTGAATGTGAACCAGCATGAAGACATAATGATATTGTATATTGTCATTGATGTCAATATGAGACATAGTGTGAACTGGCAAATGTGATAAGTGAAGAAAGAGGTACTGGCATATGTGTGAACTGGTAAATGCCAAAGTGAAGTGGCACATTTGTTCAAGGTTAACTGGCATGTAGTTATGTGAACTGGCACATGGAAGCACTGTATGGTTACCAAGTTGTAGGTAGCTTCCACTTCAGGGTTTCCGGTTGGAGCAACTCAAGTGACTCAATTAGTAATCTTTGTGTGATGAGTTAGCAGTATGATGGAGGATAGATCATGTTGCCACGTAAGCTCTATGCGTGTGAAGGATCTTGCATGAAGAAGACTATTCCTATCCACCTTGAGAAAGTGTGAAGTCTATCAAATGGTGATAATGCGTGATGGGTTATCAACCACCATGAAAACAATAGATAATGGACGATGGAGAATGTCTTGAGATCGATTCAAGACTGTTGCATTTAATGTAGTATGATTCAACGGTCAAGATCGAACCGTTTGAATTGCTTAACCTAATAGGTTTAGGGTTTAGGGTTTTTGCTACCAACCTATATGTTTCCTATAAGGTCGATGTTGGGTTTCTATCTGAGGTTGTTGGCAAAAGTTGTGAGTGTGTATCCAAGGAAAGTGATACGAGATTCTTGCCAGACCATAGGAGAGAAGAGATAACTGCAAAGTGAATGTGCAGAAGGAAAAGAGGAGCCTAAACGGATCTGCATTAGCATTAAGTGTTGTTAAAAAATCATTGTAATACCTATTGATTTCTAACCGCTTCAATAGTTGTAAAATCCCCTATCAGGGTAGCCTTAACTGGCTTGATTCAAAATCCCTTAAATTGGGTGATCTTAACCAGCTTGTTTCAAATCCCTTAATTAGGTAACTCGAAGCTAATGAGTTCTGAGAAGCTAGAGAAGCTTAGGAGATCTTTTCAGCTATTGAGTTCTTAAAATCCTCTAACAAGGTGACCCTACCAGGTTTAACCCTTAACTGGGTATCCCTTAACTAGGTGATCCCTAATAGGATTGATTCCTACCAAAACCTATTGTAATGTTCTTAACCGGACAAGGCTCCTAACAGAGCAGACTTCTAAAGAGTTCAAAAAGCAGCTTGTGGGTATTCATCCCCACCGTGGTTTTTCCCAGTTGGGTTTCCACGTGAAAAATATGTGTGTCATGTGAAATGCTTTGGTCTTGTGATGCTTTATTTTATCTGTTATGCACATGAAGGTTCTATGTTTTATGCATGTCTATAAAACATATTGAACTCACTATTGTGAAGATTTGATGGTTAAGTCTACTAGTTCATGCATGTGAATATTATGATAATGTGGTATTGAGCTAAGAGAAAAGCTTATTGGGTGACCGGTTCATGACTGATTGAGCTATACTGGATGTTACTAGTTACACTCTATTTTACCGGTATCTCTATTTATCAGTCATTCAGAGTGTTTTCTCTCAAACTGGTTTTGGACTGTATTTGTGTTTGTACTGATTCACCCCCCCCCCCTCTCAGTACCGGTTTGGTACTAGTTGTTCATCATTGAGTTATCAATTGGTATCAAAGCACTCCAGGTCCTCTGTGTTGTAAGCTTAACCGCTTGAGGAAAAGATCCTAGCCAAATGATGAAGAGGGAAGGTCCAAAGTTCAATAGGGAAAACTTTGGTATATGGAAAGACAGGATGAAGATATTCATCAAAAGCATGGGTGTTCAACACTGGAGTTATGTTGAAAATGTATATGTTGTTCCTACTGGTAATCTCACCGATGACCAAAAGAGAGAGATACAAGAAAATGGGCAAGTCATGGAAGCCCTCATCAGTAGTCTATCTGACATTGAGTTTATTGATGTTTGAGACAAGGCAAATCCCAAAGAAGTATGGGATGCTCTTGAAAATATCTATGGTGGTGATGAGCATGTAAAACAAGCTAAGGAAGAGAGCCTGAGAGGAAAGTTTGAAGACATGCGAATGGTTGAAGGAGAGACCATTCAGCAGTATGGAATAAGAATCAAAACAATTGTTGGAGAAATAAAGAGTGCAGGAGGAAAAATAGAAGATTCCACTATGGTAAGTAAAGTCCTGAGATCCCTATTGTCGGTTTATGCAATAAGGGTTGCTGCTATTGAGGAGCTGAGATCAATAGACAAGTCTAAGGTGTCCTTGGACTCCATCATAGCCAAGTTGATAGCCTATGAGCTGAATAGTTTTGATGGTAGTGTTCAAAAGTTAGAATCAGCTTTTAAAGCTTCTGCTATACCATCCAGAAAAGGAAAAGAGGCTAGCACTAGTGGGGAACCTAGTCAGAATAGAGAAATGAAGGATGAAGAGTTTATGATGGAATTTGAAGCTCTTCTAGCCAGGAGATTCCCAAAAGGAACTGGTAAATACAAAGGTAAGCTACCTTTGAAATGTTTCTCTTGCAACCGGATAGGACATATTGCTATGAACTATCCTAATAGTGACAACAAGGACAAACCGAAAAGGTTCAAGAAATTCAAAGGAGGAAACCGGAGAAATTGTTTTGTGGTAGTTGATGAAGGTGTCACAGATGAGGAATTAGAAGATGAAGAAAATGAAGACATTGTGTTTGTTGCTATAAAGGAAGATGTGGCAGGCAAGAAGGCTCTTGTCTCCTGGTTTGAAAATTCCAATGAGTGGATCATTGACAGTGGCTAATCTCACCATATGACTGGTGACCGGAGGAAGTTTCTATCATTAGAAGAGTATGATGGTGGTGTGGTTTTCTTTGGCAATGATGCACCATGCATGGTCAAAGGCAGAGGGTCCATCTCCTTGAATGGAAAGAGTAGTGCTGAAAATGTGTATTGGGTTGATGGTCTCAGACACAACCTTCTAAGTGTTGCCCAGTTAAATGACAGTGGACTCACTCTGCAATTCAAGAATGGAGTTTGCAGAATCAAAGGTGAAGATGGTAAATTGGTCGCTACTGGCATGCAGACTAAAGGTAACCTATTTCATCTAAATGCTAATATAAGTACATGTCTTATGGCTAAGCTTGATGATAGCTGGTGTAGACGTATAAAAATGACCATATTCCTAAATGAATATTTTATGTTCATTTCTCTATTTGATTAAATCCAATTTAATTAAATTATCCACATTCTTCTATTTTATTAAGTAAATTACTCAATTTATTTAAATAAAATTCACTATACCATTTAATGAATAAATCATTTTATTCAATTAAATCCCCCTAGCCACTTTTAATTAAATTCAAATTTAATTAAATAGTTATCCTAAATTGAATAAATCTAATTTATTTAATTTCTCCAAATTGTAACCAAATTGAATGAAAATCATTTAATTCAATTAAATTCTATTATCCCCCATCCACTTGCAAAATCCCAAACCCCTTCCTAATCCCTTCTAGAATCTTCTAATCGCTTCTAATTAACCTAACCCTCCTCTAAACTTTGTCACATCCCTAAGCAAAGGGAGGTCACTTCTCAAATGGCCCAAAGTCTTTGATAACCATTGAAGGTTTTCAACCTTCAACCACCAAAACCCTTAAAGTCTTTGAAAACCATTGAAGGCTTCCAACCTTCAACCACTAAATCCCCAAAGTTTCCAATAACCATTAATGGTTAATTCAAACCTTCCCACATGGTTAAAACATTTGTTTTGACTCAACCTCTACCCAACCCAAAGGTCTCATCAGGTCATTAATGCTTTGACCATGATTATCTCTTAATCATTTGCACAAAGGTTTATCCTTGGATTAAATCTTAATCCATTGGGTAAACCTAATTTAGACTTGACCCTTAGCCTTTAGATAACCATGAGGTCTTCTCAGGCCTTTAATCCCTCCAACCTCTTCTTTCAACCCAATCCTATGTTGACACTTGTCACTATTTCATTGGTACCAATTGTGCACATGGATCCCCAACTTTCAAACTTGGCCCTTGATTAAACCATTCAATCTTGACCATCCATTGCCCTGTTTATGCTATAAATAGAGCTCTCATTCCTCCATTTTAAACAATCATCTTTCAAATTTGAAGCATCACACTTATGCTCAAATTATTTCAAGCTTTCATATCATATATGCTCATCATTTAGCCTCTTTTAGATCATAAATTAGACTAAATATGCATGTTTAGAATAAGTTCTTTATCATTTTAGCTCAATCATAGATTAAACATATCATGCTAGGCTAGTATTCATACTAATCTTGTCATCTTATCATTTAGTTTATTGCATTTTAGCATCATACATAGCTTCACATCTATTTCATACTAAATTTAGCAAAAGCATCTCTCGTTCTCATATTTGCCATCCCTAAACCATTTTGCCTAGTGATCTGAGAGCAAAACATTGGTTTGAGGGACATTGTGAGATAGAGAACCATGGGACCCTCCTTGGGAAGCTGAGTAACACATCATTACTCCATAGCTTGCATCAAGAAGTCCTGTGTGTGTGTGTGGACTAGTATTTAACTAAATTTTCACATATTAATTTTATCAGCCCACTTTTCCCACATACAGCTGGATATGGCATAGGAGATTCTGCCATGTGAACTTTGACAACATTGTGAAGGCTAGTAAGATCAAGGTAGTTAGAGGGTTGCCGGTGCTGAGCAAACTAGATAATACCTTGTGTAGAAAATGTCAATTGGGGAAAATGTCTTCCTCAACCTTTAAAGGTAAATATTTCATTGCTAACAACTTGCTTGATCTTGTGCATACTGATTTATGTGGTCCTATGAAAACTAGAAGTGTGTAGGGTGATAGGTACTTCATGATTCTCACTGATGACTGCTCAAGAATGATGTGGGTCACATTCTTGAAAGACAAGTCTGAAGCTTTTGGGAAATTCAAAGCATTCAAAGCATTAGTGGAGAAGGAAAGTGGTAAAAGGATCAAATGTCTCAGAACTGATCAAGGAGGGGAATTCACTTCCAGTGAATTTAACAAGTATTGTGAAGAATTTGGCCTCAAGAGACAGTTGTCTACCCCCCGAGACTCCACAGCAAAATGGCCTAGCAGAGAGGAATAACCAGACTATGGTTGAAGCAGCTAGAACTATGTTGATTCAAGGAAAGGTTGCTCACACCTTTTGGAGAGAAGCGGTGAGCACTGCAGTTTACACTATGAACCAGGTACTCATCAAAAAGGGTAAGGACAAAACTCCTTATGAGTATTGGACTGGTAAGACCTCTATGGTAAACTACTTTAAGGTATTTGGTAGCAAATGTTACATCAAGAGGAGTGAACATCAGGGAAAATTTGAAGCTAAATGTGATGAAGGAATATTTCTAGGATATTCCACCAAGAGTAAAGCTTTCAAGTGCTACAACAATAGGACTCAGAGAATTATGGAAAGCATCAATGTAACAGTTGATGAATCCTCTGAGAAGACTGAGAGAACCAGCAGTGAGCAAGTTGTAAATGAACCGGTTATCAGTCAACCAAGTACCAGTAACAGTGTTCCTAAACTGGTGAATGTTGATACTGATGAAGATGAGGATGAAGAAGAAAAGCAAGAAGAACCAATTAAGACCATTCCTCGGTATGTCAAGTTGAATCATGATCCCAAGCAGGTCATAGGTGATAAGGATGCAGGAATCCTTACCAGAAGAAAGATCAGAGAAAACTTATGTATGATCTCTGAATTTGAGCCTAAATCATTCAAAGAGGCTCATAATGATGAAGACTGGATCAAGGCAGTGGAAGAAGAACTTGACCAGATAGAGAAAAATGGTACATGGTCCTTGGTACCCAGACCAGAACATAAAAATGTCATTGGCACCAAATGGGTGTTCAGAAATAAGTTGAATGAGGATGGCACAATGATTAGGAATAAAGCCAGATTGGTATGCAAAGGATATGCTCAAGAAGAAGGTGAAGAATATGGGGAAACCTTTGCTCCTGTAGCCAGATTGGAAGGAGTTCGTATGCTTCTTGCATATGCAGCTTTTAAGAGATTCAAGGTATATCAAATGGATGTAAAATCTGCATTCCTAAATGGTGTACTTGAAGAGGAGGTATATATTGAGCAACCAGATGGGTTTACCTTATCTGAAGACAGTGACATGGTATGTAGGCTACATAAAGCATTATATGGTCTAAAGCAAGCACCTAGGGCATGGTATGAGCACCTACATTCCCATCTTGTGAAGATTGGATTTGAGAGAACAAGTGAAGATAGCAATATCTACTTGAAGTCTAAAGAAGATCAGATCCTGATTTGTGAAGTTTTTGTTGATGACATTATCTTTGGAGGAGATGAAAAGATGAGTCATGAGTTTGCTGATGAAATGAAGAAAGATTTTGAGATGTCACTCATAGGGGAGATTAAGTTCTTCATTGGACTGCAAATCTAGCAGATGAAAGATGGAATCTTCATCACTCAGTCCAAATATGTCAAAGAGGTGTTGAAGACTTTTAGCATGGAAGATAGCAAGCCGGTTGGTACACCGATGGTGACCAGTTGTAAATTGACAGAGGATGATTCCGCACTGGTTGATGAGAAGGAATACCAGTCAATGATTGGTAAGTTGCATTATGTAGTGCATAGCAGACCAGATATTACACATGCGGTTGGCATCACTGCAAGGTTCCAGAAGAGTCCAAGAGAATCTCACTTGAGTGCAGTCAAGCAGATTCTTAGGTATCTGAAGGGAACAATTGACTATGGATTGTGGTACCCATATAGCAATAATTTCAATATGAAAGTATTCACAGATGCTAATTGGGCCGGTAATGTGGATGACCGGAACAGCACAACCGGTGGTGCATTATTTCTCAGTGGTAGACTGGTCTCATGCATGAGTAAAAAGTAGAGTTGTATCTTTCAGTCTACAACGAAAGCAGAGTATATTGCAGCTTTCATGAACTGCACTCAGACAATCTGGATGAAGCATGTACTGGAAGGCTTCAAGATCCCTATATCTGATCTGGTAAGTATATTATGTGATAACACAAGTGCTATTAATATATCAAAGAATCTGGTTTTACATTCTAGAACCAAGCATTTTTAGCTTAAGTATCATTTATTGAGGGAAAAGGTTCATAATAAAGAGATTACACTAGAGCATGTGTCCAGTAAGGAGCAGTTAGAAGACATATTCATCAAGCCTCTCCCAAAGACAACATTTGTGCATTTGAGAGGTGAATTAGGGGTATTGCCCCTTCAGGAGGTGAACTAAAAGTGATTGTTCCACATCAGTCAGGTACTGGTTAGACAAATCTTTGGTTGATTGGTGTGTTTAAGGATGCTACTCCTCAAGGGGAGCAGCATGATGAAATAGTGATGATTGTACCTCCACTTTGGCATTGTTGTCAAAGGGGGAGAAGGAGTGAAGCGAAAAGATATCTGCAGCAAATGGGGAGAAGATATGAAGCAGAGAAGATATCTTTTGTATATTGCCATCAATGCCAAAGGGGGAGATTGTTGGCATTATGTGAACCAGCATGAGCCTTATGTGGATGTGAACTGGCATGAAGACGTAATGATATTGTATGTTGTCATTGATGTCAATATGAGACATAGTGTGAACTGGCACATGTGATAAGTGAAGAAAGAGGTACCGACATATGTGTGAACCGGTAAATGCCAAAGTGAAGTGACACATTTGTTCAAGGTGAACCAGCATGTACTTATGTCAATCGGCACATGGAAGCACTATATGGTTACCGGGTTGTAGGTAGCTTCCACTTCAGGGTTTTCGGTTGGAGCAACTCAAGTGACTCAATCAGTAATCTTTGTGTGATGAGTTAGCAGTATGATGGAGGATAGATCATGTTTCCACATAAGCTCTATGCATGTGAAAGATCTTACATGAAGAAGACTATTCCTATCCACCTAGGGAAAGTGTGAAGTCTATCAAACAGTGATAATGCGTGATGGGTTATCAGCTGCCATGAAAATGGTAGATAATGGATGATGGAGAATGTCTTGAGATCAATTCAAGATTGTTGCATTTAATGCAATATGATTCAATGATCAGGATCGAACTGTTTGAATTGCTTAACCTAATAGGTTTAGGGTTTAGGGTTTTTGCTACCGACCTGTATGTTTCCTATAAGGTCGATGTTGGGTTTCTATCTGAGGTTGTTGGCAAAAGTTGTGAGTGTGTATCCAAGGAAAGTGATACAAGATTCTTGCCAAACCATAGGAGAGAAGAGATAGTTGCAAAGTGAATGTGCAGAAGGAAAAGAGGAGCCTAAATGGATCTGCATTAGCATTAAGTGTTGTTAACAAATCATTGTAATACATGTTGATTTCTAACCACTTCAATAGTTGTAAAATCCCCTAATAGGGTAGCCTTAACTGGCTTGATTCAAAATCCCTTAAATCGGGTGGTCTTAACTAGCTTGTTTCAAATCCCTTAACCGGGTAACTCGAAACTAATGAGTTTTGAGAAGCTAGGGAAGCTTAGGAGATCCTTTCAGCTATTGAGTTCTTAAAATCCTCTAACAAGGTGACCCTACTGGGTTTAACCCTTAACTAGGTATCCCTTAACCGGGTGATCCCTAACAGGATCGGTTCCTACCAAAACCTATTGTAATGTTCTTAACTGAACAAGGCTCCTAACAGAGCAGACTTCTAAAGAGTTCAAAAAGTAGCTTGTGGGTATTCATCCCCACTGTGGTTTTTCCCAGTTGAGTTTCCACGTGAAAAATATGTGTGTCATGTGAAATGCTTTTGTCTTGTGATGCTTTATTTTATCTGTTATGCACATGAAGGTTCTATGTTTTATGCATGTCTATAAAACATATTGAACTCACTATTGTGAAGATTTGATGGTTAAGTCTACTAGTTCATGCATGTGAATATTATGATAATGTTGTATTGAGATAAGAGAAAAGCTTATTGGGTGACCGGTTCATGACTGATTGAGCTATACTGGATGTTACCGGTTGCACTCTGTTTTACCGGTATCTTTGTTTATCAGTCATTCGGAGTGTTTGTTGTCAAACTGGTTTTGGACTATATTTGTGTTTGGACTGATTCACCCCCCCCCTCTTAGTACTAGTTTGGTACTAGTTGTTCATCATTGAGTTATCAAAGCATATCAAAACTGTGTACCAATAAACCAAAAATAATGCAGTAAATAAGAGCAATAACCACAACATAAGAGACACGCCATAACACGGTATTTTTAACGAGGAAACCCGATGTGGGAAAACCCGATGTGGGATTTGTGACCCACAATATTCGCTTACTAGCCAGTAAAGGAATATTATTGTTTACAATAGGGGCCTGCACATTTAGGATGGCCAAGTGTCGAGAGCTCACTGCTCAGTTACAAAAGAAGTCTCGCTGACTTACAAAAATAGATTATACAAATCCAATGTCTTCTACTACTTCAGATCAGCATCTACTATGCTAGATTCAGTACCGGTTTAAGCTTTGCAATATACATAAACCTTTATCCAATATCTACCTTACAATTCACATATGAGGTCTGCATTAATCCTTCCATCTATCACACACTAAATTATCTACAATGATCTCATACTTATATGAGTCATATTACAATCCACCAAGTTAGCTTACAAAAGATTTTACAATTTAAATACCAAATACATTCAAACAAAATTCTTGTCGGCCATGGTGCCAGTGATCAATCTTTTTGGTGTCGGTGATTTGTGTGTCGGTGTTGAGTCTGTTGGTGTTGGTGCTTGTTGGTATCATAGGATTGTAAGGTTTCCATCAATGACAATACCTTCAATCAACTACAATTTCTCATTGGAGTGTTCATTTTCCAACACTTTGAGCTATACATTATCATTGCATTTAATCATCCAATTGTAGTCAATGTGACTCCCATCTTGTGATTGAGCAATGAGCTCTGGGCAGTTGGCCTCTCTGGATGTGCAGACCCCATTTGTAAACACATACTATCTACAGTAGTATCATCTAATTGTGGGTAAGGTTTCCCACCATGGTTTTTCCCCTTACAGGGTTTCCACATACAAATCTTTGTGTTATGTGTTGTGGATATTGTTTCTCTTTCTATTTCATACATTAAGTTTCACTGGTATTGTTATTAACCCTTAATCTATTTACAGACATTAAGATTCGTTTACCGATATTAAGTATCAAGTTTGATTAAATTGTATTTGAGTTAAAATTAATAGACAACTAATTCACCCCCCCTCTCAATTGCCTCCAGGTCCTAACAATTGGTATCAAAGACAAGTCATCCTTTTGCAAAAGTTTAACAACTTGAGGAGATTCTATGGCAACTAATTATTTCAGGAAGGATAGTCTGAAACTTGATGGAACTAACTATGGTATATGGAAGATTAGAATGGAGATGCATCTGAATTGCATTGGAAGAGACATATGGGATGTTACACATAATGGTTATGTTGGTCCTACACCAGGTCAACCTAATCCACCTACATTGTAAGGATCAAGAGAATGATTGCAAAGCTAGAGAAGCACTTTTGAGTGCCTTATCAGATCAGCAAATGATGGGATTATCAGACCGATCTACTGCTAAAGATATTTGGGATAAATTGGAGACATCAAATGAAGGAGATACCACTATCAAAATTGCAAAACTGGAATGCTTCCGGGTCAGGTATGAAAATTTGAAAATGGAAGAAGATGAAAGAATTTTTGCTTTTATGGAAAGGGTTAATGAAATTATTTTGGGAATACAATGTTGTGGAGGTTCCTTAAGTGAAGATGAAATTGCTTCTAAAGTTTTAAGAGCATTTCCACCGGCATACAAAATGAAAGTAACTACTATTAATGAGTTGAGAACTATGCCTAATACATCAGTATCTAGAGATACCTTGGTTTTCAGCATTTGAGCTTGAGGAATTTGGTCCTATTGCTACAATAAAGATAGATTTAGCTTTCAAAGCATCATCATCAGCTGATAAATTTGATTGGAAATCATTTTATGCAAGAGAACTTGAAGACATCAGGAGGGAAAATGAAGAACTTGAAGAGCTTGAAGCACTATTTGCAAGGAAAATGCCTAAAGGTCCTATTGGAAGTAAGTATGAAGGTAAAGCACCTTTTAAATGTTTCAACTATAATAAAATTGGTCATATGGCATCTAGATGTCCAGATAGACATGCAATATTAAGAAAAGAAGCTAATAAAACATATAAGCCTAACCCTGAATATCAGAGATACAGATTCAAGAAAAATAGAGACAAATCTTGTTACTATGTTGATGGAGTTACTGATTCTGATAAAGAACCGGGAGACAATGGATGGGATTTTGTTGCAATAATAGAAGATCAACCAGCACCTATTGTTGCATTGGTAGAGCAGGCCCTGACAACTAAAATTGAAGAAAAGGATGAATGGATTATAGATTCTGAATGTTTACATCATATGACTGGTGATATAAGTAAATTCTTATCTTTTCAGGTTCACAATGCAGGTCTAGTAAGATTTGGAGATGACAAAACTTATTTGATTAGAGGAAAAGGAACTATATCTTTTGATGGTGAGCACAATACTAACAATGTTTATTATGTTGAAGGTTTGAAGCATAATCTTTTGAGTGTTGGTCAATTAGTTGAAAAAGGATTTTAGTTACAATTCAAGAATGGTAAATGCAAAATCATGAATAGAACTAGTTTGGAAATTGCAACTGGTAATCAGACTAGAGGTAATATCTTTCATTTGAATAACATTGAAAACACATGCTTGATTGCACACATTGATGAAAGTTGGTTATGGCATAAAAGACTTTTTCATGTAAATTTTGATTCCATTGTGAAGATTAGTTCATCTAAAGCAATAAGGGATTTACCTAAGATTGTAAAACCTCATAATCGGGTAAGTAAGGAATGTCAAATGGGAAAGCAAGTTAGAACAACTTTTAAGAGTATTTCTAAGAAAACCAATGATGTTCTTGATTTAATTCATACTGACTTATGTGGTCTGGCAAGAACAAGAAGTCTATAGGGAGATAGATACTTTATGCTAATCATTGACAATTATTCTAGAATGTGTTGGGTTACTTTTCTCAGGGAGAAAAAAGAAGCTTTGGGAAATTCAAATTATTCAAGGCACTTATAGAGAATGAAACTGACAAGAAAATCAAATGTTTAAGATCAGATCAAGGAGGTGAATTTACATCTAAGGAGTTCAATATATTTTGTGAAGTGAATGGAATAAGAAGACAACTATCAGCACCTCGGACACCTTAGCAAAATGGAGTTGTGGAAAGGAAGAATAGAACTATTTTAGATGCATCTAGAAGGATGATATCAGAACCAAATATACCTCATGTATATTGGAGAGAAGTAGTGAATATAGTGGTTTACACTTTCAACAGAGTTCACATCAAAGGTGAAACCGGTAGGACACCCTATGAACTATGGTTTGGTAATATTCCTACTCTTAAGTACTTCAAAATATTTGGAAGCAAATGTTATATTAGGAGAGATGAGTATATTGGTAAATTTGATCCTAGAAGTGATGAAGGAATATTTCTTGTGTATTCATCTAAAAGCAAAGCATATAGATGTTTTAATAAAAGATTGCAGAAAATCATTGAGAGTGCAAATGTGAAGATTGATGAACACTTTAGAAGAAATTCAAGGTCTATGGATTTTGAACTGGCAGTTGAGATAATCATAAATGAACCTATATAGAGTGCACCAGTATAGAATGTTGATCCAATCACATCGGCATCATCAAAGAATTCCATAGTGACTGAAGAACAGCAACAAGTGAACACACCCAGGTATGTAAAATTGAATCACTCTGAAAGTCAGATAATTGGGAATAAGTATCAAGGAGTTATGACAAGAGGAAGATTGGCAAATGAAGAGGTATGTTTAATTTCTCAAATTCAACCAGCATCTATCATTAAGGTATGTGAAGATAAACATTGGATTAAGACTATGGAAGATGAATTGGAACAAATTGAAAAGAACAATACATGGACATTGGTTCCCCGACCTAAAAATAAAACTGTAATTGGAACTAAATGGTTATTCAGAAATAAAATTAATGAAGATGGTAAGGTTATCAGAAATAAAGAAAGAATAGTGTGTAAAGGATATTCACAGAAAGAAGGAATTGATTACAATGAAACCTTTGCACCGGTAGCTAGAATTGAGGCAGTTAAATTATTTCTTGCATTTGCCGCACACAAAAACTATAAACTATATCAAATGGATGTTAAATGTGCATTTCTGAATGGTGATCTTGAAGAGGAAGTTTACATTGAACAACCTGATGGATTTTCATTGACAAATGATAAAGATATGGTTTCTAGGTTAAGGAAAGCTTTATATGGATTGAAGCAAGCTCCTAGAGCTTGGTATGCTAGATTGGACAAATATCTTATGAAAATTGGTTACACTAAAGGTAATGCTAATAGCAACTTATATTTCAAAGTGACTAATGAAGACATTTTGGTTATTGATGTTTTTGTTTATGACATCATTTTTGGAGGAGAAGATGGATTGTGTAAAGACTTTTCTAACAAGACGCAGGAAGAATTTGAAATGTCTATGATTGGGGAGATAAAATTATTTTTAGGATTGCAGCTTTCAAAGACTGATAAAGGTATATTCTTATGTGAATCAAAGTATTTGAAGGAATTACTGAAGAAATTTGGTATGGAAAACTCTAAACCTGTAAGTACTCCTATGACTACAACCGATAAACTATCATTGAAGGATGATTCAGCTCCTATTAATCTGACAAGATACAAATCTATGATTGGAGGTTTACTATATTTGACACAAATAAGACCTAATATAATGAATATAGTATGTATTGTTCCAAGATTTTAGAGTAATCCTAGAGAAAATCATGAATCAGCAGTGAAAAGGATTTTCTGGTA
This sequence comes from Cryptomeria japonica, assembly GCF_030272615.1. Lineage (NCBI taxonomy): Eukaryota > Viridiplantae > Streptophyta > Pinopsida > Cupressales > Cupressaceae > Cryptomeria > Cryptomeria japonica. The sequence continues at coordinate 83,077,208 of NC_081410.1, read as the reverse complement.
TTTACAAGGCACAACAAATCTTGGTTTATGGTATCCTAAAGATGAAAATTTTTAGTTATGTGCATACACTGATGCTAATTGGGCAGGAGATGTAGATGACAGAAAGAGAACCACCGGTGGAGAATTCTTTCTTGGTAGCAAATTGATTTCATGGTTGAGAAAGAAACAGAGTTGTACATCATTATCAACAGCAGAATCACAATATGTTGCAGTAGCAACCAATTGTACTCAGGTATTATGGATTAAACAAATGTTGAAGCACATAAAGGTAAAATGCAAAGAACCTATAATCATTTACTAAGATAATATGGCAACAATTGATATATCTAATAATTTGGTATTTCACTCTAAAACTAAACATGTTTCTATCAAATATAATTTTTTGAAAGAGAATGTTGAAGCAAAAGAAGTAAGATTGGTTTATGTGAATACTAAAGAGCAGATTGCAGACATCTTTACTAAGCCTTTGCCTAAGGAAACTTTTGAATATCTCAGAGAGTAGCTTGGGGTCATACCCTCACTGGTAGAGACTTAGATAGTTGATGCTTGGCATCAAACTAGCATAATTTACAGAAAAACCTTTTTCTAGCTTTGATGGAGGAGAGCTACTTCTCAGGGGGATTAGTTGGACAAGTTGCTATTTGTAATTGGTTCTATGAACTGGCTATATCTGGCATTTGTATTGCTTTGGCATTTGACATCAAAGGGGGGGAGATATCTATGGAAAAACATATTATCCTTTGGGGAGATTATTCATTGGGGGAGAGATTTTTACTCTCTACATATGTATTTTGATTACTCGTATTGATCTATTTTGGTGATTTTGGTTTATTGGCATTTCTGCTTTGGCACTTAGATGGTTTTTCCATCTTGTGTTGCGATCAATGCCAAAGGGGGAGATTGTTGGTATTATAGATATGTTGCATTGGTTTTGTCATTGATGTCAACACTTATCAACACTTATCCTTCTGGAGATCTTTGGTTATGTTCACCAGCAAGTTCAGTGACTTATGCATAGTCACTGGTATTTGATTCACCAACGGGTTATATTATTCACCGGCACTAAGGATGACTTGTTATCATCTAGAGATCACTTGGTTATGTCAAAGACATGGTTTGCACACTTGGTTTTGGATATTTGGTTATTGGTCTAATCAGGTTGACATATTTGTTGTTACCAGCAAATTGGTCTAGGTTATGGACCAACACACATTATCTATTCCAGATCAGCATGGCACGTTATGGAGATGGTTTAATCAATTAATATTGTTGTTGAGCCAACATGACGCATCACATCTTGACTTACTTTTAATAGATTTTATTGTATTATTCTTAGTAAGTCGACCTACACATTTGGTCTTAGGTTCTGGTATATATGTAAGATCTCAATTGAGAGATTAGTGTGGTAGTGGTATGTAATAAGATAATATAAGGTTGTGATATTTGGTATATGTGAATATAAGTAGATCTACTCACATAGACATCATATGAATATTCAAGGAAGATTTGAAGAAGACAATCAGAGCTTAACCAGTATTGAATCCATCATTGGAGATGCTACTTTGAGCAGTACATTATCATTGGATTTAATCATCCAATTGTAGTCATTGTGACTCCCATCTTGTGATTGAGCAGTGAGCTCTAGGTAGCTGAACTCTCTACATGTGCAAACCCCATTTGTAAACACATACTATCTACAATAGTATCATCTGATTGTGGGTAAGGTTTCCCACCATGGTTTTTCCCCTTACAGGGTTTCTACGTACAAATCTTTGTGTTATGTGTTGTGGATATTTTTTCTCTTTTTGTTTCATGCATTAAGTTTCACTGGTACTGTTATTAAATGTTAATCTTTTTACCAGAATTAAGATTGGTTTACTGGTATTAAGTATCAAAGTTTGATTAAAGTGTATTTGGGTTGAAATTAATAGACAACTGATTCACCCCCCCTCTCAGTTGCCTCCAGGTCTTAACACAACCACTGGGATTTTTGCCATTACTCCAAACATGATCCTACAGGCCAATTTTGGTGTCGCCCATGCTCATTCAATGCAGAATGAAGACTTTTTTCTCTTGCAGACACCATCTCAGATGCATCATTCACGGAGATTTCCCTTATCTACAAGGATATTTTACTTTTCTCTAGAATGATGGACTTTTCTCAGACTATACTAGCACACCATTAAATAATTCTCTGATTTGATCTTCCTTCTAATGTTTTTGTAACCTAACCCTATGTGAGGGTTAGGTTTTCTAGCTGAGTTTATTTTGAGTTATGCCTCAACTATAAAGGCAAATTTTGTATCTCCTATCGGGATCTTTTTTTTTCTAATCAGTTGAACACATGTTTTTATTGATTTTTAAAGTGGCCTTGCCTTCATATGAATAAATTTTCCTATCTTGCCTTCTTTCAATTTTCACAAATTGTGTAATCCTTTACCTTCTTGTGTGAATGCATCCTCTTTGGTTGTCTTAGGTCATATGTGACTATGTTATTCTCCTCTTTGAATGCCATTTGTGAACTAATTGTGGTTTGTCTTTCCACCCACAAGAATCCTAACCTTCACATTTCCTTAGGGCTTTAAGTTGAATAGAATTTTGTGCATATTTGAGGTAGTTTTATTGAAATATTGGACAGTCATAGGTAAGAATATTAGACATTCAATCCAGGTGTGAACCTTTTTCCCCTTTCAAGCATTCCTCCTCCCTTTTCCCCTCTCAAAATCATTAGATTAGGCTTAGATTGAAGAAGAAGTTGGCTTTCTGTGGAGACTCAACCTTACTTTTGCAAGTCCCACACTTGGGAGATTGTTTCCATATTTCACAGGGTTGATGATCAAGGTTCATCATTATAGGGTGCAACTTTTGTGATGCCATTTTTTGGCATGCCTGGTGGGACGCATTACAAACATTCATGCTAAGAATTCAGTATTTCTCTTAGCATTCCTTCCTTTGGAGGTAATTAAATCAAGCACTTGGTGAATCTAAGGACAAATTCAGACTCTTGGTGATAACCAGCTACCAGTTTCATGCCAAGAATTCAAACCAGAGCATCTTCTAGAGGTAATTTCCAATATTCTGATCTTTCGAGTTCTACTTCTAGAAGAATGGGTAGGCATTTTTTGTCACCTACAAGGGGAACCCAAGCAAAAATATCTACACCACTAATGTCTCATTATACCCCTCCCATTATTAGACCCTCTAAATACAGAGGCCTCACTTTTCACATCAATAGACCATTGTTTCACATGGAAGTCCCTAGAGCACACACCTTTGTCACCTTTAATGGTTGCAGCCCTTTGGTTTTAGCCCAAAGGAATGATATCCTAGTAGCAGCCCTAAAGGCTTTAACATTTTTTACTGCAGATACATCTACCTCCCTAGAGGAACACATCTAAGATGTGTCAAGCATCTGCACTATGTTTGATGTCATTGAAGACAATGTTGCAATGAGGCTTCTTGCCTCCTCATTCAAGGGAAAACCCCTTCAATGGTATAGAGGACAATGTTGGAGCTATTGGATATAGTTGTCCATTGCTACTGTTGGCATTCTACACTCATATGATAATGGTTGATGTTGTCATTGATGGTAACCAACTGGTATTAGGTCTCTACACACACAGTGGCAACAGGGTCAACATCGATACCATCTACCGACACCGGCAGGCATATTCACTAGCTTCCAAATTACACCAGCAATGAAGTATACCAGCACTCAAGCTGACATGAGACAAGTTTTGTTTAAGTGAATTGTATTGTAAATATAATTATCTTTTCTAGGCCAGCTTGGTATATTGTAAAGACTCATATATGTATGAGTTCTCATAGGTCATTTTGTATGTAAAAAATAATTTTATGTATGAGGTGATATAGTGGACAGCGAAGGGTTCTGGTTAAGGTATCTGACTGATCTTAAACTAGTACTGAACTAGGCATTAGAGATTCTATTTTGAGAAGTACATTGTATTGGATTTAATTATCCTTATTGTAGTCAGTGAGACTCTTCTTTTGACAAGTGAGCTCTAGGCTGTTGGCCTTCCTACATGTGCAGGCCCCTATTGTAAGTAATATTTATTCATATTGCCCAATGAGTAAATATTGTGGGCCTCAAATCCCACTGAGGTTTTCCCCACACCGGGTTGCCTCATTAAAAATCTTGTGTTATGGTGTGCATTTATGTTGTCTCTGTTATTTATGTTTACTACATTAATTCTTGCTAACTGGTACATTGATCTGGGTTACAAAGTTATAAATAAGTTTAAATATTTCACTAACCGGTTAGACACTAATTCACCCCACCCCCTCTCAGTGTCTTTGGAACTGTCATTGAATATAACAATTGGTATCAGAGCTTAGTCCTCTATTTGCAAAAGCTTAACAGCTTGAGGAATATTTTGAAAACGGTACAAATGGAGAGTTTGAGAAAATGGTTGGAAGGAGCTCTTGAAGATTTTGATATAGAAAAATTGAAGAACATCAAACTTGAAGATGATCTAAGGACTGGTAAGGAATTCATTAAAGGACTTTAGAAGAACCTGGTTATAGCACAAAACAAGAGAAAGGAACTTCATGAGCAAATGTAGAAACATGATGATGAAAAGGAAACTCTTAGTGATACTGCAGATAAGTTGAGGCAAGAGAACACTAACATGAGGAATGAAATGAAAGATTTAACCATGAGGCTATATAAGGATCTTGAAGATAGAAAGAAGAATGAAGAAGACTTGACTAGGAGACTTAATGATGGAGCAAATGAAAATTTGAGACGTTTTCATGAGAATGATATGCTAAAGATAGATCTGATTCACATGCAACATGATAAAGAGGAGCTTAGAAGACAAATTGGCAATCTGGAAAATGAGTTGATCACAGCAAATGAACACAAAGACAAATTCAAGAAAACTTCAGAAAGACTTGATGACATGCTGAAAAGACAAAAACCTGATGGAGATACAATTGGACTTGGATTTGAACATGGAGAAAGTTTTGGGACTGCACATAATCAAGATCATAGTAAATTGGTAAGACAACCTAATGCTTATAAATTTAATGGGAAATGTTTTAATTGCAACAAGATTTTTCATAGAGAAAATCAGTGAAGATTTAGAAATAATCAGAATACAAACTTGCCCACCGGTCAATGTTCCAAATGCAACAAAGTGGGTCATAATTCAAAAAATTGAAGAATGAATGAGAAATGCTATGTTTGTGGTAGATTTGGGCATTTATCTAATCAATGCAGAACACAAACTGGTCAAGGATATGGAAAGGCTATTCAAAGGAATAATGTAACTTGTTATGCATGTAACAAGATTGGACATATTGCAAAATTTTGTAGGAGCAAGACTATATCGGCGAACAATAAAGGATCTAGTGTGAAGGGAAAAGAAAAGGTAAATGAAATAAAGTAATAATTTTCAAAACAATGGATTAAGAAGGGAGATCAAAAAGTTGATGAAACTATCTCTGCACCGGTAGAACAAAGCAATCCTCCAATGGTAGGATATTCTTCATCTAACTAAGGAATAATCCTTAGAGAATATTGCAGCAAGTTGAAAATCATGCATTCTACCCTCGGTTGATGGTAAGAAGATACATTTCTTCTTTATCGGTAGATGTGTTAAGTTCACTTAATCGGCAAGCATTTAATGCGGTTTTTGAAGAAATTTTTGGTTATATAACACTGGAAAACCCTCGTTTTGACTCACCAAGAATTCAAACATTCAGAGAGCGTGAAATTGAGCGAAGGCAATCTAAAGGTGAAGCAGCGAAGTGATTTTTAGGCATTCAAGGATTTCAAGTTAAGAGGTATTTATCTTTCGAAATGGCATCTTCATCTTTTGCACCTAAGTTTATTGCAAACCTTAATGTGGTAGAGAACATGAAGTGCCCTAGACCTGTATTCAAGATTATCCCTAAAATTTCTAAACAAGATGATTCTATCGGAGCTTTTTTGAAAATTTCGAAGGGTGTCGCTTTTGCCGAAGACCCAAGAATCGATATCCACTGCAACATAGAAGGCCTAGGGACTAAGGACTTGAAGAAAATGTTTAATGATGTTATTACTGATGAGCAAGGTTTGATTAAAGCTGAACATCAGATTGTTGAAGACTTAGGTTTTGTTGAAATTCTAAGCATTCCTGAATTTCTGAAGGAAGTAGTTCGTCTTGTATTGAGCAGAGTCCATGGAGAATTTATATGGTTAGAGTCAGTTTGCAAAATAACCAAGGAAGCAATTAAGACAGTTACTCGTTTAACCTCAACTAGTAGTAGGCCTAACAAAACCAAGAAAATAACTAACAAGGGTGTGATGAGCTTCACCGGTGCTACATTCGACAGCGGATCCCTTAGATTCAATGATGTTAGAGATGTAAATGTGAGATATGTGAGTATGGTACTTGGCTATAGAATAACACATGCAAACAGATTGAATTTTGTTTCTAGCCTTTGTATTCACAGTGCATATGAGATGGTCAAGAACAACACTAAAATTGATGTTTCTGAATGGCTTAAGGATGGATTGATTGATAACTTGAAGAAGATTAAAGGTGACAAGAAAGGAACGTTTTACTTTGGCAACCTACTTGTCTGTCTAATGCTTTACTTCACCAAAGAGATACCCGGCATTGGTCATAAGGATTTTGGATATGACATCCCGGTAGGAAAACATATTCTGGAAGCTTTCACGGGTATGGGCACTAACTATGACAAGATCATCACAGATTATTTCAAAACTTTTTCAACCAAAATGAAGGCAAGAGAGAGGTTACCGCAAAGTATAGTTGACAAGTATGACAAACAAATATGCTTTGTTATTAAATGTGATGAGACATGGATAGAAGCAGTTAGCCCTAGAACTATTTGGGTTACTGAAATGGGTTATGAAGTTGACTTATCCATTCTTGAAATATATGCAAAAACACTACTTGATGCACCTAGAGAACCATCCAAAGAAATTTTTAGAAATGTTGAGACCATTGAGAGTGTTGTTTCAATGCAGAAGCAGAGAAAAAGGAGAGAAAAGTTTATCAAAGATGCATCCAAGATGGCCAAGGAGGTTAAAGAAAATGTAATGAACTTGAGTGGTATATCTGCTAGTGAACTAGAAGGAACAAAACCGGAAGCACATGTTTCACCTGTTGTGACTTCTTCTGATACCAAAAGTGGAAAGGTAGTTGAATTTAAGAGAGTAGAGAGGAAGAAGAGAAAACCCTCACCGGTACCTTCTCCTTCTCCCAAGAGAACCAGAACACTAAGGAAGAAGTAGCAAGCAGTTAGAGAACCTAAAAAGAAGCTTACACCGAAGAAGAAACAAACACCAGATAACCCTACTCTGGAAGAACTATTGAATGAGATAACACAGGAAGGAAATATAATTAATGTAAAAAAATTGTATCATTCTTTTAAGGATTCTGATAGGGAAACAATAGAAGAGAGCATTATTTTGCATTTAGATATCTATAAGAAGGTTTTGATTAAAGTAATTGATGATTTGCCAAATGATCTGTATATGATATTAGAAGCAAAAAGATTATTAGTAATGGAACTTGATAAGAAGTTGAAAGTTGAAGAATTATTGGCAATACATCTTGTGAATTCAAAAGAGGAAATTAATAAATTAATTTCTGAGGCAAACCAGTCAGTTTTTGTCAGTGGACACCAGCAAGTGAGCCTAATGGTTGGGAGAGTTAAGGAGATTGGTGATGAGACTGCAGACAAATGGGATATATTCTTTGTTGAAAAGGAAAAGCAAGAAGAAAGGAGTAGACCAAAAATGGACAAAAACTTTAAGGTATATCAGAAGGATAATGATAAGGGTAAAGGAAAAGTTGGTGGTGTTCCTGCAATAAAGATTACAGATAATCTTCCACCTCTAGTTTAGGATATCCCACCGGTACATACGATGAGTCCACCTGATATAGGAACTAAAGATATTACTCTTGATAATACTAACCCTGATTCTGAGTTTCTTTTTTCTATGAGCATTGATAAATAGGATATTAATATTGTTGTAGATAAGGAGATTGTAGAAGTTAAGGCAGTCGATGGTGAGAATATCAAGATCTCTGAGACACCAGAAAATACAGTTGACTCTTAGAATACTGACACACCAGCAAAAGATAAAGCAACTAATACTGAGAAAAAATCTGAGGCAGAGGTTCATGTTGAGAGAGAGAAACCGACAGAGAATGTGAATAGAGAGGAATCAAATGTTGGTAATAAGGAAGAAATAATTAAGGTTATTGGAGAAGTATCTGTTGAGAGAAAATCTATTTATGAACCAAGCATGTCTACAGGTGAATTTAGACCTACTAATGTGACAAATGTTCTTTTAGATTCTATCAAAAGGATAACAGATTGCAATGCCTTAGCATTTAAGGGTATTGATGACATACTACCTATCTTAAGGATGATTACACCAACATGTAAGATAGATCACATTCAAAATTCTTTAGGTAAATTGGACACCTTGTACAAATTCATTGTTGAAAATGTTCTAACTCTAGAGAAGGTGAATGAAGGAATAGTTAAGGAGAGATTTGATAAAGAGAAGAGTGAATTCTTTGAGAAAACCATCAAAAATTGTACAAAGCACTTAGATTCATTGTTACTGATACTCAATTCTACAATTTTGGAGCATAATGAGTTGTATAGAGAAGCTTGTAAGCCTCACTATTTGACAGAGGAAATTGATAAGAAGATTAAAAAGACACAAAAAGAAATTGATGACATAGAAGACAATATGATAGGTTCTTTGGAACTTACATCAGTTTTTTAACACAAAATTGCAGTGAAAGAAAATTAGAGAACTTGGAGAAAGAAAAGGCAAGAATAAGGCTGAAGGCTTGGGAGATGAAGAGAAAACTTGGTCCAAGATTCAATAGTCTTATTACTCAGAAAGTTGAATTAACTAAGGCAACAATCCCTGGAGAAAGATCACTAGAGCAGCAAATGCTCTATCTCACCGGTATGATCCAGCAGACTGAGAAAAAATTTTCTAACAGTAACAAGTTTATGCAGAGTTTGAACATAGTTTTGGCAAATATCTTTTAGATTGTAACCAACTGGTTACAGACTATGAGGTAGAAATTTTGTATTCTTTTTTTTACATCCTTTGTCATTGATGTCAAAGGGGGAATAGTGAAGAGAAAAATATATGCACAGAGGAGATCACTTGCTTAGGGGGAGCACACTTCTTTTTGGATTTCAGTTTTGGGATAACGGTTTTGGATTTTTCTCATGAGTGTTGCCATCAATGCCAAAGGGGGAGATTGTTGGTATTCTACACTCATATGAGAATGGTTGATGTTGTCATTGATGGCAACCAACCAGTATTAGGTCTCTACACACACACCGGCAACAGGTTCAACACTGATACCATTTACCAACACCGACTAGCATATTCACTGGCATCCAGATTACACCGACAATGAAGTATATCAGCACTTAGGCCGACATGAGACAAGTTTTGTTTATGTGAATTGTATTGTAAATATAATTATCTTTTGTAAGCCAACTTGGTATATTGTAAAGACTCATGTATGTATGAGATCTCATAGGTCATTTTATATGTAGAAAATTATTTTATGTATGAGGTGATATAGTGGATAGTGAAGGGTTTTGGTTAAGGTATCTGACTAAGCTTAAACCGGTATTGAACTAGGCATTAGAGATGTTATTTTGAGTAGTACATTGTATTGGATTTAATTATCCTTATTGTAGTCAGTGAGACTCTTCTTTTGAGCAATGAGCTCTAGGCTGTTGGCCTTCCTGCATGTGTAGGCCCCTATTGTAAGTAATATTTATTCATATTGGCTAATGAGTAAATATTGTGGATCTCAAATCCCACTGAGGTTTTTCCCACACCAGGTTTCCTTGTTAAAAATATTGTGTTATGGTGTGCATTTATGTTGTCTCTGTTATTTCTATTTACTACATTAATTCTTCCTTACCAATACATTGATTTGGGTTATAAAGTTATAAATAAGTTTAAATATTCCACTAACCGGTTAGACACTGATTCACCCCCCCCCCCTCTTAGTGTCTATGGGACTATCATTGAATCTAATAGATACTACTATGATATGTTGTTGTTATTGATGTCAACATATTCCTATGCTTTATTCCGGTGAGTTTAGGGAGATCTTCTAATCCAGTTTTGTAGTTTGGCTTTGCTAATCACTATATTTCAGAATATGGTATTTTGGTATATTCCAATGTGATCAGATCTTGTGCGAAGGCTTTGGTATATAATTTGGGATGGTCTTGTGTATCTTCATTATAGATGGTTCATTATTTGGTGCTCCTCAAGTTATCTTTCTTTCTAACAGTTGTTGATTGGTTGTGCTCTTGAGCTTCTAGACGTTGACCAATGAACATTTGAAATTAGGTATTGGTGCAAATGTTTTTGAAGTTTCTAATGTTCTTTCTAGTGTTTCCTACTTGTGTCCTATTTTTTTTGGCAATCTGCATTGATCGGTGTGCAGTTTTTTGGTGATCTCTATGAATCGGTGATGATTTTTGTGTTATGCGGTATTTCTGATAATGTAGCATGTTGCAGTTGATCTTGGCATGATTTTTGATGGATGTGATTGTTTGGGAATTTAAAATAGGTCCATGCTATTTAATGTAAATCATTACATTAGTCTGGTGGTTGATCTTTGTATCATGTAATGTAATTTTGTGATTTGAGAGTTGAGGGTTGACGGTTCAGCCAACCTTGTTATCAAGGTTGACGAATTGTATATATAGGTGAGTTATTCACTTAGTTTTCGTGTCGATATTGTGTCTGCATTATTAGAGAGAGGTGAATAAGAAAACAATAAATTTATCATTCAGTGAAGTGTTGAGGTGAGATTGTTGTTGCATGGCAAATAATTGTGCTTAACTAGAATTGTCGTCAGGCATTTATTGATGCTACCATTGCAGTTCATTTCTTTTGGATTGTAGTCTGAATCATATTGTAAGTCAATGAGACTTCCCTGAGGGTTGTAGCCTTCCGAGAAAAAATACTTTTAGCAATGAGCTCTAGGATGTGTGCCTGAATGCATGTGCATTCCCCATTGTAATATTTTTCACATACTACTGCAGAGTATCATCTTACTGAGGGTAGGTTCCCACCATGATTTTTCCCTTAACTGAGTTTTCCACATCAAAAATCTTGGTGTTGTGTGTTGTGTTTTTAATTTACTTATCTATTTATTGTTGCAGTTTATCAATTTATATTTTAGAGTTTAATTTGTTGTATCCGGTGAAGACTAATTCAGCCCCCCTGCCCTCTTGGTCTTCCTTCTTGATTGCTGCTACCAATTGCTATTAGAGCTAGATCCTTCGATAGAAGCTTAATCACTTGAGGAGATCTGGGATAGAAGCACAAGTTATTCTTTTCAAAAAGGACAATCTAAGGTTTGATGGAAGTAACTATACAATATGGAAGAGTCAGATGGAGGTGCACTTGAAATGTCTTGGAGAGGATTACTAGAAGATTACCAAGAATGTGTATGTTGTTCCTCAGAATGGACCATCTACTCATGATGACGTTAAGGAAGCTGAATATAATATCAGAGCGAAGGAAGCATATTTTTGGTGTATATCTTTGAGATTGTAACCAACCGGTTACAGACTGTGAGGTAGAAATTTTGTATTCTTTTTTTTAACATCCTTTGTCATTGATGTCAAAGGGGGGGTAGGGAAGAGAAAAATATATGCACAGAGGAGATCACTTGCTAGGGGGGAGCACACTTCTTTTTGGATTTCAATTTTGGGATAACGGTTTTGGATTTTTCTCATGAGTGTTGCCATCAATGCCAAAGGGGGAGATTGTTGGCATTCTACACTCATATGAGAATGGTTGAAGTTGTCATTGATGGCAACCAACCGGTATTAGGTCTCTAAAAACACACTGGCAATAGGTTCAACACCGATACCATCTATCGAGACCAACCGACATATTCACAAGCATCTAGATTACACCGACAATGAAGTATATCAGCACTTAGGCCGACATGAGACAAGTTTTGTTTATCTAAATTGTATTGTAAATATAATTATCTTTTGTAAGCCGACTTGGTATATTGTAAAGACTCATGTATGTATGAGATCTCATAGGTCATTTTGTATGTAGAAAATTATTTTATGTATGAGGTGATATAGTGGACAACGAAGGGTTTTGGTTAAGGTATCTGACTAAGATTAAACCAGTACTAAACCAGGCATTAGAGATGCTATTTTGAGCAATACATTGTATTGGATTTAATTATCCTTATTGTAGTTAGTGAGACTCTTCTTTTGAGAAGTGAGCTCTAGGTTGGTAGCCTTCCTACATGTGCAGGTCCCTATTGTAAGTAATATTTATTCATATTGGCCAATGAGTAAATATTGTGGGTCTTAAATCCCACCAAGGTTTTTCCCACACCAGGTTTCCTCATTAAAAATCTTGTGTTATGGTGTGCATTTATGTTGTCTCTGTTATTTCTATTTACTACATTAATTTTTTCTTACTGGTACATTGATTTGGGTTACAAAGTTATAAATAATTTTAAATATTCCACTAACCAATTAGACACTGATTCACCCCCCCCCCTCTTAGTGTCTTTGGGACTGTCATTGAATCTAACAGCTACTGTTAGGATATGTTGTTGTTATTGATGTCAACATATTTCTATGATTTATTCCGGTGATTTTGGGGAGATCTTCTGATCTGATTTTGTAGTTTGGTTTTGCTAATCACTATTTTTCAGAATATGGTATTTTGGTATATTTAGGTTTTGCTGATCTGATTTGGTGCTTTGCAAGTTATCTTTCTTTGTGACATTTGTTGATTGGTTGTGTTCTTGAACTTCTAGACGTTGACCAATGAAGATTTGAAATTAGGTGTTGGTGCAACTATTTTGGATGGTTCTAATGTGCTTTCTGGTGTTTCCTAGTTGAGTCCTATTTGTTTTGGTGATCTCTATGAATTGGTGATGATTTTTGTGTTATGCGATATTTCTGATGGTGTAGCGTGTTGCAGTTGATCTTGAAGTGATTTCCGATGGATGTGATTGTTTGGGAATTTGAATTAGGTCTGTGTTATGTAATGTAAATCATTACATTAGTCTAGTGCTTGATCTTTGTATCATGTAATGTAATTTTTTGATTTGAGGGTTGAGCGTTGAGGGTTCAGTTGACCTTGTTATCAAGGTTGATGAATTGTATATATAGGTGAGTTATTCACTTAGTTTTGATGTCAGTATTGTGTCTACATTATTAGAGAGAGGTGAATGTGCAAACAACAAACTTATGATTTAGTGAAGTGTTGAGGTGAGAATGGTGTTGCATGGTAGACAATCGTGCTTAACTGGAACTGTTGTCAGGCATTTATGGTTGCTACCATTGTAGTTCATTTCTTTCAGATTGTAGTCTGAATCATATTGTAAGTCAATGAGACTTCCCTAAGGGTTGTAGCCTTTCAGGCAAATATTTTTAGAAGTGAGCTCTAGGAATTGTGCCTGAATGCATGTGCATTCCCCATTGTAATATTTTTCACATACTACTGCAGAGTATCATTTTACTATGGGGTGGGTTCCCACCATGATTTTTCCCTTAACCAGGTTTTCTACATCAAAAATCTTGGTGTTGTGTGTTGTGTTGTTAATTTACTTATCTATTTATTGTTGCAATTTATCAGTCTATGTTTTAGAGTTTAATTTATTGTATTCGGTGAAGACTGATTCCCCCCCCCCCCCTCACCCACCCTCTTATTCTTCCTTCTTGATTGCTTCTACCAATTGCTATTAGAGCTAGATCCTTTGATAGAAGCTTAATCACTTGAGGAGATCTGGGATGGAAACTCAAGGTATTATTTTCAAGAAGGACAATCTAAGGTTTGATAGAAGTAACTATATAGTATAGAAGAGTCGGATGGAGGTGCAGTTGAAATGTCTTGGAGAGGATTATTGGAAGATTACCAATAATGTGTATGTTGTTCCTCAGAATGGGCCATCTACTCATGATAAGGTTAAGGAAGATAAATATAATATCAGAGTGAAGGAAGCATATTTTTGGCGGATATCTTTTAGATTGTAACCACAGACTGTGAGGTAGAAATTTTGTTTTCTTTTTTTTTACATCCTTTGTCATTGATGTCAAAGGGTGAGTAGTGAAGAGAAAAATATATGCACAGAGGAGATCACTTTCTCAGGGGGAGCACACTTCTTTTGGGATTTCAGTTTTGGGATAACGATTTTGGATTTTTCTCATGAGTGTTGCCATCAATGCCAAAGGGGGAGATTGTTGGCATTCTACACTCATATGAGAATGGTTAATGTTGTCATTGATGGCAACCAACCGGTATTAGGTCTCTACAGACACACCAGCAATAGGTTCAACACCGATACCATCTACCAACACCGACTGGCATATTCAACGGCATCCAAATTACACCGACAATGAAGTATATCGGCACTCAGGGCGACATGAGACAAGTTTTGTTTATGTGAATTGTATTGTAAATATAATTTTTTTGTAAGCCGACTTGGTATATTGTAAAGACTCTTGTATGAATAAGATCTCATAGGTCATTTTGTATGTAGAAAATTATTTTATGTATGAGGTGATATAGTGGGCAGCGAAGGGTTTTGCTTAAGGTATCTGACTAAGATTAAACCTGTACGGAACCAGGCATTAGAGATGCTATTTTGAGTAGTACATTGTATTGGATTTAATTATCCTTATTGTAGTTAGTGAGACTCTTCTTTTGAGCAATGAGCTCTAGGTTGTTGGCCTTGTTGCATGTGAAGGCCCTTATTGTAAGTAATATTTATTCATATTGGCCAATGAGTAAATATTGTGGGTCTCAAACCCCACCGAGGTTTTTCCCACACTGAGTTTCCTTGTTAAAAATCTTGTGTTATGGTGTGCATTTATGTTTTCTTTTTTATTTCTATTTACTACATTAATTATTTCTTACCGGTACATTAATTTGGGTTACAAAGTTATAAACAAGTTTAAATATTCCACTCACCGGTTAGACACTGATTCACCCCCCCCCCCACCTCTTAGTGTCTTTGGGACTATTATTGAATCTAATAGCTACTACTAGGATATGTTGTTGTTATTCATGTCAACATATTCTTGTGATTTAATTCGATGAGAATGGGGAGATCTTCTCATCTGGTTTTGTAGTTTGGTTTTGCTAATCACTGTTTTTCATAATATGGTATTTTGGTATATTCCAATGTGATCAGATCTTGTGCTGAGGATTTGGTATATTATTTGGGACGGTCTTGTGTATCTTCATTTTAGATGGTTCATGATTTGGTGCTCCGCAGGTTATCTTTCTTTGTGACATTTGTTGATTGGTTGTGTTCTTGAACTTCTAGACATTGACCAATGAAGATTTGAAATTAGGTGTTGGTGCAACTGTTTTGGATGATTCTAATGTGCTTTCTAGTGTTTCCTAGTCGTGTCCTATTTGTTTTGGTGATCTACATTGATCATTGTGCAATTTTTTGGTGATCTTTATGAGTCGGTGATGATTTTTGTGTTATGCGATATTTCTAATGGTGTAGCGATCTTTGTATCATGTAATGTAATTTTGTGATTTCAGGGTTAAGGATTGGGGGTTCAGCCGACCTTGTTATCAAGGTTGATGAATTCTATATATAGGTGAGTTATTCACTTAGTTTTGGTGTCGGTATTGTGTCTGCATTATTAGAGAGGTGAAATTGCAAACAAGAAATTTATCATTCAGTGAAGTGTTGAGGTGAGATTGGTGTTTCATGGCAGACAATTGTGCTTAACTGGAACTGTCATCAGGCATTTATGGATGCTACCATTGCAGTTCATTTCTTTTGGATTGTAGTCTGAATCATATTGTAACTCAATGAGACTTCCCTGAGGGTTGTAGCCTTTCGGGCAAGAAAATGTTTTTAGTAGTAAGCTCTAGGAAGTATGCTTGAATGTATGTGCATTCCCCATTGTAATATTTTTCACATACTAGTGTCGAGTATCATCTTACTGACGATAGGTTCCCACTGTTATTTTTTATAGTTTCGATACTTAATGTAAGTATAGATCCAATAGCCAACAAGATGAGAGGGGGGGGTGAATCATATAAACTTAATCTTCCATAAAAACATCAGATTCAACCTCAGTAACATATACTTCAATAATATAACCAAAACTACTAAACATGCAAACTCAAAAGCATATAAACATCATAAACCTCATAACACCAGATTTAACGTTGAAACCCAAATAGGAAAAAACCACTATGGGATTTCGGACCCACTAAGAAATATACTCTTCTAGAGTATGCTCGGTTAAAAGAAAATCTTGTTAAAGATTACAAACACATTGCTAGATGTGACTCGGTTAAGGGATTTCCCTCAGATTTGCTAGGATCTTCACCTTGTTAGAAGTGACCTTGTTAAAGGATTTAAAACACTCAATCAGAATGTCACCTTGCTAGAGGGTTTTACAAATAAGACCGTTAAGTCCACTCAGTTAAGAGATTTTCTGTCACTTTTACAAAATAACAGTAATAAAAATCTATCTGCAACTTCACATCTAAAATGCTAAAGTAGATTCTTATTTATTCAATACAATCTAGACATAGAACTAATCTTGTCCATCTGCTGGGCTTCTATACTCTATTATTCAAATAGGTCTTCAAGCGTCTATGCTCGGTAATCACTATGTAGCATCCATGTGCATACATTTGCCCGCATACATTGTTTATCAATAGTTCCCTATTTATAAACAATTAGCTAACCGCTTAATCTCCTTGATCACATTTCCCATGATCAATCATAGCCATCAGATCTTCAATCTTGTCCAGGTTCAATGTATCCTTCGATCAGAAAAATGTTTTACCCCACTGAGAAACTTGCATACATTTCTTGGAACTTGTGCTAGGGTATTGCGGTTCAATCTGAGTTGTAGATCTTCATGTCGATTTTTCTTTTCCATAGATTCATTAAAAAACTTCATGCACGGCATACCAATCATCTAATCAGTTCCAGCTCATTATCTTCCTTCATTAAATAATGCATGTAACCATTTAATGTATTCTGTTATAGCTCGGTTACAACTTGGTAACAACTCAATAAATACTAAACTTCACTCGGTAGACATTCCGCCTTCATTAACCGATAGCGATAACCTTAGGGTTTACTGACTAGGTTCCTTGTTCGGTAACATAGTATAGTATTAACCTTACAATTTACAACATATGTATGATGTAAAAACAATCTAAACATCATGATTTCATCATTGTCTGACTCGGTAATAGTTGCCCATTGAATACCTTATTCATCCCCTTATTCATCATATTCTTTCTATGTCTTTTACCGACATCTTTATACTCTTCAAATCATACTTCTCAAGATATGGCAACATCATACTGAATTAGAAAATCAATTTCTTGACATCAATGACAAAATAATAATATCAAGACAGTAAACATCCTTAATTAGTTATATCCATAATCATCAACAACCTTCTCAATATCCTTATTGAAATGCCACCAATCTTCCATTGTCTGTTATAATGCCAAATGCTAACAATTTTTCCCTTAACCAGGTTTTCCACATCAAAAATCTTGGTTTTGTGAGTTGTGTTGTTAATTTACTTAACTATTTATTGTTGCAATTTATCAGTTTATGTTTTAGAGTTTAATTTGTTATATCCAATGAAGACTAATTCACCCCCCTGGGCCCTCTTAGTCTTCATTCTTGATTGCTGCTACCAATTTCTATCAAAGCTAGATCCTTCGATAGAAGCTTAATCGCTTGAGGAGATCTGGGATGGAAGCTCAAGGTATTCTTTTCAAGAAGGACAATCTAAGGTTTGATGGAAGTAACTATACAGTATGGAAGAGTCAGATGGAGGTGCACTTGAAATTTCTTGGAGAGGATTACTAGAAGATTACCAAGAATGTGTATGTTGTTTCTCAGAATTGACCATCTACTCATGATGAGGTTAAGGAAGCTGAATATAATATCAGAGCAAAGGAAGCATATTTTTGGCGAATATCTTTTAGATTGTAACCAACAAGTTACAAACTGTGAGGTAGAAATTTTGTATTCTTTTTTATACATCGTTTATCATTGATGTCAAAGGGGGAGTAGTGAAGACAAAAATATATGCATAGAGAAGATCACTTGCTCAGGGGGAGCACATTTCTTTTTAGATTTTAGTTTTGGGATAACGGTTTTGGATTTTTCTCATGAGTGTTGCCATCAATGCCAAAGGGGGAGATTGTTGGCATTCTACACTCATATGAGAATGGTTGATGTTGTCATTGATGGCAACCAACATGTATTAGGTCTCTACACACACACCGGCAACAAGTTCAACACTAATACCATCTACCGACACCAACCGGCATATTCATCGACATCCATATTATACCGACAATGAAGTATATAGGCACTCAAGCCGACATGAGACAAGTTTTATTTATGTAAATTATATTATAAATATAATTATCTTTTGTAAGCCAACTTGGTATATTGTAAAGACTCGTGTATGTATGAGATCTCATAGGTCATTTTGTATGTAGAAAATTATTTTATGTATGAGGTGATATAGTGGACAACGAAGGGTTTTGGTTAAGGTATCTGACTAAGATTAAACTGGTACTGAACAAGGAATTAGAGATGCTATTTTGAGTAGTACATTGTATTGGATTTAATTATCCTTATTGTAGTCAGTGAGACTCTTCTTTTAAGCAGTGAGCTCTAGGTTGTTGGCCTTCCTGCATGTACAGGCCCCTATTGTAAGTAATATTTATTCATATTGGCCAATGAGTAAGTATTGTGGGTCTCAAATCCCACCGGGGTTTTTCCCACACTGGGTTTCCTCATTAAAAATCTTGTGTTATGGTGTGCATTTATGTTGTCTCTGTTATTTCTATTTACTATATTAATTCTTTCTTACGAGTACATTGATTTGGGTTACAAAGCTATAAATAAGTTTAAATATTCCACTAACTGGTTAGACACTGATTCACCCCCCACCCCTCTCAGTGTCTTTGGGACTATCATTGAATCTAACAGCTACTGCTAGGATATTTTGTTGTTATTGATGTCAACATATTCCTATGATTTATTTTGGTGAGTTTGAGGAGATCTTCTGATCCAGTTTTGTAGTTTGGTTTTGTTGATCACTGTTTTTCTAAATATGGTATTTTGGTATATTCCAGTGTGATCAGATCTTGTTCTAAGGCTTTGGTATACTATTTGGGATGGTCTTGTGTATCTTCATTTTAGATGGTTCATGATTTGGTGCTCCGCAAGTTATCTTTCTTTGTGACAGTTGTTGATTGGTTGTGTTCTTGAGCTTCTAGACGTTGAACAAAGAAGATTTGAAATTATGTGTTGGTTCAACTATTTTTAATGGTTCTAATGTGCTTTCTAGTGTTTCCTAGTCGTGTCCTATTTGTTTTGGCAATCTGCATTGATCGTTGTGCAATTTTTTGGTGATCTCTATGAATCGGTGATGATTTTTGTGTTATGCCATTTTTTTAATGGTGTAACGTGTTGCAATTGATCTTGGCGTGATTTCTAATGGATGTGATTGTTTGGGAATTTGAACTAGGTCCATGCTACGTAATGTAAATAATTACATTAGTCTTTGTCTCATATAATGTAACTTTGTGATTTGAGGGTTGAGGGTTCAGCTAACCTTGTTATCAAGGTTGATGAATTGTATATATAGGTGAGTTATTCACTTAGTTTTGGTGTCGGTATTGTGTCTGCATTATTAGAGAGAGGTGAATGTGCAAACAAGAAATTTATCATTCAGTGAAGTGTTGATGTGAGATTGGTGTTGCATGGCAGACAATTGTGCTTAACTAGAACTGTTGTCGGGCATTTATGGATGCTACCATTGCAGTTCATTTCTTTCAAATTGTAGTCTGAATCATATTGTAAGTCAATGAGACTTCCCTAAGGGTTGTAGCCTTCCGGGCAAAAATATTTTTAGCAGTGAGCTCATGTACATTCCCCATTGTAATATTTTTCACATACTACTGCAGAGTATCATCTTACTGTGGGTAGGTTCCCACCGTGATTTTTCCCTTAACCGAGTTTTCCACATCAAAAATCTTGGTGTAGTGTGTTGTGTTTTTAATTTACTTATCTATTTATTGTTGTAGTTTATCAATTTATGTTTTAGAGTTTAATTTGTTGTATCCGGTGAAGACTAATTCACCCCCCCTCCCCCCCCACCCTCTTAGTCTTCCTTCTTGATTACTGCTACCAATTTTTATTAGAGCTAGATCCTTCAATAGAAGATTAATCGCTTGAGGAGATCTGGGATGGAAGCTCAAGGTATTCTTTTCAAGAAGGATAGTCTAAGGTTTGATGGAAGTAACTATATAGTATGGAAGAGTCAGATGGAGGTGTAGTTGAAATGTCTTGGAGAGGATTACTGGAAGATTACCAAGAATGTGTATTTTGTTCCTCAGAATGGACCATCTACTCATGATGTGGTTAAGGAAGCTAAATATAATATCAGAGCGAAGGAAGCATTGCTTAGTGCCTTGACTAATTCTGAGATGACAAATGTTATGGGACTTTAGACCACACATGAGATCTAGGAGAAGCTTGAGATCATGTATGAAGGTGGTATTCAAGTGAAAGTTGCTAAGTTGCAGAGTTTGAAAGGAAAGTATGAGACATTGAAAATGGGAGATGATGAGAACATACATTCATACATGGCTACGATGAATGAACTTTTCCTTGGTATCAGGTGTATCGATGGAAAGATTGAGGAAGATGAGATTGTTGCTAAGGTGTTGAGATCTTTGCCTCTTTCTTATAAACATAAGGTTGCTACTATTGATGAGATCTGGAGTGTGACTATAGTGACGAGATGTATTAGTTGGAAAACTTACTGCATTTGAGCTGAGAGAATCTGGAGAAACACATGGAAATTTTGAGAAAGCATTTATAGCATCAGCATCGGTATTATGTAAGAAGAAATATGATAATGATGAGTGCAAGATATCTAGATATGAAAGAGAAAGAAGAGAGATAGCAGAGTAAGAAAGAGAGCTTGATGAGCTTGAAGCATTGATTGCCCTAAGATTGCCTAAAGGTGTCGGTAAGTATAATGGAAAGTTTGTTGGCCATTTGGAGGAACTAATTATGTGTTACATTGATATTTTGTCATTGATGTCAACACTAGATGTTTGGGATGCTTTACCGGCACCCTTCTGGTCCCGCTAGGATGTATGGTTTCTGGTTGGATTGGATCTGGCATAATCCAATGCTCCGTTATTGTTTGGCTATGAAATTTGCTTATTCATGATACTCATGTTCATATTCAGTAAGTTGGTTTTGGTCTGCTAATCGGATGCTATCTTTTTTGCTTGAAAGCTTGGTTTGTGGTTTTGGTGAGGGTTTCACTAGCAGAGCTTTGATGAAGATCTTTCATGATATGCATAAGTGGTGTTGGTGCAGCTTCTAGTATGGATTCAGGATGCTGATAGTGATCATGTTCGAGACTTGGAGGATGGAGATCATTTCTTTAGCGTGTAGACCTATATTGGGTCCCAGTGTTATCTAGGTTATGGACTGGCTTAATGTAACATCTGGATTGGACCTCTTGATGTGTTTCTGGGATGTCTTATGTGTTGGGTATTATTTGTTTGATCTAAGGCTGACATTTTTTGTAATTATGTAATTGGTTTATTTTCTGGTGCCCGGCCTAATTGTTTATGGTCGAGGGTTTGTATATATATGATGTAAGATCTCACTGTAGATCATATGGATATGGATATGCAATGTGAATAATACAATATCATTCAGGTAAAGGATTTGGTCGATCATTGGAGATCAAGTTGGGTTTATGTAAGAGGATTTAGTCCTCCGATATTGAGCTTAACCAGAACTATACTCAAGCATAGGAGATGTTATCTTTGCAATTCATTCATTCTTTTGTATTGTAGTCTGGATTTCTATGTACTCAGTGAGACTCCTTTTTTGATGAGCAGTGCGCTCTAGGTTGTTGGCCTTCCTGCAAGTGAAAGCCCCTCAATTTTAATTTACATACTTACTATAGAAGTATTATCTGACTGTGGGTAGGCTTCCCACCGTGGTTTTTCCCTTTAGTGGGTTTTCCGCGTATAAATATTAGTATCATGTGGATGGTATTTATTCTTTGATTATTGTTTATGCTTAATTTGTTTAATTGTTATTCTGGTATTTGGTTTAAGCATTCTAGTATTAATGTTTTGTGTTTCGGTATTAAATTTTTAATTGCTAAATGTTGTGGCAATCTATGACAACCGATTCACACCCCCCCCCCACTCTTAGTTGTCTTTCGGTTATTTAAATAATCTAACAAAGTTGCCTTTGAAAAATTTTTCTTGTAATAAGATAGGACATTTTGCTTCTAGATGCTCGAAGAGAATGGCTATGTATGGCAAACATGATATGTTTGATAAGCATGATAGAAATGAGAAGCATGAAAAATATAATATGTTGGCAATTTGGAGGAATTGATTGTGTTGCATTCATGTTTTATCATTGATGGCAACGCTGGTTGTTTTGGTTGTTTACTGGTTTTCAGTAGAGTGGTTGGATTATGATATTGATCCGGTATGCTCTGGTATGCTTTGGATTGTGGAATTGATTTGGATCTGTTCTTCATGCTATTCGGATGCATATCATGATCAATTGGTTTGGGATTTGATGACTCAGATGCTATCATTTATTCTAGTAAGCCTTTTGGTCATCGGTAAGGGTTTTACTAGAAAAGCTTCATTGAAGATCTTTTGATGCACATTATATTTGGTGTTGGTGTAGCTTCTAGATGGCTTTAAGGATGTTGTTGTTTATCTTGTTTGTATTCCAGTTCATCGGTGGTGTTGGTTTGGTTTATGGCAACCTATTTTGGGTCTAGTGTTATCTGGGTTATGGATCGGTTTATGTAACGTGTTGGAGGATGTTCTTGATGCATTACTAGTAGGATTTAATGATTGGTTTACATTATTTTCAGCCTAAGCCAACTTGGTTGATCATGGGATTGTGGGTTTATATTATGAATTTATTGTATTATCTTTTAGGTGGTCAGCCTAATTGTTTAGGTCCCAAGTTGGTATATATATGATGTAAGATCTCTTTGTAGATCATGGTAATGGTAGTGGGCATATAGGATTATGAAAATAGGATTATCTGTGTGCGAATAATGTTGTAATCTTATGCAGATATTTTAGTCGATCATAGGTGATCGAATTGGGAGGTTTAAGGCCTCCGGTATTGAGCTTAATTGGAACTATACTCAGGCATAGGAGATGTTATCTTTGCAATTAATTCTTCTTTTCGGATTGTAGTCTGGATTTATTTTGTAGTTAGTGAGACTCCTTTTTGTGATGAGCAGTGCACTCTAGGTTGTTGGCCTTCCTGCATGTGCAAGCCCCTCATATTGTAATCACATACTTACTGCAAAAGTATTATTTGACTGTGGGTAGGCTTCCCACCATCATTTTTCCCTTTACTGGGTTTTCCATGTACAAATCTTGGTGTCATGTGTTCTAGATGGATGGTAACTGTTATGTGATTTATGTTTATGTTTAATTGCTATATCTGTTATTCTATTATTTGGTTTATACATTACAGTATTGAGTTTATGTGTTCTGGTAATAAGGATTTGAATGCTTAAATTTCTATAATCCGGTGACAACTGATTCACCCCCCCCCCTCTCTTAATTGTCCTCTAGTTATTTGAGCTATCTAACAATTGGTATTAGATCTTGGTCCTCTCTATAGAAGCTTAACTGCTTGAGGAGGATCCTATTGGAATTTGCATGAAGATTTTATTAATGAAATGTTATGTTTTTATTGATGTCAATTAACCGGTAATAATGTTGTTATAATATTGTTTTCTAACTTGTAGGAAGAGCTAGTGAAGTGAATTGAAACCGGTAGGTGAATTTGTGGAGGAAACTTGTATTGCTATGAAATGGAAAGGTGAACCGATAAACCCTACCTGTTGATATGATAAACCCTAACCGATGAAGTTTGGTGAATCAGTCATATTGGTTTATGATCTAATGATGAGTGGTAATGATTGTGACACATATGCATGTTGTATGAGAAGAGTTTCAAATGGTTTTTGGCACGTAGAGATAATAGTTTTTATCTTGGGAATGAGCAAGTTCATTGCATGTAATGTAAACTGTGTGATGAGTTACAGTGTTTGATAAAGTGTTGATCAAGGAGCGGTCGAGGATATCTTGAATGATGTGCAATGATTATTATGTAATCCAATGGCCATACTTCAACTGATTTGTTTGTAATATCTATGAGAGAATTAGGTTTGTGATGAGTTACTGGCCTATTGTTTTTTTTATAAGGTTGATGACTTATTTTGTTGAAGTGTTGGCAATTTGTAGTTGATAGTGAGAGTGTGGTTGTCAAACCAGATGATGTATCTGCAGTTTGTGTAAAGGTAGATAGGATAATGAAAAGGATATGAATAAACAAGTGTAGTTCTATTCAAACAGATCAGCAAACCCATGTTGTTTTCTAACAATAAAAGCAGTTAAATCCCCTAACCGAGTAAGCTCTAACAAGCTTAGGGTTATTCAAATCCTCTAGCCAGGTGGTCCATTAGCTTAGATTTCAAATCCTCTACCAAGGTCACTCCTAACAAGCTATTACTTCTAATAGGATATTATAGTCAATCCCTTAACCAGGTGGTCCCTAACAAGATTTTTTCTTAACAGGACTTTTGTAAAGCTTTAACAGGCTTGGCTCCTAACAGGGCGAACTTATTGGTATTGTGGATGACTACATCATCTGTTCCATTGGTTTTGTCATTGATGTCAATACTTATCTTTCTGGACGTCTACATTGTTGATTTGGCACTTTGGTTATATTGGCTTGTTGTTGAACCGGCACATTGTGGTCCTGGTATGGATATTGGCTTATGCACAGTCACCGGTATATGTTTCACCAGAAGCTCAAGAAGTTAATGATGACTTGTTATCATCTGGAGATCATTTGGTTATGTCTAAGACATGGATTGGATGTTTTCATTTGGCATTTTGCATATTGGACTAATCCGGTTCACATATTTGTCTTAACCGGCAAATAGGTCTAGGTTATGGATCTGTAAAAGATATCATGTTTCAGATCAACACAGCACATTTTGGAAATGGTTTATTGATTGGATAATAAGTAAATGTATTGAGGCTAATATATTGTATTGCATCAAGACTTATTTTGTAAATGTAATATCTTTAGGGAGCTGACCTAATCATGAGGTCTTAGGTTTTGTACAAATAATTGTAAGATGTATGAGTGTATGTGTGAGTGTGAGTATGTGCAAGTATTGAAGATCATTATGAAGAGAAAAACTAAGTAGATCCTTGTGCGAATCATGCAGATATTATCTGAAGGTTGAAGGAAAGGTTATGAAGGTGTTTGGCACTCATGGTTAGAGCTTAAACCGATATTGAATCCAGCATTGTAGATGTTATACTGAAGCAGTACATTGTTATTGGATTTAACCATCCAATTGTAGTTAGTGTGACTCCTATTTTTTGATTGAGCAGTGAGCTCTAGGTGGTTGGCCTTTATGCGTGTGCAGACCCCATTATTGTATTCACTTACTATCTGCAGTTGTATCATCTGTGTGGGTAAGGTTTCCCACTATGTTTTTTCCCCTTACAGGGTTTCCACATCAAAATCTTTGTGTCATGTGTTGTGGATGTATTTTGCTTTCTGTTTCATGCATTAAGTTGTATCAGTATTGCTATAACTATTAATCTATTTTACTGACACTAAATTTCAAGCTGGAAAAATTTGCTTTGGGTTATAATTTATTGAAAACTGATTCACCCCCCCTCTTAGTTGTCCTTCCCGGTTCCTAACAATTGGTATCAAAGCCTAGTCCTCTTTTTACAGAAGCCTAATAGCTTGAGGAGACAATCCTAAACTTGATGGAACTAACTATGGTATATGGAAGATGAGAATGGAAACACATTTGAACTACATTGGAAGAGATATATGGGATGTTACAAAGAATGGATATGTTGCTCCTACTTTGAATAACCCTAATCCACTAACCTTGGCTAAAGACTTGGATAATTATTGCAAAGCAAGAGAATAACTTCTAAGTGCATTATCAGATCAGCAAATTATAGGATTATCAGATAGATCTACTGCAAAATCTATTTGGGATAAACTAGAAATATTGAATTAAGGAGATTCCACTGTCAAAATTGCAAAATTGGAATGTTACAGGGTCAGGTATGAAAATTTAAAAATGGAAGAGGATGAAAGAATTTCTGCATTTATGGAAAGAGTTAATGAAATTGTTTTAGGAATACAATGTTGTGGAGGATCTTTAAGTGAAGATGAAATTGTTTCTAAAAGTTTTAAGATCTTTGCCACCAGCTCTCAAAATGAAAGTGACAGCTATTAATGAGTTGGGAACAATTTCTAATACATCAGTATCTAGAGATACTTTGGTTGGAAAACTTTTAGCATTTGAGCTTGAAGAATTTGGTCCTGTTGCTACAGTCAAGATTGATATAACCTTCAAATAATCATCATCAGCATCATCATCTGACAAATCTGATTGGAAAGCACTTTATGCAAAAGAACTTGAAGATATTAGAAGAGAAAATGAAGAACTTGAAGCACTATTTTCAATTAAGATGCCTAAAGGTCCAGCATGAAGTAAGTATGAAGGTAAAGCACCCTTCAAATGTTTAAATTGTAATAAAGTTGGTCATATGGTGTCTAGGTGTCCTGATTGACATTCAATACTTAGAGAGAAGGCAAAAAGAACATATAAACCTAACCCTGAATATCAGAGATAGAGATTTAAGAAAAATAGAGATAAGTCATGTTACTATGCAAATGAAGGTTTTACAGATGACTCTGATGAAGATCCAGAAGATAGTGGATGGGCATTTGTTGCAAAAAAAGAAGATCAACCAAGACCTATTGTCAAACTGGTAGAGCAGGAGTTAGCAACAAAAATTGAAGAAAAGGATGAATGGATCATTGATAGTGGTTGCTCACATCATATGACTGGTGATAAAAGAAAATTCTTATAATTTCGGGAATGTCATGGAGGTCTAGTAAGATTTGGAGATGAAAAAGCTTATTTGATAAAAGGAAGAGGCACTATATCTTTGGATGGTAAGCACAATAATGACAATTTTTATTATTTTGAAGGTTTAAATCATAATCTTTTGAGTGTTGGTTAGTTAGTGGAAAAAGGATTTCAACTACAATTCAAGAATGGAAAATGCAAAATCATGAATAGAACTAGATTGGAGATTGCAACCGGTAATCAGACTAAAGGTAATATCTTTCATTTGAATACCAGTGATAAGACATGTTTGATTGCTCAAATTGATGAAAGTTGGTTATGGCATAAAAGACTATGTCATGTGGATTTTGATTGCATTGTAAAGATCAGTTCAACCAAGGTAGTAAGGGATTTACCTAAGATTGTGAAACCTCATAATCCAATATGTAAAGAATGTCAAATGGGAAAGCAAGTTAGAACAACATTTAAGAGCATTTCTAAGAAATCCAATAATATTCTTTATTTAATTCATATTGACTTATGTGGTCCAGCAAGAACAAGGAGTCTTCAAGGTGATAGATACTTTGTGCTAATAATTGATGATTATTCTAGAATGTGTTGGGTTACTTTTCTCAGGGAGAAATCAGAAGCTTTTGGGAGATTCAAGATACACAAGGCAATGGTAGAGAATGAAATTGGCAAGAAAATCAAATGTTTGAGATCTGATCAAGGAGGAGAATTTACATCTAGGGAATTTGATGCATACTGTGAAGAGGATGGAATCAAAAGACAACTATCAGCACCCCAAACACCCCAGCAGAATGGAGTTGTGGAAAGGAAGAACAGAACTATACTAGATGCAGCAAGTGTTGGCATTCTACACTCTAGTGAGAAATGATGGTATTGTCACTGATGGCAGCCTACTGGCAACCTTCAGGAAACCTTGTGGCATTCATCTAGTAAACCAACAGCAGGCACTAGCATAGGCAAACACTTCACCAACAGCGGCAACAATGCATACCGGCACCTCAGCTGACAGGAATAACCTTTTGTTTATTGTATTTAATTATAATTATCTTTTGTAAATCTGACATGGCATATTATAATAGACTCATATATGTATGAGATCTTGTAAATCATTTTAAGAGATGAGATGAAATAGGAATGAGTGAATAATAAGGAAGATATATGTGAATGCATAAGGCAGATTTTGTATAAGGTTTATGGTTATAGTATGAGCTTAAACCAGTACTGAACCTGGCATAATTGATGCTAATTTGAAGCAATACATTGTATTGGATTTTCATAATCCATTTTGTAAGTCAGTGAGACTTCTATTTTGTAGATTGAGCAGTGAGTTCTAGGTAGTTGGCCTTCCTGCATGTGCAGGCCCCTCATTGTAAGTAATATTTATTCATTGGCCAGTGAATGAGCATTGTGGGTCCCAAATCCCACCGAGGTTTTTCCCACACCGATTTTCCTCATTAAACATCTTGTGTTATGGTGTATTTTATATGTTGTCTTTATTGTTCCTATTTACTACATTAATTCTTATTTATCGGTACACTATTTTGGAATGCAAAATACTTAATAAGGTTAAATATTTTGTACACCGGTTAGATACTGATTCACCCCCCCCCCCCTCTTATTATCTTTAGGACTATCATTAATCCTAACAATTGGTATCAGAGCCTGGTCCTCTATTTTCAAAATCCTAACAGCTTGAGGAAGATTCTGCAATGGTATAGATAGAGAACTTAAGAAAGCAATTGAAAGGAGCTCTTGTAGACTATGATTCAGAGAAGTTGAAGAATATCAAACCTGAAGATGATCTGAGGACTACACAGGAATTCATTCAAGGACTTCAAGAGAATCTTACTATTGCTAGAAATAAAAGAAAAGAACTTCACGAGAAGATGCAGAATGACAATGATGAAAAGGAAACTCTTAATGAGCTTGTGAACAAATTGAGGCAAGAAAACATGACTATGAGGAATGAAATGCAAGATATGACTATGAGATTTTGTAAAGACATTGAAGACAGGAAGAAAAATGAAGATGACTTGACTAAGAGACTCAATGATGCTGGAAATGAAAAATTAAGACTCGGTCATGAAAATGATATGTTAAAGACAGATCTGATTCACATGCAACATGATAAAACTGGACTTATGAGACAAATGGGAATTCTGGAAAATGAGTTGGCTACTACAAATCAACATAAAGAGAAATTCAAGAAAATTTCAGAAGATCTTGATGATATGCTGAAAAGTCAGAAACCTAATGGAGATACTAATGGACTTGGATTTGAAGTTGGAGAAAGTTCTGATACTGCAAACAATCACGATCATAGTAAATCGGTAAGACAACCTAATGCTTAAAAATTTAATGGGAAATGCTTTAACTGTAACAAGTCTGATCATAGAGAAAATCACTGTAGATCTAGAAACAATCAGAACATTAATGCACCCACCGGTCAATGTTCCAAATGCAACAAAGTTGGTCATAATTCAGAAAACTGCAGAATGAATGTGAGTTGTTATGTTTGTGGAAGATTTGGGAACTTATCTAATCAATGCAAAACACAAACCGGCATAGGATATGGAAAGGCTATTCAGAAGAATACTATGACTTGTTATGCTTGTAACAAAATTGGACATATTGCAAAATTTTGTAGAAGCAAGACTTCACCAACAAACAATAAAGGACCCAGTTTGAAAGGCAAAGAAAAGGTTGACGAGGTAAAGAAAGAATTTTCAAAAAAATAGATTAGAAAGATGGATCAAAATGTTGATGAGACTATTTCTTCACCGGTAGAACAGAGTATTACTCCACCGGCAGGAAATTCCTCATCCAGCTTAGAAGTAACCCTTTGGGGGTATTACAGCAAGTTGAATATCATGTAGATTACTCTGGGTAGATGGTGAGAAGAAAGATTTCTTCTTTACCAGTAGATGTGTTAAGTTTTCACTTAACCGGCGAGCATTTATTGCGGTTTTTGAAAGAAATTTCATTAAAAATCATTGGTTTTCCCTCTTTTTTGATTCACCGAGCATTCAAACTAGTAGAGAGCATGAAATTTGAGTGAAAGCATTCAAGGTGAAGAAGTGAAGCGATTTCTTTCAAGTACTCAAACATTATTAGGCAGCTTAAGGTATTTTTCAAATGGCTTCCTCTTCTGCTCCTGAATTTATTGCAAACCCTACTATTGTGGAAATTGTAAAATGCCCTAGGCCCATTTTCAAAATTATTCCCGAGATAGCTAAGCAAGATGATTCCATAGGCGCATTTTCAAAAATTCCTAAAGGTGTAGCTTATGCTGAAGACCCTAGGATTTATATTCACTGCAATATTGAAGAATTGGGTTCTGAGGAAGTGTTAAAGATATTTAAAACCATAATTTGTGATGAAAATGGAAATGTCAAACCTGAACAAGATTATTGAGACTTTAGGTTTTGTGGAAATCTTGA
Source organism: Cryptomeria japonica (assembly GCF_030272615.1). NCBI lineage: Eukaryota > Viridiplantae > Streptophyta > Pinopsida > Cupressales > Cupressaceae > Cryptomeria > Cryptomeria japonica. Next base: position 83,046,696 of record NC_081410.1, on the reverse strand, counting down.
ACATCCCTGAATTTCCAAAGGAAGTAGTGAGAATTGTCCTAAGTAGGGCACATGGAGAATTTCTTTGGTTAGATAATGTCTGCAAATTCACCCTGCAAGCAATTAGGGCAGTGACAGGTTTACCCTCAACTGGCAGTAGACCATAAAAGACAAGGAAGGTACCTAACAACATGGTCATGATCTTAACCAGAGCAACATTTGATAGTAGATCTCTGAGAGTAAATGACATCAAGGATATCAATGTGAGATTCATAAGTATGATTTTAGGTTACAAGACTACACATGCAAATAGACTTAACTCAGTTTCTAGTCTTTGCATTAAAAGTGCTTATGATATGGTGAATAATAATGAAAAAATAGATGTGTGTGAATGACTGAAGGATGAACTAGTAGATAACTTGAAAAATATGAAAGGTGAAAAGAAAGCGACATTTCATTTTGGTAATCTTTTAGTATGCTTTATGTTGTATTTCTCAAAACAAATTCCCAGTATTGGACAAAAAGATTTTGGATATGACATACCGGTAGGCAAACAATTGCAAGAAGCTTTCACCGGCATGGGTACTTCCAGGAAAAACAATATAACTAAATATTTCAAATCCTTCCAAGCCAAAATGAAAACCAGAGAGAGACTACCACAAAGTATAGTAGATAAATATGATAAGGAAATGTGTTTTGTGATTAAGAAAGATGAAATATGGATGGAAGCAGTTCTTCCTAGAACTGTATGGGTAACTAAAATGGGGTATGAGGCTGATGTGAATATTATTGAGACTTATGCTAAAGCCTTGTTAGAAACACCTAGAAAACCAATAGAAAAAGTTTTTGGTAGTGCAGAAAGAATTGAGAGTGATGTACAAACAATGAAACAAAGAAAGAAAAGAGAAAAGTACATAAGGAGTGCATCAAAATAGGTAAAGGAAATAAAAGAAAATGTTATGAGCCTTACTGGAATAAAGGAAAGTGAACTAGAAGGATTGCAACTGGAGGCACATATTTCACCGGTTGGTACATCATCTGACAGTGAGATACTTGTTGAATTTAAGAGAGTTAATAGGAAGAGAAAACCCTCACCGATACCCTCTCCTCCACCCAAGAAAACAAGAACTCTTAGAAAGAAGCAACAAGTGATAAGACAACTAGCAAAGAATTTAACACCCAAGAAGAAACAGAAACAGGTTATACCACCTTCGGATAATTTGTGAATGAAATCACTGATGACGGTAACTTGGCAAATGTGAGCAAGTTGTATAACACAATCACTTATTCAAAAAAGGAAAGTGTTGAAATAGTATAATTCTACATCTGGACATATACAAGAAAGTGTTAATTGAAGTTGTAGATGACTTACCAAATGATCTATATAGAAGGTTAGATGCAAAGAGGATTGCAATAATGGAGTTAGACAAGAAACTTAAGGTTGAAAAACTTCTAGTTGTACATCCAGTTAACTCTAAAGAGGAGATTGATGAATTAATTTGTAAAGCTAACAGATCAGATTTTGCTAGTGGTCACTGGCAACTGAGCTTAATGGTTGGTAGAGTTAATGACATTGCAGAGGAAACAGCTGACAAATGGGATATCTTTTTTGTAGAAAAGAAAAAACAGGAAGAATTAAACCAACCCAAGAAAACATTTAAGGTTTATCAAAAGGATAAGGACAAAGGGAAAGGTAAAGTTGGTGGAATACCAAACATCAAAATAACTGACAACCTACCACCACCCTTGGATACTACATTGGTACATATTGATGATACACTGGCCATTGAAAATGTGGACATAACACATAATGATACTAACCCTAAATCAGAAATTCTATTCACCATGAATGTTGATACTCAGGAAGTGAACATTGTTGTGGACAAGGACAGCACAGAGGTACATAATGATATTGCTAGCAGTAGAAACATTGTTGAGCAACTAGTAGAAAATGTTGAGGTTGAAATACAAACAGAGCATACAGAGCAACCTTTGGACAGTGGAATGAATATTGGTAGTATAGATGCTGACACTGAGAAACTTACAAAGACAGAGAAACCAACAGAGATACCGACAACTGATAACACAGAGAAACCAACAGAGAAACCGACAGAGGCACAGGTACATACTGAGATAGTGAAACCAGTAATCACTGAGAAACCCAAACCATTACTAGCTGAAATGGAAACTCAGACTGATCCACCAGAGGTTGATACAAGCAAATTGGTTACTAATACTAGAAGCACTGAAATAATAAAGGAAGTTGGTCAGACATCCGGATTCAGACCTACTAATGTGACAGAAGTACTTCTGGACTCTATTAAAAAGATAACTGACTATAATTTATTGGCCTATAAGGAAATTGATGATACAATACCTATTCTTATGATGATTGCACCAAAATGTAATGTAGATCATGTAAAGGAATCTTTAGGTCAGTTAGACACATTGTCTAAATTTATTGTTGGAAATGTAATAACAGATGATAAAGTAAATGAGGATACATTCAAAGAGAAAATAGAAAAAGAAAAGGAAAAAATTTTTAAGGAGACGATAAAGAAGTGCACCGAACATATTAACACACTTTTACTAGCACTGAATACAACAATTTTGGAGTATAAGGAACTGTACAGAGAAACATGCAAGCCACATCTGTTGACCCAGGACATTGAAAAAGAAATAAGTAGAGTACAAAAGGAAATTGATGATATAGTTGATAACATTATTGGTTCATCCGAACCTATATCAGTTATTGAGCAAGAAATAGCAGGATTTGAGAAAAAGTTGGAGAAATTTGAGAAGGAAAAAGCAAGGATCAAGGCAAATGCCAGAGAACTTAAGTATAAACTTAGTCCTAAATTGGATAACTTTATCTCTCTGAGAAATGAGATCTCTAAGGCATTAATTCAATGAGAAAGATCACCCAAAGAGAATATGCATCATCTCACCGGCACGATCCAGTGAACTAAGGCAACCATGAATGATAGCAACAGATTCATGCAGAGTTTAAATTTGGTTTTGGCTGACATATTTCAGATTGTAACCAATCAGTTACAAACCTTAAGGTGAAATTTTACCTCGTTTGACTATTTTTGACAACCTTTGTCATTGATTTCAAAGGGGGAGTAGTGGACAGAGAAAAATGGATATTCAAAGGAGATCATCTGCTCAGGGGGAGCACATATTTTTGGTAAATTTTTGGACTTCACTTTTTGGAAATAGTTTTTGGATTTTTCTCATGAGTGTTGCCATCAATGTCAAAGGGGGAGATTGTTGGCATTATACACTCTAGTGAGAAATGATGGTGTTGTCATTGATGGAAACCTATTGGCAACCTACTGGCAACCTTCAGGAAACCTTGTGGCATTCATCTGGTAAACCACCGATAGGCACCGGCAGTGGCAACAATGCATATCGGCACCCCAGCCAACAGGAATAGACTTTTGTTTATTGTATTTAATTATAATTATCTTTTGTAAAGCTGACATGGCATATTGTAATAGACTCGTATATGTATGAGATCTTGTAAATCATTTTGAGAGATGAGATGAAATAGGAATGAGTGAATAATAAGGAAGATGTATGGGAATGCATAAGGCAGATTTTGTATAAGGTTTATGGTTATAGTATGAGCTTAAACCAATACTGAACATGGCATAGTTGATGCTGATTTGAAGCAATACATTGTATTGGATTTTTATAATCCATTTTGTAAGTCAGTGAGACTTCTATTTTGTAGATTGAGCAGTGAGCTCTAGGTAGTTGGCCTTCTTGCATGTGCAGGCCCCTCATTGTTGTTGGCATTATAACAGACAATAAGAGATTGTTGGCATTTCAATTAGGATATTGAGAAGGTTGTTGATGATTATGGATATAACTGATTAAGGATGTTTACTGTCTTAATACTATTATTTTGTCATTGATGTCAAGAAATTGATTTTCTAATTTAGTATGATGTTGCCATATCTTAAGAAGTATGATTTGATGAGTATAAAGATGTCAGTAAAAGACACAGAAAGAATGTGATGAATAAGGGGAGGATTAAGTTATTCAATGGGCAACTATTACCGAGATAGACAATGATGAGATCATGATGTTTAGATTGTTTTGATATCCTACATATGTTGTTTATTGTAAGGTTAATACTATACTATGTTACCGAGAAAAGGACCTAGTCGGTAAACCCTAAGGAACCTAGTCGGTAAACCCTAAGGTTATCGCTATCGGTTAATGAAGGCGGAATGTCTACCGAGTGAAGTTTAGCATTTATCGAGTTGCAACAAAATGCATTAAATGATTAAAAGTGTTATTTAATGAAGGAAGCTGATGAGTTGGAACTAATTAAATGATTGGTATGTCGTGCATGAAGTTTGTTAAAAAATCTATGGCAAAGGAAAATCGGTAGAAAGATCTACAGCGTAGATTGAACCGCAATACCTTAGCACAAGTTCCAAGAAATGTATGCAAGTTCCAAGGCGAGGTAAAACATTTTCAGATCGAAGGATACATTGAACGTGGTCAAGTTTAAAGATCTGATGGCTATGATTGAGCATGGGATATGTGATCAAGGAGATTAAGTGATTAGAAAATTGTTTATAAATAAGGAACTATTGATAAACAATGCATGCGAGCAAGTGTAAGCACAGGGATGCTACATAGTGATTACCGAGCATAGAAGCTTGAAGACCTGTTTGAATAGGTTTTTATTACTATTATTTTGTAAAGTGATAGAAAATCTCTTAACCGAGTGGACTTAACAGTCTTATTTGTAAAACCCTCTAGCAAGGTGACATTCTGATTGAGTGTTTGAAATCCTTTAACGAGGTCACTTCTAACAAGGTGAAGATCCTAACAGATCTGAGGGAAATCCCTTAACCGGGTCACATCTAGCAATGTGTTTGTAATCTTTAATAGGATTTGCTTTTAACCGAGCATACTCTAGAAGAATATATTTCTTAGTGGGTCCAAAATCCCACAGTGGTTTTCCCTATTTCAGTTTCCACGTTAAATCTGGTGTTATGAGTGTTATGATGTTTATATGCTTTTGAGTTTGCATGTTTAGCAGTTTTGGTTATATTACTGAAGTATATGTTACCGAGGTTGAATCTGTTATTTTTATGGAAGATTAAGTTTGTATGATTCAACCCCCCCCCCCCCACTCTCATCCTACTAGCTTGGCATTTGTACTTACATTAAGTGTCAGAGCTTTGGACTCTGGAAGAAAAAGTTTAAAGGTACTTGAGGCAAAGATCTAAAGATGTATGAGAGGGATGCACCGAAGCTGAACAAGTCAAGTTTCTCTACATGGAAGAAAAGGATGAAGCTACACCTATCAGGAGTTGGAGAATACGTTGTATATTATCTTGAGAATGATTTCATTACACCTAGCACCTATCCATTGACAATGGAAGAGATAAAGGCAAAGCAAGAACATGTTCAAGCAATGATTGAAATAACATTTGCATTGACCGACTCAAAGTTTAATGATCTAGAACACTGCAATGATGCCAAGGCAATGTGGGACAAGCTCATAACTATGTATGGCGGTGATGAACATGTTCAAAGAGAAAAAGTGGATAATCTAAATGAAGGTGAGAACATAACCCAGTACAGTAGAAGAGCAAAAGTGGATAGTCTGAATGAAGGACAACTTGAATCTATGAGGATGAATGAAGGTGAGAACATAACCCAGTATAGTACAAGACTAAAGGACATTGTCAATCAAATCAAAGGAGTAGGAGGAACCATTGAAGAAAAGGATGTCACAACTAAGTTATTGAGAACCCTTCTACCTGCTTATGTAATCAATGAATTGAGGTCTATACCCAATATGCCAGTTTCTTTGGATGCTACTATTGGTAAGCTACATGCATTTGAGTTAAGTAATTTTGATAATAGTGGGTCTTCGGTAAATAAAGTTGAATCTAAATTTAGTTCTTTTCATCTTGATGAATCTGATGATTACAATGATAGAAAGTATAAGTATTCTGAAGGGAATCATAGTGGAGCAAGTGAAAGATTTCATAAGAACATGGAAGAAGTACACAAACTGTATGAGGAAATCAAAAAGCAAGAAGAGTTTGAAGCACTATTAGCCAGAAGGTTACCAAGAGGCAAAGGTAAGTATAAAGGAAAGCTACCTTTGAAATGTTTCAATTGTGATAAGATAGGACATATGGCTTCTAACTATCCTGACAAAGATTCTACTGAAAAGAGAGATTACCAAGATGACAAACAGAAAAATAATCATTATAAAGGACACCAAGACTTTAGAAGAAGAGATAGAAAGTCATGCCTAATAGCTAATGAGGAATCCAATGATGATAAATCAGATGAAACTGATACAGAGGAAGTAGTTTATGTCGCTATCAAAGATGGATCAGATGAAGAAAGGTATGAAGAAAAAGCCCTAATATCTCACATATATACTAATGATTCATGGATCATAGATAGTGGATGCTCACATCACATGATAGGTGATAAACACAAGTTTGTTATGTTAGAAGATTATGATGGAGGTTATGTAATATTTGGTAATGATACACCATGTCTGGTAAAAGGTAAAGGACCCATAACACTTCTTGACAATGCTAAATGTAATGATGTTTATTGGGTTGAAGGATTGAAATACAATTTGTTGAGTGTAGCAAAGCTAAACAACACAGGTTACCGAATAGAATTTCAGAAAGGAATTGTCAAAGTTCATGACAAGCATGGAAAGTTAGCTGCTATCAGGACACAAACAAAAGGTAACACATTTCACCTTGACTCAACTCGGAACAAGTGTCTGTATGCAAAGATAGATGATACCTAGTTATGGCATAAAAGGTTTTGTCATGTAAATTTTGATAATCTGATCAAAATAAGTAATAAGCACTGAGTAAGAGGTCTACCGAGTTTGGAAAAACCTAAGAATGCTATGTGCCAAGGATGCCAGATGGGTAAAATGACAAGATAAAGATTTACAAGTAAGTCCTACACTTCTAAGGGAATTTTAGATCTTGTGCACACTGATCTTGGTCCTATGAAAATTCAAAGTTATTATGGAGATAAATATTTCATATTATTTGTGGATGATTATTCAAGGATGATGTCAGTTATGTTTTTAAAAGAAAAGTCAAAAGCTTTTCAAATGTTTAAATGGTACAAGGCAAGAGTTGAAAATGAAACAGGAAGACAACTGAAATGTCTTAGATCAGATAGAGGAGGAGAGTTTACCTCTGATGAATTTAACTTATTTGCAATGATCATGGTATAAAAAGACAAGTCTCTGCACCAATAACTCCACTGCAAAATGGGATAGCTGAGAGAAGAAACGGATCTATTGTTGATTGTGCCAGAACCTTGATGATTGAAAAGAAAGTGCCACAAACATTTTGGAGAGAAGCAATAAGCACAGCAGTTTACACCCTAAACCAAGTACGACTGAAGAAAGGAACTTTGAAGACACCATATGAAATCTGGTATGACAAGAAACCTAATGTAAGTTACTTCAAAATCTTTGGAAGTAGATGCTATGTACACAAAGATGATAGAAATGGAAAGTTTGATCAAAAAAGTGAAGAAGGAACATTTCTTGGTTATTCTTCTAGAAGTAAATAATTTAAATGTCTGATCAAATCATCTAACAAAATAGTAGAAAGTGCAAATGTGAAAATAGATGAATTTGCAGAAAGAAATGATGAAGGAAACTCTATGGAACCAGAAGATTATGAAGAATTTGTCTATGTTCAACCGACAAGTCCTACCGAGAGAGTTACTGAAGAAAATGAAGATAAAGTCCAGTTACCGAGTGATCATACAGAGCCTACTGAGATTGTATTAGCCAAGTATGTCAGAAGGAATCATGCATCAAGTCAAATTATAGGAGATAAAGATGATCCAGTGATGATAAGGAACAAACTGAGACAGAACACATGTCTGATATCTGAATTTGAACCAAGAATAGTGAAAGAGGCATTTAATAGTGAAGATTGGACAAATTCTATGACAGAAGAGATTGATCAAATCAATAAGAATGACACATGGACACTGGTCCCAAGATCGAAGGACAAAAATGTAATCGGTACAAAGTTTTTTTTCAGAAACAAGCTGAATGAAAAAGGTGAGGTCATTCTAAATAAAGCAAGACTAGTTTGCAAAGGATATGCTCAAGAATAGGGAATTGATTATGGTGAGAATTTTGCACCTGTGGAAAGACTTGAAGGAGTAAGAACATTGTTGGCATACGTTGCTTTCAAAAATTTCAAGGTATATCAAATGGATGTCAAATCTGCATTTCTGAATGATATATTAGAAGAAGAAGTTTTTCTTGAACAACTTGAAGGATTTGTTGAAGACAAGAATAAAGATCAGGTATGTAAATTGAACAAAGCTTTATATGGTCTGAAACAAGCACCTAGAGCATGGTATGAAAGATTGCACTCTTATTTAATCAAGATTGGTTTTATAAAGACAAGTGAAAACAGCAATATGTACATGAAGAATGATGAAACTAGAATACTAATCTCAGCCATATTTGTTGATGATATTATCTTTTGTGGAAATGACTCTTTATGCAAGAACTTTGGAAATGAAATGACCAAAGAATTTGAGATGTCATTAATCGGTGAGATAAAGTATTTTATAGGTTTACAGATACTACAAATGAAAGATGAGATTTTCATTACTCAATCCAAGTACAAAAAGGAAATCTTGAAGAAATTTGGAATGGAGGATTCAAAACCAGTAAGTACTCCTATGACTACCAACTATAAATTATCAAAGAATGATGAATCTACATCTGTTGATGAGACACTTTACCGATCTATGATTGGAAAGCTACAATATGTTGTTCACAGCAAATCAGACATAGCACATGCAGTAGGTATAGTTGCAAGATTTTCTGTAGATCCCAAGGAAACACACATGACAGCAATCAAGAGATTTTTCAGATACTTGAAAGGCACTGAAGATTATAGCTTAGTATATAACAAGAGAAATGACTTTGATTTAAAAGTTTATACTGATGCTAATTGGGCAGGCAACATTGATGACAGAAAAAGCACAAGTGGAGGAGCTTTCTTTTTAGGAGAAAGACTAGTGAGTTGGCTTAGCAAGAAACAAGGATGTGTTTCACAGTCAACAACAGAAGCTGAATATGTTTCTACAACATTGAATTGTACCAATATAGCATGGATCAAACAACTGTTGGAAGGTATAAATGAGAAAGTTACCAAGCCAGTAACTATATTCTGTGACAATACTAGTGCCATTAACATTTCAAAGAATCATGTTATGCACTCTAAGACAAAGCACATCTCTATCAAATATCATTATCTTAGAGAAGAAGCTCAAGAGAAGAAAGTGGTGTTGGAATATGTAAGCACAAAGGAACAAATAGCAGATATCTTCACCAAGCCACTGCCAAGGGACACTTTTGAGTATCTAAAAAGCAAGTTAGGGGTCCTACCCTTATCTTCTAATCACTGACAGAGTTTGGTGAAAGCATCAATTTGATGAATCTATAGAATATTATGTGTGGATTGATGCTTATTTAACCACTTTAGGATGTTTTCTAAAGGTGTGTAGGAAACAAATACAGGGAATAGGAATTGAAGACATAATGCTCTGACCGAGACTAAGTTGACACATAGCAGCAAGGAATTCACTTCTCAGCGGAAGAAATCATGTTTTAGTTCTTTACTTTTTGGCATTGTTGTCAAAGGCGGAGAAGACTATTGTATGGGGGAGAAGTTTGATGATAGGGGGAGAGCATTTTAGAATCTCACAGCAATCTGAATCAATTAGGTCAAATCAATTGGTTTTGCCATCAATGCCAAAGGGGGAGATTGTTGGCATTTCAATTAGGATATTGAGAAGGTTTTTGATGATTATAGATATAACTGATTAAGGATGTTTACTGTCTTAAAATTATTATTTTGTCATTGATGTCAAGAAATTGATTTTCTAATTCAGTATGATGTTACCATTTCTTAAGAAGTATGATTTGATGAGTATAAAGATGTCGGTAAAAGACACAGAAAGAATGTGATGAATAAGGGGAGGATTAACTTATTCAATGGGAAACTATTACCGAGTTAGACAATGATGATATCATGATGTTTAGATTGTTTTGATATCCTACATACGTTGTTGATTGTAAGGTTAATACTATACTATGTTACTAAGCAAAGAACCTAGTCGGTAAACCCCAAGGAACCTAGTCGGTAAACGCTAAGGTTATCACTATCGGTTAATGAAGGCGGTATGTCTACCGAGTGAAGTTTACTATTTACCGAGTTGCAACTGAGCTGTAACAAAATGCATTAAATAATTAAAAGCGTTATTTAACAAAGGAAGCTGATGAGCTGGAACTGATTAAATGATTGGTATGTCGTGCATGAAGTTTGTTAAAGAATCTATGGCAAAGGAAAATTGGCAGAAAGATCTACAGTGCAGATTGAACCGCAATACCTTAGCACAAGTTCCAAGAAATGTATGCAAGTTCCAAGGTGAGGTAAAACATTTTCAGATTGAAGGATACATTGAACCTAGTCAAGTTTAAAGATCTGATGGCTATGATTGAGCATGGGATATGTGATCAAGGAGATTAAGCGGTTAGCAAATTGTTTATAAATAAGGAACTATTGATAAACAATGTATGCTGGCAAGTGTAAGCATACGGATGCTACATAGTGATTACCGAGCATAGAAGCTTGAAGACCTATTTGAATAATGGAGTAGAAAGCCCAGCTGAGGGACAAGATAAGTCCTATGACTAGATTGTATTGAGCAAATAAAAATCTTCTTTAGCATTTTAGATGTGAAGTTGCAGATAGATTTTTATTACTGTCATTTTGTAAAGTGACAGAAAATCTCTTAACTGATTGGACTTAATAGTCTTATTTGTAAAACCCTCTAGCAAGGTGACATTCTGATTGAGTGTTTGAAATCCTTTAACAAGGTCACTTCTAACAAGGTGAAGATCTTAACAGATCTGAGGGAAATCCCTTAACTGGGTCACATCTAGCAATGTGTTTGTAATCTTTAACAGGATTTGCTTTTAACCGAGCATACTCTAGAAGAGTATATTTCTTAGTGGGTCCAAAATCCCATAGTGGTTTCTCCCTATTTGGGTTTCCATGTTAAATCTGGTGTTATGAGTGTTATGATGTTTATATGCTTATGAGTTTGCATGTTTAGCAGTTTTGGTTATATTACTGAAGTATATGTTACCGAGGTTGAATCTGTTGTTTTTATGGAAGATTAAGTTTGTATGATTCAAACCCCCCTCTCATCCTGTTAGCTTGGCATCTGTACTTACATTAAGTATCATAACTATTAATTGTAAGTAATATTTATTCATTGGCCAGTGAGTGAATATTGTGGGTCACAAATCCCACTGAGGTTTTTCCCACATCGGGTTTCCTCGTTAAACATCTTGTGTTATGGGGTTTTTCTATGTTGTCTTTATTGTTCTTGTTTACTGCATTAATTCTTATTTACCGGTACACTATTTTGGAATGCAAAATACTTAATAAGGTTAAATATTATGTACACCAGTTAGATATTGATTCACCCCCCCCCCCTCTCAGTATCTTTGGGATTATCATTAAGCCTAGCAGCAAGAACCATGATAATGGAAGAAAATCTACCTCATATGTACTGGACAGAAGCAATGAATACAGTAGTTTATACTTTCAATAGAGTTCACATCAAAGGTGAAACCTATAAGACCCCTTAGGAACTATGGTTCGGTCATATTCCTACTCTTAAATAGTTTAAAATATTTGGAAGCAAATGCTATATTAGGAGTGATGAGTCTATTGGTTGATCCTAGAAGTTATGAAGGAATATTTCTTGGTTATTCAACTACAAGAAAGGCATATAGATGTTATAATAAAAGACTCCAGAAAATCATTGAAAGTACTAATGTGAAGATAGATGAACATTTTAGAGGAGAATCAAGATCTATAGGTTTTGAACCGGTAGTAGAAATGATTATAAATGAACCGGAATAGATTCCACCGGAACATGATGAAGAACTAGTCACACCGGTATCATCAGAAAACTCAACTGTGACTGAAGAACAACAACCTGTAAGTGGAAATCAAAATAAACCCCCAAGTATGTAAGATTGAATCATTCTAGAAAATCAGATAATTAGAAATAAAAATCAAGGTGTTATGACAAGAGGAAGATTAGAAAATGAAGAGGTATGTTTAATTTCTCAAGTTGAACTAGCATCAGTTGTTTAAGCATGTCAAGATAAACATTGGATAAAAGCAATGGAAGATGAATTAGAACATATTGAAAATAATAATACTTGGACATTAGTTCCCCGACCCAAAGACAAAAATGTAATTGGAACTAAATGGGTATTTAGAAATAAACTTAATGAAGATGGTGAAAAAATCATAAACAAAGCAAGATTAGTTTGTAAAGTTTATTCTCAGAAAGAAGGAATTGATTATAATGAAACCTTTGCACTAGTAGCCAAAATTGAAGCAGTAAGACTGTTTCTTGCATTTGCAGCTCACAAAAACTATAAGGTTTATTAGATGGATGTAAAATGTGCATTTTTTGAATGGAGATCTTGAAGAAGAAGTTTACATTGAGATGTCTGATGGATTTTCATTAACAAATAAGGATATGGTTTTCAGGTTAAGGAAAGCTTTATATGGATTAAAGCAAGCTCCCAGGGCTTTGTATGCTAGACTGGATAAATATCTTATAAAACTTGGATACACAAAAGGTAATGCTGACAATAATTTGTATTATAAAATCACCAATGATGACATTTTGGTTATTGAATTATTTGTGGATGATATCATTTTTGGAGGAGAAGAAGGGTTATGTAAAGACTTTGCTAACAAGATGCAGGAAGAATTTGAAATGTCCATGATTGGAGAGATAAAAAAAAAAATTTAGGTTTGCAGATTTCTCAAACAGATAAAGGTATATCATATGTCAAACAAAATACTTGAAGGAACTCTTGAAGAAATTTGGAATGGAAAACTTCAAACCGGTAAGCACTCTTATGACTACAACTGATAAATTGACATTAAAGGATGATTCAGCTCCTCTAAATCTGACAAGGTACAAATCTATGATTGGAGGATTATTGTATTTAACACAAACCAGACCTGATATAATGAATGTAGTGTGTATTGTTTCAATATTTCAAAGCAATCCTAAAGAAAATCATGAAAACTACAATAAAAAGGATTTTCCGGTACCTACAAGGAACAACAAATCTTGGTTTATGGTATCCTAAGGATGACAATATTGAGTTATGTGCATATGATGCAAATTGGGTAGGAGATGTGGATGACAGAAAGAGTACCACTGGCGATGAATTCTTTCTTGGCAGAAGATTAATTTCATGGATCAGCAAGAAGTAGACTTTTACATTATTATCTATAGCAGAAGCAAAATATGTTGCAGCAACAACTAATTGCACTCAGGTATTATGGATCAAGCAAATGTTGAAGGATATCAAGGTAAAATACAAAGAACCGGTAATTATTTATTGGGATAATTCAACAGCAATAGATATATCAAAGAATCCAGTATTTCACTCTAAAACAAAGCATGTTTCTATTAAGTATAATTTTCTAAAAGAAAATGTTGAAGCAAATGAGGTGAGATTGGTTTATGTGAATACTAAAGAGCAAATTGCAGATATTTTTACAAAGCCTTTGTCTAAGGAAACATTTGAATATCTCAGAGAGAAGATTGGGGCAATCACCCCATTGGCAAAGACTTGAATGATGAAGATTGGCATCAAACCGATAGGGACTAATAGATGAAGGATAGCTACTTCTCAGGGGGAGTAGTTAGTTGTATGTTATGTTTTGACTTTGATTCTTGACTACTTTGGCATTTGATGTCAAAGGGGGGGAGATGTCTATGGAAAAACATTGTACTTAGAGAGATGTATTTTGGTTTTGGTTATATTGTTTTTGTTTATGGTACAGAACTTTGTATTGATCTATTCTGGGAGATTGTTGGTATTTGGGATTTTGTTTTTGGCACTTAGATGTTTTTCAGTCTAGTGTTTCCATCAATGTCAAAGGGGGAGATTGTTGGTATTATGGATGACTTTGTCATGTGTTGCATTGGTTTTATCATTGATGTCAACACTTATCTTTCTAGAGGTCTACATTGTTGATTTGGCACTCTGGTTATATTGGTTTGTTGTTGAACCGGCACATTGTGGTCCCAGTAAGGATATTGGCTTATGCACAGTCATCAGTATATGTTTCACCAGCAGCTTATATGTTTCATCAACAACTTATATGTTTCATTGGCAAATCAGGAAGTTGATGATGACTTGTTATCATCTGGAGATCATTTGGTTATGTCGAAGACATGGATTGGATGTTTGCATTTGGAATTTTGTATATTGGACTAATTGGGTTCACATATTTGCCTTAATCAGTAGATAGGTCTAGGTTATGGACTGGTACAAGATATCATGTTCTAGATCAGCACGACACGTTTTGGAAATGGTTTATTGATTGTATAATGTGTAAATGTGTTGAGGCTGACATATTGTATTGCATCAAGACTTATTTTGTAAATGTAATATCTTTAGGGAGCCGACCTAATCATGAGGTCTTAGGTTTTGTATAAATAATTGTAAGATGTATGAATGTATGTGTGAGTGTGTGTATGTACAAATATTGAAGATCATTGTGAAGAGCGAAAATAAGTAGATCCTTGTGCAAATCACGTAGATATTATCTGAAGGTTGAAGGAAAAGTTATGAAGGTGTTTGGCACTCATGGTCAGAGCTTAAACCGGTACTAAATCCAGCATTGTAGATTCTATACTGAAGCAGTACATTTTTATTTGATTTAACCATCCAATTGTAGTTAGTGGGACTCCTATTTTGTGATTGAGCGGTGAGCTCTAGGCGGTTGGCCTTTCTGCATGTGCAGACCCCATTATTGTATTCACTTACTATCTGTAGTAGTTTCATCTGATTGTGGGTAAGGTTTCCTAGCATGGTTTTTCGCCTTACAGGGTTTCGACGTCAAAATATTTATGTCATGTGTTGTGGATGTGTTTTGCTTTCTGTTTCATGCATTAAGTTGTACTAGAATTGCTATAACTGTTAATCTGTTTTACCGGCACTTAGTTGCTTAACTGCTAAATCCACTTTGATATGTTATGTTAACCGGCAGCAATCTAAAATATGTTTTACTTATGTCAGTAAAGAATTTGGATGTTTTGGTTAAAAGGTTTTAAGATTTTCGGAGCTGTTTTACTGTTATTTTGTTATAACAATCAACCGGTTTAACTTATCAGTATTATTGCATTTGAAGATCAGCATTTAAACTAGACAGTTTAAAGTTTGCACTGAGAGGTTGTTTTTGAGAATGGTGAAAGTTTATGTCAGTTTTCTATCTATTGATTTGCCCCTCCCTCTTAGTAATTTACTGGATCCTTATTATTTCATCATACCATTAGATCCTATGGCATCTAACAGTTCAAGTTCATCTATTGTTGTTTTCCAAAGAGAAATTCCTAGGCTTGATGGAAAAAATTATAGGGTATGGAAGATTCGGATGGAGACTCATCTGAGATAACTTGGCAAGGAGATTTTGGAGATCACTGAGAATGGATATAAACCTCATAATCTGGTATCTGGAAATCCTCCTCTGATGGGCTTGGATAAGGACATGGCAAATGATTGTAGAGCTAGAGAAGCCCTTTTGTGTGCACTTTCTGGCAAGAAAATTATGGGACTAACTGACAAATCTACTGCCAAGTCTATATGGGATAAATTGGAGACTCTGAATGAAAGTGACCCTAATGTTAAAATTGTTAAACTTGATGGTTACCGAGTAAGGTATGAGAACTTGAAGATGGAAGAAGAATAAAGGATTATTACTTTTATGGAGAGAGTTAATGAAATTTTTATGATAATTCAATGTTGTGGTGGATCTCTCAGTGAAGATGAAATAGTTTCTAAATTACTGAGAGCTTTTCCACTAGCTTATAAGATGAAGGCTATTGTAATTAATGAGCTGAGAACTATGGCAAACACCTATGTTAATAGGGATACCTTGGTTGGGAAGTTATCTACTTTTGAGCTTGAGGAATTCGGACCTTCTAGAGCTGTAAAATTTGAACCTGCTTTCCATGCATCTACATCATCTACCGGCAAGAGTGACTGGAAAGATTTATATGCAAAGGAACTAGAGGATATGAAGAAATAAGATGATGAGTTTGAGCAACTTGAAGCCTTGTTTGCTAGAAGAGTACCTAAAGGACCGGTAGGAAGTAAGTATGAAGGAAAAACACCTTTTAAATGTTTTGCATGTAATAAGATAGGTCATTTTCCATCTAGATGTCCTGAAAGGAATTCAAGATTTGAAGAAAGAGCTAGAAGATCTTTTAGGCCTAACCAAGATTATCAGAACAAGCATAAGTACAGGAAAAACAAAGACAAATCATGCTACTTTGTTAATGAGGAAGGTGTAACTAAATCTGATGATGAACTGACACAAGATTCAGCTAGTGGATCCGGCAATGGAAAGGAATGGGTATTTTTGGTTATCAAGGAAAATAATCTGGTACCTGGAGAGAAGGCCCTTGCTACTAAAATTGAAGACAAGGATGAATGGGTAATAGGCAGTGGATGTTCACATCATATGACTAGAGATAAAAGGAAATTCTTATCTTTGCAAGAATTTGATTGTGGCCTGGTTAGATTTGGAGATGACAAAGCATGCATAATTAAGGGAAGAGGAACAATATCATTGGATGGTAAGCATAACACTGATAATGTTTATTATGTTAAACGTTTAAGGCATAATCTTTTGAGTGTAGGATAGTTTGTGGATAAGGGATGTCATTTACAGTTCAAGGATGGAAAATACAAGATTATCAACAGACCTAGATTGGAGATTGCAACCGATACATAGACTAAAGGTAATATCTTTCATTTGAACTTTGGTTAGAAGACATGTTTGATTGCACAAATTTATGAGAGTTGGCTATGGTATAAGAGGTTGTGCCATGTGAATTTTGATTGCATTGTGAAGATCAGTTCTACTAAGGTAGTTAGAGATATACCTAAGATTGTAAAGCCCTATAATCTGGTATGTAAGGAATGTCAAATGGGAAAGCAAGTCAGAACATCTTTTAAGAGTATACAAGACAAATCTAATGATGTTCTTGATCTTAATCATACTAATTTGTGTCGTCCTTCTAGAATCAAAATTTTTTAGGGTGATAGATATTTCATGCTAATCATTGATGACTATTCAAGAATGATGTGGGTTACTTTTCTAAGGGAGAAGTCTGAAGCATTTCAGAAGTTTAAAATCTTCAAAGCTAAAGTTGAGATAGAGAAATGATTGAATATTAAATTCTTAAGGTCAGATCAGGGTGGATAATTCACATTCGATGAATTTAACAGCTATTGTGAGAAGAATGGGATAAGGATACAATTGTCTGCACCCGAGACACCTCAGTAGAATGGAGTTGTGGAAAGGAAGAACAGGGCTATCTTGGATGCAGCTAGAACTATTATGATGGAAGCTAATCTTCCTTATGTATACTAGAGAGAAGTTGTAAGCTCGGCGGTATACACATTCAACAGCGTTCATATCAAAGGAGATACCAGTAAGACACTTTATGAGTTATGGTTTGGCCATATACCAACAATTAAGTATTTCACAATCTTTGGTAGTAAATGCTATATCAAAAGAGATGATTTCATTGGAAAGTTTGATCCTAGATGTGATGGAGGATTATTTCTTGCTTATTCTAATGAAAGCAAAGCATATAGATGTTACAACAAAAAATTACAAAGAATTGTGGAGAGCACTAATGTCAAGGTGGATGAGCAGAACAAAAGTCAAATCAGAACTTATGAGAGAGAACTAGTAGTGGAAATGATCATAATTAAACTGGTAGCACTTACACCAGAACAAAATGTTCAACCAGTTACTCCAGTAGTATCAGAAAATTTGACAGTAACTAAAGATCAAGATAGAGGAATAGAAAATCAGAAGACTCCTAGGTATGTAAAGTTGAATCATTCAGAAGATCATACCATTGGAGACAAAAACAAAGGAGTGATGACAAGAAGAAGGTTGGAAGCTAATGAGGTATGTTTAATTTCTCAAGTTGAACTGGCATCAATAATTGAAGCTTGTAAAGATGAATGTTGGATGAAAGCTATGGAAGAAGAATTAGATCAGATAGAAAAGAATAATATATGGACTTTAGTTCCCCAGCCTAAAAATAAGAATGTTATTGGAACTAAATGGGTATTTAGGAATAAATTGAATGAAGATGGTCAAGTTGTGAGGAATAAAGTTAGATTGGTTTGTAAAGGATATTCTCATAAGGAAGGAATGGATTATGACGAAACCTTTGAATCAGTAGCTAGGATTGAAGTTGTGAGATTATTTCTTGCTTCTGCAGCACATAATAACTACAAGGTTTATCAGATGAATGTCAAGTGTGTATTTTTGAATGGAGATCTTGAAGAGGAAGTTTATATTGAGAAACTTGATGGATTTTCACTTTCAGGTGACAAAAACATGGTTTGCAGGTTAAAGAAAGCTTTATATGGATTGAAACAAGCCCCTAGAGCATGGTATGCAAGACTGGATAAATATCTTTTGAAGCTTGATTTCACTAAAGGTAATGCTAACAGTAATTTATATTATAAGATCACTGATGATGACATATTGATTATTGAAGTCATTGTTGATGATATCATTTTTGGAGGTGAAGGTAAGTTGTGTATGGAATTCTCTAACAATATGAAGAATGAATTTCAGATGTCTATGATTGGGAAGATGAAATTTTTCTTAGCTTTTCTAGATTACTCAGACTGACAATGGTATTTTCATCTATAAAACTAAGTATGCTAGGGAGTTGTTAAAGAAATTTGGTATGGAAAATTCTAAACCGGTTAGAACACCTATGGTTACTAGTGATTAATTGACAAAGAAAGATACATATACACCAGTAAATCCTACAAGGTACAAGTCTATGATTGGAGGTTTGTTATATTTGACTCAAACTAGAATGGATATAATGAATGTAGTTTGTATTGTATCAAGATATCAGAGTGATCCTAGAGAAAATCATGAGAGTGCGGTGAAAATAATTTTTAGGTATTTGCAGGGAACAAGTGAATATGGTTTGTGGTATCCTAAAAATAATGACTTTACATTATGTGTGTATACAGATGCAGATTGGGTTGGAGATGCTGATGACCGGAAGAGCACATCTAGTGGAGTTTTCTTTCTTGGAAAGAAACTTGTTTCATGGATCAGAAAGAAATAGTCATGTACTTCTTTATCTACTACTAAAGTTGAGTATGTTGTTGTTGCTACTAACTGTAGACAAGTTCTATGGATGAAGCAAATGTTGAAGGATATGAAGGTGGATTGTAATGAACCGGTAGTTATTCACTGTGATAACTCTTATGCTATTGACATATCAAAGAATCCGATATTTCAAACTAAGATAAAGCACATATCTATCAAGTATAAATTTTTGAAGGAGAAGGTGGAAGCAAATGAAGTCAGACTAGTTTATGTGAACACTAAAAAGTAAATTACAGACATCTTCACTAAACCTTTGCCTAAAGAATTATTTGAGTACTTCAGAGACATATTGGGGGTTTTTTCCCCTCTGGTAGAGACCTAAGTGATGTTGATTGGCATCAATCTGGTATGCATTATCAGAGCAATTACTCATTCTGGATTGATATGGTGGTGCTACTACTCAAGGGAAGTAGTCAGCTGTAAGAATCAAAGGATTTATGATTTTTTTTTATGTTTATGTCAGATTTATGGCATTGATGTCAAAGGGGGAGAGATATATGTAAAAAATAGAGCTTAATAGAATATCATTCAAAGGGGGAGAGATCAGAGCTTAAAAAATATATATTCATTACGGGAGTTTGGTTTAGAGCTTCATTTCTATATCATCTTGTGGGAGATTGTTGGTTGTCTTCCGTAGGGGGAGACTTATTTGGCATTTCTTGGCACTTGGATGTTTTTCACATCTAGTGTTGCCATCAATGCCAAAGGGGGAGATTTTTGGCCATTTCAAGGAATTTATTATGTGTTCCATTGATGTTTTGTCATTGATGGCAACACTGGTTGTTTTGGTTGTATACTAGTTTCCGATTAGTTCCGGTAGAGTGGTTAGATTATGATATTGATCTAGTATGCCCTGGTATGCATTGGTTTGTGAATTGATTTGGATCTATCATTCATACTATTCAAATGTGTATCATAATCAGTTGGTTCGGGATATGATGGCTCGGATGCTATCATTTGTTCTAGTAAGCCTTTTGGTCACTAGTAAGGGTTTTATCGGTAGAGCTTTGTTGAAGATCTTTTGATGCACATGATAAGTGGTGTTGGTGCAGCTTCTAGATGGCTTTTGGGATATTGTTGGTTATCTTGTTTGTGTTCTAGTTCAATGGTGGTGTTGGATTTGGTTTATGGCAACCTATTTTGAGTCTGGTATTGTAGTGTCAAAAAATTGTGCCTCCTATAATTTTAACCACATTTGAGGTCCTCACCTTGGTGACGACATCCTCCTTCCCAGCCGAGACCCCTTTTCTGAACCTTCACCCTTGGGTTCTTCCTTGCTCAAGACCTATTCCTGCCTCTAGACCCTGTCCGGACCCCAAAGTAGGGCAAGACAAGGGTGTGGCGCTCATGTCCCCACCTCTAGGGTGGTCCTATGATGGGTTTACCCAATCTTCTATGCGTAATCCAACTTCGGGGTTTGCATTTCCTCTTTGTCAGTCTTCAGTGATTGAAAATTAATCCTTGAGGCATGTATAAAAGGAGATTCAATTCCCTCATTTGAAAAAATTAAAGTTGATCATAAGCAAGCATAGGCGAAGATATACATCATCAAGCATTCAAGCATTCAAGTCTTCTTTATTCATCCATTGAAGCAATATTACAACATTCATTTGCAAGTATGTGTGTGTTAGGGTTTTGTCATGTTACATGTCATTTCATGCAACACTTGTGATTACATTCAAGAAGCAAAGCAATCATCATCAACAAATTGCAAATCTATAAGATATACATTTTCATTGTTTAAATTCAAGCATTTGCAATTAATTTCTTTCAAGGTTGATTCCTCAACCAGGGTTTGACTAAGGCAAACCCCTATCCACAACTCTTCTTCCCCTCTTTTTTGTGTGTAGGTTGCAGGTGTGCAGTTGTAATTGTAGGTTTGGGCTTCATTTGTAGAGACAGAAGAAACCTTTTTGTTTCACGGATTTTGTGGAGGACCATGTACACTGTCGCCACAGTCCTGACGAATTTTCACCAAATTTGTAGGATAGATCTATATTAGTCTAATCATCTTAGATCCAAAGTTACAGTGTGATCCCGAACCGATAGCTCCTCATTTCACTCAATTTCTCTTTTTGTTCTACATAGTCAACAAGTCAACTTTCCTATTTACAAAAGAGGGCAAATCACACTTCAACCCTTGCAATCCACTTGGAATTCACATCCTTATTTCCCTTGGATTTTGATCTAGTTAATCCAAGCCCCTCTCTTGAATGTAAAGTTCCTCAAAGCGAAAATCATCCTAGTGACTTACTTTCTCTCTCCTAGGTGGGGAGTCACTAGGGTTCAATTTTGCACTTTACATTTTGGTGAACTCGACATCTTACACATTCATTCTGATTTCTCATTATTAGATCTGATTAATTGCTATTTCAATTTCAAATTTTCATTTCCAAGTTTGATCTATTTGCAAATTTTAAAGGTTAATGGCATAAAAACCCTAATTTTTCATTTTGAGAAAATTAAGCTTGTGAAGTGTAAAATTTTAATTACTTGTTTCAGATCTGATTTCTATTTCAAAATTGAAATTCAAATTTGTCTCTTTATTTTGAAAATTCAATCATTAAATCATAAAACCCTAATTTTTAAGATTCTTCTATTTTCGACCTTTAACTGCAAGTTTGACTGCTCTAGACATCTCTGAATTGGTTGTTTTTTTGGATTTCACATTAAAATCATAATCTCTATCATCCCTGAAAAATTTCAAAAAAACTTGGTCAGACCATGTACACTTTCGCCAAGATCCTCGAGTTTTTTCCCAAAATTTTGGGAGATAGAATTGACTGTATTTTTCTGCTCAAATCCAGAAAATTGAGGTACTTTATCAATTTTAAAACCCTTTAAGGTCAAACACAAATTCCAAATTCATCAAATTCACAATTTCAAATAATTTTCATAAATAGGTCCTAATTTTAGATCTGCTTTTCCAGCTATAGACACATAAATATGTCCACTAGATTAAATAAATATTTAATAAATTTATTTGATACACTAATATTCCTCTATTAATTAAATTCACATTTAATTCATTCATTCAACCCCCATTCTACTATTTTAATTTAATAAATTACATAAATTGATTTAAATTAAAATCCCTACCTATAACCCAGTTATTAAATAAATCTAATTTATTTAATTTCCCTCATTCCTCTCATTTAAATAAATCAACATTTATTTAAAAACACAAATCAAATTCTCCTTTTAAATAAATCAATATTTATTTAAAATCCCACCCCACTTGCATTTTCCTACAAATACAAGTTGCACAAATGAATAGATTTTATTTCTAAATAAAATCTTATTTTCTCTCACCTGCCAAACCCACTTACCCATAACATCTTTCTAGATTCTTCTAACCCCCCTCTAATTAGCCTAATCCCCCTCTCTAATCATTTGCACATTCCCAAACAAAGGTCACTTCTCAAAAAGGCCTCAAAGTCTTTGAAATGCATTAAAGGATTTTATTCTCTAAACAAGTTAACCCCCAAAGTCTTTTAAAGCCGTTATGGCTCTTACATAACCATTAATGGTTAACTCAACTTACCCACATGGTTAGAGACTTTCCCTCTAACTCAGCCCTCATTTAACTCATGGGTCTCTTCAAGAATTCATTGCTTTGATCATGGTTATCCCCATTAACTCTTGCACAAGAGTTTATCCATTGGATAAAAGCATTACCCTTAGATAAAAGCTTTATCCACTAACTCGAGCCTAACCAAACCCTCCTAAGGTAACTCTCATGTCATATCAAGCATTTAATGCTTCTTCCCTCTCCTCTCAAGCTATCTCATGTTGATACTTGTCATCATGGGATTGGGTTGTCATCACATGGATCCCAAACCCATCAATCCTAGCCCTTCACAAGTTCACTCAATCTTGGCCATTCAATCAACATTTTTCCCTATAAAAGGACCTCATTTCTCAAGAAAAAGAGAAACAATTTTGCATTTTTATTATACTTGAATGTTCATAGAGCTTTCTCATAGCAATCTTATTCTAGACATTTGCATAATAATAGATTTTAGATCATCTTTCAACCATTTTCAAATCTTCATGTCATCCATGGTTTTGTGTTAAAGGCTGAGAGCTACTTACAATCACCCATTTGGATCTTGGAGAGGAGAAGAGCAAGGGAAGAACATTTATGAGCATCTTTGGGGGCATCTTGGGGAGTTTTCTTTCTCTCTTTCATTTATGTATGCTTTTCATTGTTTGCTTTATATCTCTCTTGGTATGCATCTTAAGGTTTTTGAGTTCATTTGTGTTTAGTTTTGGTTGGAACTAATCTATTAATGTTTGAACTTGTGTTTGTGCTTGGTGCACCTTTTGCATTGCATCACCAGCAAATTCTGATTTTAATTAAGAGACTTTCAATGGTAATTAATAAATTGGATTTACTTGCTCTTCCGCATATGATTACATTGATTTTTGCATATATTTACTACAATCATGTGTCGGATAGGAGTTTCTTTCATTTCCTATTGCTTCTCTTTATTCATAGCACTTGGTCATATTGTGTTGTTAGGATTTCTAAATTATTTTCTTTTCAATTAGATCTCAAAGATTGCATGGATCATTTATGTTGCATTATGGTGATATTGTTAACAAAATGCATTTCCTATGTTACTCACCTTAAAGCTTTTGTAGATACTAAACCTAGATATCCTAACCTTTGTACTTCTCCTAGGGTATCTTGTGTGGATGATATGAGACCTAATGCTTTAACCAATGATCTCTCTAAAAAAGAGAAAGCATTGGAAAGTAACATGAATCCATCTTCTTCTCATACACATAGCCTTGAGCAAGGGGGGCAAAATCAAAACATCATTATTCTCCTAAGACCTATCTTCAACATCAAAGTATATTTAGGGAGGATGATGTCATGCATTTTATTCATGACCTTTCCCCTTGCATAGAAATCACTAAAAATGAGCTTTTAGATGATGAAGATGTTCTTCCCCAATCTTCCAAAAAGGATAGGCTTGATAAAGGAAAGGATATTGTCATTTCACATGATACTCCTTCTTCATCTACAAATCATTTTCTTCCTCCTTACACATCATATTTTAAAGAAATTCATGATCTCGATCCTCCATCTAGTCAATTGCAACATTATTATAGTCATGGCTTTCATATAATTACAAAAAAAGGTTTTAAAGGACAAGGAATTGGGAAATTTGAGCATGGAATTTGTGTCCCTATAAGTCATCCTACACAAACTACTACAAGAGGCCTAGAAACTGGTACCCCTCTTTCTATGGATGAATTATTTAGGCTCCAAAACTTTAAAGATTATCTTCAAAGACAACAAATCAAAAGAGCCCGTAAGAATGCTTCTTCTTCAAAACGTCCTTTTTGTTCATTTCATCAAACTCATGACCATAATGCTTATGATTTCCCTGATTTTCAAAAATCTATTCAAGGCGGCATAGATAGTGGCAAAATTAGAATTATGGATAATGAAATTTCTTCTCCTAACATACCCTCTCCTTTATGACAAGACGATATTTACCATCCTGATAGTTTAGTTGCAAGAATCTATTGGAGATTGAAATATGACAACATTTCCTTTCCTCCTCAAAATAAAAACAAAAATCTTAAGCAAGTGAAAGGTATTGAATACTACATTTTTCATTATTTATATTCACATTCTCTTGGAAAATGTTATGCATTTAAGAAATTTGTTCAACTACAATATGATCTTGCACAAATTTGTGTCACAATAGATCTAGTTGTATTTCTTGGTAAAAACATAGTGCCTTAGCAATTCTTTTCCCTTCATGTTTCTCTTCACCCTATGGCATAACTAGCCCATTTAACAGGAGCTCTTTATCATTTCTGGTGGTATTGTTTCAATTTTACATACTTTGGGGCAGCAACATGAAGTCCATTTTTCTTCTTCTTTTTATACACTTATCTTTTTCTTTGTGCATTATTCATTATTAGATCTCTTTTCTAGCATAAGAATCATTCCTATGTGAGCATATAATTGTTCTTGGGTTTCTTTGTTGAAGAGACGCTTCTTTAATGGATAGTGCACCTCTTTTATTTCTTTCATTCTCTTGGAAAACATATATTTTCTATGGTTTCAATTATTCTCAAGCACAATATGCCTTCTTGCATGGAATGATCTCTCGAGAAGTACATAGTCCTTCCTTTAGAGAAATTGTTCCATTAGGAAGGCATATCACTTGAAAATTAGCACCATTGGAAACTATGTACCCCTTTTCCCCTTGTCCTTCTTACTTGGGAGGCAAGGATTTTTGCTTCTATCCCTTTCTCTCTATCTCATGTATCACTATTTCCTTTAGGCCCTGAATTTTTCATTAATCCTCCTTGGGGAATATCTAATACATTTTTTCTTCCTTTCGAAGATTACCAATTCTTGATATGTCTATTTTACATACACTAATGTCTTTTCTTGCATGCAAGTACATTGTGCATTTGATTATGTTAATATATCTCTAGAAGATTGTGTAAGCTCTTCTCATTGTCCCTACACTTGGGGGGAAATTATCTCTCTCTCTCTCTTTCTCTAAGGATCTACTCTTTCCTATCTTGTGGATGGTGTGAGTTCTATTACTTGTTTTCATTCCTTGTATGGAATTGTTGTTGTTCACTCAAGGGTTCTCTCTTACATACAAGAGGTGTAAGTCCTTGACTACAACCTCTTTCACACCTTGTAATGTACATCTATGATAAATCCACCTATCCCTTATGGGGATTAAAGTGAGTTGTCCTTCATCAAGAATCCCTTTCACCTAGGAATAGGAGGAAGGATTGCATTCTTGTTCTTTCCTTTGCTTCATTCTAGAAGATGTTATATAAGTCTAAGACAATTCCTCTTGCGGGTAGATGTCTTTTGAATAAAGATCTCTTCTCCTCCAAGGATCACCTTTACACTTACAACAAGATATCTCATTTCAACTATCTTATCCTTTCTTGAAGAGTATTCCCTCTCTTGCTTGGATTTATGACATTGTTGCATAATGGATATCTTCTTTGTTATGAAGGTAGGTATCCTTGTTCTACTTTCCTTAAGATATCAACATCAACCTATGTTGACATCTTAAGGGGGGGGCATCCACACTACTCCTTTGTACTGTACTTCTCTCATGCATTGTACAGTGGGACATTCTTGGAACTAGAGGGCGGCCTCTTAGAGAAGGATGTCATCACTTTTCTTGTACAGTGGAACATTCTTGAAACTAGAGGGCAGCTTCTTAGAGCAAGGTGTCATCATTTTTCTTGTACAGTGGATCATTCTTGGAACCCGAGCACAGACTCTTAGAGTGAGATTTCTTCACTTCTTTTCTTGTACAGTGGGTCATTCTCAGAACTAGAGCACAAACTCTTAGAGCGATATGATGCCACTTTTTTCTTATGCAAGGTGATTATTCTCAAAACCAGAGCACAAACTCTTAGAGCGATATATCACGCCTTTCTTGACACTTGTACTATAATTTTTATACAAGTTGTAGCGTACTTGGGCATAGAATCCTATGAGGCACTTCGAACCTCACTTGCACACACATGTGCTTGAGGTTGAGTGGAACTAACTGTGTTCACATTCTCCTCCCTTACATGGATCACCTAGATAGACTCTCGGGGCTAGATTTCCATGTCCTTCTCTCCATGGATCACCTAGTTTTAGGGGCAAGATTTCCATGGTTTCTCTCTTGTTTTCCTTTCTTCTCATGGATCACCAAAGTGTGTATTCATGTCCTCTCTCTCCTTCCTCTCATGAACCCATAGTTTCGCTATTGATGGTTCATGGATGATGTCAGCTTTGCTCTTTTATGTGATTGCTTTTGTCTATATGATGGCATTGGTCTTTGTGTTATGATTAATTGTTGAGACATCTGAGTATCAAGGTCTCTATGGCTAGTTTGTTTGTCATCTGGTGTCTTGTTTTTTTGTGTGTCTTTTGCACTTTGTTTTTGTTTTGTGCACCTTGTTCCTTTTTGTTTTTGTGTTCTCTTGCATATGTTTGAGTTAGTTAAGATCCTAGGATTGGGGGCTTCTATTCCTCAAGATTAGTGATGTCTTATACTCCTTGTGGTATTGCTCTGCATCTCTCATCTCCATCTCTCTATTTCTTCTACTTTATTAGCAATGGTGGTGTAAGCCATGCTCCCGCTAAAGTGGGGGCCAAATGTAGTGTCATAAAATTGCACCTCTAATAATTTTAACCATATTCAAGGTCATCCCATTGGTGATGATATTCTCCATCCTAGCCGAGACCCCTTTCTGTACCTTCACCCTTGGGTTCTTCCTTGCTCAGGACTTGTTCCTGCCTCTAGACCCTCTCTGGACCCCAAAATAGGGTAGGACAAGGGCGTGGTGCCCCTATCCTCCCTAGGATAGGGGTGTGGCACCCCTATCGCCACCTCTTAGGGTGGTCCTATGATGCATCTCCCCAGTCCCCTATGCATAATCCGACTTTGGGGTTTACATTTCCTCTTTTTTAGTCTTCAGTGATTGAAAATTAATCCTTCAGGCATGTATAAACGGAGATTCAATTCCTTCATTTGAAAAGATCAAAGTTGATCATAAGCAAGCATAGGCAAAGATATACATCATCAAGCATTCAAGCATTCAAGTCTTCTTCATTCATCCATTGAAGCAATATTACAATATTCATTTGTAATTATGTGTGTATGTTAGGGTTTTGTCATGTTACATTCCATTTCATGCAACATGTGATTACATTCAAGAAGCAAAGCAATCATCATCAACAAATTGCAGATCTAGAAGGTATACATTTTCATTGTTTACATTCAAGCATTTGCAATTACTTTCTTTCAAGGTTGATTCCTCAACCAGGGTTCGACTAAGGCAAACCCCTATCCACAACCCTTCTTCCCCTCTTTTCTGTGTGTAGGTTGCAGGTGCGCAGTTGTAATTGCAAATTTGGGCTTCATTTGCAGAGACAAAATAACCCTTTATGTTTCATGAATTTTGTGGAGGACCATGTCCACTGTCGCCACAGTCCCAACAACTTTTCTCCAAATTTGTAGGACATATCTATATCAGTCTAATTAGCTCAGATCCAAAGTTAAAGTGTGTTCCCGAACCAGTAGCTCCTCATTTCACTCAATTTCTCTCTTTGTTCCACATAGTCAACAAGTCAACTTTACTATTTACAAAAGAGGGCAAATAACACTTCAACCCTTGCAATTCACTTGGAATTCACATCCTTGTTTCCCTTGGATTTGGATCTAGTGGATCCAAACCCCTCTTTTGAATGTAAAGTTCCTCCAAGTGAAAATCATCCTAGTGAATTCCTTTCTCTCTCCTAGGTGGGGAGTCACTAGGGTTCAATTTTCCACTTTACAGGTGTTATCTAGGTTATGGACCAGTTTGTGTAATGTGTTGGAGGATGTTCCTAATGTGTTACCAGTTAGATTTAATGATTAGTTTATATTGTTTTCGACCTAAGATGACTTGGTTGATCATTTGATTGTGGGTTTATGTTATGAATTTATTTTATTATATTTTAGGTGGCCAACCTAATTGTTTAGGTCCCAGATTGATATTATATATGATGTAAGATCTCTTTATAGATCATGTTAATGGTAATGGGAATATGAGATTATGCAAATAGGATTATCTGTGTGTGAATAATGTTGTAATCATATACAGAGGTTTTGTTCGATCATAGGTGATCGAATTGGGAGGTTTAAGGCCTCTAGTATTGAGCTTAATCAGAACTGTACTCAAGCATAGGAGATGATATATTTGCAGTTCATTCTTCTTTTTGGATTGTAGTCTACATTTACTTTGTAGTTAGTGAGGATCCTTTTTGTGATGAGCAGTGCGCTCTAGGCTATTGGCCTTTATGCATGTGTATGCCCCTCATATTGTAATCACATACTTACTGCAGAAGTATTATCTGACTGTGGGTAGGCTTCCCACTGTGGTTGTTCCATTTATTGGGTTTTCCATGTACAAATATTGGTGTCATGTGTTTTGGATGGATAGTAACTATTATGTGACTTATGTTTATGTTTAATTGTTATATATGTTATTTTGGTATTTGGTTTATGCATTCTGGTATTGAGTTTATGTGTTCCAGTAATAAGGATTTGAATGCTTAAAGTTCTATAATCTGATGACAACTAATTCACCCCCCCCCCCAACTCAGTTGTCCTCTGGTTATTTGAGTTGTCTAACATGATACATCTTATAAGTCTAACTGAAAGTTTAGGAACTACAAAAAAAAATATTATCCTACAGATGAAGGTGTTACGGATGATGAATCAAAAGGAGATGGAGTTAAATTTATATCCATTAAAGAAGATAGACCTATACCTATTGATTCCACTAGTTGTTATGTTGAGGAGAAACCTTTGGCTGCTAAAGTAGAAGAAAAGTGTGAATGGGTGATTGATAGTAGTTGTTCACATCATATGATTGGTGATAAAAGAAAATTTGTAAGCATGGAAATGTGTGATGTTGGAATAGTTATCTTTGGAGATGACAAAGCCTATGTGATCCATGGGAGAGGTTATATTTTTTTTGATGGTAAGCATAACATCAATGATGTCCTATATGTTGAAGGTTTGAAGCATAATCTTTTGAGTGTTGGATAGATGGTTGATAAGGGTTATGTTCTACGATTCAAGGATGGTAAATGCAAAATCTTAAATGCCTCTAGTATAGATATTGCATCTAGAACTAAGACTGAAGGTAACATTTTTCAATTGAATGCTGGTGAGAAAATTTGTTTGATTGCTAAGATAGATGAGAGTTGGTTGTGTCATAGAAGAATGTGTCATGTAAACTTTGATTCATTGATTAAGATGAGTTCTACATAGGTTGTTAGATATCTCCCTAAGATTGCTAAACCTGTTAATCTGGTATGTAAGGAATGTCAGTTGGGTAAGAAAACAAGGATTTATTTCAAGACTAAATAGTATACATCTGATGGACTACTAGATATTGTGCATACTGACCTATGTGGACATACAAATATTAGATGTGTGCAGGGTGATAGATACTTTATGCTGCTAATTGATGATTATTTTAGGATGATGTGGGTTGTCTTTTTGAAGGAAAAATCAGAAGCATTTGACAAATTTAAGATATTCAAAGCTAAAGTTGAAACTAAGTCTTGATTGAAGCTGAAGTGTTTGAGATCTGATAGAGGTGGAGAATTTTGTTCTAGTGAATTCAGTTCATTCTGTGAGATGCATGGAATGAGAAGACAACTTTTTGCTCCTAGAACCCCACAACAGAATGGAGTTATTGAGAGAAAGAACCATATTGTTTGGATGTTGAAAGAACCATGTTGATTAAAGGAAATGTTATGAAGGTCTACTAGAGAGAAGTTATTAGCACTGCAGTCTATACATTTAACAGTGTTCATATCAAAGGTGATATTGGGAAGACCCCTTATGAGCTTTGGTTTGGTCATGTTCCTACTATGAAATATTTTAAAGTTTTTGGTAGCAAATATTATATCAAGAGAGACGAGGATATCGGAAAGTTTGAAGCTAGAAGTGATCAAGGTATCTTTTTGGGATATTCTACAAAGAGTAAAGCCTACCGATTCTATAACAAGAGACTAAGAAATATAGTTGAGAGTGCAAATGTGAAGGTGGATGAGATCCTTGGGAAAGAGATCAAATCTTATGATGATGGTAAACCTATTGTCTTAGATCCTATTCAGCCTAAAGAACCAAAGAAGAATGATCTGGTAGAGACTGTTAATCTGGATGTTGTTGCCACTGGTGATGATGTGCAGGAACCTGAGGATCAGAACAAACAAAAGACTCTACGCACATCTAAATCTTCATGCAATGGGATATCAATAAAATGCTAGTTCTTTGTCCAATCAATTTGATCTACTATCCTATCTGCTCACTAGAGATTTCGATCAAGGGTGAACTCACAAAGCTGGTTCCCACTTTTTGGTACATCCTGATTTTTGCTGAAATCATACATTTTTTGGAAAATATAATTATTTAAGCTTTAAGAGGTCCCATTTGAAGTAATTAATTGAAGAGAGTTAGATCAAAGGCTCTTAGATCAAAATTTCTTGGATAGAACCTCTCTACTTCTAAATCATACTTGCAATGGAGTCTCCTTTGCATCTATCAAATGCTGATAAAAAACCAATTTTACATTAGCTTTTGAGGGGTCAAACGAATTCATTTAAAGGTTTTGTTTTCTTAAGGATTTAATCCTTATTATAAGATTTCCAAATAGTATAATTTTTAATATATTTAATTTTATTAATATATTTTTATTTTTATTTTTATGAATGTAGGTTTTTTACCGAACATGAACTTCTTTGTTCAATGCATTGGGAAAAATAGCAAACTAATTCAAAAAAATTCTGAAAAATATCTATGCCCTAGGTATTTATGTCTTCTTTCTAACAAAAGAAATAAAACTTAATTTTGATATATATAGAGCAAGTTATGTGTTCAAACGTACACCTATATCTAAATTATAATTAGCCGGACTTCAAAACTTAATAAAATAAAAAATATTCAACATATCACTATCAAACCAACTGCATGCCCTGGGTATTGATGTTACAAACTAAAATTTAAAAGAGATAAGTTTTTATCATTTATAGAAAAAAATTTATACATTTCAGGATGCACATCACTCTTAAAAAATGTTGTTTCCAGTAAAAAACTACTTTTGAGGGAGATGGAAAAATCAATAAAATTTTATTCAAAAAAATTTGAAAAAATATATTTAGAATCTACAAAAAGGATGTTACAAATCACTAGTTTACATCATCTTCAAATTCTTAACGATTTAAAAGATATAGGTGTCGGAAAGTGAAGGTTTTTTGCAAAATGTTCATCTAAGTGTCAAAGTTGGTCAAAAAGTGGGAACCAGTATTGTGAGTTCACCCTCAATATCTTTGAGCCCTCATCTATGATGCTCATTCATCATGAAGTCACACATCTAGTCTATCCAATCTTGAGTTTACATAATTGACACTCATCAATCATGAATTCAACCAAAATCATCCTATCAGATCATCCAATCTTGAGTTACATCATTGACTCTCATCAATCATGAAGTCAATCATACTCATCCTATCATATCATCAAATCTTGAGTTTATATCATTGACCCTCATTGATCATTAGGTCAATCAAACTCTATCAATCATCAAATCAACCAAAGCATCAAAGTAATCAGAGAATGAACATTTTTATCAACCAAAGTTACAAGGATCAAATAAATTTTATCGAGAAATCAATTTCACAAAATCCAAACAATCCAATCATCAATTCTCTCAATTGATCTCTTGACGGGGCATCCTCGTATCGTCATCTATCAATTAGCGTCTGGGGCATCATATCAAATTATGTTCGTATCAAATTAAAATTTATCATATCAAGATCAAATTTGCATCCTATTGAGATCAATATCACATCAACATCATTGAATCAATTTTTCTTTAAACCAAAGCATTGTAACACATCGCTTCAGAGAGGGGCAAAATGTATACACCTAAAAATGGTCTGAATATAATTAATTAAATATGCAGTTATTTAATTAATACCCCTTCCCAATTAATCGAATTTGCAAATAATTTTACTAATTTACCCATTCATCTACTTGTAAATAAATCTAAATAATTTATTTATATAGTTCATTCAACAATCCCCCTTTGATTAAATAATTCTAAATTAATTAATTCCCCCCATCAATTTCATTCTTCTAATTCCTAATTAACATTAACAAATTTTTAATTTGTTGAGATTAATTATTTTTTCCTCATATTTGAATTTCTAAATTCAAATAAGCACATGGCTCCTAACTTCTAACCACCTAACCTAACCACCCCCAACCTAACCCATTCTATCTAATCATTGGTTTAACTAACCCTATCCTATCTTGCACATCCTAACCTCTTTTATCCTAACCTCTTATGGGTTGCATATTCTCCCCTTGAGACACATGGCACTTTTTCCACATGTCTCCTCCCTTGGACACTTGCCCTCTCATGAGCAAGGTTCCTTGACACTTGTCACCAATGAGATGACATGTGTCCCTTCCTCCAACCTCTTCTCCAACTTTCTCAATACTGGCCCTTGATATCTTCAAATCGAATCTGGACCGTTGATTCCTGCCACCTCATCTTTGGCCTTGGAATTCCTATAAATATCCCTCATTTTGGATCAATAAAGATCCCTTGCATCCTAGATTTTAGCATCATTACTATAGGCATTTTTATCATCTAGTATAATTAGCATTTTAGATTAATCATGCCTCTCATATCATTTTATATTAATCTAGCTTAATTTACTTAATAATGCATTCATTTAGTTTGTATTCATATAGATTAAATCCTTCGTCTTGGTGTAGTCTAGTCACTAGTATTGCTTAGATAAATATGAGAGCAAATCTATACTCGCATCTTTTAGGAGGCAATAGGTCGATTTGTTATGGTTTTTACATTTATTGATTTTGATCAACTAACCATGCATGCAATGATTTATTGAGTGTTTGTGTTTTAGATACAGAATCCAAATTTCACACACACAGAATCAAAGGATCAATTGGATGGCTAACAATCATTCACTCCTGGGATCGCCTGGATGTCTTTTCAAAAACCCATCATGCCCTTTTATATATAAACATTTTCTTTAATGGGGTTAACCATAAAATTAATGAAAATAATCCCATTACCCTCTTAAAAATTCATTTACCAACCCCTTTTGGCCCCTTATGTACTGGCCTTATTCAAATTAGGGGTTGGTTTTAACCATGAGAGGTTTATTCATTTAGAATCGGGCTAAACAAACTTTAAAAACATCATCTACCATAATTATATTCAAAGTGCTTAATAGCGCAATGGTGATATAGAATTTTGGTAAGTGGGTGGTTGGCAGTTCAACCCTCGCCAACCACATTTCCAAACAACCCACTTGGTTTAGATAATAAAACAAACTAGCAACTAAAAATAGAAAAGCGATCCTTGTGTGGTGCATTGGTGGAGTGGGTAAATAGGACTTGGGAGTTGAGGGGTTTGAATCCCCAAAAAAAAAATTGTGGAATGCAACCTCCGAAGGATGCCACATCATGTGCACCCTTAGTGACCAGGATTGCCACATGTCACTTCTGTACTTGTTGCTATTGTTAGGTCCTAGAGACAACTGAGAGGGGGGTGAATCAGTTGTCCAATAAATTCAAACCAAAATTAACTTAACCAAAACTTAATGCTTAATGCCGGTAAACCAAAATTTATGTCGGTAGACGGCTTTATTAGTTAATTGTAGTATAGGTAAAGATTAATGCATGAAACAGAAAGACAATAACATCCACAACACATAACACATATATGTATACATGGAAACCCTGTAAGGGGAAAAACCACGGTGGGAAGCCTTACCCACAATCAAATGATACTACTGCAGATAGTGTGTGTGTAAAATATGGAATCTACACATGCAGAAAGGCCAGCTGCCTAGAGCTCACTACTCAATCACAAAATGGGAGTCACACTGACTACAATTGGATGGTTAAATCCAATGATAATGTACTGCTTAAACTAGCATCTTCATATGCTGGATTCAGTACCGGTTTAGCTTTGATATGCCTTCTTCAAATACCTTCCTTCAATCTTCAAATGATGTTTGCATGTATAGCTCTGCTTATTTTTGCATATACCTTATTATAATCTTTTTTTTCCAATTGCATATCAATCTCACATATGAGATCTTACATTTATACCATAACCTAAGACCAATTGAATAGGTTCGCTCACTAAAGATATTACAATCAAATCAATTACAAATAAATCATTATATGATGCATCATGTTGTCTCAATGCATTTACAATAATAATAAATCATCTCCATAACGTGTCGTGTTGATCTGGAATAGATATGCTTGCCGGTGCATAACCTGGACCTATTTACTGATAACAGCAAATATGCAAACCCGAATAGACCAATAACCAAATCACCAAAACTAAGTGATCAAATCCTGTCTTCGACATAACCAAGTAGTCTCCAAGTCATTCCAAGTTCTGGTGAATAATATAACCTATCGGTGAACCAGATACCGGTGACTGTGCATAAATCACTGAACATGTCGATGAACATAATCAAGAATCTCCAAGTGCTGATAAGTGTTAACAAGTGTTAACAAGTGTTGACATCAATGACAAAACCAATGCAACACATCCAAAATACTAACAATCTCCCCCTTTGGCATTGATGACAACACAAGATGGAAAAACCATCAAAGTGCCAAAACAGAAATGCCAAAAATCAAAAACCAACAATCTCCCAAAGAGATCATTAACCATAAATAAAAAATACATAATATCTCTCCCCTAGGAATAATCTCTCCCCAAAAGATAATGTGTTTTTCCATAGATATCTCCCCCCCTTTGACTTCAAATACCAAAGCAATACAAAACCAAATACCAATAGTTCATAGAACTTATTACAAAATACCAATTAACCAATTTATCCAACTACTCCCCCTAAGAAGTAGCTCTCCTCATCAAAGCTGGAATAAAAATTTCTCTGATAATTCTATCGGTTGATGACAAACATCAACTGTCTAAGTCTCTACCGATGTGGGGTAGAACTCCAAGCTTCTCTCTAAGATATTCAAAAGTCTCCTTAGGTAAAGGCTTAGTAAAAATATCTGCAATCTTCTCTTTAGTATTCACATAAACCAATTTTACTTCTTTTGCTTCAACATTCTCTTTTAGAAAATTGAATTTGATAGAAACATGTTTAGTTTTTGAGTGAAATACCAGATTCTTAGATATATCAATTGCTGCCATATCATCACAGTAAATAGTTATAGGTTCCTTGCATTTTACCTTTATGTCCTTCAACATTTGCTTGATCCATAATACCTGTGTACAGTTAGTTGATGTTGCAACATATTATGATTTTATTGTTGATAGTGATGTACAACTCTGTTTCTTGCTCAACCATGAAACTAATCTGCTACCAAGAAAAAATGCTCCATCAGTGGTGCCTTTTCTGTCATCTACATCCCTTGCCCAATTAGCATATGTGTATGCACAAAAATCAAATTTTTCATCTCTAGGATACCATAAGCCAAGATTTGTAGTGCCTTGTAGGTACTGGAAAATCCTTTTCATTACTAATTCATGATTTTCTTTAGGATTACTCTAAAATCTTGATTCAATACATACTGCATTCATAATATCAGGTCTTTTTTGTGTCAAATATAGTAATCCTCCTATCATAGACTTGTATCTAGTCGGATTAACAAGTGTTGATTCATCTTTCAATGATAATTTATCAGTTGTAGTCATAGGTGTGCTTACTGGTTTAGAGTTTTCCATGCCAAATTTCTTTAGTAATTCCTTCAAGTACTTAGATTGACATAAGAATATACCTTTATCAGTCTGTGAAATCTACAATCTTAAAAAGAATTATATCTCTCCAATCATAGACATTTCAAATTCTTGCTACATTTTATTAGAAAAGTCTTTACACAATCCATCTTCTCCTCCAAAGATTATATCATCAATAAAAACTTCAATAACCAAGATGTCATCATTAGTCACTTTGTAATATAGATTGTTGTCAGCATTACCTTTAGTGTAACCAAGCTTCAAAATATATTTGTCCAATCTAGCATACCAAGCTCTAGGAGCTTGCTTTAGTCCATATAAAGCTTTCCTTAGCCTGCAAACCATATCTTTGTCATCTGTCAAAGAAAATCCATTAGGTTGTTCAATGTAAACTTCTTCTTCAAGATCTCCATTCAGAAATACACATTTAACATCCATTTGATATACTTTATAGTTCTTGTGAGTTGCAAAAGCCAATAATAGTCTGAATGCCTCAATTCTAGCTACCGGTGCAAAGGTTTCATTGTAATCAATTCCTTCTATCTGTGAATATCCCTTACACACTAATATTGCTTTGTTTCTGATTACCTTGCCATCTTCATTAAGTTTATTTCTGAAAACCCATTTAGTTCCAATTACATTTATTTCTTTAGGCCAGGGAACTAATGACCAAGTGTTATTCCTTTCAATTTGTTCCAACTCATCTTCCATAGCTTTTATCCAATATTTATCTTCACATGCCTCATTGATAGATGTAAGTTCAATTTGAGAAATAAGACATACCTCTTCATTTTCCAATCTTCCTCTAGTCATAACTCCTTGATATTTATTTCCAATTATCTAACTTTCAAAGTGATTCAATCTTGCATACCTGGGTGTTTTTACTTGTTGCTATTCTTCAGTGATTGTTGAATCCTCAGATGATTCGGGTTTGACAGGATCAACATTTTGTACCGGTGTACTCATAGTAGGTTCATTTGTGATTATCTCTATTGTCGGTTCAGAGTGCATTGACCTTGAATTTCCTCTAAACTGTTCATCAATCTTCACATTTGCACTCTCAACAATTTTCTACAATCTTTTGTTAAAACATCTATATGCCTTTCTCTTAGATGAATAACCAAGAAATATTCCTTCATTACTTCTAGGATCAAATTTGCCAATATACTCATCTCTTCTAAAATAGCATTTACTTCCAAATATTCTGAAATATTTAAGAGTAGGAGTATTACCAAACCATAGTTCATGAGGGGTCTTACCAATTTCACCTTTGATGTGAACTCTATTGAATGTGTAAACTGTTGTATTTACTGATTCTCTCCAATATACATGAGGAAGATTTACTTCTGATATCATGCTTCTAGCTGCATCCAAAATAGTTCTATTTTTCCTTTCCACAACTCCATTCTGCTGGGGTGTCTAGGGTGTTTATAATTGTCTTCTTATCCCATTCACTTCACAGAATGTATTAAATTACTTAGATGTGAATTCGTCTCCTTGATCTGATCTCAAACATTTGATTTTCTTACAAGTTTCATTCTCTACCATTACCTCGAATAGTTTGAATTTCCCAAATGCTTCAGATTTCTCCCTGAGAAAATTAACCAACCACATTCTGAATGATTAGCATAAAATATCTATCTCCTTGTATACTTCTAGTTCTTGCTGGACCACACAAATTAGTATGAATTAAATCAAGAGCATTATTGTATTTATCTGGTATACTCTAAAAATATGCTCTAACTTGTTTTCCAAATTGATATTCCTTACATACTGGATTGTGAGGTTTAACAATCTTAGGTAAATCTCTTACCGTCTTAGTTGTACTAATTTTCACAATGCAATCAAAGTTTACATGACAAAATCTCTTATTTCATAGCCAACTATCATCAATATGAGCAATCAAACATGCTTTCTCATTGTTATTCAAATGAAAGATATTACCTCTAGTCTAATTACCGGTTGCAATTTCCAAACTAGTTCTTTTTGAGATTTTGCATTTACCATTCTTGAATTGTAACTGAAATCCTTTTTCAACTAATTGACCAACACTCAAAAGATTACTCTTCAAACCTTCAACATAGTAAACATTATCAGTATTGTGCTTGCCATCAAAAGATATAGTTCCTTTTTCTTTGATCATACAAGCTTTATCATCTCCAAATCTCACTAGACCTCCATTGTATTCCTAAAAGGTTAAGAATTTGCTCTTATCACCAGTCATGTGATGTGAACATCCTGAATCAATGATCCATTCATCCTTATCTTCAATTTTAGCTGACAGGGCCTTCTCTATCAGTTCATCTTCTGTTATAGCAACAAAAGCCCATCCATTGTCTACCGGTTCCTCATCAGAATCATCAGTAACTCCTTCATCAGCATAATAACAAGATTTGTGTCTATTCTTTTTGAATTTGTATCTCTGATAATCAGGGTTAGGCTTATATGTTTTGTTAGCTTCTTCTTTCAATCTTACATGTCTATCAGGACACCTAGAAGCCATATGACCAATTTTATTGCAGTTAAAACATTTAAATGGTGATTTACCTTCATACTTACTTCCAACTAGACCTTTAGGCATTTTCCTTGCAAATAGTGCTTCAAGCTCTTCCAGTTCTTCATTCTCCTTTCTAATTTCTTCAAGTTCTCTTGCATAAAAGGCTTTCAATCAAATTTATTAGATGATGATGATGCTTTGAAGGCTAAATTTGTTTTAATAGTAGCAACAGACCAAATTCCTCAAGTTCAAAAGCTGAAAGTTTTCCAACCAAAGTGTCTCTAGATACTGATGCATTAGGCATTGGTCTCAATTCATTTATAGCAGTAAATTTCATTTTATATGTCGGTGGCAATGCTCTTAAAAATTTAGAAACAATCTCATCTTCACTTAAGGTTCCTCCACAATATTGTATACCCAAAACAATTTCATTTACTCTTTCCATAAAAGCAAAAATTCTTTCATCTTCTTCCATTTTCAGATTTTCATACCTAACTTGGAAGCATTCAAGTTTTGCAATTTTGACTGTGGAATCTCCTTCATTCAATGTTTCCAATTTGTCCCAAATAGCTTTAGCAGTAGATCTATCTAATAATCCCATGATTTGTTGATCTAACAATGCGCTCAAAAGTGCTTCTCTTGCTTTGCAATCATTTTCCTCATCTTTAGCCAAGTTTGGTGGATTAGGTTGACCTTGAGTAGGAGCAGTATAACCATTCTTTGTAACATCCCATATGTTCTTTCCAATGCAATTCAAACGTGTCTCCATCCTGATCTTCCATATGCCATAGTTGGTTCCATCAAGTTTTGGACTATCCTTCCTGAAATAGTTAGAAGACATTGGATCTCCTCAAGCTATTAAACTTCTACAAAAAGAGGACTAGGCTCTGATACCAATTGTTAGGTCCTGGAGATAACTGAGAGGGGGAGTGAATTAGTTGTCCAATAAATTCAAACCAAAATTAACTTAACCAAAACTTAATGCTTAATGTCAGTAAACCAAACTTTATGTCGGTAAATAGTTTTATTAGTTAATTGTAATACTGGTAAAGATTAATGCATGAAATAGAAAGACAATAACATCCACAACACATAACATAGATATTTGTACATGAAAACCCTATAAGGGGAAAAACCACGGTGGGAAGCCTTACCCACAATCAAATGATACTACTGCAAATAGTATGTGTGTACAATATGGAGTCTGCACATGCAGAAAGGCCAGCTGCCTAGAGCTGACTACTCAATCACAAAATGGGAGTCACACTGACTACAATTGGATAGTTAAATCCAATGATAATGTACTACTCAAAATAGCATCTTCATATGCTGGATTCAGTACCAGTTTATCTCTAATATGCCTTCTTCAAATACCTTCCTTCAATCTTCAAATGATGTCTGCATGTATAGCTTTGCTTATTTTCACGTATACCTTATTACAATCTTTTTTCCAATCGCATATCAATCTCACAAATGAGATCTTACATTTATACCATAACCTAAGACCAATTGAATAGGTCTGTTCACTAAAGATATTGTAAAATAAATTGCAAATAAATCATTATGTGATGCATCATGTCGACTCAATGCATTTACAATAATAATAAATCATCTCCATAACGTGTCATGTTGATCTGGAATAGATATGCTTGTCGGTGCATAACCTGGACCTATTTGCCGATAACAGCAAATATGCAAACCCGAATAGACCAATAACCAAATCACCAAAACCAAGTGATCAAATCATGTCTTTGACATAACCAAGTAGTCTCCAAGTCATTCCAAGTGCCGATGAATAATATAACCTATTGGTGAACCAGATGCCGGTGACTATGCATAAATCACTGAACATGCCGATGAACATAATCAAGAATCTCCAAGTGCTGATAAGTGTTGACAAGTGTTAACAAGTGTTGACATCAATGACAAAACCAATGCAACACATCCAAAATACCAACAGCTATTGACAACTGAATGACACATTTCAATATGTGATTCATCCACATCAACTTTCTACCACATCATCCTACAACACCATTATGCCATGTGTCAACATGTGATTGGTCCACATCACTGCACAGATGCTGACTATACTTCATGACATCATCAAGCCAACCCTCTTAGTGTGCCATCTTTGACCACCCATATCTTTTGCACATGAGCTCTATTTTTTATGAAATGAACACCATTTGAATGGTCTCGAATAGCTCTTCAATTTGACACCGATTTCGAGGTGATCATTTTTTTCACCTTGTCAAGACCTAGTGCCCTAGTTTGACCCGAACTTTGACTAGCCATAATCTACTGCCGAAGCTGAGTATGTAGTAGCTTATATGAATTGCACACAAGCTATGTGGATGAGGCACATTTTGGAAGGTTTAAAGATGAAAATCTCAGAACCAATAAAGATTTTGTGTGATAATACAAGTGCAATAAACATTTCAAAAGATCATGTTTTGCATGCAATAACTAAGCACATTGAATTGAAATATCACTTCTTGAGGGAAAAAGTTCAAAGTAAAGATGTTATCTTGGAGTATGTTTCTACCAAGGAGCAGCTATCAAATATCTTTACCAAACCTCTGCCTAAGACCACTTTCAAGTATCTTAGAATTCAATTGGGGGTTGTCCCTCTTCATGAAGTTAGTTGAGCATGATGTTGATTACATCAATCCCTGAACCACTTGTAGAATTTTACATGGATTGATGAAGAAGTGGATGTATTCCACAGGGGGAGCATCAAGTTGCAGAATGATGTTGATGCACAATGAGAGCAAAATTACATGTTTTACTTTCACTTTGGCATTGTTGTCAAAGGGGGAGAAGAATTATGTGTCTGATTCGATGATCCAGTGGCAGGCTGAAGACAAATAGAGCAAGGTGAATACTTGGTAATGTAAACCAGGATTCCTATTCACAAATCTTGGCAGCAATCAGAGGCGTTGAGATTTGTATTGCCATCAATGCCAAAGGGGGAGATTGTTCGAATTTTGAGTTTGTTGGCATTTTTGCATAGAGATTGTATTAATGATATGTTGTCATTGATGTCAATTGAACCGGTAATGGTATTCATGTCATTGTTGATATTGTTGTTTTTGATATTGGCTAGTAATTGGTAAGAAGAGATTTGTGGAAGAGGTTGTAAATCGGTATGTAAAGTTTGTGAGTTGAACCAGTAAACCAGTGTAAAGGGTTAAACCTTTCTATGCAATGTAACCGGTAAACCCTATCAACTGTTAAATCCTAATCGATCAAGTTTGTTGGTTTATTATCTAATGAGCGGTAATGATGGAGACATGTGTGATCATTGTATGAGGATAAGTTCAAATTGTTTTGGTACGTTTGTTTCATGTCTAGGGAAGGAGTAAAGTGGATTGCATCTAATGCACAGTATGTGATGAGTTACAAAGTCTGATGAAGTGGTGATTATGTAGTGGTTGGAATTTTCTTGAAGAATGTGAAGACATTGTCATGATTTCTAATGGTCAAGATTGTATCAACTTGTTTGTAATCTTGATGATGAGAATTAGGTTTTTGTTGTGTTACCAACCTAATTGATTTGTATTTAAGGTCGATGAAGTTGTTTGTAAACGTTGTTGGCAAGATTGGCAGAAACCTGTTGAGTGCGTAGTTGCCTAACCAGTGAATGGATCTGCACTTTGAGTGAAGGCAGATTGAAGCTTAAAAGGATCTCATCAAGAAAATGTAGTGCTACTTAGACAGATCAAGAAAACCCTTTTTTTTTTAGCAATTATAGCAGAATTGAAATCCCTTAACCGGGTAAGCTCTAACAAGCTTGGTTACTCATTACATCCTCTAACAAGGTGATCCATTAGCTTGGATTCTTAAATCCTCCAACGAGGTTACTCCTAATAGGGTATTATGTTTTTCATCAAGGCATATTTGTAAATCCCTTAACCGGGTGATTCCTAACTGGAATTAGTTCTTAACAAGACTTATTGTAAAGCTTTAATAGGCTTGGCTCCTAACAAGAAAAACTTTAGAAGAGTTCAAATAGCTATCCTTGTGAGTCTCATCTCACCATGGTTTTTACCTATTTGGGTTTTCCACATATAAACATTTGTGTCAAGTGGTGAATGTTTTTATGGTTATGATCTTATTTGTTGATTTGATTAACTTCTGATAAGGCATGATAACTAGAAGCATTGAGAGATGAATATGTTGAGTTATGATTAAGCATTGTTGATGTTTACAAGATTAAATTTGTTTATTGTTAAGTTGTCATAATAGTCAAACCGGTTGATGTCAAGT
This sequence comes from Cryptomeria japonica, assembly GCF_030272615.1. Lineage (NCBI taxonomy): Eukaryota > Viridiplantae > Streptophyta > Pinopsida > Cupressales > Cupressaceae > Cryptomeria > Cryptomeria japonica. The sequence goes on along the minus strand of NC_081410.1, from coordinate 83,003,277 downwards.
ATTCTTATGAATATTGATCTTGACTGAGATATGTTTACTTTGTGTGATTTAATTTGAATTTGGGAACTTTTTATCAATTTTTTCAGAATACTGATTCACCCCCCCCCCCCTCTTAGTATTCTACTAGATACTTATTCTTTCATCATACCATCATAAATCCACCTGGATCAAGCCTCCCCACTAAAAAAGGCTTTGGGATCTCCAAAAGTTGATTTGTAAAACTTTTGACCACCCTATCTCAGATCAACTTAGCTGTCACCTTTGAAGCTTTACTGCAGCACATCTATTGACTTCACTTTCAACAATCAATCCTATTCTGAGGGCCTGATTCCACCTTGCTTCTGACTTGCATAACCTCATTGGCCCCCCAAGGGTCTTACTTTTTAGCTATACTAGGAAGTATACATTGCCACGTTTACCTACTAGGGTCTTACACTGCAACAATGCATTGTCAACATGAGCCTTTTGCCATATCTACCCTCTAGGGGTCTTACACTTCAGCCACAACTAGGATTTCAAAAGGATGCAGTTCAAAATAGAACTTGAAATACCAAAAAGAAAAAAGGAAAATTGAGCATGATAAACCTATCTCTTGGTGCTTCTCACAATGGTGGTTCTCATTCTGCATTCCATCCTAGCCAACTTATTAGGCATCATTCTGATGCTCCTTGCTTGCAAACTGCATGAGCAATGGCAACTGTGCCTCATCTTGAAACATTCCTTCTCAAATTTTTACTTCAGAATGGCTGATTATGGGCTTCACCATATAGCTTTGTATATGGTCGCCTAAGTAATAAGGCCATGAGAAAAGACCTTCAAGAATAGTGATCATCAACTAACTGATTCTTCAAGATGATAACATTCAGGCATCTCATAGTCATTTTACAACTCTAAATCCCAATGTGGAGTGATCATCTAGAACTATCCAATAAACTTCATCAAGTGCATCTTTCCCTGACATGAAAATAATGGACATTTTCTCGCTTTGAGAATTCTTGTCAGCTAAGAACTTCAAATTTCATAAATTTGCAATCCTACAAAAAGAATTCTTCAAGCATTTTCCTTTCCATAACAACAAACTAGGCTCCAACCTTTCAAAATTTCAATTCCAAGAAAATACAACTTTATGTAGATAGCCTAGTCTCATAACAGAAAAGATGTCTACTCTCTAATGTGCAATTAGTTAAAAGGGACAAGCTACCTCTCCTAGGTCTTGTAGATGCTTTCCTATTATTGCACTTTCTCATCTCTTGTCTTGGGTTAATTTTCAATCAACAAATCCCAATTCTAAGAAAGGGATGGTTAGAATAGGAAGCTATCCAAGAGATTGACCAACTCCTCTAGAGGTTCTTTTGATGACAACATGTCCTTAGGCACATTCCTGGTTTGATGGTCTTCTCCACTGACTATTTCTATGACTATTGGTTTTCTTATACCTTCATTTTGATCCTCCTAATTTGATGGAGTACGAAAAACTTTCTGGTACACTTGCCTCATGGGATGGGGGTGAAGTTTATAACACTGATTCAGACTATGCCCACTCACTTGAAAATGAGTGCAATAGTTCCTCTTTACCTTTTTCTGTGATGAGGAAAATTGTTTCCCTTTTCTTGCCTTGATATGATGAGATTGGTCTTGTGAAATCTTTTGCAACCAATATTTCCTCTTCCAACATTTGGCCATACAATGGTTATGTAATCCACAAAACAAACATGGATATTTCTGCCACTAATTTTCCAAGAAATGACCATAATTCCTATTATAGTACTTGTAATCATGAGAGGAATGAAATTTACCTTCTCTCCTAGGCCTATTATCTATGTACTTGGATGACATGTACTCCTTCTTCGTGCACTGCCCAGCTTTGGAAGGGTGTTCTCTCTCAATATTTTTCTTGCCATTATTCTCTCATGTAAAGAAATAAGTTTTCCAATTGTTAGGAGATTCACATTGTCCTTTCATGACCCTTGTAGGTTTCCCTGCAACACCTCTAGCTTCAGTAGTCTTAGACCACTCACCTACTTTGCACTAGCCACCTTTGTATCCCAATCCTACATGATAACGAACTTTTTCTATCTCAATCAGATTCGTAATAGCTTGTCTATTTTAACGAAGGCCTCTTCCATTATATTACATTTTATGCAACAACTTGGACCCAATACCTTTGGTGTGTTTCTCAAATTCACCAAAGTGACTATCCACCATTGAATGGAAAGGAGAATGTTGTGACATACTCACACTGCACTCTTTTGTCTGTGTCTATGCATCTACCGTGGAGACTTGTCTCACTGACTTAGTTGTCTCCTTCTTGTCACCTGATTTCCAAGAGCTCATCCTTGGCTTTCAATTCTACTTGTAGCTCACAAAAAAATTCCATCAGCTTAATGCTCTTTGTGAGAAGCTTATTACACATCTTCTCACACATCTCCTTTTTCTCTTTCACTGAGGATTGTGGTTCAACTTTCAATTTTTCAATTTTTGCTTCTAGGGAATTAAACTAGTCTCTCAGGAATGTATTATCTTTTTCAATTAACTGATTTGTCTCTTCCAATCATGCGATTCTATCTTTCTTTAACTTGCCTATGGTTCACCTGCACTTCACTTCTAGCAAAAACTTGACAAATTGGCTATGATACCACTTGAACTAAATTTAGAATCTATGACAATAATTTGCTAATTGAATTGTTTTAAACATGAACTAAATCCAAGGTCTATCAAATTTAAGTCAAAGAAAAGAATTGGAACAATAGAAATAATAAGTCAGGGGAGAGAATTAAAAAAACCACTGATCTGATATCTAAGCCAAGCCTTTTAATGAATGGTTCAAACCCAATGTGCAAGCTTAAATCATCAAACTACTAAGCTCTCTGAAAAGTGCCTTTCACTTAACCAATTCAACTTAGTTCAATGTGAAATAAAGAACCATAATCAATAGTTAAGTAAAATTCAACACATATAAAGCACAAGACAAGGAAAAGTTTGATAACAGAGTTCACTAGACTCTAGCAACGTCTTTGGATCTGCTTGAACACAAATCATTATATTCCTTCTTCTGCAAAATGCTAGGACCTTCTCACAAGTGTTATACAAAGAATTACCTTCTCCTTAAGCAAGGATTCAAGAAGGCATCATGCACCTATGACCTTACTCCAGACATCAGAAGGACAAACTCCTTACAAGGCAATCTTTACACAACTTTCCAAGAACTCCTCACTTGGATGAATTAGATCAAAGGATCAATTGGATGACTTCCAATCATTCTCTCCTGGGATCAACTGAATGTCTTTCCAAAAACCCATCACCCCCTTTTATACATAAACATTTTCTATAATGGGTTTAACCATAAAATTAATGAAAATAACCCCCTTACCGTCTTAAAAAATTTGTTTACCAACCCCTTTTGGCCATTTGTGTAATCGCCTTATTCAATTTAGGGGTTGTTTTTAACCATGGGAGGTTTATTTGTTTAGAAAGCGGGCTAAAGAAACTTTAAAAACATCATCTACCATAATGATAAAAAAGCACTTAATAGCATAATGGTGATATTGAATGTTTGTGAGTGGGTGATTGGTGGATTAACCCTTGCTAACCACATTTCCAAACAACCTGCCCGGTTTAAATAACAAAACAAACTGGTGGCTAAAAATAGAAAAGTGCTCATTATGTGGTCCATTGGTGGAGTGGGTAAATAGGACTTGGGAGTTGAGGGATTCAAATCCCACAATGAAATTTTGTTGTGGAGTGCAACCATCGAAGGATGCCACGTCATGTGCACCGTCAGTGACTAGGCTTGCCACATGTCACTTCCCTACTCGTTGCTATTGACAATTGAGTGACACATGTCAGCCTGTGATTCATCCTGCAACATCATTCTGCCACATGTCGACATGTGATTGGTCCACATCATTGTGTAGATGTAGACTGTACTTGATGACATCATCAGGTCAACCCTCTTAGTGCGCCATTTTTTACTATCCATATATTTTGCGCATGAGCTTTGTTTTTTACGAAAGGAACATCGTTTGAATGGTCTCGATGCGCTCTTCAATTTAACACTAATTTTGATCGATTCTAAGATGATCATTTTCTTGCTTTATCAGGATCTGGTGCCCTAGTTTGACCTAAAATTTGACTAGCCATCATTTTCACATACAAGCTTATTTTTGCTCGTTCAAGTTGTGTTTGGTTCATTTTGGTGACTTCTTTGATCTGGTGCTATTTTTGGAGGAATTTGGGACACTTGATTTTTTGGTGAAAATTCCACCTAGATCACTAGTTGACCATTTATCCTTTCACCTCTTAATCTTATCCCTCCATTTTCTAAAGTGTCTTCTCTATAAGAGGATCCTTTCATCCTTATCAACCCTAATAACTTTATATGGGATCAATCAATATTTCATGCAATCAAGCAATCAAGCATCTACATAACCACAATTTGTTCTTATGTAGGGGAAAAAGAGAGACTAAGCAAACAAGCCCTAATCCCACTCTCATGTCCACACTGTGGAATATGAAAGAGCCTAGGGAGGTAACACACTTTGGCTACTTCTTGCGAGAAAAAGAGAGCCAAGGGTTACCTCTTAGGTTTTCTATTCCTTTGTTGCAAATGAGGGGAAGAAGTGATGCAAAGTGCATATTTGAATGACTTAACCTAGAATGCAAGTGTACACAAGTAACCCTAATCTGAGAATATAAAACTGAGAACAACTAAAATGCTGCTATAAAGTATAGATTAGGAGACAAATTCAAAGATATACCTATGACAAAAATATGAGCCAAAACGTTTGGGACTGGAGTGTTGCGCCCCTGTCCTAATTCTACTAACTGAAAGTTGTACCTAACAGACTGGGAGTTGAGGACTCTAAACTGTTGATCTGCCAAATTTTGTTGAAAACAAAGAAGAATAGGGTGCCATGCCCCTACTCTGGATAGGACCAGGGTGTTATGCCCCTACCCCAGGGGTTTTTGTCCAAATCTGACCCTCAGAACAGTTCTTGTGTGCTCTGTCGGTCCTGAAACTTGCAGCGACGCTCAAATCCCAAATCTGCACCTGTTGCTGAAAATAGGGTTTTGGGTGGCTATAAGGGTTTTGCCTTAGTCAAAACCATATTTTGGTGAGTAAATAATCTAGAGCAACCCTAAAGAGTAAACCCTAATTGCTTGTAATTGACAAAGTAAATGTTCTAAATCAATTATGTAAAGTGATCTAAAGCATGAATGTAAATCAAATTGATGTAGTGAAGCTCATACAAAGACATAGAAACAACATGAACCCTGTAGACACATAAATCTGTCCACTTAATTAAATGAATATTTAGTATTTATTTGATATTTAAACCATCAATCAACAATTAATTAAATTAATTTAATTAATTCATCTTTAACCTCTTCTTCTATTAATTAAATAAATTATTCAATTTATTTAAATTAATTCATTAAACCATTCTCTAACAATTAGTTAAATGAATAAAGCATATTTGTTTAAATTAAACCCCTTTCCTCATTTAAATAAATAAATAAATATTTAATCTCTAAAACCCTCCCACTTGCATTCTCCTACAAATGCAAGTTTGCACAATTTTAGTTGAAATAAATGAATTTTATTTTAATTATAATCTTATTTTCTCTCACCCACCAAACCCACTTACTCACTAACCCCCTTCTAAACTCTTCTAATCCCCTTCTAGACTCTTCTAACCTCTTCTAACTAGCCTAATCCCCCTCTCTAATCATTTTCACATTCTCAAACAAAGGTCACTTCTCAAAAATGCCTCAAAGTCTTTGAAATGCATTAAAGGCTTTTATTCTTCAACAAGTTGTTAGGAGTCCCATAGATACTGAGAGGGGGGGGTGAATCAGTATCTAACCGGTATATAGAATTTCTTAACTTAAAACATGTAGAACAAAATATAACAGTGTACCAGTATGCAAGAAATAATGCAATAAACAGAATCAAGAACATCCACATGAAAAGCACACCATAACACAAAGATTTAACGAGGAAACCCGGTGTGGGAAAAACCTCGATGGGATTTGTGACCCACAATATTCACTCACTGGCCAATAAGAGAATATTACTTACAATAGGGGCCTGCACATGCAGGAAGGCCAACTGCCTAGAGCTCACTACTCAATGGGAAGTCTCACTGACTTACAATGAGGATTATACAAATCCAATATCTTGTACTGCTTTACAATAGCATCTTCAATGCCTGATCTAGTACCTGTTGTTGCTCTGCTACTTACATAAACCTCTTAACCTATATTTCGCATAATAGGTCTACCTAATATTTTTCCTTAATGCTTATATCTCCTATCTCAAATGTCTACAATGATCTCTTTTAAATATAAGAGTCATTTTACAATTTTCCAAGTCGGCTTACAAAGTTTTACAATAATAAACAAAATATAATATAACAAAATCATGTCGGCCTCTATGTCAGTATACTTCATTTCTTTTGTGTCGGTGTCGGTGTCGGTGTCCTGAGTGCTGGTGTAGAGTGTGATCTGCTGATGCCGGTATAATGCTTTTGTCAGTGCCATAGGATTGCAAGGTTGCCATCAATGACAAAACCTTCAATCACATACAGTGTCTCATTGGAGTGTGCATATGCCAACAATCTCCCCCTTTGGCATTGATGGCAACACTCATGAGAAATTTCAAAAAATGATCCAAAAATGTGAAGTCGAAAAATGTTACCAAAAAATGTGTGTGCTCCCTCTGAGCATATGATTCCTCTGATATTGAATTTTCTCATCCCACTACTCCCCGTTTGGCATCAATGACAAAGGTTTTCAAGATGTCAGTAGAGTTTGTAGTTTCAACCTTGTAACTGGGTGGTTACAATTTGAAAAAGATCTCCCAAAATCAAGTTTATACTATCCATAAACTTCTTGTTATCCTTTATTGTTGTCTCTGTTCTCTTCACTGTACCAGTAAGATGTTGCAAATACTTTGCCAGTGTTTTCTTTCCCTGTATTAGTGCCTCAGATACTTCCTTTTGTAGTGATGCTAGATAGTCCAATCTTCGACTTAGTTTTGATCTCAAATGCTTTGCCTTATTCACTATTCTTTCTTTCTCTCTTTCCAATTTAAGTAATTCTTCTTCAAAATTTGTTATCTTTTCCTCAAAAACTGATAGTGTATCAGGTGAGTTGACAAAATTATCTGAAAGTTTATTGATCTCATCTTGTACCTTGCTCATCTTCTTGTCTATATCTACAGTCAAAAAATTTGTTTTATAGGTATCTTTGTACAGATTTTTGTACTCTTTCAATAAATTACATAATTTCGGTAGAAGTGTGTCAAAATCTCTATTACACTTCTTTATTTGCTCATCAAATAATTTATGTTTTTCAACTTCTACTTTATCCTTTAATGACTCTTCCTTTATTTTCTCAATGTTTTCTGTGATATATTTACACAGTGTATCAAGTTGTCCTAAAGAATTTTTATTGTCTATATTACAGTTAGGAGCAATTACCTTCACAATTGGTATGGTATCATCAATTGCCTTGTAAGCTTGTGAGCTACAGTCGGTTATCTTCTTGATTGAATCTAATAGTACCTCAGTCACATTAGTTGATTTGTAGCCTAATGATGAATCAACAATCTGAGTACCGGTGAAAGTAACCAAGCTTGTATTGACCTCTGGTAGGTTTGTTTGTGTCTGCATTTCTTTAAGCAATGGTTTTTCTACTTCACTAGTTGTCGGTGGTAATGTCTCCTTATGTACCTATTCCTGTTGCTATTGTTCCTGTTCTGGAGCCTTTTGCTCTGTTTGTTTCTCTGTTTGTTGTATTGCCTTAGTTTGAGTCTGAGCCTCTACCTTTTTCTCTTTGTCTTCTACCAGTTTCTCCTGTGTGTTATCAGTTTCCTCAACTACCGGAGGCTCACTAGCCATATCAGTCTTATCAGTTGTATCTTTGTCTACCACTATGTTGATCTTTTGAGTATCAACATCCACAGTATATAAGACTTCAGGATTAGGATTATCATCCTCTACATCCATACTCTCAGCTGTCGGTTGATCTTCTGTAGTTGTTGTTTTTACTGGTGGAGTAATTTGAGGAGGTGGGGGTAAGTTGTCTCTAACCTTGATACTAGGTGGTCCACCAACTTTACCTTTACCCTTGTCTCTATCTTTCTGATAAACTTTTGTGGGTTTGGGGTTCATGTACTCTTCTATTTTTCTTTCTCAACTAGGAATATATCCCATCCATTTTCTGTCTCCTCAGTCACCTCATTAATTCTTCCAACCATTAAAGCAACGTGCGAGTGTGTAGTAGAAAATTCTGTCTGGTTGGCTTGAGCAATTAGGTCATCAATTTTTTTGGGTGAGTTTACCGGATAAACAGCAAGTAGCTTTACAATCTTTATTTTCTTATCTAGTTCTATTACTGCTTGTCTTCTTGCTTCTAGTCTTTTAAATAGCTCATCTGGAATTTCATTGACTACTTCCATCAAAAACTTCTTATACATATCCATATGCAATATAACACTATTTTCAACTTGCTCTTTTTCATCAGTTGTTAAAGTGTCATATATTTTCTCTATATTTTTCAAGTTACCTTCCTCTGTGATTTCATTTAGCAGTATATCAAGAGGGGCCAAGTCTTTGTTTGTCCTCTTCTTCTTTTTGGGTGTCAGTTTCTTCTTCTTTGGTGTGGCCTTTCTTACCGGAGATCTCACTACTTGTTGCTTTTGTCTTGTCCTCCTGGGTGAGGGTGTGGTTGTCGATGAGGGATCTCTTTTTCTTACAACTCTTTTGAAAGTTTCAGGCATGTCACCCTCCGAAGAAGTACCTACCAATGATAGGTGAGTTTCAGGTTGTGGAGCTGCTAACTCATCCTCTATTATACTAGTTTTCTTCAACACATCTTCTTTGATGGCTTTTTCTTGTCTGGAACCTTTCCTTACAACTACCTCAACCTTTTTCACTCTTTTCTTTGATTGTATTTGGCTTTCAATGGTTTTTGCACTACCAAATACTTCTTCCTTAGGTTCTCTGGGGGCTTCCAGAAGTGCTTTAGCATATGTTTCAATTATATGATCATCTGTTTCATAGCCCATCTCGGTTACCCAAACTATCCTAGGGATGACTGCTTCCATCTAGATTTCATCTTTCTTGATTACAAAGCATATTTCATCTTTGTATTTATCAACAATCTTTTGTGATAACCTGATTCTTTTCTTCATTTTGGCCTTTAATGCTTGAAAAAAGTCATGAATATTGTTTTCCTTGTCTTCTCCCATGTTATTGAATAGTTTTGTTAACTGTTTACCTACTAGTATATCATATCCAAGTTCTTTGTAGCCTATACCAGGAACTTGTTTTGTTATATGTAGCATTAGACATACTAATAGATTTCCAAACTTGAAAGTTCCTTTCTTGTCCTTCTTAATCTTTCCAAGGTTGTCAATTAATTCATCCTTTAACCACTCACATATATTAAACTTTTCATTATCTGTGACCATATCATAAGCACTCTTAATGCACAAACTTGAAACTGAATTGAGTCTATTTGCATGAGTAGCTTTATACCCTAATATCATGCTGATAAATCTTACATTAATGTTTGTTACATAATTAACTCTTAGGGACCTCTTGTCGAATGTTGCACCAGTTAGGTTTGTAACTAGGTCATTGGATACCTTTTGGTTTTATCTGGCCTTTAACCGGTGGTCAGTAACCCTGTGACAGCTTTCACAACTTCCTTGGTGATTTTGTGGATTGCATCTAACTAGAAAAATTCACCATGTACCCTGCTTAAGACTATCCTAATCACGTCCTTGGGGAATTCAGGAATGCTAAGGATCTCTGTAAATCCTAGGGTTTCAATGATCTTGTGTTCATCTTTTACATTGTCGGTTTTATCACATATCACAGTTTTAAACATGGTTTTAATCTCTTCATTTCCTAGTTCCTCAATGTTGCAGTGGATGTAAATTTCGGGGTCCTCAACATAGACAACTCCCTTAGGAATTTGAGAAAAAGCACCTAAGGTATCATCTTTCTTTTCTACCTCGGGAACTAACTGAAATACAGGCCTAGGTCTTTTTATCACTTCAACAATAGTAGGGTTTGCTATATATTCAATTGTAGAGGTGGATGCCATGATTGAATACCTTTTACTGCCTTTAGGATGGATGATTTCTTGGAGTGTTCTTGCTTCTTGCTCGAAATGCCTTAGCTCAAATTTTTGCACTCTTTGTAGGTTTGAATTCTCGGTGAGATGAAATGGAGCCAAAACCTTGATTTTATAGTGTCTTTTTGCCATTTACCACATTAATTGCATGTCGTTTAAGTATTCACTTAACATTGTTTGCTGGTAATAAGTAATTTCCAACTTCTTATCTCTAACCGAGGGAATAATAGCACATGTGTCAATAGATTGCCAAACCCTCAAAGAAACTTTCTTCAATTAGATGAAGAACTTCCTGCCAATGGAGCACTACTCTTTCCTTCTAGTGAAGCATCACTCTGTCCTGTCGGTGAAGCATTGGTTTGTTCTACCGGTGGAGGAGTATTCCCAATATTTAGATCAGCTTTTCTAATCCATTGTTTTGAGAATTCTTGCTTAACCTCTTCAACTTTTTCTTTACCTTTCAAGCTAGAACTTTTGTTGTCTACCAGTGTTCATTTACTTCTATAGAATTTAGCAATATGCCCAATCTTGTTACATGCATAACAAGTTACATTATTCTTCTGAATAGCTTTCCCATAACCTATGCCGGTTTGTGTTCTGCATTGATTAGATAAATGTCCAAATCTTCCACAAACATAACATCTCACATTCATTTTGCAGTTTTCAGAGTTGTGACCAACTTTGTTGCATTTAGAACATTGACCGGTGGGTGTGTTGATATTCTGATAATTTCTAGATCTACATTCATTTTCTCTATGACCATACTTATTATAGTTAAAGCATTTTCCATTGAATTTATAAGCATTAGGTTGTCTTACCGGTTTGCTGTGATCCTGAGTATTTGCAATACTGGAGCTTTCACCAACTTCAAAGCCAATTCCAGAAGTGTCACCTTTAGGTTTTTTATTCTTCAGCAAGGTGCCAAGTTCCTCTAAGCTTTTCTTGAATTTTTCTTTACGTTGATTTGCAGTTTCTAGTTCTCTTTCTAAGACTTCTTTTTGTCTCATCAGTTCATTTGAGTCATTCTGAGTATGCATCAAATCTATCTTCAACATGTCATTTTTATAGCTAAGTCTTGTGTTCTCATTTGCTGCATCACTTAGTCTTCTGGTCAATTCTTTTTCATTCTTCTTCCTATCCTCAATCTCTTTGCAAAATCTCATAGTCATATCCTACATCTCATTCTTTGTTGTCATGTTCTCTTGTTTCAACTTTCTTATCATATCATTAAGTGATTCATTTTCATCATTCTCATTTTGCAATTTTTCACAAAGTTCTCTTCTCTTATTTCTTGCAACAGTAAAATTTTCTTGAAGTGTCTGAATGATATCCTAAGCTGCCCTTAAATCATCTTCTAGTTTGATATTTTTCAATTTCTCTACATCATAGTCTGAAAGATCTCCTTCCAATTGCTTCATCAGATTTTCCATCTTTACTGGTGTCAAGATCTCCCTCAAGCTATTAGGCTTCTGAAAATAGAGGACCAAGCTCTCATACCAATTGTTAGGAGTCCCACAGATATTGAGAGGGGGGTGTGAATCAGTATCTAACCGGTATATAGAATTTCTTAACTTAAAACATGCAGAACAAAATATAACAGTATACCGGTATGCAAGAAATAATACAATAAATAGAATCAAGAACATCCACATGAAAAGCACACCATAACACAAAGATTTAACGAGGAAACCCGGTGTGGGAAAAACCTCGGTGGGATTTGTGACCCACAATATTTACTCACTGGCCAATAAGATAATATTACTTACAATAGGGGTCTGCACATGCAGGAAGGCCAACTGCCTAGAGCTCACTGCTCAATGGGAAGTCTCACTGACTTACAATGAGGATTATACAAATCCAATATCTTGTACTACTTTACAATAGCATCTTCAATGCCTAATCTAGTACCGGTTGTTGCTCTGCTACTTACATAAACCCCTTAACCTATATTTCGCATAATAGGTCTGCCTAATATTTTTCCTTAATGCTTACATCTCCTATCTCAAATGTCTACAATGATCTCTTTTATATATAAGAGTCATTTTACAATTTACCAAGTCGGCTTACAAAGTTTTACAATAATAAACAAAATATAATATAACAAAATCCTGTCGGCCTCTGTGTTGGTATATTTCATTTCTTCTGTGCAAGTGTCGGTGTCCTGAGTGCCAGTGTAGAGTGTGATCTGCTGATGCCGGTATAATGCTTTTGTCGGTGCCATAGGATTGCAAGGTTGCCATCAATGACAAAACCTTCAATCACATATAGTGTCTCATTGGAGTGTGCATATGCCAACACAAGTTAACCCCCAAAGTCTTCCAAAGCCTTTATGGCTCTTACATAACCATTAATGATTAACTCAACTTAACCACATGGTTAGAGACTTTCCCTCTAACTCAACCCTCATTTAACTCATGGGTCTCTTCAAGCATTCATTTATTTGACCATGGTTATCCCTTTAACTCTTGCATAAGAGTTTGTCCATTGGATAAAAGAAATTACCCTTGGATAAAAGCTTTGTCCACTAACTCAAGCCTAAGAAAACCCTCCTAGGGTAACCTTCATGTCATCTCAAGTATTTAATGCTTCTTCCCTCTCCTCTCAAGCCATCTCATGTTGATACTTGTCATCATGGGATTGGGTTGAAAGCCATCACATGGATCGCAAACCCATCAATCCTAGCCCTTCACAAGCCCACTCAATCTTGGCCATTCAATCAACATTTTCCCTATAAAAGGACCTCATTTCTCAAGAGCATGAGGAAGCATTTTGCATTGTTATTATACTAAGATTCACGTATACATTAATTAGGATCTTTCTCATAGCAAATCATTTACACTTGCATAAGCATTTATTTTCATTTTTACAACTATCTTGAATCTTCATATGACATCCATGAATAGTGCTAAAATTTGAGAGCTACACTCATGTGGGACTTGGAGAGGAGAGGAACAAGGAAGAGCCAACATCATCAAGCATAGGGAGGAAGGATTAGAGTTGTCTAGTTTCTTTGTTGCCTTTCCTCTTTGCTTTGTTATTTATCTTTCTAGATATGGTTTGAAATGGATTCATTTTCATGTTATGCTTGTGGTTGAAAGTTTACTAACATGATTTCTTTGTTGTCCACTAATCCCTTTTTCAGAGCATCATTTGGTGAACCCGACATGAATCGAACATGCAACCTTATGATTGAGTTTTTTTTGTGATTTTCCAGAATTTTCACGCACAAGTTTCTCTTTAGCACTTTTGTTTCGCGGTTTGGTGCCTTTGTCTGACAGTTTTAGCGCTTTCGTAGGGTTTTAGCGCTTTTACACATTAATTACCGCTTTTGCACTGATATAGAACTTTTGTTCTCTTTGTCTGTCAGTTTTAATTATGTCTAAAGTTTTTATTATAGAGCTTTTGTTAATATTATAGAGCTTTTGTTAATAGTATAGCGCTTTTGTTAATATATCGGTGTTGTTGTCCTAATTAGCACTTAAGTTTTCTCACAGAGTAGCGCTTTTGTTCCGGAGAGCTCAAAATTGTAACCGAAAAATTGAATTTAGGCTTGTGGAAACCCACATAAGATTTTGGATTTTACTAACTTTTTTATTTGCAGGTTTTTAACAATTTCTTGCAGGTTGGAGGAGTTAAACTTAGGATTTCGATTTCTTTTTATCTTTTTTTCAAAAATTGGTTAAAAAGAATTTATATTTTCTCTTTTTCTTTGGGTAAAAAGAACTTCACAATTTAGTTTTGGTGCTTTAACACAAATTAAAACTTGTCTTTTGGGCTTAAAAAGAACATCTCTTGCAAAACTAAAATTTACAACAACTTTAACATTTCTTTTTGCAAGTTAGATTCACACTTCAAAATTTGGGCTATAAAAAGAACAAACAACTTGTCCATTTACTTAAAAAGCAATTTTCTTTTAAGCAACGTGCTTTCATTTCGTTGACCAGGATTTCCATTCCTAGTTAAACAAACAAATTATTTTGTGGGATAAAAAGAACACCATAGCTGTTGGAGCAACAACTCCAAATAACAAATAGATCACATTGCAATAAAAAGGTTAAAAATAACAAGTGTCTTTTGTGTTTGCCACACTTTTGCAAATCTATAGAGTGGTCCAAATTCTAACACACACTATCATCTCCCTTGACTCTCGTGGTCCTAGGTGCAAGAGAAAAGTGTTAGTAACACTCTAAATTTTCTATTTTTAAGAGAGACCTGCCAAGAGACACATCACTCTTGGGACGACCTTGTGTGGTAAATCCTTCGAGCCGCTATAGAAATCAGGTGATAGCAAAAGCTCTAGCCTTGGGTGTAGTTGTTCCTACAGTATCACTTGCTGAAAGGACATATGGGCCCCACTGTGAGTTACAAGGCTCTTAAGTGAGTCACTGCAAAATGATCTTATATCCAAAGACATCGCACATTACTAGACACCTCTTATTTTAGAAGCCCACATGTTCTATTGATTGAGGATATTTGTGAAAAGTTCAGTGCAAGATCATAGATGGTTTTGCTCCCAAGATACTCACCATACATATTTCCTTGAGTAGAAATAGGGCTTTTTGAAATGCTACTTGTAGCTTGATGAAAGTAGTGTCTCCCCCGTCATAGGGATCACCTATCTGTTATGCTCACGCAAGACTTATTATATCACATCCTTACCTACCATGATGGGATACATAAGGTATGTAGTACCAAAGTCGAAGAAATATCAAGTTGTCAGCTGAAAATATCGCAATTGGCCATTACCTTAGTGATAAAAAGTGTTTGAATTATCTTCATCTTGTTTCAGACCAATAAAAATTTGGGATGGCTTTAGGCCTGAGAACATACATACATTTATAAGGGTCAAAAAGTTCGTGATTGGGTTGATTTAGACCCACACCTATTGTGCCTTTATTGAAAAGAGGCAAGACTATGTGCTTGTGTGATTGTCATATTTTCTTGTCAAAGGGATTCAAAATAATTGAAACAAAGTATCCATCCAAGAAAACTACATCAACATTGATCATTTTTGTATGACCATCACTCATATCTTGAGAAAAAGAACCTTCATCAAAAGACTAAGTTAAATAAGAGACAACTTGGTTCAAGGGCCCTTATCAAGAATTTGAAATTTCTCTATATCAATAGACAACTCTTTCTCTCACATAGAGTATTCTTGCATCATATGCACTTGTACCTTCCGAGAAAATCCAACGAATTTGACAGAGAGCCTTTGAGAAATAGAGCTTTCACTCAGTATGGAGCTTTTGATTATCGAAAGAACAAAGGGGACAAGATCAATCCTACTTTCTTTCCTAAAATTTGTATCACATACAACAAAGCTCGAGAGGAACCACCAACCCTTGTAACAAAGGAAGAAGTAGGAACCCCCTTTATAACGGAAGAATTTTATTGAGACACATATCCTATCCACTTTCACATCCAAACATCACAAATTCACTCAACTCTCAACATAAAGAGGTCTTGTCCTTGGTCCTTTCAGATATTGCTTAAACAAACCAACAAATCACTTTTACGGTGTCTCTGCGTCTAGGATCAATCATCCTAAGAGGCATTTCTACACATCTAGATAGGTTAAAACTAGTGTATTCACCTAAAAATGGTCTGAAGATAATTAATTAAATAAGAAAATATTTAATTAATCCCCCTTCCTAATTTAATTAAATTCACTAAGCAATTTGATTAAAATCCCCCTTTCATCTACTTATTAATAAATCTAAGGATTTATTTAATAGGTTCATTTCATAATCCCTTTAATTAATTAATTCCCCCCATCAAATTCATTTCTTCTAAATCTCCTAATTAATTAAAACAAATCAATTTATGAGTTGTTGAGATTAATTAGCCTTTTCCTATTATTTGAATTTTTAAATTCAAATTCTCCTAACTTCTAACCACCTAACCTAACCCCTTCTAAACCTAACTCATTCCATCTAACCCTGGGTTTAACTAACCCCATCCTAGCTTGCACACCCTAACCACCATGTCCCCTTTCCTTGAACACTTTACCCTCTCATGAGAAAAGCTTTGTGACACTTGTCACCATAGAGATGACAAATGTTCCCTTTCATCCAACATCTTCTAGAAGCCTCTTGACACTTGTCACCATAGAGATGACAAATTTTCCCTTTCATCCAACCTCTTCTAGAAGCCTCTTGACACTTGTCACCATAGAGATGAAATTGTCCCCTTTTATCTAACCCCTTCTCCTACCAACCTCTAATTGTTCCCTTTAATCCAACCTCTTTGCCAACCTCCTCCAATTTCACCATTGATATCTTCAGACTTAATCTTGACCATTGATTCCTTCCATCTCACCCCTGGCCTTGGAAATCCGATAAATAGACCCCATTTTGGAGTTTAAAGGACCCCGATCCCATCTCATTTGCATTCAAGCATTGTTACTATAGTCATATAGCTCTTAACAATATCATTTTAGCATTGTCATCATGTTCAATTTTAGTTTAAATCTAGTTTATTTTCTAGCTCAATTTGCTTATCATCTAGCTTAATCTCATCATTTCTAGCTTAAATGCATCATTTCTCATTTAAATCCTCCATTTAAGTGTAGTCAAGTCATTAGAATTTGCATGACCAGATCTAAGAGAAAAATTCATACTCGCATTTACTAGGAGGCGATAGATCGCTTAGTGATGGTTTTTTCTTTCTTTGCTTTAAATTCATTAACCATGTTTGTAATGATCTATTGAGTGTTTTGTGTTGCAGGAATAGGTATACACTTCATAGGCATGACATTTTGGTGCCCACCATGGGGCCGGAGTTATCATTTTTGGCCTCTCAAGCTTCATCAACATTCATCTCTATCGAGTCTAAATCAGAATGTCATACAAACTCATTTAAGGCCTAGTACGACATGCTTTGTGAGCCTGAACGACAAGAGATCTTGTATCGTATGAGCCTTTAGGAAAATTTTAATGTCGTACTATCTCTCATCCTGACTCGTATGAGCTCTCATCCTAACTTGTATGGTCCTAGAAAGATACTTGCATGAGTGTGTAAACTGTGTCATACGACACTCTGCTTCTGTGGTTTTTTTTTAAATTAACTGCATGTTAAGGGTTTTGATGCTCTAATTGATTACCACTAACACTAACTCTACTTTGTTTATGATATTTTTGGTAGTCTAACTCTTTTCTACAGGACGATTGTCAAAGATACACTAGTCAAAGATCAAATTCAAAACACATCAATGATTACTAATGGATCTATTTTGCAAGTTGCCTAAGAAGAATTCAACAAAACTTTGTGTATTCCTTAAAGTTTTTTAAGGCACACTTATCTTTTGCTAAAGGAATGAACAATCATGTATTTTGTGTCTTTGATTATAGGCGAGTATGCTCTCACCTTTCTTAGGTGATCAAAAAGTTAGACTCATCTTTTATTTTCATTAGTGCATTTCTTTAGCAGGCCTGCCCTCCCGAGGAGTTAATAACTCTTAAAGCCATTACGGCCGATGAGAGGGGAACGACCTAAGTGGGAATGGCTAACACCAAGTAATCAAACCCACTATAAAATAAAGGTGATTTGATGAAAATCAAGTCAACGAAAGTGCTCGGGAATAGCTCTCCTTCGTACCTTCGGGTATAGAAAACCTTGGTTTTCAAGGCTGGGAGACCTCGTAATTGAGTATTATACCCCGACATGTCGAATGGATCCCTTACTAGTGTCGGTTAAATTAGAAGCTACCCGATTCACCTTTGAAAGGGTGATAATCTTTGTGCAAGAGAGATAGTAACTCTCCCAAGATACTTGCCATATCGTGCCCCCATTAGCGTTTGGAGTCGGATAATACGACATTGAGAATCCATTGCATGAGACTCAGCAGTCGTATTTTGATGAGCTATTGGGTGTGTACCTAAGCTTGCAAGAAAAGGTTTTCTCTCCTCAGCTAACTTCCTTAGGGTTTAGCATGCTTGGAGTCACTTATCACATCATGTGTTTTTTGTGTATTCATCCCTAAATGAAAAGAATTAGACATCTAAAACTAAAAAACATAAGCAAAACATCAAAATTCACTAATCCAAATTCGGCAAAACAAACATTTTTTATCTCTACTTTGTTATTTGTCATACGAGTCAGGTTCTCTATCATACTATTAGGTGATTTTTTGTTTGAGGTTAATCTTTTGTGTTATGGTTCAGAAAGAAATGTCATACGAAACTAAGCTTTGTACATGAAATTTCTAATTTGTCATTTGGTCTTATATCTCTTGTCATTTGGGGCTATAATCTATTGTATGAGTCTTTGTTTTTATCAGTCTAGAGCTGCTACTTTCCATGAATTTTTCAGGTCTATCATTTTGCTAGATCAGTTTGCAGTAATCATAAACACCCGTTATCTGTTATTCTGTGCTTAAATTGTCTTCTTGGTTTGCTTGGTCAAGTTATCATCTGTCAAAATCAGAATATAGAATATAAAAACCTCAAGATTTTCAAGTGCTCACCCTCAACAAGTTCAAGATCTAAACATCTCAAAGTACATTATCACCCTATTTGATAAATTGATCACTCAAACACAGTTTCTCATCAGGATCTATCATCCTCTATCACGAAACTAAAATGTTTGGTCAAGATAATCTTGTCTCACATCGTAGGATATATCGTTCCTACTAGACTTGGTTCTTATCAAATCACCATCATTGCACTCCAAAACTGAAGATCGAAAAACTTGCAAACTTTTAAACACTTGAACCATCTTTTTGTGTCATATCGCCCTATCACATTTACCCTGACAATTGATCACTTATCAAAACAAACTTTTGGATAATCGAATCCTACCAAAATAACACACGTGTATGCCCATTCTAACTAGAACACAAAGACGAAGGATCGTAGAGACAGAAATCGAAACATTGGAAACAACTGAAGAGCATATAACCATGGAACATGAAGAGGAAATACAAGTTGAAGGAGGAATAACAAAACAAAATATTAGAGACATCAAGAAATGTCCTCAATTCGACAAATTTATGTAGAAATTATTGGAGGGAGAAAAAGAAAAATATTTTCTAATGTTAGCCAAATCTGGGGCTACACTCCCCCAAGATTTTGTTGTGAACAAATTGACACAAAAGAAAAGTGACCCTCCCCCTAATAACGAACAATACAAAGATATTTTTGGTCTCCACATCAATGACACATCAATCCCCAATAATACCAGAAACAATGAAGAAACCTACATACCCAAAAGAGATGAAGTAGAAATTCTAAATAACATTCGATCCAATGAAGATACAAGAAGGACTAGAGATGACACTAGAAGAGATCCAGATCCTCCTAGAATACAAAATCAGGGTCATATAAGAACAAATCATGTTGATAATCCTTTCACAACTCTCACACAACAACTACAAACAATGCAAACACAAATTCAAGATATGCAGAGAGGAAATGTTAGAAGATACTCACTACAAGAAATTTGTTCTTATCCATTCAACAGAAAGCTAAACATGATACCATTTCCTATAGGTTTTGAAACTCCTAGATACGAAAAAATATGATGGAATCACTGACCCTCAAGATCATATACGAGAATTTTGCATAATGAGTATGGAGTTTGTGCATGAGGATACCTACTTAATGAGATTATTTCTGAAAAGCTTAACTGTACTAGCTATGGAATGGTTCTCCAAACTTCCACTTGGAATCAGATCATTCTCAGAATTGGTGGATAAGTTTGTTTCACAATACTCTTACAATATACAACATGAAGTAACAATGCTAGACCTATGTAATGCCAAACAAAAGGTTGGAGAACCTTTCATGACATTTTTACAACGATGGAGACGGTTAGCTTCGTGGTATCCTCGTACAGTGGTAGAGTATGAAAAAATGGACATATTCATCGTCAACTTAAATGATCAAATGAGATATTACTTAAAAATGCAAGGAAATCAAAGTTTCAGAAAAATGGTTGATAATGGAATCAGAATGGAGGAAGCCATGATAAAGAAAGGTGAGTTGAAAATATACAAAGAAGGATTCCATCCTCCTAATAACAACAAGACCAATAACAACAACCACAATGATAAACCAAAGTTTTGGAATAGAAATTGAATTGTCGTCAATGATGGAACAGTGGATAACAACAATGTAAAACCAAAAAAAATAGCTTTTAATTTATCCACTCACTCAGCAGCAGCTCGACAAAACAACAATCACCAAAAAGCAACTATCAAAACTTTCTTTCGAAGACAATTTACAAACATTGGTGAATCCCTTGGGTTAGCACTAAAGACACTTCTCGTAAATAAATTGATCACTTTACCAGAAGAAAGGAACTACAAACCTCAAATCAAACCACCTTGGTGGAATGATAACCATTATTGCGATTTTCATCGAAACAAGGGACATCACATACATAATTGTCAAAAGTTGAAACATATCATACAAGATATGACTAATAATGGAGTAATAACAGTGGATGGACATACAACAAACGAATCTCATATAGCTTTTAAAACTTCACTTCCAAATTATGAGAAAGGTGAATCATCAACAACAAATAATGGTAAGGGTAAAGTGAAGGTAAACTAAGCTCATACCTATGACAATGTGGTAAATGTGATTGTAGTTAAAGAAAAACAAAATCAAGAAAATGCTCATGCTATCATAAGAAGCAAAGACAAAGTTGTTTTGTCGAGTCCTACAATAAACACATAATCCACCACCAAACAATACAGTCTAGTGGAGCAATTGCAAAAAAAACCCGCACAAATATCCATCTTAGAATTTTTAAAGCTTTCACCTGCACACAAAGAAATTCTTGAACGAACATTAGTAGATACAACAGTTTCCAAAGATCTTGATATTGATCAATTCCAAACCACGGTGGGACACCTCACAACCCCTCACTACTTATCATTCACTGAAGAAGATGACATGTCCTTACAACATCCCCACAATGCTCCTTTGCATATTGAAGTCCTCATTCACAAAATGTGTGTTAAACGTGTTCTAATAGAAGGTGGAGCTCACCTAAATATCTGTTCATTGAGTATTATTCATGCCTTAGGATATTCAGAAGATGCAGTTGATGTCTGAAAAAGGATCAACATAAAAGCCTATAATGAAGAAGAACGTTCCTCTAAGGGAATTGTGATACTACCCATCAGAGTGGGACCTTTGTAGAAAGACACAGCATGCCAAGTTCTAGACTTGGACTTATCATATAATGTACTCTTGGGAAGACCATGAATACATGACTTGCAAGTTGTCCCATCAACATATCATCAGTGTGTAAAATTTCCCTACAATGGACAAGAAATCACAATATCTGCAGATTCAAATCCATTTCAATATTGCAGCAATCTAAAAATGGCTTAAGAAGTCAATGTTCCTCATAACAGGGAAGCATCATCTTCGAACACACAATCCAAAGAACAATAATTTGCTTCAATTCTATCAAGTATGAAAAAACAAATGCAGCTAAGAGATCAAGGGAACAAAGAATATTCAATATCACAATTACCACTTTCTCCTAAATCCTTTGGAAAACCATCAAACTCTAAACAACAACCAATTGTAAAACATCTTCTGATATTTGATGGAGCATTTGTTAGTGTTGGAAACTTATCAGAGGAAACAGAAGACAAAGATGTGCTACAGTGGTTATACAAGGATGAAGAATGTCAACAAAAGATCAACAATTTCCGCATACCTACAGAAAAGTATGGAAAAGGATTTAACATTCTCAGAAGAATGGGATACACTGGAATAGGTCCTATAGCAAAAAGAAAAGAAGGTATCTCAGAAACTATTTAGCCTCATACTCAGTAGACTACTGACAAAATAGGCTTAGGGTATGGACAAGTCACTCTACCGAAAAGCACGTCTTTTAGTCAACAACAAGAGGAATATGAAAATAGACAAGAAAAACTGGCAATTGAAAGAGAAGAAATGTCAGCTAAGCAACAAACACAAGCAAACATGAAATGGGAAAGAAGCAAGCTTCAAATCAATAAGAAAAACAAACTAAGGCAACTCTCAAGCAGCATTAAATCTAAATCAAAACAAGAAAGAAGCTAATATAAGTCCAAGAGAACTCATAGAAAAGTTGACAGAACTTAATCTCAGTCCTGAAGAAGTTGAATATGAAAGAAGGAAAAGTATAGCCAGAAAATCAGAAGAAATGCTATACGACCAAATTTGTAGATTGCAAATGTTTTCCATGCCATTCCAAGTGTCGATGATCATTATATCCTATCGGTGTACCATATACCGGTGACTATGCAAAATTCATTTGCTTGCAGGTGAATGTTGTTGATTCTCCAAAGTGCCAGAGTTTTAGTAGTTGTTGACACATACCAAAATACCAACAATCTCACCCTTTGGCATTGATGGCAAGACAAGATGGAAAAACCATCAAAGTGCCAAAACATAAATGCCAAATACCAAAGTACCAACAATTACTAGAGTATAAGTAAACTCTCTAAAGTAACAAACTCTCCCCTTGAGAGTAACATGTTTTTCATACCAATCTCTCCCCAAAGATAATCAATCTCAACCAAAAGATAATGTGTTTTTCTATAGATATCACTCCCCCTTTGACATAAAATGCCAAAGTTACAACAAAACCAAGTTCATATACAAAATACCAACCAATTCAATATACCAACTACTCCCCCTAAGAAGTAGCTTCCTCATCAAAGCCAGAAATAAAAGATTTCTCTGTTAATTATGTCGGTTGATGATAATCATCAACTGTCTAAGTCACTACCGGTGGGGATATGACTCCAAGCTGATCTCTGAGATATTCAAAAGTCTCCTTAGGCAAAGGTTTAGTGAAAATATATGCAATCTATTCTTTAGTATTCACATAAACTAGTTTTATCTCCTTTGCTTCAACATGTTCCCTTAGAAAATTTAGTTTGATAGAAACATGTTTGGTTTTAGAATGTAATACCGGATTCTTAGATATATCAATTGTTGCAGTGTTATCACAATAGATAGTAATAGGTTCCTTGCACTTTACCTTTATGTCTTTCAACATTTGCTTAAGCCATAGTACTTTTGTACAGTTAGTTGTTGCTACAACATATTCTGATTCTGCTGTTGATAAAGATGTACAACTTTGTTTCTTACTCAACCAAGAAACTAGTTTATTTCCAAGAAAGAATGCTCCACCGGTGGTACTTTTTCTATCATCCAAATCTCCTACCCAATTTACATTTGTATATGCATATAATTCAAAGTTTTCATCTGTAGGATACCATAATCCAAGATCTGAAGTGCCTTGTAAGTACCAGAAAATCCTTTTTACTGTTGATTCATGATTTTCTCTAGGATTACTCTGAAATCTTGAAACAATACATACTGCATTCATGATATTAGGTATGGTTTATGTTAAATAAATTAAACCTCCTATCATAAATTTGTACCTAGTCGGATTAACAGGTGTAGATTCATCCCTTAGTGATAATTTGTCATTTGTAGTCATAGATGTGCTTACCAGTTTAGACTTCTCCATCCCAAATTTCTTTAGTAACTATTTTATGTACTTGGATTGACTCAAGAATATACCTTTATCAGTCTGTGAAATCTACAATCCTAACAAGAATTTTATTTCTCCAAACATAGACTTTTCAAATTCTTGTTGCATCTCAATAGAAAAGTCTTTACATAATCCATCTTCTCCTCCAAAGATTATATCATCAATAAAAACTTCTATAACCAAGATGTCATCATTAGTCACTTTATAATATAAATTACTGTCTACATTACCTTTAGAAAAACCAATCTTCAAAAGATACTTATCCAATCTTGCATACCAAGCTCTTGGAGCTTGCTTCAATCCATACAAAGCTTTTTTTAACCTGCAAACCATATCTTTGTTATCTATCAAAGAAAATTCATCAAGTTGTTCAATGTAAACTTCTTCTTCAAGATCTCCATTTAAAAATGCACATTTAATATCCATTTGATATACTTTGTAGTTCTTATGTGCTGCAAAAGCCAAACATAATCTAACTGCCTCAATTCTAGCTACCGGTGCAAAGGTTTCATTGTAATCAATTCCTTCTTTCTGAGAATATCCCTTACACACTAGTCTTGCTTTATTTCTAATAACCTTACCATCTTCATTAAGTTTATTTATGAATACCCATTTGGTTCCAATTACATTTTTATCTTTAGACCAGGGAACTAATGTCTAAGTGTTGTTTTTCCCAATTTGTTCCAATTCTTCTTCCATAGCTTTAATCCAATATTTATCTTCACATGCCTCATTAACAGATGATGGTTCAATTTGAGAAATAAGACATACCTCTTCATTTGCCAATCTTCCTCTTGTCATAACACCTTTATACTTGTTTCCAATTATCTGATCTTCAGAATGATTCAGTCTTACATACCGGGGTGTTTTTGTTTGTTGTTGTTCTTTAGTTAGTGTGGAATTTTTTAGATGATACCAATGTAACTGGATCTTCATTCTATACCATTGGATTTAGTGTAGGTTCATTTTTTTAAATTTTTGTTGCCAGTTCAGAGTCTATATACCTTGAAGTTCCTCTGAATTGTTCATCAATCTTCACATTTGTACTCTCAACAATTTTTTGCAATCTCTTATTAAAACATCGATATGCCTTGCTCTTAGATGAATAACCAAGAAATATTTCCTTCATCATTTCTAGGATCAAATTTACCAATATACTCATCTCTTCTGATATAACATTTGCCTCCAAATATTCTGAAATATTTAAGAGTAGGAGTAATACCAAACCATAGTTCATGAGGGGTCTTACCAGTTTCACCTTTGATGTGAACTTTGTTGAATGTATAGACAGTTGTGTTGACTACCTCTCTCCAATATACATGTGGTAGGTTTGCTTCTAATAACATACTTCTTGTTGCATCCAAGATAGTTTTGTTTTTCCTTTCAACAACTCCATTCTGATGTGTTGTCCAAGGTGTTGATAGTTGTCTTTTGATTCCATTCACTTCATAGAATGTATTAAATTCCTTAGATGTAAATTCCCCTCCTTGATCTAATCTAAGACATTTTATTTTCTTACCGGTTTCATTTTCTACCATAGCTTTGAATGGTTTGAACTTTCCAAGTGCTTCTGATTTTTCTCTGAGAAAAGTAACCCAACACATTCTAGAATAGTCATCAATGATTAGCATGAAATACATATCACCTTGTAAGCTTTTAGTTCTAGCTAGACCACATAAATCAGTATGAATTAAATCAAGAGCATTATTGGATTTTTCTGGAATACTTTTGAAACTAGCTCTAACTAGTTTTCCAAATTGACATTCCTTCCATATTGTATTGTGAGGTTTGACAATTTTAGGTAAATCTCTAACTACCTTGATAGTACTGATTTTCACCATGCAATCAAAGTTTACATGACAGAGTCTCTTATTCCATAGCCAACTTTCATCAATATGTGCAATTCAGCATGTCTTTTCACTGCTATTCAAATGAAAGATATTACCTCTAGTCTGATTACCAATTGCAATTTCCAAACAAATTCTATTCATGATTTTGCATTTTGCATTTTTGAATTGTAACTGAAATCCTTTCTCAACTAATTAACCAACACACAAAATATTATGCTTTAATCCTTCAACATAGTAAACATTGTCAGTATTATGCTTACCATCAAGAGATATAGTACCCTTACCTTTGATCAAACAGGCTTTGTCATCTCCAAATCTCACTAAGCCTCCATTGTATTCTTGAAAGTTCAAGAATTTACCTTTGTCTCTTGTCATATGATGTGAGCATCCTAAATCAATGATCCATTCATTCTTTACTTCAACTTTAGCTGCCAAGGCATGTTCTATTGATTGAGCAGTAGGTGTTGGTTGATCTTCTGTTATAGCAACAAAAACCCATCCATTGTCTGTCAAATTCTCATCAGAATCATCAGTCACACCTTCATCAGCAATGTAACAAGATTTTTTTTTATTCTTCTTAAATCTGTATCTCTGATATTCAAGGTTAGGCTTGTATGTTCTTCTAGCTTCTTCTCTTAGTCTAGCATGTCTATCAGTGCATCTTGAAGCCATATGAGCAATCTTATTGCAGTTAAAACATTTAAAGGGTGCTTTACCTTCATACTTACTTCCAACTGGACCTTTAGGCATTTTCCTTGCAAATAGTGCTTCAAGTTCTTCAAGTTCTTCATTTTCTTTCCTGCTCTCTTCAAGTTCTCTTGCATAAAAGGCTTTCCAATCATATTTGTCAAATGATGATGCAAATGATGTTGATGCTTTAAAAGCTAAATTTGTCTTTATAGTAGCAACATGACCAAATTCTTCAATTTCAAAAGCTGAAAGTTTTCCAATCAATGTATCCCTAGTTACTGATGTATTAGGCATTGTTCTTAACTCATTTATAGCAGTGACTTTCATTTTATATGCTAGTGGCAATCCTCTTAAAACATTTGAAATAATTTCATCCTCACGTAAGGTTCCTCCACAACATTTAATACCCAAAACAATTTCATTTACTCTTTCAATAAAAGTAGTAATCCTTTCATCTTCTCCCATTTTCAGATGTTCATACCTGACTCGAAAGCTCTCAAGTTTTGCAATTTTGACTATGGAATCTCCTTCATTCAGTGTTTCCAAATGATCCCAAATAGCTTCAGCAGTAGACCTATCTGATAATCCCATGATTTCCTGATCTAATAATGCGCTCAAAAGTGCTTCTCTTGCTTTGCAATCATTTTCTTCATCTTTAGTCAAGTTAGGTGGATTGGGCTAACCCTAAGTTGGAGTAGTATAGCCATTCTTTGTAACATCCCAAATGTCCTTTCCAATGAAATTTAGATGTGTCTCCATTCTGATCTTCCATATGTCATAGTTGGTTCCATCAAGTTTAGGATTGTCCTTCCTAAAATAGTTAGTAGACATTGGATCTCCTCAAGCTGTTAAACTTCTGCAAAAGAGGACTAGGCTCTAATACCAATTGTTAGGTCCTGGAGACAACTGAGAGTGGGGGGGGTGAATTAGTTGTCTAACAATTTTAACCCAAAAACAACTTAACCAATTTACTGCTTAATATCAGTAAACTAGTCTTATATGTCGATAGACAGTTTTAACAGTTAATTACAATATCGGTAAGGATTAATGCATGAAACAAAAAGATAAAGTCATCCACAACACATAACACCAATATTTGTACGTGGAAACCCTATAAGGAGAAAAACCACGATGGGAAACCTTACCCACAATCAGATGATACTACTACAGATAGTAAGTGTACATAAATGGGGTATGCACATGCAGAAAGGCCAAGCGCCTAGAGCTCACTGCTCAATCACAAATGGGAGTCACACTGACTACAATTGGATGGTTAAATCCAATAAGAATATACTGCTCAAAATAGCATCTTCATATGATGGATTTAGTACCGGTGTACTTCTGATATGCTTTCACAAAAACCTAGCTTCACCTTCAAATGATGTCTGTATGTATAGCTCTGCTTAATCTCGCATATACCTTCTTACAGTTCTTTTTCACATTCCCTATGCGATCTTACAAATAAGATCTTACATTTATAGCATAACCTAAGACCAATTTTAGTAGGTTGGCTCTACAAGATATTACAATAAAAACATTTTACAAACAATATAATATCCGATGCAATAACTGATTCAACATGTCAGCTTAATGCATTTACAACAATAATTAATCATCTCCATAGTGTGTCGTGTTGATCTAGAAAAGATTAACCTACCAGAGCATAACCTGGACCTATTTGTCGGTAACAGCAAATATACAAATATGAATATACCAATAACCAATTCTCAAGACAAGATGTCTAAATGATGTCTTCGACATTACCAAGTGTTTTCCATGCCATTCCAAGTACTGATGATCATTATATCATGTTGGTGTACCATATACCGGTGACTGTGCAAAATTTATTTGTTTGTCGATGAATGTTGTTGATTCTCCAAAGTGCTAGAGTTTTAGTAGGTGTTGACATCAATGACAAAACCATACCAAAATACCAACAAAAACCTCCTTGAGGCATCAGAAGATGGGAGATTTGACACTTTACCTAAACACTATGAAGAAAGGTCATCCATTTTGATCGAACCAACAGAGGCAATTAACATTGGCACAATAGAGCAACCAAAGATTCTTCATCCAGCGACTTCTCTATCAGAAGAAGAAATGCAACAATATGTGGAATTCTTCAAATGATGGCAAATCAATTTTGCCTCGTCATATGAAGACATGCTAGGGTTAGATCCAGAGATTATTATGCATCACTTAAATGTTAGTCTAGGAGCCAAACCAGTCAAACAGAAGTTAAGGAAAATGCATCCGCATATCACTCTTCTAGTCAAAGTTGAACTAAAGAAATTACTGGATGTAGGATTCATCAGACCTGTAGCCTATCCTCAATGGGTATCCAACATCATTCCTATTTCAATACCAGATAAAAGCATCAGAATATGCACAGACTTCAGAGATCTTAATAATGCATGTCCAAAGGATGACTTTCCTTTGCCTAATATTGACATCATTGTAGATTTAACTACTGGACACTCCATGTTTTCTTTAATGGATGGTTTCTCCAGATATAATCAAATCAAAATAGCACCTGAAGATCAAGAAAAGATAGCTTTCACATGCCCATGGGGTACCTTCTACTGGAACGTCGTGCCTTTTGGATTAAATAATGCAGGTGCTACATATCAAAAAGCTATGACAACTATATTTCATGACATGATGCATACATTCATGGAAGACTATGTGGATGAAATCTTGGCTAAATCATACAACAGAGAAGAACATATAGAGATATTGGAAAAGATCTTTGATAGGTTAGAACAATACAAGCTAAGGCTAAAGCCTATGAAATGTGTCTTTGGTGTCACTTCAGGCAAGCTATTGGGATACATTGTTTCAGCTAGAGGTATCGAAGTGGATCCAGCTAAGGTTAAAGCAATCATGGAAATGACATCTCCCAAGAATATAATTCAACTAAGATCACTCCAAGGAAGACTCTAATCAATCAGAAGATTTGTTGCTCAACTAGCAGATAAATGTCAACCATTTACTCATCTATTGCACAAAAATGTTCATTTCAAGTGGCACCACCAATGTGAGGACGCATTCAAAAAGATCAAGGCTTATCTCATACAACCACCCATCCTAATGTCACCAATTCTAGGGAAGTCATTACTTTATGTATCAACCACCGAAGCATCATTAGGATTTTTGCTTGCACAGCAAGATAATGAATGAAAAGAACAAGCTATCTACTACATCAGCAGAACACTAGTAGCATACGAGATCAACTATTCACCAACAGAAAAAGCATGCTTAGCAGTAGTTTTTTCTTCTCAAAAATTATGACACTATCTACTCTCTCACTCCATCAAGTTAATAGCTAAAATAAATCCTCTGAAATATTTACTCAGCAAAGCAACATTAACAGAATGACTAGCAAAATGGATTCATGATTCTGAGTGAGTTTGATATTGAGTATGTTGACAGAAAAGCTATAAAAGGACAAGTCATTGTGGATCAACTAGCTGAGGCACCACTTCAAGATGATCATCCTTTATAGATTGAATTTCCTGATGTTGATATCCTAATAGTCACCACAAAAACATGGCAACTATACTTTGATGGTTCATATACACAACATGGATCAGGACCAGGTATTCTATTCATCACACCACAAGGTCATACAATCCCAAAAGCATACAAATTATGCTTTCCATGCACCAATAATATAGCATAATATGAAGCTTTTGTTACAGGTATCAAAATGGCTATAGAATGGAACATTACACAACTTCAAGTCTTTGGAGACTCTCAGCTCGTCATTAATCAAATTAATGATGAATATCAAACAAAGGATGAAAAATTAATGCCTTATAAAAATATGGTTGATGATATCAAGAAATACTTTGTAGAAATAACTTTCTAGCAAATCCCAAGAAATGACAACAAAGCAGCAGACACCATGGCTACACTTGCTTCTCTCCTTCAAACACAAGAAAATCAACAGTGTTATGAATTCCTGGTGGAAGAGTTGTTTTACCCCGCCTATAATTGTCATGATTCCCAAACTATCTGTCAACTTGTGGGGCATGATTCCTCCCACTATGGCCAAACTTACACATACCTGAAAGATAACACCCTACCTTCCGACTTATCAAAGAACCAAAAGAGAAACTTTATTCACCAATCCTCCCATTATACTCTTGTCGTGGATACCTTATTTAAATGAGGTCTAGATGATACTCTTTTAAGATGTCTCGAACAAGAAGAATCTGAGAAGGCCTTACATAAAGTCCATAATGGCATTTGTGGCACTCATTCAAGTGGTCTTACCCTTTTAAAAAAAACTCATACGCTTAGGCTATTATTGGCCAACCATGGAACGAGATTCTTTTCAGATAGCTAGAACATGCAAACAATTTCAGATCCATGGGAATTTGATTCATGCACTAGTACAAGAACTTCATGCTTTAGCAACATCTTGGCCTTTTTGCCAATGGGGTCTTGATCTAGTAGGAAAAATAAATCCTTCTTCATCTAATGGTCACAAATTCATCCTTGTAGCTACAGAATATTTCACAAAATGGATTAAGGTGGTACCTCTCATAAATATCACAGGAAAACAAATTATTGCATTTATCTTGAACTATATCATATGTCGCTACGGAATACCAATGACCATTATCACTGATAATGGGCGACCGTTCAAGAATCGGGATGTACAAGAGCTATGTGAGAAATTTAAAATCCAACACAAATTTTCCACACCCTACTATCCACAAGGGAATGGGCAAGCAGAAGCATCAAACCAAACTATTTTGAAAATCCTCAAAAAGACAATGAATGATGCTGGAAAAGATTGGCATATTCAATTGAACCTTGCTCTATGGGCCTACCGTACCAGTATCCACACACCAATAGGCACCACACCTTTCTCTCTTGTTTATGGATCAGAAGCAATACTACCAATAGAAGTAGAGATACCTTCTCTATGAGTATCATTAAAAGGTCTCATCCCAGATGAAGAACAGCAAGTATCTAGATTGCAAGAGTTAGAACTGATCCATGAATGAAGACAAAATGCCTTTGATCATTTAAAGGTATATCAGCAAAGAATGTGTCAGAGCTATAATCACAGGGTCAAACCATGAATATTTCAAATTGGGGAACTAGTACTAAAAGAAAATCCACGCAACCAGGTAGATCGAGAAAAGAAAGGAAAGTTTGAACCAAACTGGTTAGGTCCATTTGTGATCACAGCAGTATTCGGATCAAGAGCATATTAGCTATCAACACAAGATGGAGATCAGCTCAAAGAACTCATAAATAGCATGCATCTGAAGAAGTAACCTGTCTCAAAAAAGCAGAAAAATCCAAAAAAAGTGAAAAAGCAGAAAAAAAATCCAAAAAAAAGTGAAAGCAGAAAATCGAAAAAAATTAAATATGAGAAAAAGTGCAATAAAAATAGATGGTGAAAACCTGGCAAACAGGTGCTATCTGTCAGCTAGCTCTTCCATCTATTAGTTCATGCATCTTTCCATTGTTCATATGCATCATAAAGCTTTGTACATACATAGACATCGCAGCTGCTCTCTCACCATGGTTTGGATCATTGGGTATATCATAACGAATTTGTTTCTAGGCTTGGGGCAAAATCCTGCACTTAGCTGGGGAAAAACTTGTGATCAATTCTGAGCTTAATCAAACAGGTAGAACAAATGGTTAGACAACTCTTATCAAGCGCAAACTGAGACATATCCAACATTGAACACGAGATCAAATTGTCAATTATCAAGGTATCACAAAGTCAATCTAAGCACATCACACATTTTTTAGTGGATAATATCTTTTGGATAATAATTTTAAAATGTTTATTCAACTTTTCTATATTGATTTTCGCTATCATGATTTATGAGTGAATCCAGGATGTCTTTGACTAGAGGAACAAGGAAGGAACATGATATTTTTCTTATCTGTTGTTTGAAAATTGATCATTAATATGTGCAAATTTGTCTCAGGACATGATCACTGGAGTATTATTGAAGACATTTCTGATTTGCGTATTGAAATGATTAATATTGCATGTTTCACGCAAGCAACACTCAGGTCATCTCGGTTCAATTCAGGAAAGCAGTGCTCAGGTCATTATGGTTTAATTATATGATCGATGTTTACACTCACTTCCCACATTTAAAAAGCTCAATGATGACAAAAACGCAATAATCCAGTGACTGGTCCACTTGTAGTTTTGCATTCGCATTTGCATTTAAGCTTGCATGGGATCTCGCATGCTCCTTTTATCCAAGGTTAAATCTATTGCGGGAATCATCAAGGTATCATCACAAATGTATACGCAATCAAAATGATGACTCATATCTCTCCAGATATTGTTGACCCAGTGAAAATCTTATGCTACCCTATCATCAAAACCAACATCAGCATATCTAAATCTTTATGCAACTTGATATCAACAAACCACCAAGTTCTTTATCCAAATCAACCTTATCAATTGATCACATCGGATCTATTTTATCATGTCTTATACAGGATGTATCTTTCCTAAAACCAGACGCTTTTGATCAAAGCTTATACAGGATATATTGTTCCTGAAACTAGACACTTCTGATCATCTTTGTCTTATATAGGAGGTATCTTTCCTGACACCAGACTAAATCTAGATCTTATCAAACTAATCAAAATTTATCAAAATCTATCAATCATCATGATCAAATAACTTGCATTTTCATCAACCACAGTTGTAAACATCAAATCATTTCTAATCGGGATATCAATTTCGCAAAAATTCGAAAAACTCCAAAGATCATTTATCTCAATTGATCTCTCGAGGGGGCATCATCGTATCGCAATTTATCAACCAATAGTTAAGGCATCCTATCGAACCAATATCATCATCAAAATGAGATTATTCTTTGAATCAACGCGTCATCACACCTCGCTTCAAAGAGGGGCAAAATGTATACACCTAAAAATGGTCTGAAGATAATTAAATTTAATAAGCAATTATTTAATTAATCCCCCTTTCTAATTTAATTAAATTCACTAAGCAGTTTGATTAAAATCCCCCTTTCATCTACTTATTAATAATCTAAGGATTTATTTAATAGGTTCATTTCATAATCCCTTTAATTAATTAATTCCCCCCATCAAATTCATTTCTTCTAAATCCCCTAATCAATTAAAACAAATCAATTTATGAGTTGTTGAGATTAATTAGCCTTTTCCTATTATTTGAAATTTTTAAATTCAAATTCTCCTAACTTCTAACCACCTAATCTAACCCCTTCTAAACCTAACTCATTCCATCTAACCCTGGGTTTAACTAACCCCATCCTAGCTTGCACGTCCTAACCACCTTGTCCCCTTTCCTTGAACACTTTACCCTCTCATAAGAAAAACTTTGTGACACTTGTCACCATAGAGATGACAAATGTTCCCTTTCATCCAACATCTTCTAGAAGCCTCTTGACACTTGTCACCATAGAGATGAAAAATGTTCCCTTTCATCCAACATCTTCTAGAAGCCTCTTGACACTTGTCACCATAGAGATGACAAATTTACCCTTTCATCCAACCTCTTCTAGAAGCCTCTTGATACTTTTCACCATAGAGATGACATTGTCCCCTTTTATCCAACCCCTTCTCCTACCAACCTATGATTGTTCCCTTTAATCCAACCTCTTTGCCAACCTCCTCCAATTTCATCATTGATATCTTCAACTTAATCTTCACCGTTGATTCCTGCCACCTCACCCCTGGCCTTGGAAATCCTATAAATAGACCCCATTTTGGAGTTCAAAGGACCCTGATCCCATCTCATTTGCATTCAAGCATTGTTACAATAGTCATATAGCTCTTAGCAATATCATTTTAGCATTGTCATCATGTTCAATTTTAGTTTAAATCTATTTTATTTTCTAGCTCAATTTGCTTATCATCTAGCTTAATCTCATCATTTCTAGCTTAAATGCATCATTTATCATTTAAATCCTCCATTTAAGTGTAGTCAAGTCACTGGAATTTGCATGACCAGATCTTAGAGCAAAATTCATACTTCCATTTACTAGGAGGCGATAGATCGCTTAGTTATGGTTTTTTCTTTCTTTTCTTTAAATTCATTAACCATGCTTGTAATGATCTATTGAGTGTTTTGTGTTGCAGGAATAGGTATACACTTCACAGGCACGACAACTAGTTTATCAGTGCATCCTCTCATCACTAGGTAGCTTGGATTATAACACATCTCAAACCTTCCTATACCTCATCGCATCAAAATTGTTAAAAAACATAAAAGAAATTCACAAAGAACTCTGTTGACATCCAAACCTTCAGTATTAGAGATCTATCTCCCACCAAACATTTCAAAAAACTTGTCTTCCATCAACCATTTTCATCACACCCTCACCATTTCAGAATCTTAGAACTACCTCATAATCATTTTCACAAACATTAAAATTTTAAACCATGTCTCAAACAAGAGCAATGAAAAATCGACAACCAGAAATTGAAGAGGAGAAAGAAAACATCAACGACTTTCATGAGGCCTTTGGAGCAGGCACTAATGATGAAGATCCCAATGTTGGCATATGATGAACCGGTATGATGATTATAATGATAATGTTTGTAGTCATTAATGTCAATAAGTACAGGTGAACCGATATGAAGATTGGAAGAAGTTGTTATTGATGTTCAAGTTGGAGAACGGGTATGAAGAGATGTAGTGAACCGGTGTCAGGATTTCACTAAGTGTGACTACCGGTTGGTAGTCTCAGCTCTAGGGTTTCTGGTTTGGTAATCTAGCTTGTGTGATGGAACCAGTGATATTCTATGATGAGTTAGCTAAGAAATAAGGATGAGATCGAGATGCCATGTCAGTATTGTGCACATGAAGGATTTCCTTGAGGATCTTGCATGTGAAGATCGACTACATTAAATGTCTACCTTGGGAATGAACATTCTTGTTAGTGCTATGAGAAGAAAGCGTGATGGGTTACTGATTTCTATGTGTTGTGAAGAATGGACGATCCAGAATGACTTGTGATCTGTTTGAGATTGTTTTATTCTATGTAATGTGTTTGGATGGTCAAGATTGGACTACTTGTAATCGTAAACCTAAATTGATTAGGGTTAAGGTTTTATGCTACCGACCTAATTATTGTCTATAAGGTTGATGAGTTTTGATATTGTAGTTATTGGAAAATGTTGTGTTTGTATCCGAGTGATGAGATACTTGCTAGACCAGTGATTGGAAAACTGCAGAGTGTGATTGCGGAATAGAGGAGTGGAAAACTGCAGAGTGTAATTGCAGAGTAGAGGAACTGAAAAGGATCTGCCTTAGCATATAGTGTTGTTATCATACCAGAGATTTACCTGTTGTCTTCTAACCATTTCAATAGTAGGAAAATCCCTTGATCGAGTAGCTTTAATAGGCTTATTGTAAAAACTCTAACTAGGTGACTCAAGTTCATTGAGTTCTTCAAATCTTCTAGCAAGGTAACCTTTAACAGGGTGTATAGCCATCCCTTTACCGAGTGATCTTTAATAAGATCAGTTCCTAGTAGAACCTTATTGTAAAGTCTTTAACCAGACTAGGCTCCTAACAAAGCGAGCTTCAAAAGAGTTCAAAACAAGCTTGTGGGTATTCATCCCCACCGTGGTTTTTCCCATTTGGGTTTCCACATGAAAAATTTGGGTGTCATGAGTTGTGCTTTTTCATGTGATGATTGAGTATTCTTTATTTGGGTGATTATGCATGTAGAGTTAATGGTTATGGTATTACTAATACAACACATGCATATGTATACAGATGAAGTAGTTATCAAGTGTTGAATGATATTTGAAGTATTCAGTTTTACTAGTTTAGTTGTCTGAAGTCTTATTGTGTTTAACCGGTATTGCCATGGTTAAGTTTAGTAATGAAGACAACCGGTTATCATTGTTTTAACTTGATAAGTTGTTGAGATTTTTTTGTCTGTACCGATTCACCCCCCCCCCCTCTCAATACCAGTTAGGGTATTTGTTGTTCATCGGTATTCATTAATTGGTATCAGAGCAACTCTAGGTCCTCAGTGATATAAGCTTAACCGCTTGAGGTAAAATATCTTGCTTTAATGATGAAGAGGGAAGGTCCTAAGTTCAATAGAGATAACTTCAAAATATGGAAGGACAAAATGAAGATGATGAGCATATCAAGCAAGCTAAGGAAGAGAGCCTTAGAGGGAAACTTGAGGACATGAGGATGGTTGAAGGTGAGACCATTCAGCAATATGGCATAAGGATCAAAACTGTTGTTAGAGACATCAAGAGCACTGGTGGAACAATTGATGATGCCACTATTGTTAGTAAATTTTTTAGATCATTGTTACCGGTCTATGCAATCAGAGTTGTTGCTATTCAGGAACTAAGGTCTATCGACAAAAACAAGGTATCCTTAGACTCTATCATTGCAAAGTTGATTGTATATGAGTTGAATAGCTATGATGGCAGTGTTCAAAAGACTGAGTCGGCTTTTAGAGCATCTGTTACACCAACCAGAAAAGGAAAAGAAGTAAGTACCAGTTATGAATCCATGCAAAGAAGAGGTATGGATGATGAAGAGATTCTGATAGATTTTGAAGCTTTTCTTGCCAAGAGACTTCCAAAAGGCACTGGAAAATATAGAGGTAAGCTTCCTCTAAAAAAAAATTCCTACAATAAGATAGGACATATAGTTGTTAACTATCCTAACAATGACAATAAGGATAAACCAGAGAGGTTCAGAAAGTATAAAGGAGGAAATAGAAGAAATTGTCTTATTGCAGTGGATGAAGGTGTTACTGATGAAGAATCTGAGGATGAAGAGAATGAGGACATAGTGTTTGTAGTTGTAAAGGAAGAAGTGTCTGACAAGAAAGCACTTGTCTCTTGCATTGACAATTCTAATGAGTGGATTATTGATAGCGGGTGTTCTCACCACATGACTGGTGATCGGAGAAAGTTTTTGTCTCTAGAAGAATACGATGGAGGTGTTGTCAGATTTGGCAATGATACACCATGCTTGGTAAAAGGTAAAGGATCCATCTCACTGAATGGAAAGAGCAGTGTGGATGATGTCTACTAGGTAGAAGGTCTTAAGCACAACCTTTTGAGTGTTGCTCAGCTAAATGACAAAGGACTCATTTTGGAGTTCAAAGGTGGAGTGTGCAGTATAATTGGAAAGAATGGTGAACTTATTGCCATCGGTAAGCAGACCAAAGGTAACTTATTTCAGTTGAATGCCAAGATTAGTCAGTGTCTGATGGCAAAGTTTGATGACAGTTGGATATGACATAGGAGACTTTGTCATATAAAGTTTGATAATATTGTAAAGGCGAGTAAGATCAAGGGAGTAAGAGGATTGCCTTTGTTGAACAAACCTGAGAATTCTTTGTGCAGAGAATGTTAACTTGGGAATATGTCTTCCTCAACTTTCAAAGGTAAGTCTTTTTCAACAGAGAACTTACTTGATCTTGTGCATACCAATTTGTGTGGTCCAATGAAAACTAGAAGTATTCAGAGAGATAGGTATTCCATGATTCTTACTGATGATTTCTCAAGAATGATGTGGGTCACATTCTTGACAGACCAGTCTGAGGAATTTGGGAAGTTCAAAGCCTTTAGAGCATTAGTAGAGAAAGAAAGTGGTCAAAGGATAAATTTCCTAAGAACTGATCAAGGAGGTGAATTCACTTCTAATGAATTTAAAAATTATTGTGAAGATAATGGTATCAAGAGGTAGTTGTTTGCCCCAAGGACACCACAACAAAATGGCATAGTAGAAAGGAATAACAGGACTGTAGTTGAAGTGGCCAGAACAATACTGATCCAAGGAAAGGTTGCTCACACTTTTTGGAGAGAAGCGGTGAGCACTGCAGTCTATACTATGAACTGAGTACTCATCAAGAAAGGTAAAGTTAAAACCCCTTATGACTATTGGACCGGGAAGACTCCCACTATGAGTTATTTTAAAGTATTTGGCAGTAAGTGTTACATCAAGAGAGGTGAGCATCTGAGAAAGTTTGATGCTAAATGTGATGAAGGAATATTTTTGGGATATTCCACAAAGAGTAAAGCTCTCAAGTGCTACAACAATAGGACACATAAAATTGTTGAGAGTATCAATGTTAGGGTTGATGAATCCCCTAAGGAGCTTGAGGAAACCTGCAATGAGAAAGTGTAAGATGAACTAGGTGTAGCCTTCTAGGAACCGGTTAAGAAAGAAACAAGTAAAGAACTTAGTGTTCTTATATCGGTAGAAGCTACAATAGGTGAAGAAGAAGAAGTAAGTGAAGAAGAAGAGGAAAAGCAAGTAGAACCAGCTAGAGTCATTCCTAGATATGTGAAACTACATCATGATCCGAAGCAGATCATAGGAGATAAAGATGCAGGGTTACTCACAAGAAGAAAGGTAAAAGAGAACTCTTGCATGATTTCTGAATTTGAACCTAAGACTTCTAAAGAAGCACTTGCAGATGAAGACTGGATTAAGGCAATGGAAGAGGAGCTAGACCAGATAGAAAAGAATGCAACATGGTCTTTGGTACCCAGACCAGAACACAAGAATGTCATAGGTACCAAATGGGTCTTCAGAAATAAGCTAAATGAAGAAGGCACAATTCTAAGGAATAAGGCATGACTTGTATGCAAGGGATATGCTCAAGAAGAAGGAGAAGACTATGGAGAAACATTTTCCCCAGTGGCTAGACTGGAAGGTGTTTGAATGCTACTTGCATTTGCAGCATTTAAGGGATTCAAGGTATACCAGATGGATATGAAGTCTGCGTTCTTGAATGGAATCCTAGAATAGGAAGTGTATATTGAGCAACCAAATGGGTTTGCCTTATCAGAAGATAGTAACATGGTTTGTAGATTACACAAGGCCCTATATGGATTGAAACAAGCACCAAGGACATGGTATGAACGTTTACACTCTCATCTTGTGAAGATAGGATTTCAGAGAACAAGTGAGGATAGCAACATCTACCTGAAACCTGAAGGTGATCAGATTCTAATCTGTGAAGTATTTGTAGATGACATAATCTTTAGAGGAGATGATGAAATGAGCCATGTATTTGTAGATGAAATGAAGAAAGAGTTTGAAATGTCTCGTATTGGAGAGATAAAGTTCTTCATTGGTCTACAGATTCAGCAAATGAAAGAGGGTATCTTTATTACCCAGTCCAAGTATGTCAAAGAGGTATTGAAGATATTTGGCATGGAGGAAAGAAAACTGGTTGGTACACTAATGGTGACCGGATGTAAATTGACTAAGGAAGATGATTCAACATTAGTGAATGAGAAGGAGTACCGGTCAATGATTGGTAAGTTGTACTATGTGGTGCACAACAAACCAGATATTGCTCATGCAGTGGGCATAGTAGCTTGTTTTTAGAAAAGTCTGAGAGAATCCCACTTGGTAGTAGTCAAGAGGATTCTTAGATACCTGAAAGGAACAGTTGATTATGGATTGTGGTATCCATACAATGGTGATTTTAATCTCAAAGTATATACTGATGCAGATTGGGGAGGTAATGCGGACGACTGGAAGAGCAAAACCGATGGAGTGTTCTTTCTTGGTGGAAGACTAGTCTCGTGGACGAGTAAGAAATAGAGTTGTATTTCTCAGTCTACAGTTGTAGCGGAGTATGTGGCAACATTTATGAACTGCACTCAAGCAATCTGGATGAAACATTTATTGGATGGTTTGAAAGTACCTATATCTGAACTGGTGAGTATATTTTGTGACAATACTAGTGCAATCAATATTTCAAAAAATCTGGTATTGCATGCTAGGTAAAAGCACATTGAGCTCAAGTATCATTTCTTGAGAGAGAAGGTTCAAAACAGAGAGTTTGTATTACAACATGTTTCCAGTAAGGAGCAACTAGCAGACATATTCACTAAGCCCTTACCGAAGACTACATTTACCTATTTGAGAGGTGAATTAGGGGTTTTGCCCCTTCATGAAGTAAATTAAAAAATGTGTGCTCCACATCAGTCAAGTACTACATTGACAAATCTTACAAGGTTGATGTGTTGAAGGATGCTACTCCATAGGGGGAGTAGCATAAGTAGAGATTGGGAGCTTGTGCCTCCACTTTGGCATTGTTGTCAAAGGGGGAGAAGATATATGATGTATGATATGGGAGAAGATATATGATGTATGGTATGGGAGAAGATATCTTATGATGAAGATATATGTTATAGTTGCAATGCTACACTTAGTATTGCCATCAATGCCAAAGGGGGAGATTGTTGGCATATGATGAACCGGTATGATGATTATGATGATAATGTATGTTGTCATTGATGTCAATAAGTACAGGTGAACTGGTATGAAGATTGGAAGAAGTTTTTATTGATGTTCAAGTTGGAGAACCGGTATGAAGAGATGTAGTGAACAGGTGTCAGGATTTCACTAAGTGTGACTATCACTTGGTAGTCTCATCTCTAGGGTTTCTGGTTTGGGAATGTAGCTTGTGCGATGCAATCGGTGATATTTTGTGATGAGTTAGCTAAGAAATAAGGATGAGATCAATATGCCATGGCAGTATTGTGCATGTGAAGGATTTCCTTGAGGATCTTGCATGTGAAGATCGACTGCATTAAATGTCTACCTCGGGAATGAACATTCTTCTTAGCGGTATGAGAAGAAAGCGTGATGGGTTAATGATTTCTATGTGCGTTGAAGAATGGATGCTGCAGAATGACTTGTGATCTATTTGAGATTGTTTTGTTTTATATAATATGTTTGCATGGTCAGAATTGGACCGCTTGTAATCGTAAACCTAAATTGATTAGGGTTTAGGGTTTATGCTACCGACCTAATTTTTGTCTATAAGGTCAATGAGTTTTGATATTGTAGTTGTTGGAAAATGTTGTGTTTGTATCCGAGTGAAAAGATACTCCAGTGATTGGAAAACTACAGAGTGTGATTGCAGAATAGAGGAGTGGAAAACTGTAGAGTGTGATTGCAGAATAGAGGAGTGGAAAACTGCAGAGTGTGATTGCAGAGTAGAGAAACTAAAAAGGATTTGCCTTAGCATATAGTGTTGTTATCATATCAGAGCTTTACCTATTGTCTTCTAACAATTTCAACAGTAGGAAAATCCCTTGACCGGGTAGCTTTAACAGGATTAATGTAAA
The DNA here is from genome assembly GCF_030272615.1 of Cryptomeria japonica. NCBI lineage: Eukaryota > Viridiplantae > Streptophyta > Pinopsida > Cupressales > Cupressaceae > Cryptomeria > Cryptomeria japonica. The sequence continues at coordinate 82,961,947 of NC_081410.1, read as the reverse complement.
ACCTCTAACCAAGTGACTCAAGTTCATTGAGTTCTTCAAATCCTCTAGCAAGGTAACCTTTAACAGGGTTTCAACCTTTAACAAGGTATATAGCCATCCCTTTACCAGGTGATCTTTAACAAGATCGGTTCCTAACAAAACCTTATTGTAAAGTCTTTAACCAGACTAGGCTCCTAACAGAGCAAGCTTCAAAAGAGTTCAAAACAAGCTTGTGGGTATTCATCCCCACCGTGGTTTTTCCCATTTGGGTTTCCACGTGAAAAATCTGTGTGTCATGAGTTGTGCATTTTTCATGTGATGATTGAGTATTCTTTGTTTAGGTGATTATGCATGCAGAGATAATGGTTATGGTATTATTGATACAACACGTGCATATGTATATGGCTGAAGTAGTTATCAAATGTTGAATGATATTTGAAGTATTCAATTTTACTGGTTTAGCTGTCTAAATTCTTACTGTGTTTAACCAATATTGCCATGGTTAAGTTCAGTAATGAAGACAATCGATTATCATTGTTTTAACTTGATAAGTTGTTGAGAATCTTTTGTCTGTACTGATTCACCCCCCACCCCCTCTCAGTACTAGTTAGGGTGTTTGTTGTTCATCATTATTCATCACCCAACATTCCAACTCTAAAAGAATTAGAAAGAGCACAACATAATCCAAAATTCAATAGACTCTTTGATGAAATTCTTAGAAACAATGCCAATGCTCATTTCTTGAGACTCGCTCAAGAGGGTGCCAAACTTCCCTCCAATTTTGATACAACACAATTACGATAACATCTGAGAAACATAGCCATCATGATGGTGGAGGAGGTAGAGACTACTTTCGCTATGACCCTAATTAGCAAGGGAATCCTCCACCTCCTCCTACTTGAGAAATAGACATGTTAAGCCAACAAGTAGAAAATCCCCCCAACAACTAAACAATGGTGTGAAGACCACTCGATTCTAATTTAATGACATTTTCTCATATCCATTTGATAGGAACATTCTTATGCCACCTTTTCCACGAGGGTTCGAAACACCCAAATTTGAAAAATATAGAAGCAAAGGAGATCCTAGGGACCATGTGTGAGTATTTCACTCTGCTTGCTTAGAGGTGGCCTATGAGTACACATATCTTATGCACCTCTTTCCTCAAAGTTTGGGAGGCACAACCACACAATGGTTTTCACCACTTTCGGGTGGTATTAGAACATTTGAAGAACTGATCCAAAAATTTATCACTCATTATGGACACAACATAGAATGTGACGTCACCATGGCATATTTGTGCAACACAAACAAAAACCAAGGGAGTTGTTCTCAACTTTCCGACAACAGTGGAGACAACTATCTAGCAAACACTCTCTTCATCTACTTGAGCAAGAATTAGTGGAAATTTTCATTTCCAAATTAAATGATGAAATGGAATTTCATTTGGACATGAAGGGCACATAATCCTTTGAAGAAATGATAACTCAAGGGCTCAAATGTGAAAGAGCCCTCATTAAAAAGGGACTTATCAAAATTTATAATGAACACAAATATGATCCTCGTCCACACTGTAATAGCGACAAACCAAAATTTTGGAACAAAAACAAGAATATTGTCAATGGTGGGATAGTGGACGCAAGAACAGTAAAAATTGCACAACCTGTGGTTAGGTTTGCAGGACAAAATCCCCCTCCTAACAACAACACCATCAATAACCCACAAAATCAAGGTTGCAATACACCACAAGAGGAACCAAAGCAAAAGCATCAAAATTACAAGCCAAAACACACATATACGTCCTTAGGGGAACCTATCAAAATGATCTTACACCAATTAATATCCTCCAATCTTGTGACCTTACCAAAAACATCCAATTATGAGCCTCAAGTCAAGCCTCCATGGTGGGGAGATCACAAATATTGTGAATTTCACCAAGGAAGAGGGCATAAAACAAGTAATTGCCATCGGCTAAAAGATCTTGTTCAGGATCTTATCGATAGAGGAGAAATTGAAATTGAGGGACATGACCCAAAAAAATCCAATGATGATCACTTAATGTTCAAAAATCCACTTCAATCACATGATCAAAGGGGTCCTTCCACCTTAGGGAGAAACATAGATACCACAACCAATTATACACAAGCCGCATACAATTATACTATGAATCACCTTTATGATGTGGATGAACAAGTTGCAACTCTTACCATAAAAGATCAAAATCCTACATGCAACATTGTTACGTGTCAAAGAAAGATTACCATTCGAGGGGCACCACCAGGAATGACACCCTTCCCCAAAACATATAATCTTGTAGAGCAATTGGATAAGATGCCAGCCCTCATCTCCATATTAGAGCTTTTACACTTATCCCCCTCACATAAAACAATCTTGGACCAAGCTCTCCAAGAAGCATTTCTTCCTACCAACCTCAACACAGATCAATTTCAAGCCATGGTTGGTAATCTAAAATCATCACCATGTCTCACTTTTACCGAAAGTGACAACACATCCTTCCAACAACCCCATAATGCCTCCCTCCATATTGAAGGGTTCGTAAACCAACATAGAATCAAGCAAGTCTTGATTGAAAATGGAGTCGGCTTAAACATATGTACCTTGCATTTAGTCACAGCATTGGGTTATGCAGTAGAATCAGTGGATGTTAGCAAGAAGATAACTATCAAAGCATATGATGATGCAAAATGTTCTTCCAAAGGAGTTGTTATATTACCCATTAGGGTAGGGCCAATGGTGAAGTATATAGTTTTCCAACTTCTAGACCTTCCTTTTCCATAAAATCTCTTATTAGGAAGACCTTGGATACATGCCATGCAAGCCGTCCCATCCACTTATCACCAATGTATCAAGTTTCCACATAATGAGGTAGAAATTACAATCCTCAGTAATGCTAATCCATTTGCATTTTGTAATAATATTCACCATCAGCCAAACATTGTTGTACCTAGCAATAGGGAAGCTATCACTTCCTCATCATATGTTAATCCAACCTCTCTTTCCATCTTAACAACCCCTACACCAAAACAGGAGAAATTAAAAATGAAAATGGTTGAGGAAGGTCGGGGTGAATATAATCTTAGCCAAATCTTTTGTGTTGGGCAGTTATCACATCCCCTAAGACTCATGACAAACCCCAAGGTTTACTTCAATCATTGCTAGCCAAAAGAACTTACACTTTGGCACAATTCACCCTTGGTAAAATTCAAGAGGAGGAAAACATGGATGAAGACCTAGCAGAATGGATCTACACAAACCCTCTCAACAAAGAAATCCTGAAGGCTAAGCTCCTCACTGACAAATATGGCAAAGGCTTCACTATAATGTAAAGAATGGGCTATGATGGCCATAGTGCTTTGGAACCTTGCAAGCAAGGATGAAAAGATCCCTTACAACCTAAGTTGAAACCAAGATATAAAAAAAGACTAGGTTTTCAAAAAGAATATGTTCCTAAGATTCGATTCAAAGGAAAACCCAATGTATTTGTGTATCAGCCAATTTCTCCAAGGATGCAATCCTTGACTATATCCAAAACACCAACAACACCAACAACCCCACCTCCAATAGTGCATAATCCAGTAACTAATGCACTATTCAATTCAAACGACATCCCAGTTTGGTACAGTAATCGGATGCTAGAGAGTGAATCTAAGACAGACTCACATTAGTGGGAATGGCATTTAGTGCATTTAAATACTTCAAAGGAGGAGGAAACATCACCTCCCCCACCTCATAAGGATATACCAGTTTATGGAGAAGCATGGACTAAAGATTTTTGGGTTCCTGAGCTAGAAGAAACTTCCACAGGCCCTATGTCAAATCTTGTGCCTGAATCTGACAAGGAGAGTACCATCGATGAACTTCACACCTCCATATTAAACCTCATTGATGCCTCCTACGAACTCAACTTAATCGATGAAGTAATGACTATCATTCATTCTGAACTCATTGAATGGAACCAGCCAAATCCTCCATGCCTTGACCATTTCCAAAATGATGAGGCACGCATAGACTTTCTAGAATTACGGGATAACATACCAAGCAGAGATCATAAAGATGGGTTTTCCATTGAACTTAACAGCGCAGCATACTTTGGGGTAGATGCCAAACCTTTCAACTGCAAAAATATTACAATAAAGCATGGATCTTCTAGTGAAAACCACATGGTGGCACTTTTGATCCCAAAAGAGTAAAAACAAAGAGCATATCCAAAGGTAAAAACCTCTTTGAGGCGCCTGAGGATGAAAGGTTTCACATCCTCCCCTTTTAGTATGGATCAAGAGAGATCAACCATCCTAATAAAAGAAATAAAAGAATTCAATGTGGGAACCTCTGAGACTCCTCACAAAATACATTTTGCATCTATATTAACTTCTGAAGAGGAGCAAAAACTTGTGAAATTCTTCCAGAATCACCAAATCAACTTTACATGGTCTTATGTTGACATGCCTGACTTAGATCTAGATTTGTTCATGCATCACCTAACTATAGAAAAAGGAGCTAAACCTATCAAATAAAAGCTCAGAAAGATGCACCCATAGATTGTTGTTCTTGTCAAGCCTGAACTTAAAAAACTTTTCGATGTTGGTTTCATCAGACCAATTGATTATGCAGAATGGATCTCCAATATTGTACCTGTTGGTAAACCTAATGGGGGCATTTGTATCTATATGTATTTCAAAGATTTAAACAAAGCATGTCCCAAAGATGACTTTCCCTTACCAAACATCGACATGATTATCTATCTAACAGCAGGTCATGTGATGTTTTCTCTTATGGATGGCTTTTTAGGATACAACCAGATTAAAATTGCTCCAAAGGATCAACACAAAATTGCTTTCACATGTCCATGGAGAAAATATTGTTGGAATTTAATGTCATTTGGTCTAAAGAATGCAGGGGCAACATATCAAAGAGTCATGACTACCATCTTCCACGACATGATGCACACAATAATGGAAGATTATATGGATGATTTACTTGCTAAATCATTAACAAGAGAGGGTCATCTTGCAGTACTGGATAAAATCTTCAACAGATTGGAACAATACCACATCTGTCTCAATCCAAAGAAATGTGTCTTTGGAGTAAATTCTGGGAATCTCTTGGGACACATTGTCTGAAGTAAAGGCATTGAGGTAGATCCTGCGAAAGTCAAGGAGATCATGGAAATGCCACCTCCAAAGAATATCAGTCAATTGAGGATATTACAAGGGTGACTACAATCCATTCAGCAGTTCATTGCACAATTGGCTAGTAAATGTCATCCCTTCACCCATATGTTACATAAAAATGTTCGCTTTCAATGGGATGAAAAATGCCAGCAAGCATTCCAAATGCTTAAAGATTACCTAATGAATACACCATTGTTGATTCCACCAGATCCAAGCAAACCTCTATTGTTATACATTTCAGCTACAACCACGACATTAGGAGTATTGCTTGCACAACATAATGCAGAAGGAAAAGAATGCGATGTCTACTACATCTCTCGAACACTGGTAGGCTATGAACTCAATTACACACCTATTGAGTGAGCTTTTGCTAGCAGTTATCTTGGCAACCACCAAATTAAGACACTACATGTTAACACACAAAGTACAACTTATTGCCAAGATAGATCCACTCAAGTACCTACTCAGCAAGGCAGCATTGACAGGACGCTTGGCCAAATGGGTTATGATCTTGAGTGAATTTGATATTGAGTATGTGGACCGCAAAGCTATCAAGGGACAAGTTATTGTAGATCAGTCGGTTGATGCACCACTCAAAGGTGACCATCCCCTTATTTCCAACTTTCTGGATGAGGAAATTTTCTTGATCATAGCTACACAACCCTGGAAGATATATTTTGATGGCTCATACACTAGACATGGCTCAGGGGTAGGTATTCTTTTTATCACACCTCAAGGTGACAGTATCTCGAAGTCCGAAGTCCCTTAGACTCACTTTCCAATGCAAAAATAATATAGAAAAATATGAGGCCTTGATCACAGGACTGAGATTGGCCATACAATGGAATCTAAAAGAGCTACAAGTATATGGAGATTCCTAGCTAGTCATCCGACAAGTCACTGATGAATACCAAACAAAGGATGATAAGCTCATCCCATACAAAAGGATGGTGGATAGTTTCAAAGAATCATTTACAACTATCACATTTGAGCAAGTACCAAGAGATTAGAATTGAGTTGCCGACGCAATGGCTGCAATTGCATCTCTCTTGGATCTTCCACAAAATTCGACACACTATGAGTTCTTGGTTGAACAGATTTGGATCCCCTCTTATGATATCCCTGAATATGAAATGATGTCGCCTTATCGTTTTTGACTCCCCATGGTATGGTGAGTTTTTCACTTACTTACATGACCACACATTTCCCCCTAACCAATCAAACAACCAATGAAAAACCTTTATCCACCAAACCACTAGATACACCATCATTGTCGAAACCCTATACAGACGAAGTCTTGATGGTACTCTCCTTTGATGTTTGGAACAAGATGAGATAACAAAAGCCTTGGAAGAGGTACATGAAGGAATTTGTGGGGCTCACTCAAGTGGTCCTTCACTAGCAAAGAAAATCATGTGATCTAGATACTATTGGTCCTCCATGGAGAAGGACTCCTATTATTTTGTCAGAAAGTGCAAGAAGTGCCAAGTTCATGGAGATCTGATACATGCCTCAGCAACAACCTATCACAACACCATGGCCCTTTTGTCAATGGGGACTTGACCTTGTGGGTAAAATTCATCCATCTTCATCCAACGACATAAATTTATCATTACCGCCATAAAGTACTTCACCAAGTGGATCAAAGTCGTTCCACTCACCCAAGTCACTGGCAAGCAGATCACCTCATTCATTCTCAATTACATCATCTGCTAATATGGTGTCCCCATGTCCATCATCACAGATAACAGGCTCCCTTTAAAAAATTAAGATATTTGTGGACTATGTGAGAATTTTCATATCCAACACCATTTTTCCACCCCATATTACCCACAAGGAAACGGTAAACCATAAGCATCCAATAATAATATATTGAGGATCCTAAAAAAAAACAGTCAATGATGTTGGTCGTGTGGTGCAGGAGCACCTAGTTTTATTGATGCATTTTCAAAATTTTGGAGTGATTGATCATGTTTGGGTTCAATGAGTGAATAAAGGACTATTGAAAAGTCCAAGTGTGTGGTTTAAGGTTATTTGTATTTTTGTTGTCTCTTATTTTAGCTTATTTGCTCAATTTTGGCTAAAGTGCCTTTGTAAGCCAAAAATGGCATCATTTTGCAAAATTGGGTAAAACCCCTTGTAAGGCCTCATAAGGATTTTGGAAATGTTATTTGATTATTAGGGAACCATCCTAGGGGGTTTAGAATGTGTGGATATGTCTAAGTTGCGAAAATGCATGGTGGAGCAAAAGTTGTCATTGTTGCTTAACAACTTTTTGCAATTTTTGAAGCAACTTTTCAAAAATGATCAAATTGGTGGTTGAGGAACCGATGGGTGGTTGGTTATGAGAAAGGAGACATATATAATTATTTTTAAATCATTTTAAATGGGTTGAAAGATCCAAGAGCAAATTTTGAATAATACTTGAAGGCAATTTTTCAGATTTTTGCATAAAACTTGTAATTTTGGTTATAGCAATCCATACTAGATGGATTATTCTGAGTAATTTTCTTTCATGGTGGTTAGGAATTATTTTTTTTGGTGCTTTGGAAGTGATTATACTCCTCCATAGTGCAATTTTAGTGCTTTGTTTGCAAATTTTCTTGAACTGCAGTGCTCTCGGTCTCAGCAAGGTATTAAGACCCTAGCAATGGCTCCAACTTGAAATCCCATTGTGTTTTCTCAATGGCCCTTGGGATTAAAGTAATGGAGCTTGTGTAAAGTGTGTATATTCATTTTTTTTCCTTGGAGATTGCATTGAAACAATTTTCTATCAAGTCCTACGTGAGCTCTGTCATAGCTCAGCTAGGGAACTTGACTGTTATGTGCACTTTTGCTTGCAAGGATGATCAAGTGTGTTTGTGCCAAGTGTTTGGAATGGAAGAAGGAAGCCTAGTAAACTCTCAGAGAAAGGATGGAGGTGTAACATGGTGTGTAGAACAATAAACCCTATTAGAGAACACACTAAACCTTAAACCCTTTAAAAAGAGCCATTTTGGGGTTTGTACTTGTACGGACGTATCAGACAACCTAACCTCTTAAATCTCAAATTTTCTCCAAAAGGGTATTCAGACCATTAAGTCCCTTAGGAGGTCTTTTGGATTTTTTCTGAGCAATTGAGCAAAAACCGTGAAGGTAGGGCTAAAAGGGGCTCTTAGGGCTACTAGGCCTAGAAAATAGGAACTTGTGAAAGAGATGGAGAAATGGAGTGAAACAAGTCACAAAACCACATGATAGAAGTTGTTACACCATCTCAGCATCCTCCTAGTCCCCTGCAAGTGAAGGTTAAACATTTTGATGTCTTGATGGTTGAACTTACTCTAGTGAGTTCTAGCCTAGATCTTGAGTAATTGAGCAAACTAGTTGAAAGAGAGTTTCCCAAAAGAGTTTAGGTATTAGAATTGGTTCATGAATGAAGAGTAGGGTATTAAAAAACATGGAAGGCCACCATGATACCTCTTTCTAACCTACAAACTTAAATTGCAACTCTTTTGTGAGATCCTCCCTATCAAAGTGGTATCAGAGCAAGTTAATATTTGGGGGGAAACTAGTTGATGTCAGAGACTAGGTCAGCAGGTGAAAATAGCCTCTGGATGGTGACCAATGTAGAGTTAGCCAAAAGAGTAGAAGGCCAAGAGGAAGATAATACACTCTTCAAGGAAAAGTTGCAACTATTGGAGAACAAACTAGGTGAAGTAGAAGACAAGACTAAGAAGGTAACTATCAAAATCAATGAGGAAAAGGGTAAAGAAGTGGTAGAAGAGGATGACACACCCGAACCAGATCCTATTTTCCATGAAGAACCTTTCCTTAGAGCCATCGAAGCCTTAGGAGGTAAGTCCCTAGAAGGAGTGCCACTTTTTTGTGGAAAAATGGAACCAGAAGTGGTCATGGAATGGATTGAAGAGTTGGAGAATCACTTTGAATGTGATGGAATTAGTGAATCACAAAAGGTGAAGGTAGCCAAATCTAGATTGAGAGGATCATCCTTGACTTGGTGGAAGTTCATCCAAGAGGAGAGACAAAAGGAGGGTAAGAACCCAATTGCCACTTGGAAAGGAATGCTAGCCAAGGTGAGAGAAGCCTATATCCCTGAAGACTATAAAATTCAATTACACAAGAGGAGACAAAATTTGAGACAAAGAGAACTAGATGTGAACAGCTACACTGAAGAATTTTAAAAGTTGTGTTTGAGATCCAAGGTGGTGGAAGATGAAATCGTCAAGGTTGCCAAGTACTTGAATGGTTTATGGTGGAATGTCCAAGAAGAGTTAAGTTTGTTGTGTCCTAATATTGTCCACAAGTGCTATCAATTGGTACTCAAGGCGGAAGAGATGAGTAAAAAGAAACAAGAGCAAAGCAATAGAGGCAGAGGTAGGGGAACAGATGGCAAAGCTCATAGAGGTAGCTATGGTGGAAGAGATGTAGACCAAAGATCCCAAGGGGAATCCAAGTTGGTAGAGAAAAGTGGGGATTCCAATAGCAAGAGTAGCTTTAGAGGAAGAGGATCTAGCAACTCTAATAGAGGAAGGTCTAGCGGATCAGGAAGAGGGTCCTATTTCACCACAATGAAGTGCTACAATTTCCATCAACTTGGACACCCAGCCTATAGATGTCTTGAGAAGTCTTCTTCATCCCAAAGAGGTGAAAGGAGAATAAGTTATATTCAAGAAGATGCAAAAAATGCGAAGACATCAGAAGTAAGTTTAGATTTTGAGGTTGGAGAGAATCTCATGATGAGAAGAGTTTTGATCAAAGAACCGGTTAAGGAGTAACCTAGTCAAAGAAGATCCTTGTTTAGGATAAAGTGCAAGATCATGGGTAAAGTGTGTAGAGTGGTGGTGGATTTAGGATCCACTGATAACATAGTGTCAAAAGAAGCAATAAGAAAACTCAAATTGCAAAGAATTCCACATAGTGATCCTTATAGGGTTACTTGGCTCAACAAGGGGCAGCATGTTTTGGTGAATGAACAAACTTGGGTGGAGTTCACCATAGGAGGCTACAAATACAAGATCATGTGTGACATCTTGCCAATGGATGCATGCCACCTACTCCTAGGTAGGCCTTGGCAAATTGATAGAAAAGCAATACACCATGGAGAATAGAATTCATATACCTTTCAAAAAGATGGAGTTACCTATAAAATCCAGTCCTTAGGATATGAAGAAGAGAGAAGATCTAAAGGTTCCAATGTGCTACTAGTTGGTGAGAAGGAGTTCATAAACACTCTCAAAGAAGGAGAAGGAGTGGGGTTTGCACTTGTTGTGAAACCAAAATAGGAAAAGAATGACAAGAAGGTTTGTATCTCGGTTGAAGTGCAACAGATACTCAATCAGTTCAAGGAGATCATAAGTGATGGAACACCTTCCACTTTGCCTCCTCAATGTGTCATAAGTCATCACATTGACTTCATACCCAGAGCCTCATTGCCTCATAAAGCAGCCTACAAAATGACACCGGAGCAGAATATAGAAGTAGCTAAATAAATCCAAGAACTTTTGGATAATGGTCTGATAAGGAAGAGCATCATCCCATGTGCACTTCCCACCATTTTGGCACCAAATAAGGGAGGTACTTTGAGACTTTGTAATGATTCAAGAGCCATCAATCGGATTACAATCATGTGTAGGTTTCCCATTCCAAGAATTGAAGATTTGATGGATTGTCTAGGGGGTGCTAAGTATTTTACCAAGATAGACCTCAAGAGTGGCTACCACCAAATCAGAATCAAGGAGGGAGATGAATGGAAGACAAAATTCAAAACCACATAAGGACTTTATGAATGGCTTGTTATGCCATTTGGACTCACAAATTCCCCTAGCACATTCATGAGACTCATGAATGAAGTACTCAAGGATTACATTGTTAAATTTGTTGTTGTTTATTTATATGAAATCTTGATTTTTAGTAAGTTTAAAGAATAACATCTTAAGCATATGGAGATTGTATTGAAGCAATTTTGTGATGAGCAACTAACTATCAATTTCGAGAAATGTGAGTTCATGAAACAGGAGTTGGTATATCTTGGGTTTGTCATCTTAAGTGGTGATTTGAAGATGGATACCTCAAAGGTGGAAGCCATAATCAGTTGGCCTACACCTAAATAGCAAGTGAAGTGAGGATTTTTCATGGTTCGGCGCAATTTACAGGAATTTCATCAGAGGTTTCGGTGAGATATGTGCACCTATGCTTGATACAATCAAAGGAGGTGTAAAGACTAAATTTAAATGAACAAAAGGGGCTCAAAAAGGATTTGACCTCTTGAAGATAAAGGTGGCTACTCAACCTATCCTTGTTCTTCCAAGCTTTGACAAGCTCTTCACCATAGAATGTGATGCAAGCAACATAGTAGTTGGAGTGGTTCTAAGTCAAGACAATAGACCAATTGCATTTTTTAGTGAAAAGCTCAATGAAGCCGAGAAAAGGTATTATTCCTATGATTTGGAGTTATATGCACTTGTTCAATCACTTGGGAAATGGAGGCATTATTTATTACCTAAATAATTTATGGTTTATACTGATAACCAAGCTCTTAGTTTTCTCAACTCCCAAGAAAAGTTGAATCATAGGCATATCAAATGGGTAGAATATTTGCAATCCTATACTTTTACCATTAAGCATAAGAAAGGTCAATGTAATAAGGTTGCTGATGAATTAAGTAGAAGGTTGCTAATAGTTCAAGAAGTACAACTCAAGAGCATTGGAGTTAATAGTTTCAAAGGGCTATATCAAGATGATGAAGATTTTGCTGCCATCTACAAGGTTTGTCAAGAGTTTAGGAATTACTTTCATGGTGAATATGTAGATTTTACTTTGCAAGATGGTCTTTTATTCAAAGGAGGACAACTTTGTGTGCCAAGAGGGTCCATGAGAGAAAACTTGATGCAAGAGAAGCACAATGGTTGCTTAAGTGGTCATTTTGGGTTGAATAAGACATTGAAACTTGTTCAAAGATTCTACTTTTGGCCAAAGATGCAAAGGGATATCAGAAAATATGTGGAGCAATGTGTGGTTTATCAAAGGGAAAAGGGAACCTCTTCTAATGTTGGACTCTATCAGCCATTACCTATTCCAAACCAGCCATGGGAGTGTGTAAGTATGGGTTTTATTGTTAGTTTACCCAAGACCAAAATTGGATATTGATAGTATCTATGCTGTGGTAGATAGATTTAGTAAAATGACCCATTTCATTCCATGTAAGGTGACTCATGATGCAAGTCATATTGTTCATTTTTTTTTCAAGGAAGTCATTAGGATTCATGGCTTACCAATCAACATAGTGTCAGATAGAGATACAAAATTCATTGGTCATTTTTGGAAAACTTTAATGGAGAGATTGGGTACTAACTTGTCTTTTAGCTCAGCCTACCATCCTCAAATGGATGGCCAAATAGAGGTGGTAAATAGGACACTTGGGAACCTTCTCAGATGTTTGACAAAGGAGTATGGACAAGTTTGGGATCAAATCATCCATCAATCTTAATTTGCTTACAATGACAGTGTGAATAGATCAACCGGTAAGAGTCCTTTTGAAGTAATTTATGAGCTTCATCCAAGAGGTATGTTGGAGCTTAGAGACATTGGGAGTATGGAGAAAAAAATTGGACATGTTGTTGACATGGCTCAGTCCATGAAAGAGATTCATGAGTAGGTTAGGCAGGCTTTATAAGAAAACTCTCAAAGAATCAAGGACAAGGTGGATGAAAAGAGGAAGAATGTATAATTTGTTGTTGGTGACTTAGCCATGGTTCATATGAGAAAAGAAAGACTTTAGAAAGGTTTCCCTAGAAAACTTCAAATGAGGAGGATTGGACCTTGTAAGGTCTTGGCTAAGTATGGGCAAAATGCTTACAAACTTGATCTACCCGGGGACATGGCTTTGTCTCCTATTTTTAATGTTGTAGACTTGGTGCAGTACAAAGGAACACTTCTAGAGGAATGAAATAGAGTCTCAGACATCTCTCAATCACTTTCAAACTTTCCTTTTCCCCCTCCACCTATGCTACAAGTCGAGAAGCTGTTAGATTCAAGAATCCTCAAGAAGACTAGGCATACTGCCTATATGGAACATTTGGTTAAGTGGAAGCATCTTCCAAAATCTGAGGCCACTTGGCTACCTAAAGTATACTTTCCAAATTTTTGAATTTCCCTCTCTTTGTTGCCTAAAGGAGTCACTTGACTTCTTTCTCATTGGGGGAGTATGGTGCAGGAGCACCTAGTTTTATTAATGCATTTTCAAACTTTTGGAGTTATTGATCATGTTTCGGGTCAATGAGTGAATAAAGGACTATTTAAAAGTCCAAGTGTGTGGTTTAAGGCTATTTTTAGTTTTTTGTCTCTTGTTTTAGCTTATTTGCTCAGTTTTGGCCAAAGTGCCTTTGTAAGCCAAAAATGGCATCATTTTGCAAAATTGGGTAAAACTCCTTGTAAGGCTTCATAAGGATTTTGGAAATGTTAGTTTATGATTAGGGAACCATCCTAGGGGGTTTAGAATGTGTGGATATGTCTAAGTTGCGAAAATGCATGGTGGGGCAAAAGTTGTCATTGTTGCTTGACAACTTTTTGCAATTTTTGGAGCAACTTTTCAAAAATGATCAAATTGGTGGTTGAGGAATTGATGGGTGGTTGTTTATGATAAAGGAAGCATATATAATGCTTTTTTAATCATTTTAAATGGGTTGGAAGATCCAAGAGAAAATTTTGAATAATACTTGAAGGCAATTTTTCAGATCTTTGCATAAAACTTGTAATTTTGGTTATAGCAGTTCGTACTAGTTGGATTAATCTCAGTAATTTCTTTCATGGTGGTTAATAATTTTTTTTTTTGGTTCTTTGGAAGTGATTATACTCCTCCATAGTGCAAGTTTAGTGTTTTGTTTGCAAATTTTCTTGAATTGCACTGCTCTCGGTCTGAGCAAGGGATTAAGACCCTAGCAATGGCTCCAACTTGAAATCCCATTGTGTTTTCTCGATGGCCCTTGGGATTCAAGTCATGGAGCTTGTGTAAAGTGTTTATATTCATTTTTTTCCTTGGAGGTTGCATTGAAACAATTTGCTATCAAGTCCTAGGCGAGCTCTGTCATAGCCTGACTAGGGAACTTGACTGTTATGTGCACTTTTGCTTGCAGGGATGATCAAGTTTGTTTGTGCCAAGTGTTTGGAATGGATGAAGGAAGCCTATCAGAGTCTCAGAGAAAGGGTGGAGGTGTGACATGGTGTGTAGAATAATAAACCCTATTGGAGAACACACTAAACCTTAAACCCTTTAAAAAGAGCGATTTTGGGGTTCGTACCTATACGGACGTATCAGACAACCTAACCTCCTAAATCTCAAAGTTTCTCCAAAAGGGTATTTGGACCATTAAATCCCTTAGGAGGTCTTTTGGAGTTTTTCTGAGCAATTGAGCAAAAATCATGAAGGTAGGGCTAAAAGGGGCTCTTAGGGCTACTAGGCCTAGAAAATAGGAACTTGTGAAAGAGATGGAGAAATGGAGTGAAACAAGTAACAAAACCACATGATGGCAGTTATTACACCATCTCAGCATCCTCCTAGTCCCTTTCAAGTGAAGGTTCAAGATTTTGATATCTTGATGGTTGAACTTACTCTAGTGAGTTCTAGCCTAGATCTTGAGTAATTGAGCAAACTAGTTGATAGAGAGTTTCCCAAAAGAGTTTAGGTGTTGGAATTGGTTCATGAATGAAGAGTAGGGTGTAAAAAAACATGGTAGACCACTATGATACCTCTTTCTAACCTACAAACTAAAATTGCAACTCTTTTGTGAGATCCTCCCTATCACCGTGATTGGCACATTCGTTTGAATCTAGCACTATGGGCATATCGAACTAGCATTGGAACCCCTATAGGTGCAACCCCCTACTCACTGGTTTATGGAGTAGAAGTCATCTTGCCTATTGAGGTTGAATTACCATCTCTACAGGTCTCCTTGCACAATCTAATAATCATGAATAATATTGACTCTCATGTCTTCAAGACTTGGAACTACTTGATGAAAAGTGACAAGCTACCTACAATCACCTAAAAGCCTATCAACAACACATTAGCAGGAGCTATAATCATAGGGTCAAACCTCGCACATTTGAAGTAGGAGATCATTTTCTTAGGGATAATCCTCGCAATCAACCAAACAAAGAACATTGGGGCAAATTTGAATCCAATGGGTTGGGTCATGTTGGTAAACAGATTTGTCACTGCGGTCGTTTACCTGAAACTGACCTTGTTTGCCTGATAAGTAGTGACAAACGTTCCAACAGTTGGAGAGATCATTCTGTGAAACACGATCTTCCTCTGCGTTTGAGAGGGGCAGCTCCCTCGTATGATAGGGTTATTTAGGATTTTGTGTACTTTTAACCTAAAAGTACATAAAGGAGAAAACATAAAACTAAAAAGGAATAAAGATAGAAACCCCAACAATAGACATACGACCATCAACTGAGATTTCCCAACATTAACAACAAGTTACAAGGGGAGTTTATAAGGTAATATGCTTAGCCATGAGATGACGATAAAGAAGAATGACAAATCTCAACATACAAAGAGATAAGACACTTCAACACATTCAAACTAAGATACCAAAGGTTGCTTGTGCATCCTCACATCAATCATACAGATCACACATGCATAAAAAGACTACCAATTTGACATACGAGAAATTGATAATGATAACACATGAATACATTTAGAACATACGAACTAAGACATATTCTTCATTATCCTTTTGGAAATATACAAGTCCAAAATCCTTTCTATGCATGGTGCAAATCAAAATGTCATTACAAGTTTCTCCTAGAATTCTAGCAGAGTTTTCCCCTCCGTAAAAAGTTCTCCCCTCTCATTACAAATAGCCTTGTATTTATAGGCTTCCCAGAATAACCACCTTAGTAACTAACTTTAAATCCTGGGTTAATAACTAACTCTTTTCTGTGAGAATTTCAAAGAGTTAATAACTTACACACTTATGCGCAGAAAAAGTCAATTTCCTAACCTTTGGTTACAATAAGCGACACAAGTCACTTTTTACAAAAAGAACAACTTGAGACTTTATAATTTTGATAAAAAACAAAGTAATAAGTTATGTTGAGGTACTTCTTTGTCTTTATCTTCATTTGGACTTTCAATATGTCTTTCCATTTGAAAGGAAACGACAACCTTGAGGTTCTAAGAATTTAAGGGATTGATTGTTGCAATACGCCCATGCATTGATAAAATGATCATTGACACAAAGAAATATTTGTCCACGAATAACTTGTCTTTGAGGAGATGCTCTCCAACCACCCCTACATCTACTAAGTATCTTCACTTGATCGTTATCACTTGAATTTATTCAAATCCTCATGAGTTGTTGTTTGCCATCATTTGGAAGTCTTGAGTCTTATTTGGAACAAATTTGATGTTCTTCACAATATAGAAAGTAGTGTTTCTTTAATGAATCCCTTTTCAAAGCATTCCACTTTTCCATTAAACCTCCATTCTAAAATATAAGAAATTACAAGAAATTTGTTGAGATCTTCAATATTTAACCAAGGTAACATTGTGAGATGCCATGAATATACAACACTTTGTGAACCTATCATGAGATCATATCTCTTGTGACATTCCATCGAACAACTTCTATGCATCTTCAACCATCTAGATACATGTCTACTGGAGCATTTCAAACTATGATATTGAAATGGACCTCATCTACTGCGTATGTTTCCACATTTATCATTAAGACAATCTGCCCAACAAATTGCACACATCCTTATACCTTCAATAAAATGCAATTACAATATGTTTCTACACCTTGCAAGCAAGTAAAACATAGTATGAGTGATGTATGAATCATGTATCACCAATAATCTAATGCTCCACTTCCTCTATTTGTCATGTCCATTTCTCCAGCTTTGTGTAGCTGCAGATCTTGCGTTCATCGCATTAGATGAGATGACAGCTTTATGAGGTGGTTCGTTAAACGCTTGTGTGCTGCATTAATTCAAACATTTTGAGAGCTTCCTCGCAAACTCCATTCTGTGCATATCTTGCGTTCATCACATTCCATGAGACCACATTTCTTTGAGGAATTCTGTCAAACTATTCACATGTGTTTCCTGTGCTTTCCCTATGCCCACGATCTGCTTCCATGCTATTCTGTCAAAATAGATACATGACTGGAAAATGCTTGAACGCTCCACTAAAGAATAGGGGTTTTAAGGAGAGAGACCCCTCCCTACTATGGGATAAGTACCTGATTGCCTGAATGCAATAACGAGGCCAGAGTAATTAATTTACTATTCAGTTGGGCTCATGACTTGAATGAAGACCACACATCAGACTGGCACTCTAACCCAATACATCGGATGGATTCTTCTTATTCCTAAACATTCAAACTGTGAATCTGGAACTATAGTAGACTAGGTACCTACTGATGACCCATGGATCCTTGGATAACCATCAATGCTAGTAAGAAATGACAAGAACAAGAATGACTAAAGGTGAACTATATTTTGGGTCACGCCGCTCGAAGATGACTGGGCATTGTCAGCCAATTCGTTTGGTCTTCTCCTTACATTGAAAACAAGATCAAACCACCAAAGAAACATTCCCACATTGGCTCATGAAAGTTAATGCCTTTTCAACTAATTCATTTCGCATATATCGTGCAGTCATTACATTCCATGTGATGACATATCTTGGAGGTATTATGTCAAACAATTACTGTGCAATATCCATGCTTCCACGTCTGTCATTCAACTTGGGCAAATTGCAATTGCTTGAAAGTTTCTAAAGCCTTTTCAACAAATTCATTTTCCATATGTCCTTTAATTGGGTATTTAATGAGATGACATCTATTTGAGGTATTCAATCGAACAATTCACATGTCACTGTATGTTTCCACATCACACATTCCATAATATATATTCTATCAAAGAATGGCTTCACTTTCTGCTAGCTTGAGCTCCTCTTCAAATAATTTTGTCAAACAAATCATGTATGCTATCTGTGCTCTCCCTATGCCCACAGTCTGCATTTTGTAGATATCTAGCGATCATCGCATTTTGTAGATATCTCCCTATGCCCACATGTCTTTGAGGAATTATGTCAAACTATTCATGTGCATTGTCTGGGCTGCCATGGTTTACATTCATTGGTGACATACTCCTCCTTTATGGTGACTTGTCAAAGAGTAAATGCCTTGTTCTATGGTTGCATTATCACGTGGACTGTGGTGATCTCCCAAAATAGTTTATGTATATTTCCTCAAAACAGCAGCTATGCCCCTATATTTTGCCTATCAATCATTCCAAGCAGCTGCAACTCCACGCCTGACAAAGTTCTTTGATCCTCTATGTTATGATGAATATCACGGTGGATTAAGTCAACCTCAGCCAAAGGCATTCATTCATTCTGACAATCTACACCTTCTAGACTTCGCATCCATATTCCATTTTGGGTATGTTTGTGCTTCTTTCAGTACATTGATGAATGTTCATAACCCGCTACTTGAAGCTCTCTTTTTTTTGTTTTTAAAAGCTCTTACTCAAAAAGGTTAAGAATGCTCACTTTTTGAGCATTTCTAACCTTCTTGACAAAGTGGGACCCGCAAGGTTAAGAAATGAGGTTAGAAATGCTCAAAAAGTGAGCATTTCTAACCTTTTTTGTGAAAGGTTAGAAATATGGGTTAGAAATGCTCAAAAAGTAGGCATTTCTAACCTTTTTGACTAAAGGTTAAGAAATGAGGTTAAGAATCCTCAAAAAGTGAGCATTTCTAACCTTTTGCTTCAAAGACTGTGATTTTGACTTCGGAAACCATTGATCACAGAGGGGAATCAAGGAGGAATGCAACTGATGTTTTTAGACAACTTTTTATCGCAAATGACCATACATATTAAAATAATTTAAAATATTAAATTATTATTTGAAAAATAATTTGAATATTTAAAATTTATTTCTTTGGCTGGAGAAAAATGACATAACTTTCAAACGGTAGGGAGTTAGGTCTTGAAATTTGAAACACACGTAAACGGTAGGGAAATGGGTCTACAGAATTATTTACACCTTATGACAAAGCCTAAGATGAGATATTTTAATCATTTTGGGGCAACGGACACCAAAAATTTAAAGTTTAATATATGACAAATTACGAACTAGGTTCAGGTGAAAATTGGCCACATGACACAAAATGATGCTAATGACATGCTTATCAAATGGTTTCCTTCAGTTCTTGGTAATTTCCAAAATTCATCCACTTTTCATATTCTGACTGGTAAGGACCTTGGATTGTGTGTTCATTGTTTACACATAACACCCATTGGACCTTTACTCGACACTGAGAGTGATTTGAAGTTTAAATTTTAGGTAGGCCAAATATGGGGGCAATAGCTGGCTCTAACTGGGGACAAGGACTACAAAGGACGCAGGATGAACTTAAAATCTCTGGTTCACAGGCTAGTGCACTATCCATTGGGCAACAGATTCAAAGAGGAAACAACACATGGAACAGCTGGAGAAACTAGACACAAACCAAAAATGGGACGAACACAACAAAACTTCTAACTAAAGTACGTACATGGTAGGAAAATCCCACCTCAAACTTCTCCAAGATTATCATACAAAATCATTCATAGGCTGAGAGAAATAGGCACCTTTGCGGATAAGTGGCATGGATCCATGTGACACCTGTAAGCTCAGCAGGTTGGCAAGATCAACATGTAAAAGATGAGAAATATCTTTGAGCAATGAACCAAACAACCATATCTCATCATAAACCTGCGAGCTCTCTTGAAAGACTTGGGTACCATTTTGAACATTATTGGCAATTTGTGAAATATTCTCAAGCATGCCTATATCCTCTATCTAAAGATCCCTCTGATAGTCTGGTTTGCAATAAATTAATCCATGAATTGGGCAACCTTCATATAATCTGTAATGTGAAGAAATTTGAGTTGACACATCCATTGAATCTTGTTCATGACTATCAGCTTGAAAAACACTTGTAGAAATACACTCATCTGAAATCAAAGGATTGAGACACACACTTTTACCATGAGAGAAGTCATCATCTAAAGCCTTCAAACACCAATCTGGAATACAAACATGATGAGAATCAACTTCATGGGCTTCCTTCATTAGATCATCCATTACCTCATTTATCTTTGCATTCTTGGTACAGTTCCCAAAACTATCCTCTTTGATAGGGGAGTCTTCTTGATTTAAAGATTCAAAAGGAGGATTGCTTTGAACCTTGAATACTTCATAAGGCATAGATTGCAATTCCATCAAGATAGGGACATTTGTTGATATTCCTACATGGATTTCATCTTCAAACTGCCCATAGACATTTGTATTACCTTTTATGTTCTCTTGTCCCAATGATTCCTCTTCATCACATTCTTCATGAAATTTGAAAACTTCATACTCAGGTGGCATATATGGTAAAGCGTGGATGCTTGATGGTTCATCTTCTTTCTCTCGAGGTTGATCTAGAAGTTCAGTAGAGGTCTCCATTTTTGAAGATAAAGAATATGTCTGTAAAATTTTACTTTTGGTTGCTTCTCCATTGGTCATATCCATACAAGACTGTCCATTAGGTATCATACCTTTAATTTCCATGGAAAATTTTTCATCTTCAACTGTTAGTGATGGATGAATGAGAATATCCTCTCCACACAGAAAGTCATCATCAGAAGAATTGAGACACCAAGTTGGAATGAGAACTATAGGAGATTCATCTTTATTACTCTCCTCTTCATCATTTTCTTGAAGCTTGGCCTACCTGGAAGTCTTGTAATCATATATTTCTCATTCAAACTCTTTGTTTTCAGTTTCATGGAAGACTTTTTCTTTGCTATGACAATCTTCATAATGCTCATGGCATACAGGAACACAATCTTCTTTTTCTATCTCACTCACCTTTAGATCTTTCTCTTGACATGTATCCTTACAAGTAGATGTGACTCCATCTTCTTCTGTATATACACATTTTAATGAGTTTCTTTCATTACTTTTCTCATGGGAATTTATATCAATGAGAAAATGATTATCTTTCTCATCTTTTTGTTCTCGAAATTTCGGTAAAAATGTCAGGGACTAGGTGCAAAGTGCACCGGTCCAACCAACTTTTCACCAAATTTTTAGGACAGTTAGATATGATGATATTAGAGTGAATACCAAAGTTACAGCTGATTCCAGGATGTTTTGATATACGAAATTGGGCCTTAAAGGTCGAAATAGGACATAATTAGGGTTTATGATTTAATGATTAATTGAAGGAATAAAATGAAAAGGGGCACACTTAGGGTAAAGGGCCCAACTTTATGAGGTGTGAAGTGATGAAATATGGATTTAAATTTAATTAAATTGATTAATTAAATACTTAAAAGAGATTAGAAATGTAAGATGCAAAACACACTAAGGTGGGTGCCAACCCAAGCATGGAATTGTACCACCCTAGCAAGGGTGTACAATTTATGATGCTACATTTAACCCCAACTTTAGCGGTCATATGATACTACATGCATATGCAAGATAAAGTACAGAAAAGTAAACATTATTTTGAAAAATGATATATCCATAAGTTGTTAGACGAAACCCCCATCGGTATCTACAATACACAATTAGGAACCGCACCCTACAAAACCACATTTTAGATCACAAAATCATCTAATGCTTACTAAGTAAAGTGATGAAATTCGTGGGTAGCTATATGTCCCCCCTATTTTAGCTTGCTTATTAGGGAGGTGAAACAGGGTATCATGTTTACCACAATGAATTGTGATAGATACCTTGATCATAAGAAGGCTCAATTGTACATCAAAGCGCTTTATGGAACAAATATGGAGAAAGAGAGAAATTCATGATTCTGACGCCATCGAAGGTGCGAAAATCAGAGCTTCCTAGCTAAATTTATGATAGATTAAGTGAAAAGAGCAAAATTAGGGTTTTTAACTTAAAATCGTAAAAATGAAAAAGTGCATACCTCATAAATATGAAAGTGACACTTTTATTTGTCACTTTTCGACTTTTGGCACTATTCACTGTAGAGGAGCCTATGCATTAGTCATCATGCCTCGATGTTGACCTGAGCAACCCACGCAGATGGAGATCCTATGCCAAGTAGTGTTGATCGAGAGACCGCTCTATGAGGTGAGTTGACCAACCATTGACTCGTCATTGACTTTCCCTATTTCCTTTGTTTTTCATATCGATGATGTCAACGTCTGATTGTGCACGTTCCCCCCTGTCCGGGCACCACAGTCCCCTAGGGTGCCCTGGTCCTCCCAGGGCGCTCTGGTCCTAGATGGGTGCCCTGGTCCACTCAGCGTGCCCTGGCCCCTATTTGGAGCGATCGAGGGTTGTACGCGATCAGGTGTTGGATGCATAAAATAGATGTGATGATGTTTTTTATTAGATGATGATGATCAATGAGTGATTACTGATGATTTGGTGGTTTCACTTTGCAAATTCTTCCCTACATCTATGAGCACACTGTCGGCCACATCTTCTAGAGCCTCTAGAGTCAGATTCTAAGGCTTTCACTAGAGGATAGGGAGTTGTTGCATTCAGTAGGTTTATGGTACGTGATGACCATGTCTGCCATCAAGTTCTATCCCGCGATGTTGATGGAACTGATGGAGAGATGGGACGTGGATACCTCCACCCTTCTTCTACCTGTAGGGGAGATAATAGCCACCCTCGAGGATGTATATCACATACTTCATCTTCCCATCAGAGGAGAGAAAATGAGATACTGAGTAGACCACATTGCTACTGATTATAGGAGGGAGCATGTCTACTGCATTGGGAGAGAGATGCCCATTGAGACGAAGGGTCGTATCATGATCAGTTGGCTCTTGCATCCCATTGGTAAGGTTTCATTAGTGAGACAATTGATGATTGCTACCATTTCATTATCCATGTGCCCTAATGGGCATGACACTCACATGCATGGAGGTCTTGCTTATGCAGTTAGAGCTATGGAGAGACATCAAAGGGTATTCTCCTGGGGGCGGAGCATGCTAGCCCACCTCTTTCATGACCCAGAGAATACGTGTTTGGATAGAGATGTAGCCTAATGACTTACACACTACTACAGATCTGGATATTTGAGAACATTATGTGTACTAGACCCGCTCGAGTACCCATTTATTTGGTTCTAGAGCAGCCTAGGGTGTTCGCATATCCTCTCACCCATGAGAGGCGGTTCAAAGATTTGCTGCATTAGAGAGTGACATTTGATAGATTGACATCAGAGGTTATCAGATGGAGACCCTACCTCAGGATGTACATCTGGGCGGGTATACATAGGCAGTTGTTTTGCATGCAAAGGAACGTCTACTAAAGGGACGGTACAACCACATTGTAATCTCATTCTACTTCGATCGAGTCCGGCGGCAGTTTGGGTTTGAGCAGTGTGTCCCTACAGATGTGCCTATCTATATCTAGCACTCACGTGTGACTCCTAGGATGGGAACCATTTTGAGGCCTACTAGCGACGAGATTGATATCACAGATTCAGATGGATCGGATCAAGATATCGTGACCGGCTATAAAAATGATGTGGGCACACACCGATGATACATCACATGGTGGGGTAGGACATACCCTGGAGCCATATTTCTAGTAGACTTCCCTAGACATAACCCCAGACTATGGAGACACACGGGTGATGAGGAGGATATTTATACATCTGAGGGCCATGTTGAGGACACAAATGATCAAGATGAGGATACAGAACAACATGGGGTTAGTGGTGCAGGAGAGGGAGACCATGATGGTGATGATGAGTAGGATAGAGAGGAGAAGGATAAGGAGGACGAGGAGAACAAGGATGAGGAGGATGAGGAGGGTAAACAGGATGAGGAGGGTGAGGAGAATGAGGAGGGTGAGGAGGAAGAGGAGGTCAAGGAGGATGAGTTAGATGCAGTTCCTCATCACTCTGAAGATGACACCATAGCCCTGGATCCACTAAGAATTCCATTGCAAGTGGAGACGGACCCTATAAGGGATCTTGATTCTAGTCTCGATTGTCCCATGCCCACTGTGAAGAGACATTATGAGTGCGGAGAGCCTAGCGGTTCCCAATCACATGAGGTCCCTTTCCACCACCCTTATTGGTGAGAGAGAGATCCAGGTAAAGTGTTTTTATGATTATTTAATTTATGCATCTTAATTATTAGATTTGATGATATAGAATGTTACTGATGACAAACCTCTTTCTATCTCTCTAGTTGGCGTCCAGGAGTGGCGCTCCCTTATCTAGAATGCAATGATAGCTCTCATCACAACCACACATATTCCTAGCTCCTCGTAGATAATGCATAGACCATGAGGGAGTGTCGAGTGGCATGAGGACCTATTCACCCCCATTCGAGTCAAGATGAAGGTCTGGAGAGAGAGAGAGAGAGAGAGAACTTTGTTAGAGAGGCTACAACGGATAGGGCGACATCTAGCAGGGGCTCAGGCAGAGGCAACCACATATCATGGGATCATGATGGAGAGGGATCAGAAGAGCTCCTCATGGAGTCACTCTTGTTCCACATCATGATACACACCCATGGGTCCACCCCCACGACCAGATCAGGAGAGGACATCTAGTCACCATCCTGCAGCTGCTAGTCCTACGGATAGGAGATGATTGTATTGCGATACTTTTTTATGTCCAGTGATATACATGTTATGGCATTGATGTGTGTGTGTGTGTGTGTGTGTGTTTATCTCAAACATGTTATCCTAATTCTTGAAAACAATGTATGCATTGCTTTGATTAAAAGTAACATATTTGGTAATGAACATGTATGTCTAATTTAATTTCCATGTGATTTATTTCTCAATGCTTCATGATTAAATTGATACATGTGTGATTTAATTAAATAGCTAAGTATTTAATTAAATGCTACCTTGATGGTGTAGAAGAAAAATATGTTAAGCTTAAGAATTATATGATTAATGTGATTTAATTAAACCCAATTAAACACAACATGATATAATCCTACTCGACACATATGAAATCGTATAATATGCTAGCAGATATAAAATGTGTAAATCTATTATAATTTACATAAATGAATCCAAGACAAACCATCAAGTGAAGAAACATGGTTGTCAAGATTGAAGTAATGTAGACTAAACAATATAATATCATTTAATACCACATACTTTAATGAAGATTTGCTAACATATTATCCAATTTGAAGAAATAAAAGGTGCAAGGAGAGAGAATAAACTATAAAGAGAGAGAAAAGGACATAGAGAAGAAGACTAGGCATAGTGTCTACGAAGATGCATAGCATTTATGGGTTCCTTGAGAGGCATACCTTCCACATCTGCTATCTCGTAAGAACCTGATCCATAGACTTCAACGACAATATATGGTCCAACTCAATTAGGGCTGAATTTTCCTTTTTCCTCAGGTAAGGCATTCACATTGCGTTGATTTTCATAGAGTACTAAATCACCTACTCAGAAAGAATGTTGAATGACCTTATCATTGTAGCTTTGTTGTAAAGTTTTATGATACGCTTGAATATGATCAAGAGAATTTATACGTCATTCATCGAGCATCTCAAGTTGTTGGAGCCTCTGTTATCTATAAGAATCATCATCCACTATACCTTTAAGATAAACCCTTATAGATGGAATTTCTAAATCCAAAGGAATAATAACATCAACACCATAAACAAGAATATAAGGAGTACAACCCATAGCAATAAGTACGCTCATCTGGTAAGCCCAAAGAGCGTAGATCAACTGAGTATGCCAATCCTTACCATGCTTGTTCATGGTCTTATGAAGGATTTATTCGATTATTCTATTTGAAGACTCAACTTGACCATTTGATTGAGGATAGTAAGGTGTAGAAAATTTATGTTGAATATGATATTTCTTGAGAAACTTCTTAACATAGATTTGTTTTTAAATGATGTTCCATTATCTGAAACCAAAGCGGAAGGTATTTCGAATCGGGAAATAATGTTATCTAAAATGAATTGACATATTACTTCAGTGGTAGTGGATCGAAGTGGAACTGCTTCTACCCACTTTGTAAAGTAATCAATGGTGGTTATGATGAAAGTATGTCCTTGAGATGAGGGAGGAGATATTTTACCAATGAGATCCAAACCCCATGTAGAAAAGGGTCAAGATGCTACTTGAGATTGAAGTTCTTGGGCGGGAGCATGGATCAGATTTCTATATTGTTGACACTGATGACATTTCTTAACAAATGCAAAGGAATCCTTTTCCATAGTTTTCCAATAATATCCCATTTAGAGCAATCTTTGAACTAAAGATCTACCCCCAAAATGCCCCCCACAAGCACCTGAATGTGCTTCCTCAAGAGTAATAGGGATTTCATATTTGTTAAGAAAACATAGGAGAAGACCATTATAACCCCTCCTATAAAGAACATTAGAAAGGATAGTGTATCTAGCGGCCAACTTGTGAATCCTAGCCCTAGTATTCTTGTTCGTAGAGTCGGGAAAAGTACCATCACTCGGATATCTCATCAGAATCTATAATGCAATAATATGCCACATCACTAGGATTATCAGCAATAGTTGGGGTAGTAAGGTTGTGAATAGTGAATTTGAGATCTACCAAGGGTCCTCTAAAGACACAAGAGAGGCTACACATGCCATTACATCAACATGTCGATTATATTTTTGAGGAACAGGTTCCATGGTATAAGAATCAAACTTTTGCAACAAGGATATAGCTAAATCTCTATATTGTGATAGTTTATCTTGCTTAGCTTGATAAATCCTTGTCACTTGCCATATGATTAAATGAGAATCTCCATAGATATGTAGATTTTTCACATTTAATGCCAGAGTTGCTTTAATTCCACCTATAAGAGCCTCATATTCAGCAATGTTATTGGTACACAAGAAATTGAGATAGTATGATAAAGGGATAGGTTTCTTTTTAGGAGAAATTAAGACAACCCCTACCCCCGATCTTGTATGACACCTAGATCCATCGAAATATAACTCCCAAGTCTCATCAACCTTAGTAGAGAGAATGCATTCATTAGGAAAAGACTCTAGGTTAAGTAGGGAGAAGGGTGAAAGAGCCTCAACTAAGTGGTCGGTCAATGCTTGACCGTTTATTGCCTTCTGCGAGACAAACTTAAGGTCAAATTTGGTCAACATCATAACCCACTTGGCTAAGTGTCCTGAAAGATTGGTTTTGGAGAAAAGATGTTTTAGTGGATCAAATTTAATGATAACATGGACTTCAACAATCAAAAGATAATGCCTTAATTTATGGGTTGCAAAGACCAAATTTAGGCATTGTCTTTCTATTGCAGAATATCGGACTTCGTAATCGAGCAGAGTGCAACTTATGTAATAAACCAAACATTCTCTACCATCCTTATCATGTTGTTCCAATAAGGCTGCAAGAGCATGAAGGGAAGCAACTGTGTATAAAATAAAGGGTTTAGAAGGGTCAGCAAGTTAGAGAATAGGAGGACTGGCCAAATATGTTTTTAAGTATTTAAATGCTTGATGACAATCCTCATTCCATTGAAAGGTGATATTTTTTCAAGCAATTGAGTAAAAGGAAAGGTACAATCCACAAGTTGAGAAACAAACCTACAAATAGCTTGAATCTTTCCTTGTAAACTTGTTAACATTATTTCAAGTTGAAGTCTGAAGGCCGAATTTTGATCGGGGGGCCCTTTTTCCTTTTAACTTTCTAGCTACGCTTAGTGTACGGGCCAAATGCCATCTCGGCGTTGTCCCTGATGGCTTTCTTTTTATGTTTGAGGTTTAAAGGAACGTGGGGTTACCAAGTGGCTCAGCTTTAATGACTAGGCATTCTGTTGGACCCCACCCTACATCTTGTGAAGATAGCAACACATGGTATCTCTACGTTGCCTATATTATTTCCGTCTGTATGCCCTTTAGTGGATGTCCCCATAGCTACCGCATGTTTTCTATGGTGAGCTGTCTACCAGGCTGCAGTTCGCACAAAATATTTTCTATTCGGGTAGGAACGAAGATTGCCACGGTAGGGTGGAAGTAACAACCTCAAAAGTGGTTTTGCTGGGTGTTTTCTTGTGAGATGCCACAGTAGTGTTTTCTATTTCAGAAGCGGTTGTGCATGGCTCGTGGATTCTTTGAACTGTTAGCAGAGCTGAGGGCTCTATTCATGCTTATTTTTCCCTATTTTCGGGGTTCAAAACTTTTAAAAAGAAAAATTAAGTATCTTAGAGAGAATTCTAACCTTTTAGTTGTTGTTGTTTCTGAGGAAGAGATAATCAAATTGTGCCTATGGCATTTGTGATGCCTCTTTTCAGTATGCTTTGATAGTTTTTTGTGCTTTCATGTACTTCTGATGACTTTAGAGATATATATCTAATACTCTGTCGATTAAACTATGTTTTGCACTTGTTATCTGGTGGATGTGTGATGTGTATTTCTTTATGATTTAAAGGGATCTTGATTGTATCTTAATCATGGTTCTATTTGGATATATAGATTGTTGAATGGTCTTTAAAACTGTATGTTTCTAGGTTTGATATGTTGTTAATGCTTTTACAAAATGCTCTGGCACATCGCCTAAGTAGTTTAGATCATTTTGCTTTAAGTTTATCCTTTCCCTTTCCTCCCAACTATAAGGAAGAGTCAGCTTCTTAAATCCGGAGTTCATACAGTGAGTTATGCGCAATATGTCCCCCATCACTAAATTTCCCATAAGGTTGTCCACTTTCAAAGTAAAATTTAGAGTCAACAGTTCTTTTTCTGGCACGCCCGGTGGGACCATATTTTAAATAAGCCCTGAGATAGTTTATGAGTCACAAGCCCATTACCAGAAGTCAAACAACCCTAAATCTCAGTTTACTCCTACCACCCTTGGTAAACATTCATCTGACTACATCTTCTTCTTCCCATAGCTTACCTGTCTTCCCCACAACTACCCATATAGCAATGACACATGTTCCTCCTATAAATTTTGTGACATGGAATAGTGGAAGCCCTCTTATTCCCCCCACACCACATGTCATATGGGGACCAATTTCCTCTTCCGCGCTCAAAGTTATCGCAAAATTTACTGGGGAATGTCACAAAACCCCTGGGGAACACCTACAAGACATAGCCAATGTCTACACTATCCACAGTATTACCAAGCAACATGTAGCCTTGAGATTGCTCGTAGCCTCTTTCAAAGGAGGAGCTTTAGATTTGTACATATCCCTGGGCCCAAATACTATAGCGAATTGGGACCAGTTAGGCAACACTTCTTTCAGAGGTTCTCTAACAAGGCCAACAAATCATCATTGATGCACCAGTTGATCACAATAAAGAGGGCCTCTCAAGAAGCTCTGACAGAATTCAACTTAAGATTCCAAAGAACCTGGCAAAGAATACCTTTGTTCGCCCACCCTCCTGTAGATATGGCGTTCATCTTTTACTTGAAGGCTTTCAATTCTGACATATCAGTGATGGTCCAGTCTCTAGGAGACAATACCCCTTAAGCATTCGACATAGCAGTCCAAGCAAAAAATAACTTGATCGATGTCGGGAAACTTGCACCCCGCCCCCTCATGCCAGTTTTTCCTGAGATATCTCACCAAACTCCTGAAGAGGCCACTCCTAGCACATCTACCCCATAATCTATCTATATGTACCCTGGCCCCCAACAAACAGATGTCCCTCTGCAATCATCTCTAGCCATGGAGGTCAACGACATGAAGGACTTGTTGAGATCCTTCTTGAACGAAATTGTCAATCTAAAAAGAGCCCAAATCTCACCCACTAGACCCCCTTTTCAGCAAAACTTCCAAGGAAACAAACCCCCATACCAACATAATCAGTATGCAAATCACCATGTCGATAAATCTACTCAGCCAAATGACCAAATAGTCCCAGTCCCCAATCCTTTGCAGACCATTTACCCCAACACCGGGAAGGAGTTGGCAGTGGGTCAAAATAATCTAGCAGATGAAACTAACTCTTGGTGCTTTCCATGCAATAATGCTCACACTCCAAGAAATTGTCCAAGAGGAAACTTACAGCAAAAAATTGCAGAGCAATGGAACCTAGGCATGATGCCAAATGAATCTGTTTATGTGTCCCCTGGTATGGATAACGCATCTCTCATCGCCCAAATGCAGGACATGTTGATGTAGCAAGAAACAAAGATAGCTCCATATCACGCATTATTTTCTTGGATGGAGGACGAAGATGCAGTGCTCACCAATGGCGCAACTACTTCGAAGGAGGGAGTCCCCTTCGTGCAATCAGATTACAATCTCTTCTCTAAAAGGCATTTCACCGAGGATAATATGAACACACCAGGGATAACGTTCGCAGATAAAGCTCCTAAACAACCTACAGTTGTCCCCACATACCCAAGGAAGGAGTTCATCCCCTATAAGCCAAGAGAGACAAAAGCATCGGTGCTGACAAACTAGACGTGGTGGAGCAATTAAAGAAAGCTTCGGCCAATGTATCTTTATGGGATCTCCTTAGCATCCCGAAGCAAAAGAATTGGCTGAAATGGGCCATGTCCGACGTTGGTAGAAGTGCAAGCGGAAATGTCGTCAAAGCTCTATAGGTCTACGAAGGGAGGTTTCAGCCCTCTACAGACAAATCGTGCTCTCTTACCATGTTAACCAACGAGGTTGTGCCTCCCAAGTCTCAAACGGAAGGTAAGCCCAAGCCGAACCCATTCTATTTGGCCCTTATAGTCGAGGATAAACTCATGCATAATTCTATGATAGATTCTAGAGCCAACACCATCGTTATGCCTAAGCAAATCACTGAGGTTTTGAATATCAAGTACGAGCCTTTAAGTAAAGGGGTCATGAAATTAGATAGGATTAAAGTCCAAACCATGGGCCTTCTCAAAAATCTTTCGCTAACATTGTTCGCATGTCCTAGTGTTACCGTGTCCCAAGAAGTAGTGGTCATTGACATCCCACCTATTTTCAGGCTCTGCCTTTTTGGGATTTTACTGCCAAAATAGGAGGCTACCTGTCCTTAGATTGGTTCCACCTCATCCTCATCCTCCGCACTCAGCGTGATTCCAAACTCAAAATCCTTTCAGAGCCCCTTCATACCGAACACATAGCAGACCAAGCCATGATTAATTTTGTACCCACTCATACTTCCATCTCAAATGAAGAAAGAAAAATTGTAGAGCTCCTAGAGGATGAAGAAGTGACTGAGGAGATCCCACCAAATCAAGAAGTTTTCCTAAATGAATTCATAGACTCTAATCCATTCTCCAACTACCATGCCACTGGCCTAGGTACCTATTGCATTTTTGATGAAAACCAGGCCATCTCAAAGCTTACCAAAGAGCCATTTTCTAAGGAAGAATTTTCATCTGCACTCTAGACCCTGCACCTTGAAGGTGTGAGATGCAAGGTAGGTTCTGGAGTCAGGATTTTCCTCACTTCACCTTCAGGCGAATGGATCTTGAAGTCTTTCCATATGTTCGAACAATGAAGCAGAGTACGAAGGACTAATCCAAGGTCTGAGCTTGGCGGAGAGGATGGGTATTAAGAAATTGAGAGTCTTGGGTAACTCTGAACTAGTGGTACACCAAGTTCGAGGAGCTTCCAGCACCAAACATGTCTACATGAGGTCCTATCATCACTAAACATGGGATTTAATTGAAAGCTTTGATGCTTTCAATATCCAGAGCATATCCCAAAAAATAAATGTTGTTGCTGATCAAATGGCTGCAATCGGATCACAATTCAACCCTGCCGCGGACTTGCTCACCAATTCCCAAATGGTCTGTGTGGTTGTCTAGCTGGCTATCCCTGATAATGACACCCACTGGCAAGTCTTCGAAAGTGATGAGCAGATTGCACTGTTCATCCAAAATTAAGGGGAGTTTGCAAATCAGGTGCAACCTAAGGAGAAGGAAGCTTACGGGGACCAAATCCTTCAGCTGAGATCCAACAAGCTTCCTAATGGTCTGATCACCCTAGAGAATTTGTTCGACCATGATGACACCAAAAATGATAGGTGAAAGCTTACGGTCGATAAACAAGATTATACTGAAATGTCGGTAGGAGATGAGAGAGTGCTCAAAGTAGGAAAAGATGTTTCTCTGGAAGACTGAAAATGCTTGACCCGGTATTATGATGAATACGTGGGTGTCATGGCATGGTCCTATGAAGAATTGAAAGGTTATGACCCTAGCGTCATTCAGCATACCATCAAACTCACTGATGGGACTAAGCCAGTCCGACAAAAGCAAAGACCGATCAACCCAAAAAATTGAGTCCCTCATGGCCTAAGAGCTGAGGAAGCTAATTGAATCAAAGATCATTTACCCCATTAAGCATAGTATGTGGGTATTTAATTCAGTGCCTGTGAGGAAAAAGAATGGAGACATCTAGCTTTGTGTGGATTTTAGAGACTTAAACCAAGCATCTCTCAAAGATCACTACCCCTTGCCGTCAATGGAACAATTGTAGAGTACAGTGGTGGGATCAGAAATATTCTCAATGCTCAATGGTTTCTCGAGTTATAATCAAGTCTTGGTGAAGCCAAAGGACCAACACAAGATGACTTTCACAACCAAGTGGCGAACATTTGCCTACCAAAAAATGCCTTTTGGGTTGTCAAATGCAACTTTCCAAAGAGCTATGGATTTGGCCTTTAAAGAGCCCATCAATGAAATCATCATCAAATACTTGGATGACTTAATAGTGTTTTCTAAACACCGAGAAGATCATTTTGATCACCTCGAGCTGGTTTTCCAAAAGTGCCTCGAGTTTGGGATCTCTCTAAACTCAAAGAAATGTATCAGCGTCCCTCAAGGTAAGCTACTAGGACATATAGTATCCAAGGAAGGCATCTCCTTTGACCCTAACTAAGTCAAAGCAATAAAATAGGTCCCCCTTCTAGTCAATAAAAAGGGAGTTCAGTCTTTCCTAGGAAAAGTAAACTTTGTTAGCCATTTTATTTCCGATTTTGTCGAAATGATAAGGCCCGTCACCCTGATGCTCAAGAAGGAGACACATTTCAAATGGACTCCCAAAGCTAAAGAAGCCTTCGAAAGACTTCATAATGTATATTTTTTTTGGTCAGTATAGCATTGTTATGGTCCTGACCTAGAAAGATGCAAAAAAGGGGAGTGAGCATCCTATAGCCTTCCATTAGAAAAATCTCAAGGAATGTGAGGCTAAATATAACTTTGTCAAAAAGCAATCTTTGGCCGTAGTCAAGGGCCTGAAAAAATTTAGGCACTTCATTGCCTGCAACAAGACTACTATGTGTGTGGCTCATCTTGCAGTTAGGGAATACAACATGGAAGGTGACATCACCAAAAGGAGGGATAATTGGATCACTAAGATCTTGGAATATGATGTTGATGTCAGGCCAACCAAAATAATTCGTAGCAAAGGTTTGTGCTAATATATAGTTTAGGAGTGTGAACCCGAGAAGGCGAGGTGGCCACAGAGGAAGTCGTGATGGTTTCCTCTAAGCCCCCAAATACATGCTGGATGGAGGCCTGAAAACATTTCATGAAGATGAGGAGTTTTCCCGAAGGCCTCCCTCCTAAAAATAAGAGGTTCTATAGACTTCAGAACAACAACTTCTGTTGGTGGATGGTGTACTTTTCAAATGGAATTTTCATGGGGTCCTACTCCACTGCATAGAACAATGCCAGGCTGACAAGATCCTACATGAATTCCACTATGGCTCATTAGGAGGTCACTTTTCAGCACAAACAACCACCATCAAGATCGCTTATGCTGGATAGTTTTGGCCCTCCATGTTCAAAGATGTACATGCTTTGGTGAGAGAGTGCAAGAAATGTCAGTATTACACTGGCAGGAGTAAAAAGGCAGCAATGTCACTCAGACCCATAATGGTGGAAGAGCCTTTCACCCAATGGGTACTCGACTTTATAGGAATGATCAATCCCTTGAGCTCGGCTAGACACAAGTGGATCCTGACCGCTACTAATTACTTCACCAGATGGTCTGAAGTCGTCCCCTTAAAGAATTCATCAGAAAGTGAGGTTCTGACATTCCTGGAGGATCTGGTGTGTCGATATGGTTCGTCGAAGACCATTACATCAGACAACGTGTGTGCCTTCACCAGCTCATGAATCACCCAATTTGCCCTTAACAAAGGTATCTATCTCAAAACCTCCTCTAACTACTACCCATAAGGAAATGGGCTCGTCGAGTCCACTAATAAGAATCTTATTAGACTCATCAAAAGGGTAGGCTCAGAATACAAGAGGGAATGGCACCAACAATTGAGGAGCGCGTTGTGGGCGGATCAGATAACGCCCAAGCAGGTCTTA
The DNA here is from genome assembly GCF_030272615.1 of Cryptomeria japonica. NCBI lineage: Eukaryota > Viridiplantae > Streptophyta > Pinopsida > Cupressales > Cupressaceae > Cryptomeria > Cryptomeria japonica. The sequence goes on along the minus strand of NC_081410.1, from coordinate 82,927,489 downwards.
AAAAACTCCCCATACAAGCTGGTCTACGGTAAGGATGCATTGTTTCCCATCTCCTTAGAAATTTCAACCCTATAGTTACTCAAGTCTATCAAAGTAGCAGAAAATGGTCCCATGGATGTGAGGTTGGCATAGATTATGGAACTAGAAGAAGTTAGAGAAACAACTTTTGCATCTCTCTAAAATCGGCAACAAACCATCAAGAGGTGGTTTGATAGCAAAAAGAGTACTAATCTAGTTTTCTGACCAGGCGACCTTGTGTTGAAATATAATGAAAGAGCGGCCAAGCCCGGTCAACATGTTAAGTTTGATGGCTTGTGGGAGGGACCTTTCTGCATCATATATTGCAAGGGTTTCAATTCATTCAACCTCGATGATATGCAGGGAGACTCTCTCCGGATCCCAATCAATGGGTTCCACCTCAAACCGTTTCATTAAGTTTTTCCTCTCTTAATGTACATAATGTAAATAATGCTTTTGTGCACCTTATTTATTTTAATTATTCCCAGTCTTCTTCCCAAGCAAGAAAGATTCAATCACAAGATATGCCATAATTAAACAAGAGAAAAAAAAAATCATTATATTATGGGTGTTTTGTTGTTATACAATTCATGGACAAGCCCCTAGCCTTCCTTTTTTATAAAAGTTGCATGATGAAGCCATCAACGATAGGCCACCACTTTCTCACCGATTCTCCCCATCTTCATCGTCCTCCATCTGAAAATTTGGGTCCTCACTATCATCCGGAGTGTCCTCCCCCTCTGACCACTCATGGCCATGATCGCCACCAGGCACCCCAGCCATGGAGATAACGACCAAATTTGGTTGTATGTGCAGTGTCAAGACCCATGGAAAGATATAGTCCTTGAAATCAGAGTACCATTTGGTACCATCTGGGATAGGAATTATCATGTGGACTCATAGGAGGAACTCCACAGCAAGATCTGCATGAAACTGGTGGGTTGATAGCGTCATCGTCTTTAGACCACTGATAAGCGAGTGCCAAGTCACCTCCTCGTCGGAAGAAATAAAGTGCCTCAAATACGACACTAGAGGAAAGCCCCTGAAAGGGACGTAGTACACCACCACATCTTCCAACCTTCCCAGATAGTCTTGGGAGAAGAGTGCCATGGTGAGTTGTGAGCTCAATAGCCCAGCCAATCTGGAATCCAGCAGTGAGGCCACAAAGCGTGAACAGATGTCCATGTTTACATGGTATTGGTCCACATTGTCAATAAAATCTTCAACGAGCACCCATTTGATAGTGACAATTATCAGGGGGTTCTTCCGCCTTGTCATCATCTGCAACCTCCGGTCAAAAATATTCCCAAGGAAAGTGACCTGAGATTTGTTGTCGATGAATCTAACAGGAGTATCCATCTTCTAAAGAAACTTCGTCATCAAGGCTAACATTGTGCAAAAGAATGTCTGAAAAGACATATTTATAATGAATTTCAGCTCAAGGTGACAAGTGGTTGAGACGCCAATGCTCCCGAATTCCAACGCTCTTGTTATTCTTCATTAATTTGCACAAGAAAATGAGATTTGATTCAGAGTTGGCGATATCCTACCTGGTACCTTGAAGTAGGAGTTGATGCAAACAAACGCCACATGTATGTGTAAGAACATCGTGTTTTAAACCATGACTTTCGCAGGACTGTCTTAGCTTGTGCGAGCCCCGCTGTCTGTCGATTTTCTTAGTTAAGGAGGAGATCCATTCGGGTGAGTTTTTTTTGTCTCAAGTGGCTTCAATCAACGACGGGCTAAATAAATGCTCCCTTGGGAAGCGAAGATGGTGGCGCTCGTCCTCGTCAGAGTTAATTGCAACTACAAAGTGAGTTGGCATATGTGTAAATGGACACTTACTATTAAGCATCCCCTTTCGCAAAAATCTAGGCATGCAATGCATTAAAGGAATGAGGTTGCCCGATTTTCATCTTATTGCTCTTTTTGTAACCTAAGTGTTCAGTGTTCTTTTGAAAGGTTGATGGAGAAAAGCTCTCAAGCAGAAAATGGAAGCTGAAGCTACATCCTCGGGCTCTGCTCAAGGGGGACGGTGGGTAGATGTTTATGGGGAGCTCTCCTACTCATCACATGTTATTCCCCCCAGGATAGAATACCCAAAAACCAAAGTCAAGCCAAAGACGATCACCCACAATACTTCCGTTGTGCTAGATTATTTTGAAACATCTTCGAGCCTGAAATCTGGAAGCAGCCCAAGAACCTCAGGGAGGCTAGATGCAGTATAATGCTCCACCACAGGGCGCAACCACAATCAATGGCAGCTCAATTCTAGAGTAGTGGCGCACCTCAATTTGTGGTCCCTTTCATTCCACATTGTCTAGAGCTCGTGGTTGTATGTGCCGATGGGTTTGACCCTGCCTCCTATTCAACCAGCGGCTCATTTTTTAGAGCAGTGATCTCCCTAGAAGCCATAAGGGATATGATGTGTTGTCTTGTTTTTGAATGGATGGAAGTGTTCTTTGAGACCAACATGGAAGAATTCAGGAACACCAGAAGAGATGCCTTGTCTTTTTGCCAGAGTACACTCAATCAGAGTCTATCTTTCGGGCTCCCAAGGCTCCCTTTGTCCTTCAATGACCTGAAACACGAGGACCTCAAAGATATCTCATCTACTCTTGCATGACTATGCAGTCATGAGAATGACTAGGAAATCATGTTCATGATGATGGGCTTTCTTTTCAAATGCAAAAAGCAGCGGGAGTCTTTCCATTTTGACTTCTCCATTTTTATAGCTAGAGCCATGGTAAGGCAATTGTCAGAGTTTCAGTAGTTGCGATGGTTCAAATTTACCTCGGTCTTGGTCCATCTGCTCTTGCACCAGAATGAGGCCTTTTTCCGCCAACACATGTGGTTGGCTAGCTGTGACGAGTCAGGAAACAAGATGTCGATGTTGGCTTGGACACCCTTGTTACTAGCTTCTTTTGATGCATACCATTTTTTTTACTATTTCTTGACTCTCATGCTTAAGGATTTTGGTTCAATCCCTAATGAACCACTGGCCCATTTCTCTTAGATCTAGATGAACAGGATGCAAAATGAGTGCCCTCCCTGTGACTAGTTCATAGGCAATGATTTTTCTTTTGTTCGAGTGCATGGTTTCTTCGAGGAACCATTCTCCTTACCCATCTATGTGAATAAGAAAACCCTTGCTCTGGAGATCGCGCGATAGTTGGTGAGTATTGAGAGGGCCATCAGGTTGGGAAAGCACGATACCTCTATCATCGAGGACCACAAGGCAATTGGTCCAATCACTTTGGTCCGGAGGAACATCACAGAAGAGGTCCTGACATCCAAGCTAGTGCAGCTTGGGTTAGTAATGATTGACGATTCCTGGAGCTATCATCAAGATGGTTGCCTCAATAGGAGGAAAAATATAGTAAAGTATGAGTCACGGAGCTCATGGGAGGGGCGCACAAATCCTCAAGTTGATGACCCACATTTGTATGTGGGTCTCAATGATTTTCCTATCCTCAAGCGCCCCCCATGGTTGAGATTTTATTCAATCATGCAAAGGTATAATCCCACGAAGCCTATTCCTCAGGGGATGCTCGAAGTCATGACTTTGGATTCCTAGCCCAGAAAGAAGAGGGAGGATTTTTGGATCTATCAGCAGGAGGTGAGTCATCCTAGAGCTAATATCGGGAATGCCCCCTTGGTCGAGCGCTTTGAGCTAGAATGGCATCAGCACAATAAATGTGATGAAGAGACAAGTGAGAGTTCCCCACGTGGGGACTCATCTCCTGAGGTGGTCTAGCGGCAAGACGTCAAAGTTATAAGTATTGAAGAGAAAGAACCAGAGCCCCATATTCTCCTGCCTCTAGCCGATTCCGCTCCTAGGCCCCATTCCACAATTGGTAAAAGACAAGATGAGAAGAAGGCACGTGACTCCCCTCCTAGGAAAAAGCAGTATCCAAATTCTGCAAAAAAGAGTTCATCTCCTCAAGCCCTAGGGGTCCCCTCGAATCCTCAGTGGTTGGTGACTTCCACGGTTCAGGTACACCCTTCTTTCCCCTTCTCTTCTACTCAAGTTGTTTCTTTTGTTGTCCCTCTTGTCACAATGCAAACCCAGATTCCCACTGCCCTTACATTGGCACTCGTGGGGATGCCGGTTGAACCCCAAGATGCATTTCTACGGGCCTCAATTTCTTTCTCGACCCCCACTTTTACCCCCACTACTTCTTCCATGCAGATGTTTGAATCAACCTCTATCTCGTGTAGGCTTGGTTTTGGAGAGTCCACTCCTCCCCCAATTATTGGGGTAGCGTCCACCGATCCTTTTCCTTCAAGAGCTTCTCCCTTTGTCCAATTATTTTCTCCAACAACCCTTTCCCATCCTATTCAGACAGCTTTTGGTGGGCCCATTTCCCAGTTCCCCTTTGTGGTTCCCCTTGGCACAACATTTGAAGGTCAAGTTATTGACAACCTAGATGATTTCCAGCAGCAAGTTTCCTATTCCAAAACTGCTTGCATTGGCATAATAGGGAAATGAAAAGAAAAGGAAGGTTCCCAGCCAGCTAGTCCACACCTGCAAACACATTTTAGTGAAGAGAAAGATTGTCTCTTCTTTGCAAACCTATTCCCCAAGGTTGATAAGCCGAAATCCCAAATGAGACCCAATGATTACACTTTGCATTCTATTGGCATCAACCTTCTAAATGCTACGGTGTCTGACAAGGTTGAAATGATGAAAGAAACTTCGAAGGTCGTGTCTTCAGACTTCATCAAAAATAGTCATCACCTAGAGAAAATTCAAGCAGAGAATGCGAATCTCTGAGAATCCCTGGCCCAACAGAGAAAAGAAGAAAAAGCTCAGAGCCCAGAGATCAATCATCTACAAGGTTTGCCGACATAAGCTAACTCAGAAAAAGGAAAGTTGCAGTCCGCCCTTAATAATGTGAATTCTCAGTTGAAGGGCCAGGAAACGACAAGAAACGTAGCCTTAAAAGAATTTTAGGAGAAATATCTGGAGATCCAGCAGCTAGGAGCAGCTTCTAGAGATGTCACCCAAGTGCAAGCATAGCTACATGAAGAAATACATCTAAAGGAATAGTACGCCCAACAACTGAGTGACGTGCATGTTATGCTTTTAGAAGAGAAAGCGAGATTCGAAGCAGAGTTGCCTGAAAGGGAGAATAGTCTAGAGCAGGCCGAGAGGAAATTTCTAGACGCAAAGGTTTCATTGCAATAGGAGCAGGAGCATACATCACAGCTCCAACAAGTTGTGCAGGATGGAAGCGCCAAGATCCTTGCTCTAGAAAGCCAGGTGATCATTGAGCAAGAAAGGTGCAAGATGTTGCAACACGAAGTAACTACAAAGAGTGAGAAAGTCTCATGGTTGCTGAGTATTCCTCCCCCCATGCAGGTTTCTCGCAACTTTTCAACAATTCTAGTGGAATTGTACATTTCCCATTGGGAAAGAATTAAGCAATATAGCCCCTCATTGCAGCCTGTGTTGAGGTTCATTTGAGAAGCGCAATCTCTCTGCACCGAGGTGAGAGCCCTCATCAATAGCTCTATGGTCATCCTTGATCCCAAGATCCCCATGCCTCGAGACCTAGTCCAAATGATGTATGTAGCCCAAGATGAAGAATTGAGAGAGAAGGAATAATAGACCGTCGATAATTGATCAAGAAGATGAATGTTTTCATCAACCACCATAGAGTGATTATGCACATATCAGTGGCACTTGAGCCATTGTAGATATCCATCCCAGATATCAAGCAGCGTATAAAGAGGTTCATTTCATTAGGCATGCCTTCTCCGTTCCCCGCTTATGGTTTTGTACTAGAAGTTGAGAAACTATTAAATCAAGTCAAGCATTTGCAGTAGGATAGGACTTTCATCCAGCACCTAAATGACCCTATCTCAGCGAAAGAGGTTGAACATCTCCTGCACCCCCTAGCTTAGCTCTACGAACTCTTTAAATTGGTCCATGAAGAACCTGTAGGCTCACCTTTCGATGAAATAATCTCTTTGGATCAACATTATCAGAATTTGGAAGCATAAGTATTGCCCTCCGAGGGAGATTGGTCCTTATTACAACAGGTTTTTGATCTGCTCTACCCTATCCTGGCATGAAGTCTGGTCTCCAAACCAACAATTTTGGGTTCTCGCATTCCACAGGCAGAATTCCCCCTTTTAGTCGCCAAGAAATGTTAACATTATTTCAAGTTGAAGTTCAAAGGCCGAATTTTGATCGGGGGGGCCTTTTTTCCTTTTAGCTTTCCAGCTACGCTCAGTGTATGGGCCAAATGTCATATCAACGTTGTCCCTAATGGGCCGCTTTTTATGTTCAAGGTTTGAAGGAACGTGGGGTTGCCAAGTGGCTCAGCTTTAATGACTAGGCATTTTGTTGGACCCCACCCTACATCTTGCGAAGATAGGGACACATGGCATCTCCATGGTGCCTGTATTATTTCTATCTGTATACCCTTTGGCAGATGTCCCCAGAGCTATCGCGTGTTTTCTATGGTGAGCTATCAGCCAAGCTACGGTTTGCACAAAATATTTTTTGTTCAGCTAGGAACGAAGATTGCCATGATAGGGTGGAAGTAACAACCCCGGAAGCAGTTTTGTTGGGTGTGTTCTTGCGAGATTCCATGGTAGTGTTTTCGGTTTCAGAAGTGGTTGTGCATGGCTGGCGGATGATTTGACTATTAGCAGAGCTGAGAGCTCTATTTAGGCTTTGTTTTTCCCTATTTTCGGGGTTCAAAAATTTTAAAAAGAATAATTAAGTATCTTAGAGAGAATTCTAGCCTTTTAGTTGTTGTTGTTTCTAAGGAAGGGATAATCAAATCGTGCCTACGACCTTTGTGATGCCTCTTTTCAATATGCTTTGATAGTTTTTTGTGCTTTCCTGTACTTCTAATGACTTTAGAGATATATATCTAATACTTTGTCAATTAAACTATGTTTTGCACTTGTTATTTGGTGGATGCATGATGTGTATTTCTTTATGATTCAAAGGGATCTTGATTGTGTCTTAATTGTGGTTTTGTTTGGATATATAGATTGTTGAATGAGCTTTGAAACTGTATATTTCTAGGTTTTATATGTTGTTAATGCTTTTACAAAATCCTCTGGCGCATTGCCTAAGTAGTTTAGATCATTTTGCTTTAATTTTCTCCTTTCCCTTTTCTCCCAACTAAAAGTCAGAGTCGGCTTCTTAAATTTGGAGGTCATTCAGTGAGTTATGTGCAATAGGTCCCCCATCACTAAATTTCCCATAAGGTTGTCCACTTTCAAAGTAAAATTTAGAGTCAACAAAACTTTTTAGTTGGGAAACATTTTTAGGAGGCTACATGTTGACAATGGAATCTATGTTCTTCTTATCCACCTCAATTCCACGATGCAAAACTATGAATCCTGACAGTTTTCCACAATCAACACCGAAGACACACTTTCGGGGATTCAAGCGCATGTTATACTTGCGAATTCTTTCAAAAATATGACGAAGGATCTTAACATGATCTATTCGAAGGATAGATTTAGCTAAGATGTCATCAACGTAATCTTCTAAGATTTTATGCATGTAATCATGAAAGATAAGGGTCATAGCACGTTGATAGGTAGCGCCTAAATTTTTCAATCCAAAACGCATCATAACCCAACAAAACGTGCCCCAAGGGGTGGTGAAAGCAGTTTTGGATTGATCTTGAGGATTAATGAAGATTTGATTATATCCTGAGAAAAAATCCATGAAGGACAATAAAGCATGGCTTGCTACAGAATCCACTATCATATCGATATTTAGGAGAGGGAAATCATCCTTCAAAGAAGCTTTATTAAGATCTCGAAAATCTGTACACATCCTAATCTTGTTGTCAGATTTAGCCACGGCCACAATGTTTGAAATCCATGGGGAATAATCGATAGGACGGATGAATCCAACATCCAATAGCTTTTCAATCTCAACCTTAACAAGCAATGCTACTTTAGGATTCATCTTTTGAATCTTTTGCTTCATAGGTTTAGCATCAGGAACTAAGACAATGTTATGAGTGACAATTTTAGGATCAATTCCAAGCATGTCAGAATATATCCAAGCAAAGATTCCATGGAATTCATGTAACAATTCAGAATATTGTTTTTGTTCCTCTTCATCAAGACACTTTCCTATCTTAATGACTTTTTCTTCAACACAAGGATCCATCCTGATATCAATAGTGTCACTTATGATTAGATTACTTTGTTGAGGAGAATCTTTCAATTGAGGAAATTCTTTAACTATCTCATCGTTATTTATTTATTTCCCAAAGTAAGCTTATGTATTTAAACAATAGGGAAAGTCATGATTATGGTGATAACAAGGTTGTCATAGACTCCTATTAATTCAGCTAAGGAATCATCAGTGGGAAAAACATCCAAAGCAAAGACGCTAGAAGGGTAAAAGTCAATATACTTTAGATATTTTAGTGAGAGAGAAGTAGTAATGACATTAACACTAATAAATGGTCTCCTAGAAGCTTTAGTACGCTCAAAAGGATCATAGCCAAGTCCAAATGTTGTGTCACAAAAGTTATTTTCCAAGGGAACCTTTATCCCTTGTTCTTGGCCACCACAACCATTACCATTATATCCACACCTAGCTAGGATGTGAAAACCGGGACCATAAAGGTTAGCCATTTCTGAAAGAGAAGGAGGGTTTTCATAAAGTAAAGGATCAAAATCCTCTAGACTAGAAACCAAGGGAGATGAAGTCTGAGAAGTTGCCACAAAGTTATTACTCACTGGCTCTTATAAAGTAGATTTCTTTTTGGGCTCTTCTTCTTCTTTCTTCTTTTCAACCGTGGGTTCTCTGGGGGGATTTTATATTCCCCTATGAAAGTAGGATTAAATTCAAGGGATCCCCAATAATCTTCTGCAAGAATCTCTTCAGGAGAAAAGACATCTTTAGTGGTAGAACCAGGTTGAGAAGGCTCTTCCTCAAGAATCCTTGGTTCACTCGAGGAATCATTAGGAAATGAACCAGAGGTAGGAAATGGACTTGAGGAAATAGACACACTAGTAGGAGTAGAAGTTTTGGAAGAATCATCTAAGATAATTGGGGAAGAACCAGTTGAAGAGGATTTGGATGTTGATGTTCGGAGACAATCTTGGAGATTGGTATCACCTAGCAAGGTATATGTTTATTGTTGTAAATGAATTTAACTTGCCTATGCAATGTAGAGGGGACAACTTGCATGCTATGAATCCAAGTTTTTCCTAATAACAAGTTATATGTTATATTTATAGGTATGATATGAATAGGTGTGGGCAAAGTAATATGACCTACCTTAACAAGTAAGGTGATGATACCTAATGAAGATTTAGCAACATTATCAAAGCCTTGGATATTGAGAGAATTGGGCTTAATGAGAGATGTGTCGACATTGATTTTATGCAACAAGTTAATGCTACAAACATTAAGACCAGAACCATTGTCCACTAGTGTTCATCTTATTGCACTATCATTTATGATAACCACAATCATTAAAGGATCATATTGATGTTGGACCTCACTATTGGATAACTCATCTTGGGTAAACACAATTTAAGCCTTAGGAGATGTGATAGAATCAATCAAGGAAGCCATATTATTGAATGTCACTGCGGGTGGGACATTCAAATTTTTCAAGGCATTTTGTAACATTCCATGATGGGTTGAATAAGTTTGATTCAAGTCCCAAAGGGATATCTTGGCAGGAGTAGCTTTGATTTTTTCAATAAGATCATATTCCTTACCAAGAGTTTGTAAAACGCGAGGTGCTTGATGAAGAATAAGTTGAGGATCAGGAAGAGAAGTGGGAATAACCAGAGGAGGATTAGATTGCCTATTATTTCTTGTGTTCTAAGTGTGGGCAACTGCATGATGACTCTCCTTTGTTAGTTGTTTAGCATAAATATAAGGACTCTTAGTGGGATTTCCTCCTTGCATAGTAATGATAGGTTTGTTAAGAGTACTAAAGGAATAATGATTATATCCACCTTGAACAATGAAAAGAGGTTGATTGGGAAGTTGTGGGGTTGATGAAGGATATGCACCTTGGACTATAAAAAGAGGCTTGCTATGTTAATTCACATTTATCATGTTGATTAACCTTTTAGATGTACTATTCTTGTTTGAAGATTTAGGCAAAGGCATAAAGTCATCAAGGGCATCATCCAACAAAGCATGGTCATATCGATTGAAAAGTTTATCTTTTAATTCAAAGGGAGACATATCCTCATAAAGGGAATTATTGTAGGAAACCATGTTGCTATATCTAGTGGAGGAGTTGATAGGAATGTACCCATGAGAGGAACCATTCAACTTATCTTCCTCATCACCATGAAATGGCATAGTACAAGGTTGATTTGTTTTTGGCAAAATGAGGGTTAAGAAGGCTTAGGGTTCAAAAACTCATCTAGAGATTCATCTAATTCATCCTTACTAAACTCATAATCAACATAATTCCATACATCATCAAAAGTATGAACATCTTGAAAATAAAAATCTAACATTTTGAAATGGAAATTGAATGAGATTTAAACACACAATGCAAGCAAATAAAGGGAAATCTCTTTTTTTTTCTTGAATTTTTCACTTTTTTTGGAATTTTATGTTTATAGAGCAAATGAAAGATGCTAAGTCTAGATCTAACAATGCAATGTAATGAAAATGAGATTGGATTCACGTCAGGTTCACCAAAATGTGTAGGGGAAAAAGTGAGACTAAGCAAACAAGCCCTAATCCCACTCTCATGTACACACTGTGGAATACGAAAGAGCCTAGGGAGGTAACACACTTTGGCTACTTCTTGCGAGGAAGAGAGAGCCAAGGGTTACCTCTTAGGGTTTCTATTCCTTTTCTGCAAATGAGGAGAAGAAGTGATGCAAAGTGCATTTTTGAATGACTTAACCTAGAAAGCAAGTGTACACAAGTAACCCTAATATGAGAATACAGAACTAAGAACAACTGATATGCTGCTAGAAAGTACAGATTAGGAGACAAATTCAGAGGTGCACCTGTGCCAAAAATATGATCCAAAATGTCTGGTACCAGAGTGTTGTGCTCCTATCTAGATTCTGCAAACTGAAAGTTGTACCTAACAGATTGGGATCTGAGGACTCTAAACTATTGATCTGCCAAATTCTGCTGAAAACAGGAAGGACCAAGGCACCAAGCCCCTATCTCGAGAAGGAATAGGGTACCACACCCCTTTCCCAAGGTTTTTTATCCAAATCTAACCCTTGAAACAATTTTTGTGTGCGTTGTCGATCTTAAAACTTGGAGCAATGCTTAGATCTTGAATCTGCACCTGTAGATGAAAATAGGGGTTTGGGTAGCTATATAGGGTTTTGCCTTAGTCAAGCCCCTGTTTCGGTGATTTCCACCTCAACAAATAGCCAATCTCTATAGTAAAATAGTTTGTGCAAGATCCTAGGATGAGAGTAAACAATCTAGAGCAACCCTAAAGAGTAAACCCTATTTTTTTGTAATTGACAAAGTAAATGCTCTAAATCAATGATGCAAAGTGGTCTAAAGCATGAATGTAAATAAAATTGATGTAATGAAGCTCATACAAAGACATAGAAACAACATGAAACCATATCCAACCCCAAGGGAGAGGTACAAGCCAATCTTTAGTCGATGATCTCCTATAGTTTTCCTATATCTTCAAAAGCCCCCAATTGATGAAAGAATGCTTTATGAATGTTTGATAGATGTTGTTGAATGTTGTTTAAGACTTCAAAAGATCTACTCTTTGTTACATAGAAGGCTCCTTATGATCGCTAGCCCTTAGCCAAAAACTTTTAGGCCTTCAAATGAAGAAAGAGAGCTCTTATGAATGAAACCCTAGATCTTAATTTCATCTTTAGGCTGACCTAGGATTTGAATTTCCTACCAATATTTTGGGGTTAAGCATTATAATATAATAGAATTGTGCTCCTAAAATTTCAGGAAAAATGTCGGGGACCAAGTGCAAAGTGCACCCAATCCGACCAACTTTTCACCAAATTTTCAGGGCTGTTAGATATGATGATATTAGAGAAAATCCCAAAGTTACAGCTGAATCTGAGATTTTTTTATATGCGAAATCAGGCCTTAAAGGTTGAAATAGGACATAATTAGGGTTTATGATTTAATGATTAATTGAAGGAATCAAATGAAAAGGGGCACACTTAGGGTAAATGGCTCAACTTTATGATGTGTGAAGTGATGAAATATGGATTTATATTTAATTAAATTTATTAATTAAATACTTAAAAGAGATTAGAAATATAAGATGCAAAACACACTAAGGCGGGTGCTAACCCAAGCATGGAATTGTACCACCCTAGCAAGGGTGTACAATTTACGATGCTACAGTTCTTTGTTGTGCTCTTGTGCACAATGCAAAATCTAGGAGAAACTATATCAAGCAAGATCAATGGATATCAAACCCTACTAAGAATGTGAATGGTATAATCCTCCTATTTTGTTGTGATTTGCATTTTTTAGGTTCTTCATTGGTGTATGGTGGATCTTAATTGTAAAACTAGGGTTTTATGTGGTTGGATCTTTGTTGGTTTTACAATAGTTTAACATTCCATTTTTACTGTATCCATTTTGGCATGCCTAGTGGGACCCTAATTTACACCACCACTTCAAAAATATTAACACATGTATTATATTGTCATAAGTCACAAAATTATATTATATATTGTAATATGATTGTAAGCCATTTATATCACACAATACTATAATATTGAGAACATTAATAATAATAATAACAACAGTAATAATAATAACTATAAATACTCACACCATAGTGATATTACCAACTCATAAATATTAATAAAATACAACACATGAATGCACATGATATCATTCATCACATAACCAAGGTAAACAAACTTAGGGATATGAACATTGCCTTTATGGCAATTCGAATAGTTAACCTCAAAACTAAAGGTGGTTGTCCTAATACGAGCTAATGGCTAGGGCTAAGTCAACTTGGGCCTTTATGCTATCTGCATTACCACCATCAAGGATTATAAGGCATGCTCATACCTATGAAGCCAGGTGGAGTCAATGCTTACTGCATGCATCACCCAAACACAAAACCCTTATATAACACATATATCCATATATACATCTGGCAAATAACATTAGTGATCATACTCAATCCTCCAATAGAATCACCTAAATCATATGTTAGTACATCATAATCCATCATAAACATAATACATCATCTCACATATAGCCATTAAGAACTCATAAGCATCAAACCTTAATATTATTGTTATATCCTCATCATATCAAAATCATTATAAAATCATAATTGTAACCATTAACCTGAGTACCACAAATAGGTCCTTCTATATAAATTATTACAACATAATCATATCTTGAAACATTGAAACATTAAGCATAGGAAAACTTCAATAGATCAACCACGTATGATTACTCCCAACAAACAATATGCAACTAAAGTCAACAAATGCAAAATATCATAATCAAGAACAAACATAGAAGGGGTTACCCTAGATCATAGTTCATTTCCCAAAAAGAGATCACATAGAAAACATGGTTAGAGAACCCACTAGATAATTACACATTCCATCATTAAATGAGCACCTCCTAATTAGGATAGTCATAATATTTATACACATACCTAGGCATCCTCATATTCACATAAGCAGCCAAAATATTAAATTCATTGGAAGAGGATTCTAACATCACATGCATTCTCATCTATTTAGATGATGTGACATCATCACTTGCCATCTAACATCCATATAACATAACCATGCTACTTCCAATAATTAGCCATATTAGTGGGAACTTAATCATCACAATGACTACTAGAACTAACAAACATCTTTATCTACACTTATTATTACTATATTACTTACATCATCTACATTAAAGTGTAGGTTTAGTATCACAATACCTATTCTATCATGTTAGGGTTAGAGAGCTATTACATTTGTAGCTTGTTGTTTCTATCAATTTGGCTCAATTATCCCTCAATTTGTCCTAATTTCATAACTACATTCCAAATTCAACTAAGAAAGAGGAAAATCAACCCCAACCAATTGAATCCAATCAGAATCTCAGTCTCTTTCGTCATTTGGATTGAGCCCAGATCTATTGGGTTCAATTCTCTTTCAATGTATGTGTGTTAATTGGGTTATATAGTGGATTTACTTGGTGAAACCCTAATTCCCAATTTTCACAACATCACAATATCAAATCTAGGTTACTCATATATTGTAGCATGATGGTCATCCATCCTCCCTCCCCACCCATATTTTTATTATCTCCATCTTCTTCTATGTCCTTTTATTCTTAATCCTCTAATACTCCTATCTATTTCAAGAGCACAGTCGTGTTCTTCAAACATGCATTTTCTCTTGAGGAAGCATACCTAACTCCCATGCTTCTAGTGATTGAGGTATCGTGCCACTAGTCCTCATCCTTTCCTATCCACTATGTTTTATTATTTTTAGAAATGATGTTACTTCCCTTAGTCATAATGCATCATATGAAAGAGGGACAAAATGTAGATAACTAAATCTATCCATAACTAACCATGCTTGATTTTACCCTATCCTAGCCATTAATTAAATAAATATTTATTATTTATTTAGTTAATTTACCCATAACCTTTATCTTGCTTTATTGTATTTGCCAACTTAATTAATTAATTTTTTATTTATTTACTGTATCCACCACATCCTAATGAGAGACCATATTTAAACACCTTGATAAGCAGAAGAAACTTCATGTTGTTGTTAAAAAAACCAATATCCCTGTACAATTTATGGCAAGTGAATATCAGTGTGCCCCACATTTACCCATAAACTTGAACCTACATTTTTTTTAACTTTAGGGGGGACTCTGGAATTTGGATAAGCTTGAGTCTCTTTGAAGGATGATGCACATGATGCAGAAGGAAATCTAGGGCATAAAAAAACTAAGAGGAGTGTTGGATGGTCTATTAATTGATAATTTTGTTGAATTGGATGGTCAAGTAATTGATAATTTTGTTGACTCTTTCCAGTTCAACTTCATAGAAATTGCAGTTATGTTTGTCATGGCTCTTCTTCATGGCCTCATATATTATAGAGGGGTTTTGTTGGAAATAACAATGAAGGAAGACTGAGAGGCGAGGTGAATCAGTCTTCACCAGATCAACAGACTTAATCACAAATATAGATCTAATAAACTGCAGTAATAATAAAGATAAGAAAATTGAAAGCACAACACATAACACCAAAATTTTGACGTGGAAAACCCAGTTAAGGGAAAAACCACGGTGGGAACCTACCCACAATAAGATGATACTCTATAGTAGTATGTAAAAATGTTATAATGGGGAATGTACATGCATTCAGGCACACTACCTAGAGCTCACTGCTCAAAGGATAATGACTTGGAAGGCTACAACCCTCAAGGAAGTCTCACTGACTTACAATAAGATTTGGACTACAATTGTAAAGTCGACTTCGTGCTAACTTCAATAATAGCCGAAATACTCTTTATTCTTAAATAAACTCATAAATCAGTTAATAAATCTATTTCATTCCACTTTTCCATCCATGGCTTCATTTGATCATTCCATTTAAATCATAATAAACACAAAATTTTGATAAAAGAAAAAGATTCTTCATTCAATAAATCGATAAAAGTAGGGGTAAGTGCAAGAAGTTGTGTCCACTTTTTGGTCAAAAAGTGGAAGTTTTTTCCCTTTTTTTTCGATTTTGTCTCATTTAACCTAAATATTTGAGGCACTTAAAGGATGATTCTTGAAAAAATTCAGTAATAGAAAATGTAGTGCTCGAAGTCTACTTTCCCAATATGTAATTTTTTTCAATACCTAGATCTTAAAAAGGAAGTTTGAATAGGCATTAGTAAAACCTATAGTTTAAAAGTCACTTTTTAGGACCATACCATGCCCGTGTACGACAAGCATAATTTGACCTAAATGAAACTATTTTTCTTTATTCTTTTGGGAAAAGATCTATAACTCACTCACCTTTGATGAGGATATTTTTTTGTAACTTTTTTCCATATATTTTTTTTTTGTTATTTTTTAATTGGGCATAATCACTGTTTTGAAAAATCCGCGTGTACGGCAAGCATAATTTGACCTAAACTTAACATTTTTTAATTTTTTTTTTTAACTGTATAGATTTGTCTGTAGTTTGATGCCATATAATTTTTTTTCAAAAAACTTAAAGACAAAAAAGTTATTAAAATTTTTAAAAACCATGTTATTTCAAGTTTATGGATCTCTTTCATTAGAAATTATTTTAAAATTAAAAATATTGATCCATTCTCTTAAAAAATTATATATTTGGAATCTAGACTGTGTGTATTATAATGGGTTTTTGTTGTTTAAAAAAATTCTGAAAATTAGGTGTTCAGATATATTTTTGAAGTCATTTTTTTGTATGAAGCTTGATTTAGGCTTGAAGTTGCAGGTCAAACTAGTTCCAAGCCTTAGGTTCGGCTTTCCAAACCATTTACCAAGCCTAATACCAAACCTACAAGCGGGCCCCAAAAGAATCTTTTTACAAATGAGATCCCGTGTTGAGAACGGGATCCCGTGTTGAAAAGGGGATCCCGTTCTTTATTGCAAATTATTTTAAAAAATAAAAGCAAACAGGATCCCATTTCAAATTAAAACGGGATCCCGTTTGCGTTTACCATTAATTTTTATTTTTTAAATTGTATAAATATATGATCATTTAACATAATAAAACATGTCATTTCAAATGTGCAAGTTTTTACATGATATATTATGATCTAGTTGTCCTTTGGATGTTTTTGGGTTGTAATTTTAGATCCATTTTTTGAAGGTGGCATTTATTGCATATGTTTTTAGTCATGGGGTCTAAACAACGTCAGAAGAAGAAACAAAGGAGGAAATTGACCGTCGAGGAAATTCAAGAAGAATGAGAGAAGGAGGTCAAACATCAAAGGGATAGAAGAATGACGATTCGACAAATGAATAATCCTGATGCTTCCGAATCCACAACAATGGAAGAGACAAACATTCAAGATGATGCCTTGGGGGATCAAATGGACGTAGATGATGCAATTATGGATGATGATGATGTGAATGAAATAATTATGAAGAATATTCCAAGTACAACATCCTCAAATCCAGGTACATCTTTAAATTTTCCTGGTACATCTTCAAATCCTTCTCTGCAAGACATGGATAATGTGATTATAGGTGATATTCATATTGCTGATTTAGTAGAAGCTGGATATACCAATGTTGAGATTAGTAGAATTGTCCATGAAAATGAAAACCTTCATGTTGGTAAAGATGAAATTCTTTTGAATGCTGAAACTGAAAATCCTTTTGAACATGGTGAAAATGAAAATCCTCCAATTGTTGAAGATCAGGGAAACTTTTTTATAAAAATTGAAAAAAATGTTTTGGATAATCTTCCTGGTAAGATTTCTTGGAGACAGATAAGAACATATGCCAATAGAATATACAAAGAATTTTTTTATCCAAAAAAACTTGCAATTCAATGTCAACTTATGATGCAATTGATGAGAATGTGGAAAATGAGAAAAGTGATGAAAAAAATAGGCATCTATGTGAAACCATCAAAAAAAGATGAATATGTTAAGCATGTTATGTCTACTGTTGCAAGTGCCATTGAATCTATTGGTACAACAAGTCGATCTAAAGATAAGAATGCAGCGCGACGAGCTATAACAACTGCCATTGTGAATAAAGCAACCTTGAATAAAAGAATGGTAAGCAACATTAGTGGAATTTTAAAGATGCATCATAAAACATTGGTTAGAGCAGCTAAAAGAAGAGAAAGTATTGAAAGTGATCCAATCAACCAAAGTTGGAGTTCTAGTGGTAGACTTTGTAGGTCATATATGAAATTGAATATTGAAGTGAAATCTTTGGTTGAAAAGTTTTGGCATGATAATACAAGGGTATCATCTAATGCTAGAGATGTTCTAAAGTTGAGAGTGGGGTGTAAAATTCATGACCCTCATCCAAAACACCTATTAGACACAACTCAAACTAAATTTTATAGAAAATTTTTGGATGAAGTTTTGTTATCTAGAAATATCACTATAAGTCAAAGATCATTTGAAAAATGCAAACCCTGGTATGTGAAAATTAACAAGCAAAGAGTCTCTTGTTGTTGTAAAACGCACGTGCAATTTCATTACTATTATGATGTTTTTCGATACATATGTTGTGTTTTGCATAGTAACATGCTTATCCAGAAATGTGGTATTGATATGCCACCTGAATCAATCAAAGAATTTGTGGCGAGTTTATTTTGTCAAAGAATTGATGGACAATTATTTTATTTACATTCATGTATCTCTGGGCAATGTTCTAGTTGTGACAATTTTTCATCACTAGTAGAATGTATGCATGAGAGTAGTGAAACTGATTTTGGACAACAACTTGTGGATGTTAGAAGATTTAAGAATGTTGAGTATCCCTTAAAGGATGGGAAAACAGGAAAGTGTGTCAATTTAATCACAGAGAAGGTTAGTGTACATGCATTCATGTCAGAATTTAAAAGTAAGATTGTACCAAAATATGTGACACACTCTCAACATGCTAGATGGCTTGATTCTCAATTTTGCACATGTAGAAATACATTTCCAGTTGGAAGTATACTATCAGTGGTGGACTTTTCATAAAACTGTACTCTTAAGCCACAAGAGGAAATTCAATCTCAATATTACAATTCCACTCAAGTTGCTATTTTTGTTCATATTGTTTATAGACATGTGGATGATAGCACAGAGGATGATAGAAAAATCCTAAGGGAGTATCATTTCTATGTGAGTGATAATAGGATGCACTCATCAGAGTTTGTTCAATATTGTTTCAGCATATTTTATAGAAATATAAGAGAAAGATAAATCCAGATGGCAGAACATCTTATATGGTCAGATAATTGTACTGGACAATTCAAGAATGCTCGAATGTTTTATTGGTTAAGCAGGGCTCACAAGGAATACAATATCCAACATATATGGAGTTTTTTTTAAGCTAGACATGGCAAAGGAGAACATGATAGAGCTGGTGCATGTGTTAAAAGAATTCTTGCTCTAGAGCAATTAAAATTTGAAGATAATGTAAAATTTAAAGATGCACGTGCAATTGTAGATTGGTGCAACACAACCTTATCTACTGGATCAAGTGTGAACTCTACAATTCAACGATTCTTTTGGTTAGTTGAAGAGGAAAACATTGTGCCGAAACTTGATTGTGAGAAAATTAGCGGATCAGCGAAATGGCATTCATTTAAGAGTTCAAATGCAAGCATATGGACTATATGGATAAGGGAACTTGCATGTTTTTGTCAGTTTTGTATTTTAGGTGATTCTAATGTATGTGAGAATATTGAATGGGTTGAAGATTGGAATTGAAGATCGTTGACTCCTACTCAAGCACAAGATCAGATTAACACAATTGAAGATAATGATGAACTATTTGCATCAGATGATTATGATCGTGTTTTAGACCTTGTATAGAAAGGTAATCATTTTTTATTATTTTGTTGGCCATTTAATAAAATTAGTTTCAAACTTTTTTATATTTAGTGTAAATTAAAAATGGCATTTTTAAAATTCTAAATTGTGATAATGCATTAATTTTTTGTTTGTCTAGGACATGTGTATGTCGTTGTTGCACCCGAGGACAATGAAGAGGAAACATAATATTGGTTGGCCTGATGTGTTGAGACTAAACACAAACTAGTTAATCCTCGAGAAGATGACGATGGTTTTCATTATCCGACTGGTTTAGTGGTAGTTGTTGGAACTTGGCTAAGGAAATATTTGACAAGGAAGAATGGTTTGCCTTCTTTTGAAGATTATGAAACCCATAAGAAGATAATACACTACTCACATTTGATTGTTGCAACAAATATACAACTAGTGAGATATCGCGGCAGACCTAGTAATAAAAAGTTGTGGACAATTTCTATGGAAGATCACGAGACAATTATAGGTGCTTTGGAAAAAAGAGAGGATGCAGATGGTACAATGGAATAAGTATTTAAATAAAGAGGTATGTATACATGTTAAATGTATGTATGTATATATTGTGTACATGTATAATTTCTTTTTATTACATACCATTTGATCATATAGATGGTTTAAATATTATTGTTTGATATATATAGGTCCATCCCCTTATTAAGAGCTCTTACACAATTGTGTTACATGTAATGGAATAAGTATTTAATATATAGAGGTACGTATACTTGTTTTAAAATTATGTATGTCTTTTGAAATGATTTAAATTGATATTATAAAATGCTTTTTAAATATATATATATATATATATACCTATTTTCATAATTCATTTAAAATGTGAACTTGACTATTTTGCACTTCCATCTAGATTCTAATTTTTTTTGTCCTTATTATTTTGATCCCCTTAAGCCACATGTCCCAATTGTACACCCATCCCCTTAAGCCGAGTCATGTCCTAATCAATTACTTTCCCCTTAAGCCATGTTCTATAATTTACTTTTCAAATGATCATCTTTTAAGGCACATGTCCTATTTCTAGTTTGATCCCTGTAAGCCACATGTCCCAATTGTACACCCATCCCCTTAAGGCGAGTCATGTCCTAATCAATTAATCTCCCCTTAAGCTATGTCCTATAATTTACTTCAAATGATCCACTTTTAAGCAACATGTCTTATTTCTAGTTTGATCCCCTTAAGCCACATGCCCCAATTGTACACCCATGCCCTTAAGCCGAGTCATGTCCTAATCAATTAATCTCCCCTTAAGCCATGTCCTATAATTTAGTTCAAATGATCCTCTTTTAAGGCACATGTCCTATTTCTAGTTTGATCCCCTTAAGCCACATGTCCCAATCGTACACCCATCCCCTTAAGCCAAGTCATGTCCTAATCAATTAATATCCCCTTAAGTCATTCCTATAATTTACTTCAAATGATCCTCTTTTAAGCAACATGTCTTATTTCTAGTTTGATCCCCTTAAGCCACATGTCCCAATTGTACACCCATCCCCTTAAGTCGATTCATGTCCTAATCAATTAATCTCCCCTTAAGCCATGTCCTATAATTTACTTCAAATGATCCTCTTTTAACCTGGCACATGTCCTATTTCTAGTTTGATCCCCTTAAGCCACATGTCCCAATTGTACACCCATCCCCTTAAGCCGAGTCATGTCCTAATCAATTAATTTCCCCTTAAGTCATGTCCTATAATTTACTTCAAATGATCCTCTTTTAAGCAACATGTCTTAAGCCTAGTTTGATCCCCTTAAGCCACATGTCCTAGTTTTAACTTAAATTCACCCCCCTAGATTTAAATCCTATATATAATATATATCTAACTATTTTTTGTTGTTGTAGGTTTATCTTAAAGTAGCTTTTTGTTGTTGGTGGCATGTGAAACGAGTTCATGAATCTTTAGAATTAAATCAATATTTCCAATGAATTTGTAAGCATCATTTTTTTGTTAAATGTTTAGTTTCAATTTCTATATTTGATGTTTTTCAATGATAAATTGTTCAATTGCTTAAATAATTTCCCCTTTTAAGTCGCATGTCCTAATTGGTTTGTATGCATCATTTTTTTGGTTAAATTTGACTTAGTTAATTTTTTTTTGTATTTTTAATTAGATTTGACTTAGTTAATATACATGCATTTAATAAATTATTTCTAATTAAGTTCTGATTAATTTATTTTTTTGTGCATGTAGGTACATCTTGTTACCAGGCTTTTAATTGTGGAGATCTAATTTAAAATCTCTAGATTGCTTTTGAAACTGTGGAGATCTAATTTATCTAGATCGCTTTTGAAACTGCTTTTAATGTCTTAGATTGGATCAAAGTTATATAATACTTTAGATTTCAGAATATTGAGTTAGACTTTAATATATATATAGATTTAAGATGTGTGGATCTTGAAAATTTTTAATTTGAGATACATGGATGAAGCTAGATTATTATACATTCAAGAGATGCACCTAGATTAAACTTTTTTATATTTAAGCTTTTAGTATGTATATATGTGTGCATGTACATGGTAATTTTAGAAATTATCAATTGCTTTGAATTAAATTTTTAATGTATACAACATTTGTGTGTGTAAACATGTGTTATTTGGAAAAATTTCAAAATTGCAAGTGTTTTATTTTTAATACATGATATATATGTACATGTGTACAAGTGTGCTATTTTTATAAATATCAATTGCTCATGTGTGTATATGTGTTCAATTGCCCTGGCTATTTTGAGATGTGGATGAAGCTCTAAATTATTATATATTCAAGAGATGCACCTGGATTAAACTTTTATAAATATCAATTGCCCATACTACATATATGTGTTCAATTGCACTTGCTTCATTTATTTTTAATCTATTTATTTAGTTTTAGTATCATGTACGTACACATACACATACATATATAGATTTAGATTAAAAATAAATGAAATTTACATATAGCTCGATATGATTATAAATAAACAAATATATGTATAAATATAATATCCATGAAACACATGTATGTATGTGTACTAGAGAAGTGAACACGGAACGTAAAACATATATATATATATATATATATATATATATATATATATATATATATATATATATATATATATATATATATATATATATATATATATATATATATATATCACATGTACAAGCACTGAATATATGTATATCAAGTCTAGATGTGTGATGATCAACAAGTCCACATGTGGTCAACATGAAATATAATCAAAGTGTACGTACAAAATAAACAAGTCCATGTGTACGTGCAAAATAAACAAGTCCCAGTGTGTACACATGTACATCAAGTCCATGCTCAAAATGAAATATATAATCAAAGTGCGCAAAATAAACAAGTCCCATGGGATGTAACAAATCTAGCCCCTAAAATGAAGATGGTTGTAAGCCCTAAATATGATCTAAATTCCTCTTCAAGCCACGCAAACGAAGAGGAGAAGATCCACTTTGCAAGACAAAAATGTTCAAGTTTGTGAGAGTTCTACGTAGTTCATGTTCATATATATATTTAAAAACAATTTAAAAATTTCAATTATAAGTTCAATAGCACATACGTGTACATGAGTAGGCTCATCTCCTCTAGACTCTACTGAGGGCTCTGCATCTCTAGGTTCTATAGGGGCAGTTGATGGCACTAGTATCTCATGCTATATCTAGTACATGTACACACACACACACACACATATATATCAAGATCAATTGATGATTTAAAATAGAAATATAGATCTAATTTATATTTAAAATGTTCATTTTGAACTAGAAATAATTTAATGTTCATACGCATACATACCTGACTCAGATCATCTCCTCTAGGCATTATAGTATCTAGGGCGACATCAACAAAAACTCCACTATCAACAAGATCCTACAAGGTATTTAAAAAAGAGTTGCACGTGTCAATTATATGCACACATGTATATGTATATTATATAATATACAAATTAATTTAATTTTTAAATAAAATATGATTCTGAAACTTGTATCAATTTTTTTTAATTTAAATCAACATTAAATACCTAAAATGCAGACAATGTCTATAGAAAACTATCAAGAGGATCAGGATGATCATATGGCCCGTTTGGATGTAAACTCATTCTGATGGTCGTGTCCACCTGTACAACAAAATTAATTAAATCTAGATATTAAATCAAATGTACATGATGTGAACTCGAAGCAAGGTCTGGACCATCACAAGGCCCATAGCATAGTTGATGGCAACTCGTACAAAAATAAGGTGTCGATGTACGTGGAATGGCTATACTCATGTCAACATCATCCTCGCCAGTGTCAATGTTGCCATAGTCCAACAAATCAATTGTCTGCTGATTAAGGCTACCAGTGAGTGTGGTCAATGAGTCCAATGTGGAGATAACAGAACGCTGATAAACAGTCATAGGTATAACAGGCATAGGAGCCACAATGGCTTGGCGATGGGTAGGTCTATTGGCGTCAATATGTACCCCCAACCTATCCTGTGGCATGCCACCACCAACACCCTGGAATGCTCTTATATCAAAATAATTGGGCTTTAAACCCAAAACAAACTATGCATATAATTTTCTCAAGAAGTATAAAGGGCACTCTAAGTTGACATGTGGTGGAGTATCAAATACTCTCTGCCATCGATCCCAAAAATTATCGGCCATGCCCCAATGTGTACACCACCCCATGGATATGCGGGATTTGTTTGGTGGAATGGGTTCACCTGTGATGCGGTTTGAAAAATATGGAACAAGGTGAGATTTGTCTATTCTTAGGTTCAAAATTTCCTTATAGGAGAGGCCATGAGAATAAAACCGACGTCTCTCCTCTATCCATGCTTGATGTGAATTGAGCTCTACATCTATAGACCTAATTGCATCAATAATGTTTTGCATCTTCAATGCAAAATGGTGCATGTGTGGGGATATATGTGGTGCTCTAAGGATCTCATTAACTTTCCCCTGTATGAAAACAACATTCTCATCAATAATGCCTCAAAATTGACCCTTAGCAGAATCAGGAGGTCGAGGATGATGATCGGGTGGGGGTGGGGGTGGAGGTGGAGGTGGAGGAGAGGGTGGGGGTGGGGGTGGAGGTGGAAGAGGAGGTGGGGGTGGAGGTGGTGCACCATGGGCAGGGTCATCTAGGGGGGTTGCTCAGGCCCTGTTGCATTAAGTAAATCTTCTATATCAAACACATCCATGTGATGATGTGTATGTAATCTGAGCTCTGCATATATATACACACATGTACACATGATACATTTAATTAAAAATCAAATAAAAAATTAAAATCTAACTTTTAAAACTAAAACATGAATTTAAATTACAAATAATTTTAAAACATGTACAATCTACATATATATATATACATTGTAAACATATATATACATATACAAAAGATCTACAAACAGATAAATGATAAAAAAAATTAATGTGTACATATGAAATCAAGAACATGCACGATTTTACATATATAATATATATGATCGTTTACATAAGAATTTAAAATTTAACATCTAGATGAAAATGTTTGTAATTAATCATCAAGTGACACACATGACTTAAGGGGATTGGCCTACAGCGAGGACACGTGGCTTAAGGGGGTCAAACTAGAAATAGGATCATTTTGGCTTAAGGGGATAGGCCTAAATAGGTCATAATTAAATTTAGCATCTACAAATTTTGTAATTAATCATTTAAGACACATGAATTAAGGGGATTGGCCTAACTAGGACAATTGCCTTAAGGGGGTAGGCCTAATTAGGATGTATGTTAATAGATTGGCTTAAGGGGATTGGCTTAAGGGGATAGATTGAATGCATGTTAATAGGGGAATTGTCATAATAGTATGTTAAGAGGCCCGTATGGTTGTAAATATAGTTAATTTAATGTACTTAGAATAGGAATTTCAAATTTAGCATCTACAAATTATAGGATGTATGTGCTTAAGGGGACAAGCCTAAATTATAGGATGTACGTGCATTTCCTAGTTACATGTGTCCTAAGGGGACATGGTCGAAATTAAATTACATTTGATCATAATTAAGTTTAATAAATTGAATATATAGTTAATAGGACCTATTTCATGCTATTTAATATATATGGCATTTAATAATATATACAGTTAATAGGTCCTAGTACATGTTAAAAGGGGAATTGTCGTAATAGTATGTTAAGAGGCCTGTATGGTTGTAAATATAGTTAATTTAATGTACTTAGAATAGGAATTTCAAATTTAGCATCTACAAATTATAGGATGTATGTGGCTTAAGGAGACAAGCCTAAATTATAGGATGTACGTGCATTTCCTAATTACATGTGTCTTAAGGGGACATGGTCGAAATTAAATTACATTTGATCATAATTAAGTTTAATAAATTGAATATATAGTTAATACGACCTATTTCATGCTATTTAATATATATGGCATTTAATAATATATATAGTTAATAGGTCCTAGTACATGTTAAAAGGGGAATTGTCGTAATAGTATGTTAAGAGGCCCATATGGTTGTAAATATAGTTAATTTAATGTACTTAGAATAGGAATTTCAAATTTAGCATCTACAAATTATAGGATGTATGTGGCTTAAGGGGACAAGCCTAAATTATAGGATGTATGTGCATTTCCTAATTACATGTGTCTTAAGGGGACATGGTCGAAATTAAATTACATTTGATCATAATTAAGTTTAATAAAAAGAATATATAGTTAATAGGACCTATTTCATGCCATTTAATATATATGGCATTTAATAATATATATAGTTAATAGGTCCCAGTACATGTTAAAAGGGGAATTGTCGTAATAGTATGTTAAGAGGCCCATATGGTTGTAAATATAGTTAATTTAATGTACTTAGAATAGGAATTTCAAATTTAGCATCTACAAATTATAGGATGTATGTGG
This sequence comes from Cryptomeria japonica, assembly GCF_030272615.1. Classification (NCBI taxonomy): domain Eukaryota; kingdom Viridiplantae; phylum Streptophyta; class Pinopsida; order Cupressales; family Cupressaceae; genus Cryptomeria; species Cryptomeria japonica. Next base: position 82,901,051 of record NC_081410.1, on the reverse strand, counting down.
CTTAAGGGGACAAGCCTAAATTATAGGATGTATGTGCATTTCCTAATTACATGTGTCTTAAGGGGACATGGTCGAAATTAAATTACATTTGATCATAATTAAGTTTAATAAAAAGAATATATAGTTAATAGGACCTATTTCATGCCATTTAATATATATGGCATTTAATAATATATATAGTTAATAGGTCCTAGTACATGTTAAAAGGGGAATTGTCATTATAGGATGTTAAGATGCCCGTATGGTTGTAAATATAGTTAATTTAATGTACTTAGAATAGGAATTTCAAATTTAGCATCTACAAATTATAGGATGTATGTGGCTTAAGGGGACAAGCCTAAATTATAGGATGTACGTGCATTTCCTAATTACATGTGTCTTAAGGGGACATGGTCGAAATTAAATTACATTTGATCATAATTAAGTTTAATAAATTGAATATACAGTTAATAGGACCTATTTCATGCTATTTAATATACATGGCATTTAATTCTATGTATATAGTTAATAGGTCCTAGTATGTTAAAAGGGGACTTGTCGTAATAGTTTGTTAAGAGGCCCGTATGGTTGTAAATAGTTGATTTAATGTACTTAGAATAGGAATTTCAAATTTGGCATCTACAAACTATAGGATGTATGTGGCTTAAGGGGAGAGGCATAAATTATAGGATGTATGTGGCTCAAGGGGACAGGCCTAGAAATTATAGGATGTACGTGCAACATTTCCTAATTACATATGTCTTAAGGGGACATGGTCGAAATTTAATTTAATTTGAGCATAATTAAGTTTAATAAATTGAATATATAGTTAATAAGATGTACTACATGCTATTTAAGAGGCCCGTATGGTTGTAATTAGTTAATTTCATGTAAGTTTAGAATAGGGATTTCAAATTTAGCATCTACAAATTTTGTAATTAATCATTTAAGACACGTGACTTAAAGGGATTGGGCTAATTAGGATGTATGTGGCTTAAGATGATAGGCCTAATCAGGATGTATGTGGCTTAATACCATCTGCCTAGATTATAGGATGTATGTGGCAAGTAAAGGAAAGAAGATTTACTTTAAATATAGGACACACATGTGGCTTAAGGGGATCATTTTATAAGGTCCTAGTATATACATATAGTTAATAGGTCCTAGTATACATTTTAAAAGGTCCTAGTATACATATAGTTTATAGGTCCTAGTATACATATAGTTAAGGGGATCATTTTATAAGAAGATTTACTTTAAATATAGTTAATAGGTCCTAGTATACATTAAAACGGGTATGATTGTAATAGTATGTTCTAAGAGGGGTATAGTCGTAATTAGTTAATTAGTTAATTTCATGTACTTAAAACACCTGACTTAAGGGGATGGATGTATGGACACAATATAGGAGATCTTATGTGGTCAAATTGGGTCATAAGGGGTACATGGTGTGTACATAAATGTTAAAAAAGTGGCATGTGTGTGACGGGCCTTTAGGACCACATTGTGTTGTAAGGGGTCACGCATGGTAAGGGGTCACGCATGTGTGACCCCTTAGGACCACATATAAGCCCTTTTAACATCCTATACTTAGTGTATGCAATATACCCCAGCTACTAGGATGGTAAAAGGGGTCATATGTGGTCCTAAGGGGTCGCACATGTGTTCTAACACATGCATGACCCCTTAGGACCAGATTATGACCCATTAGAACAGAATGTGGTCCTAGTAAAGGCTCATCACACACATGCACGCATTCTAACTCAAGGTATAATATAGACATGGCTCAAACTAAATTATAGGACAAATGTGGCTTAAAAGGGGAATGCATTTGAAAATAGGAGATGGCTTAAGGGGATACCCGCATGTGTTCTAAAATGTACATGTGCGACCCCATGGGATCGTGCATAGTGTCCTAAGGGGTCACACATGTACATTAGAATGTGCATGCATGACCCCTTAATACCACATACATGACCCCTTTGGACACTATGGTTGATCCTATGGGGTCATATGTGGTCATAAGAGGTTGGACGTGATGTGATCCTATGTGGTCATAGGGGGTATGTTGTATACAATTTAAAGATGTTTTAAGTAGTTTCATTTTTGTTGTAATTTTTTGGTTTTGGTTTTCATTTTCATTTTTGTTTTGATGTTGTAAATTAAATGTTTTGGTTTTGATTTTTTGGGGGGTTTTTCATTTCGTTTAAAAAAATCCTAATATAATCAATTCATAAAAAAAATTCAAACTAAATTGAACTAATTTTAAAAACAAAAACATACTTTTCTAATTAAAAAAAAAATTATTGAGCTAAAAAATATTTTTTTCCAACAAAAAAAATAAATTTAAAACTAAAAATTATTAACAAAAAAAATAATTTTTAAACTAAAAATCTAATTTTTTAACTAAAAAATTGATCTAAACATGAATTATTAAATAAAAATGGGTGTTGGGCGTACCTGGAAGACTAGAAAGCAGGTTGTTGGCAATTCTTGTGAGGGCTCCACTCCTTGAATCGGGATCCCATATGCCAAAAATGAACCGCATTTCGTTAAAAAAAAAAATTATATATTTGTAACGGGATCCCGTTTCATTTCAACATGGGATCCCGTTTTGTTTTCAACACGAGATCTCGTTTGGAGCTCTAGGCTTGGGATCCCGGGGCCCACAAGATCCCGTTTGATTTTAGGCTCGGGATGTCAAGAGCCAATAGGATCCTGATTCGTCTCCTATTCTTTCTACCCGATTTCAACTTCTTAACTAAGTCCAAAACTTCCACATTAAGTGGACACAACTTCTTGCACTTACCTGTAGTATCTCAATCATACAATACTTAAGCTTTTCAAGATGCCATAAGTTCAATAATAAATAATACAAAGTAAAGGGTGAGATGCGTCCGTTGATCTACAACCCAAGCTATTGCCAATGCAATCTTTAGCATGAAAACGAGAACAAGATTCAGGCACTTTTTCTACCCAACCTTGAAGCTTATGCTTCCCCGGAATTCTTGGTCAATTAAGAATACCCGACCCTGCATGAATTGCTTAGCAAAAGAATTAAAAAGGCAAGATGGAATCTAGTGTGTGCCTAGATGATACATGCATTTTCAATTTTCTAATTCTTTTAAGAAACAAGCATTATCAATCAAGGATATGGTAGAGAGCATAAATAAAAGAATTCTATCTATTTCAATGGTTTATTCAATTTGATTACTTGGTCGAGTATAATGCCTTGAATAGCAAAAATAAATAGTTTGGAAAAAGCAACTACTCTCTCTAAGATTCCATATTTAGCACTCGTCCCAGAAGGTAACTTTCCATAAACACAAGCCTATCTAGCTTTGTTCACATAAATCTAGAATAAATATATACAGAAGACAATCTTTCACCTTTTCAATTCTAGCTTCCTATATCTCATAAGATAAAAATACAATGTTTAAAGAAGACAATCTTTCGTTGAATAGAAATAGAGAGAACCAATCTTTTGTTAAAACCAATCCTATCTGACAGGAAGTAATCTTGCATGGATAAACAAGTATACATTTGAAAGAAAACAATCTTTCACTTCTATCTTTCAAGCAATTTAAAGACAAGAATTAAAATATTAAAAAGATGTAACACATGTATGTATCTTTACATAGAAATTGAATAAAATGAGTACACATTCTTTTATTCAATTATCAAAACATTTAAATAACGTAATCATTAACATGCATTCCATTTCTTATGGTTTAGTATTCTAAGTTTATCGTCTAAGCTCTCTATCTTTCCATGTGTCTTGGTTCATTTACTTCTTTTCTCAAACATCATATTTAGTTTAATACTAATATGTGACTTTTCATGATCTAAAAACTCAACTAACCGATTTCACTGATTTTCCATACAATCTAACATTATGAAATTCATAAAGTGCCTATCTATATGGCCTTTTTTAATGAGACACCTGATAACCATCTTTTCACTTCATGCAAGGATATAATTTGAAAGTGTAAGTCTTTTCTTTATGATATCAAAATAAACTTCACTATTTAATAAGTCATAATCCTAATATTTCACCTTCTTTGCAGTTTAATTTTAGAGTCTCTCTCTCTCTAACCTCTTACTCTGTTCCAAGAGGATTTGGTGGTCTAATTTCTATGAGTTTCACTTATGTTTATCAACAATTTTTAAGAACATATTTCATTATTGCATCTATATTTACATGATCTTATTTTAAAATAATTAAAAATGGGTTCATATCGCAATTCTAACCCTTCCATTAGAATATTGCATAAATCTAAAAGTAGATCATTCTTTATCTCTTAAATCTTTACAACAAAACATGCTAGATTTGAGCCTACCTCAAGAAACGCAATCCATGTCTATTATAATCCCTGATAACTTCAAATTGTCTGCAATACGTCTGGATTCCAATGCTTTCCACCTCAACGCTCTTCTATCTCATGAGCTCTCTATTCCTAGTTCTTATCCTTTCTATATTCTGAGAATTTCTCTAATAATAAAGCAACTAATACTCATTCAAGAGCCTAACCTCTAAGTTCGACACTAAATCGGAGATGATCATCGATGATCTTTTATGACTCGATCATAAACACATCAAAATCTCCACTATTCTATTCTCTCTAATCTCTTGTCGCTCTTCTATGTTCTTTCTCTCCTCTATCTTGCTCTCCTCTATCTTGCTTCCCTCTAACTTGCTATCCTCCTCTCTTTTCTCTCTAGCTCCAACTTGCTATCCTTCTCTCTCGAGCCCTTGCCTCTATTTAAACTATTTTTCCCTACGGAATCTGCTATATCTTAGGCTTAGTTATTGTTATGAGTTCGACACCTTAGCTATAGGTCTCTCACTCCTCTTCTCCATGTGTACTCCTTCCTAAGAGACTCCCCAATCTGTCTACCTCTCCTTTAACTACCTTGTTGACACGTTTGGGGTGCTTGGATCCTAACTGTTGTTCTCTGCAGCTGAGTCGACTTTACTAAAAATGACTTCCCTAAGATATGCAAAGTTACATAAAACTAACTTCTTTCTACACATGTCGATCAAGGTGTTTACGTGGGCTAATAACCCATGTCTCTTATTAATTCATGCCACATGTTTTGGCAGCTGCAACGTATGCAAAATGTGGTCGGTGTTAATATTGTTTAAAATCTGCAAATCATTTTCTAAGTCCCTTTTTGCCAAGTCGACTTCTTCTATGCTACTCTTGCCTTGCATTTATCCTACCATCTCGATGTCACTTGCTACGTAGTTGGTGTTTGTTGCAATGTGGCGTAGGTCTTATTAAAAAGGGAGGAGGGGTGGTCGGTGGTAATACCGACCCCTCCCTTTAAATAAGGGGGGTGGTCGATATTACTGTTGACCACCCTCGTTAAGGTTTCCATTTAATCATTTATTATTTTAATGACTTTTCAATTAAGTTGCTTTCCATTTATATATATAAAACATTAAACTCGTTAACATGTTCTTTAATAAACTATTTCCCATGATTATACATATATATATATATATATATATATATATATATATGGATTTTCATAAAATAATTTAATTCCACAAATCTATTTACATATACAATAATTACATACATACTTATAAGTCCATGATTGAATCATTATCATAACTCTGATACATATATAATACATATACATATTTAATTTCAAAAGATTATGTATAGATAAAACAAAATTCATGACGTAATTAAATTTCATGATCGTTGGATATTTATATAATAACTATATAGATATATATGTATATGATTGAATCAATTTCTCATATACATATATATATTATACTATTATCCAATTTACAAAAGTAAACTCATAAGTACGATTTTTCATACATTTATACATATCTGAACAAAAAGAACATATAAACCTAGGGTCAATATTTGTTTTTAAATCATTTATACATTTCATCCCTTTTAACAATAAAGCATAATATTTCACAATCACTCATATAACTTAGATTTAATTCAATCACCACTCAAATCATGCAATCAATGCACATGTAAATATTTTAATCAATCTACTACTCATTCCAAATTCATCATTTCAATTTAAACAAACATTCAAATAAGGTCATTTAAATCATCCATCATTACAAGATGCAAATTATAAATCCTAATGTGGTGTGTGAGAGATTCCATTTATTCTAACGAAATACAAGAGCTAAGACAACTCTACCTGAACCATGTTCTCGCCTTCATTTGCGTTCACCAATTCCTGCATTCACTTGCACTCAGTTGCTCATTAGCAATGACGATCCCAATTTTGCAATAAAAATTATTACTGATCATTCAATTGTATATAAATCATTTCAGTACATTCGACCTCCTATCTTATTTCATTGATAATTCCAATTTCATTTCATTTCCAATTCATTTGCGAAAAATAGACATTATTTTCCTAATTAAAGAATTATGGAAAAATATGGTTCGTGACAACAATTCGGAAGGAATGAACTGAAAGAATAACATCTCCAAATGCCTGATTACAGTTCCGATTAAGCACAAATGTCTGCTCTGCCACACCAATCTCTACTCAATCACAATGTCGAAGGATGAATCACATGTTCGCACATATACCACTCTCTGGACATGCATACACAACCTCGATGCCTAAATTACATGACAATATCACCTATTTATATAATTCATCAACCTTGATAACAAGGTCGGCTAAAACCTCAAAGATTATAAAATTACATTACATGATACAAAGATTGACCATTGGACTAATATAATGATTTACATGACATAACATGGACCTAATTCAAGTTCCCAAATACTCAACTCCATCGAAAATCATGCCAAGATCAACCGCAACATGCTACACCACCAGAAATAATGCATAATATGAAAATCATCTTCGGTTCATGAAAACCACTAATAACTTGTACAATGATGCAGATCACCAAAACAAGTAGGACACAATTAGGAAACATCAATAAGCACATTGGAATCATCTATAACAACTACACCAATACCACTTATCAAATCTTCGTCTGTCAATGTCTGAAACTCAAGAATACAACCATTCAGCAACTATCACAGAGAAGGATAACTTGTGGAGCACCAAATCACGATCCAATTGAACTAAAGATACACAAGACCATCCCAAAAAATATTCCAAAGTCTCAACTCAATATATGATCACATCCGAATATACCAGAGGAAATAGCGAACTTTGCAAAGTACCAACATAGCAAAAAAAAAACTGCAAAACCATATCATAGGATCTTCCCAATTTGCAATCACCAGAGAAAATCACAAGAATATGTTGACATCAATAACAACAATCATATCCTAGCAACAACAATTTCCATCAAACTCCAACAATCTCCTCCTTTGGCATTGATGGCAGCATATGAATGTGAAAAACTATCAATGCAAAGAAAGAAATATATCTCCAACAAACTCCCCCTAAGATTAGGACAGATAAATCAGTTTTTCACATGATCTCTCTCCCCCTTTAACACCAATACCAAAGACCTCTAAATAGAAAACCAAACTCTCTCCCTAAGACACAAACGACTCCACAAAAGGAGCAACATCAACTCATCAATTCAGATAAAAAGATAAGGCTATAAAATCCACCAAATTGATGCAACTCAATGCATCTAATTCATTCTCTACCAGATCATTCTGCTTTGGATCTTCAGTTTGAATAGAGTTTAGAACAATATGCTGACTATCATCATATCTACATGCTTTGATCTCTTTCCCAAGGTTCTCATCTACCTTTACATTTGCACTTTCCACTAACTTTCTCAGTCTCTTATTGTAGAATCAGTAGGATTTTCTCTTTGTTGAATATCCCAAGAAAATTCCTTCATCACTTCCAACATCAAAATTTCCTATGCCCTCATCTCTCTTGATATAACATTTGCTACCAAATACTCTGAAATATCTCACAGTAGGAACATGACCAAACCATAACTCATAAGGAGTCTTACAGGTATCACCTTTAATATGAACTTTGTTGAATGTGTAAACAATATTTCTAATAGCTTCTCTCTAGTAGATCTTCGAAACATTCCTTTCAATCAGCATAGTCCTTGTAGCTGTGTGCAGGAAAAGTGGTGGAATAAAATGAAAATTTCGGTCTCAAAAAGGTCCACACACCAATGGGACTCTTGGTGCAAGTTATGGAGCTATATTGAATAGCTCAACTCCCCAAGGGACGTTCCATTGTTCTCTATCTCACAGGATCCCTCAAGTCAATGCCTTTTCTCTCATATCACTGAGCAAAGTGACTTTAGGAATGACAACTCCAAGAATGAGGGATGTTTGATCAACTTAATATGAATGCATTCCTAGTTATGCATGATATTAAATCTAATATGATTTAAACTAACATGGATATGATGATAAGATAAAAGATTAGTAAAATCTATCCTAACATGATATACTAGTCTAATATGAGAAGGCTATGATAATGGAAATACTTCTTAAAATGCTTATTAAGATGATTTCTATTCAAAGAGAGGCTAAATGCTTGATTTGAAAATTATTATGGATTAGATGCATGAAACTTGGATACTTATTAAAATGGCTATAAGTTTGATACTAAAGACTTGGATCATAAATGAAGAATGAGAGCTCTATTTATAGGAAAAATCTGGCAATGGATGGTCAAGATTGGATAATCTTAACAAAGGCCAAGATTGAAAGTTATCGTTCCATGTTCACAATTCTCACCAATTAAATGGTGACAATTGTCAAAAAAAAACTTCTTGAGAGGATATGTAAGAGGCATTAAATGCTTGAGAAGACATGATAGTTACCTTAGGAGGCAAGGGTTAAGATTAGGCTAAGGTTATCCATTGGATAAAGCTTTTACCCAAAGGATAAACTCTTGTGCAAGGGTTAAAGGGATAACCAAGGTCAAAGCAATGAATTCTTGATGAGACCCTTGGGTTAGATGAGGGTTGAGTTAGAGAGAAAGTCTCTAATCATGCAAGAAGGTTGAGTTAACCATTAATGGTTAGGAAGACTTTAAAGGTTAACTTGTTGAAGACATAAAGCCTTTAATGGTTTTCAAAGACTTTGAGGGTTTGAGAAGTGACTTCTCTTTGCTTAGGGATGTGACAATATTTAGGAGATGGATTAGGCTAATTTAGAAGTGTTTAGAAGAATCTAGAAGGGGATTTAGAGAGGCAAGTGGGAGATGTGGGATTTTGCAAGTGGATGGAGGGGAATTTTAATTATAATAAATTACTTTATTTCAACAAAAATAGATGCAACTTGCATAAATACAAGTGGGAGAGTAAAATAAATAAATTAGATTTATTTATTTGCAAGAATCAATTTAATTAAAAGGGGAGAAAGGGGAATTAATTAAATAAAGTGATTTATTTAATTAAAGGTTATGAAAGGCTTAGGTGAACTTAATCAAATAAATTGAGTAATTCATTTAATTAAATAGATGAACATGAATAATTAAATTAAACAAAATTTAACTAAATAGAGGAATGAGGTTAAAATGAATATTAAATATTCACTTAGGAAAGTGGTCATTTTTATACGTCTACAACAACAACCAAAATAATTTTGTTCTTCCTTTCAACAACTCCATTCTACTGAGGGGTTCTAGGAGCATATAATTGTCTTCTAATCCCATGCTTCTCACAAAATGAATTAAATTTACTAGAATAGAATTCTCCACCTCTATCAGATCTCAGACATTTCACCTTCAATCCAGACTCAGTCTCCACTTTGCTTTGAATATCTTGACTTTGTCCAATGCTTCTGATTTCTCCTTAAAAAAGACAATCGACATCATCCTAGAATAATCATCAATCAACGACATAAAATATATGTCACCCTGCACACTTCTAACATTTGTAGGTCCACACAGGTCATTATGCACAAAATCTAGCAATCCATCAGATGTATACTGTTTTCTTTCCAAAGAAATTCTTGTTTGCTTACCCAACTGACATTCTTTCCATACCGGATTAGCAGGCTTAACAATCTTAGGCAGATCTCTAACAACTTGTGTAGATTTTATCTTAATCATTTAATCAAAATTAAAATGACACATTCTCCTATGCCAAAATCAACTCTCATCAATCTAAGCAATCAAACAACTTTTCTCACCGACATTCAAGGGAAAAATATTACCTTCAATCTTAGTTCCAGATGCAATCTCTATACCAAAGGCATTTAGGATTTTTCATTTTTCATTCTTGAATTGTAGATCATAACTGTTGTGCTTTGTGAAGTGTACCTATACCTGCAAACACAATGCACTTAATAAATCATTACAAGCAATGGTTAGTAAATTGAAACAATGAAAGACAAAACCATAGCTAATCGACTTATTGCCTCCTACTAAATGCTAGTATGAAAAATACTCTCAGATCTGATTATGCATATTCCAGTGACTTGACTACACTTAGATGGAGGATTTGAATGATGAAAATGCATGATCTAGCAAGAATAGCATGATTAAGCTACATGAGTTCATTATTGATCTAGAAAATGAACTAAGATTAAGATGCAATTAAGCTAAAATTGAGCATGATAACATTGCTAAGAATGATAAACTATAAGCTAGATGCCTATAGTAACGATGCTTGAATGCAAATGAGATGAATCAAATGATATGCAAAAATCATATGAAATTGGGACCCTTTGAGCTCCAAAATGAGGTCTATTTATAGGATTTTCCAGGCTAGGGGTGAGGTGGCAAGAATCAACGGTCAAGATTGATCTGAAGATATCAATGGTTAAATTGGAGGAGGTTGGCAAAGGGGATTTCTTAGGATTTAGCCTTAGCTTGTATTGTTCTAAGCTATCAAAGATATTTTCCAGTATCTCTATATGTTCTTCTTTGTTGTATGATTTAGCTAATATGTCATCCACATAGTCTTCTATGAATGTATGCATCATGTCATGAAATATAGTTGTCATAGCTCTTTGATATGTAGCACCTGCGTTCTTTAATCCAAAACGCATGACGTTCCAGCAGAAAGTACCCCATGGGCATGTGAAAGCTGTCTTTTCTTGATCTTTGGGTGCTATTTTGATTTGATTATATCCAGAGAAACCATCTATTAGAGAAAACATGGAGTGTCCAGCGGTTAGATCTACAATGATGTCAATGTTAGGCAAAGGAAAGTCATCCTTTGGACATGAGTTATTAAGATCTCTGAAATCTATGCATATTTTGATGCTTTTATTTGGTTTTGAAGTAGGAACAATGTTGGATACCCATTGAGGATATGCTACAGGTCTGATGAATCCTATATCTAGTAATTTCTTTAGTTCTGCCTTGACTAGAAGAACAATATGCGGATGCATTTTCCTTAACTTTTGTTTTACTAGTTTGGCTCCTGGGCTAACATTCAAGTGATGCATAATTAGCTTTGGATCTAACCTTGGCATGTCTGCATATGACCAGGCAAAATTGATTTGTCGTTGTTTGAAGAATTCCACATATTGTTGCATTTCTACCTCTAATAAAGATGTTGTTGGATGAAGAATCTTTGGTTGCTATGTTGTGCCAATGTTAACTGCCTCTGTTGGTTCAATCAAAATGGATGACCTTTCTTGATAGTGCTTAGGTAAAGTGTCAAATCTCCCATCTTTCGGCACCTCAAGGAGGTTTTCACCATTAGATGCGTCCTTTCTTGCCAACAAATGGTTTTTAGCATTAGACTTGATATTGTTTTTGGTTTTCAGCATTAGACATGATATTGTTTTCTTTATTTTCACTTTTGTGACTAGGAGATTTGGCACCCACTTGACTGGAAGATGTGTTGCTGAAATTCCTGGTGAGAGTTGTTATGGGTTTGATTGCATTATGATATATAGATATGGCATGGTCATTTGGAAAGGTATCAATAGCAGTGTGTCCTTCTTTTTCCCAATCAATAAGCTCGGGATGGATTAGAGGTAAGGGATCTTTAGATTGGTATGTTTCAAGGGTTTCAAGGGTCATGATGGATGTATCAAAGTTTTCAATATGTGTGTCAATGTCTAGAATGGTACTCTCATTAGAATCTGTATCGCTTGCAGCTTGCAGTCTACAGATTTGGTCATATAACATTTCTTCTGTTTTTTTGGCTATACTTTTTCTTCTTTCATATTCAACCTTTTCAGGATTGAGATTAAGTTTTGTCAGCTTTTCTATGAGTTCTCCTGAACTTATATTAGCTTCTTTCTTATTTTGATTAAGATTTAATATTGCTTGAGAGATGTTTTTAGTTTATTTCTCTTGTTGATTTGAAGCTTGCTTCTTTTGCCATTTTGTGTTTTCTTGTGCTTGTTGCTTAGCTGATTTTTCTTCCTTTTCAATTGCCAGTTGTTCTTGTCTGTTTTCATATTCCTCTTGTTGTTGACTAAAATATGTGTCTTCCGATATAGTGACTTGTCCATATCCCAAACCTGTTTTGTCTGTAGTCTGCAGAGTATGAGGCTGAATAGGTTCTAAGATACCTTCTTTTCTTTTTCCTATAGGGCATGTTCTAGTGTATCCCATCCTTCGAAGAATGTTGAATCCTTTTCCATGTTTTTCTGTAGGTATTCTGACATTGTTGACCTTTTGTTGAACTTCTTCATCTTTGTATAGCCATTATAACACATCTTTGTCTTCAGTCTCCTCTGATAAGGTTCCAGCACTAATGAATGTTCCATCAGATATCGGAAGATGTTTCATAGTTGGTTGTTGTTTAGAGCTTGATGGTTTTCCCAAGGATTTAGGAGAAAGTGGTAATTGTGATATTGAGTATTCTCCGTTCCCTCGATCTCTTAGCTGCATCTGTTTTTCCATACTTGATAAAATAGAGGCGAATGATTTTTCCTTGGATTGTGTGTTCAAAGATGTTGCTTCCCTATTATGAGGAACAATTACTTCCTGAGCCATTTTTAGATTGCTACAATATTGAAACAGATTTGCATCTGTGGATATTGTGAGTTATCCTTTGTAGGGAAATTTGACACATTGATGATAGGTTGATGGGACAACTTGCAAGTCATGTATCCATGGTCTCCCTAGGAGCACATTATATGATAGGTCCAAGTCTAGAACTTGGCATGTTGTGTCTTTTTATAGAGGTCCCACTCTGATTGGTAGTATCACAATTCCCTTGGAGGAACGTTCTTCTTCATCATAGGCTTTTATAGTGATCCTTTTTCAGACATCAACAACATCTTCTGAATATCCTAAGGCACGAACAAGACTTAATGAACAAATATTTAGGCCATCTCCCCCATCTATTAGAACACGCTTGACTCACATTTTGTGGATGAGGACTTCAATATGCAAGGGAGCATTGTGAGGGTGTTGCAAGGACATGTCGTCTTCATTAGTGAATGATAAGCAATGAGGGGTTGTGAGGTTTCCCACCATGGTTTGGAATTGATCAATATCAAGATATTTGGATACTGTGGTATCTACTAATGCTTGTTCAAGAATTTCCTTGTGTGTAGGTGAAAGTTTTAAAAGCTCCAAGATGGATATTTGTGCTGGTGTTTTCTATAATTGTTCCACTAGATTATATTATTTTGTTGTAGTGGATGATGTGTTTGTTGCAGGACCCAGCAAAACAACTTTGGCTTTGCTTCTTGTGATAGCCTGAGAATGTTCTTGATTTTGTTTTTCTTTAACTACAATCACATTCACCACATTGTCATATGTATGAGCGTAGTTTACCTTTGCTTTACCCTTACCATTGTTTGTTGTTGATGACTCACCTTTCTCATAGTTTGGAAGTGAAGTTTTAAAGGCGGTATGAGATTCATTTATTGTATGTCCATCCACAATTATTACTCCATTATCAATTAAGTCTTGTACGACATGTTTCAACTTCGACAATTATCTGTGAGATGTCCCTTGTTTCGATGGAAACCGCAATACTGATTATCGTTCCACCAAGGTGGTTTGATTTGAGGTTCGTAGTTCCTTTCTTCTGGTAAAGTGATCAATTTTTTTGCGAGAAGTATCTTTAGTGTTGATCCAAGGGGTTCACCAATGTTTATGAATTATCTTTGAAAGAAAGTTTTGATAGTTGCTCTTTGGTGATTGTTGTTTTGTTGTGATGTTGTTGAGTGAGTAGTTAAATTGAAAACAGGGTGTTTTGGTTTCACATTGTTGTTATCTACTATTCCATCATTGACAACATTTCGATTTCTATTCCAAAACTTTGGCTTATCATTGTGATTGTTGTTATTGTTGTTGTTGGGAGGATGGACTCCTTGTATATTTTCAACTCACCCTTCTTTATCATGGCTTCTTCCATTCTGATTCTGTTATCAACCATTTTTCCAAAGCTTTGATTTCCTTGAATTTTTAAGTAATAACTTATTTGATCATTTAAGTTGTCAATGAATATGTCCATTTTTTCGTACTCTGGCACTGTACAAGGATACCACGATGCTTAGCGTCTCCATCGTTGTAAGAATATCATGAAGGGTTCTCCAATCTTTTGTTTTATGTTACATAGGTCTAGCATTATTACTTCATGTTGTATGTTGTGGGAGTATTGTAAAACAAACTTATCCACCAATTCTGAAAATGATCTGATTCCAGGTGTAAGTTTGGAGAACCATTCCATAGCTAGTCTAGTTAAGCTTTTAGGAAATAGTCTCATTAAGTAGGTATCCTTGTGTGCAAACTCCATACTCATTGTGCAAAATTCTCGTATATGATCTTGAGGATCAGTGCTTCCATCATATTTTTCGTATCTAGGAGTTTCAAAACCTATAGGAAATGGTATCATGTTTAGATTTATGTCGAAAGGATAAGGACAGATTTCTTGAAGTGAGTATCGTCTAACATTTCATCTTTGCATCTCTTGGATTTGTGTTTGTATTACTTGTAGTTGTTGTGTGAGAGTCATGATTGGATTATCAACATGATTTGTTCTTGCATGACCATGATTTTGCATTCTAGGAGGATTGGGATCTCTTCTTGTTTCATCTCTAGCTCTTCTTGTATCCTCATTGAATTGAATATTATTCAGGATTTCTACTTCATCTCTTCTAGGTATGTTGGTTTCTTCATTGGTCCTGGTGGTATTGGGAATTGATGTGTCATTCATGCGGAGACTAAAGATGTCCTCATATTGTTCGTTATTAGGAGGAGGGTCACTTTTATTTTGTGTCAATTTATTCACATCAAAATCTTGGGGAAGTGTAACACCAGATTTAGCTAGCATTAGAAAGTATTTTTCTTTTTCTTCCTCCAACAATCTCTGCATAAATTTGTCGAATTGGGGATCTTTCTTGATGTCTCTGATGCTTTGTTATGTTATTTCTCCTTCAACTTGTATTTCATCTTCATGTTCCATGATTTTGTGTTCTTTGATTGTTTTCAATGTTTTGATTTCAATATTTGCGATCCTTCGTCTCTGAGCTCTAGTTAGAATGGGCATACATGTGTGTTATTCTGCTTAGGATTCAATTGTCCAAAAGGTTGTTTTGGGTAAGTGATCAATAGTCAATTTCAAGGCAATAAAGTGATATGACACTAACAGAGATTTCAAGTGTTTAAAAGTTTGCAAGTTTTTCGATCTTTAGTTTAGGAGTGCAATGGTGATGATTTGATAAGAACCAAGTCCAGTAGGAATGATATATCCTACGATGTGGGACAAGGTTATCCTGACCAATTGTTTCAATTTCGTGATAAAGGATAATTGATCCTGATGAGAAACTATGTTTGAATGATCAGTTCATCAAAGAGGGTGATAATGCACTTTGAGATGTTTAGATTTTGAACTTGTTGGGGGTAAGCACTTGAAAATCTTAAGGTGTATATTTTCTATAGTTTGATTTTGACGGATGATAACTTGACCAAGCAAACCAAGCAGACAATCTAAGTATAGATTGACAGATAACAGGCGTTTATGCTTACTGTAAATTGATCAGGCAGAAATAATAAATCTAAAATAGGCATGCAAGACATAGCTCTGGATTGACAGATGCAGAGTTTCGTACGACAAGATTCAACTTGGACGAAACAAGATACAGAGTCATACGATAGAACATAAGTTTTCATGCAAAAAGCAGAGGCTCGTACGACACACTTTTATGAACCATACGACAAAACAACTAACTCGTACGACACAGAATGTTGCGTAGTATGACATAAGATTTTATGCAGACAGGTTCGTGCGATAGAGATCCTAATTCATACAATAGATAACCAGACAGAGATAAAAAAAAAGGTTTGTTTAGTTGATTTTTTTATAATTGAAGTTTAATGTTTTGCTTATGTCTTCCAGTTTTTGGATGTCTGATTTGTCGATTTAGGGATGAATACACAGCAAACACGTGATGTGATAAATGACTCCAATCAAGATAAACCCTAAGGAAGTTGGCTGAGAATGAAAACCTTTGCTTGCTGACTTAGGTACACACCCAATAGCTAATTAGAATATGGTCATTGAGTCTCACGCAATGGATTCTCAACGTCGTATTATCTGACTCCAAATGCTAATGGGGGCACAATATGGCAAGTGTCTTGGGAGAGTTACTATCTCTCTTACACAAAGATTATCACCCTTTCGGAGGTGAATCAGGTAGCTTCTATTTTAACCGGCACTAGTAAGGGATCCATTCGGCACGTCAGGGTATAAACTCAATTAAGAGGTCTCCCAGCCTTGAAAACCAAGGTTTGATATACCCAAAGGTATGGAGGAGAGCTATTCCTAAGCATCGTCGTTGCTTTGATTTTCATCAAAAACACATTTATTTTATAGTGGGTTGGATTACTTGGCGTTAGCCATTCCCACTTAGGTCGTTCCCCTCTCACCAGCCTTGAGGGCTAAGAGTTAATAAATCCTCGGGAGGGCAGGCTTGCTAAAGAGATGCACTAATGAAAGAAAAAGATGAGTCTAGCTTTCTGATCACCTAAGAAAGGTGAGAGCATACTCGCCTATCATCAAATACACATAAGACATGATAGTTCATTTTTTAGCCCAAATTGAAGTGTGCCTAAAAATCTTAAAGAATACACAAAGTTTTTGTTGAATCCTTAGGCAACCTGCAAAATAGATCCATTAGCAGTCATGATTGTGTTTTGAATTTGTCTTTGACAAGCATATCTTCGACAAGCGTCCTGCAGAAAAGAGTTAGGCTGCAAACATCTCATAAATAGATCAGAGTTAGCATTAGAAAATCTCATATTTAAAATCAGAAAACCCTAAAATGCAGTCTGTTAAAAATCACAGAGCCAGAGACTCGTACGACACAAATTTCTAGTTAGTACGACATAAATTTAGATCTCTGACACAAGCCAAAACCAGCTCGTATGACACAGAATTATGGTTAGTACGAGTAAAGAATTTGCAAGAAATAGACTCATACGACACAAATTTAGACCAAGTACGAATAAAGAATTTGCAACATAAAAGCTCGTACGACACATAATTATACCTAGTACGAGTCAGGATGAGGTATCGTCCTAGACTGAAAGGAAGTTCGTATGATCTAAAAAGGCAACTCGTATGAATATCTGAACCAAAGCCGGACAGAGATGAAGTTTGCTGAAGATTAAGAGGCCAAAAGTGATGATTCCGGCCCCACGGTGGATGCCAAAATGTCGTGCTCAATAAAGTGTACTTGTACTTGCAAACACAATGCACTCAATAAATCATTACAAGCAATGGTTAGTAAATTGAAACAATGAAAGACAAAACTATAGCTAATCGACTTATTGCCTCCTAGTAAATGCGAGTATGAAAAATGCTCTCAGATCTGATTATGCATATTCCAGTGACTTGACTACACTTAGATGGAGGATTTGAATGATGAAAATGCATGATCTAGCAAGAATAGAATGATTAAGCTACATGAGTTCATTATTGATCTAGAAAATGAACTAAGATTAAGATGCAATTAAGCTAAAATTGAGCATGATAACATTGCTAAGAATGATAAACTATAAGCTAGATGCCTGTAGTAACAATGCTTGAATGCAAATGAGATGAATCAAATGATGCAAAAATCATATGAAATTGGGACCCTTTGAACTCCAAAATGAGGTCTATTTATAGTATTTTCCAGGCTAGGTGTGAGGTGGCAAGAATCAACGGTCAAGATTGATCTGAAGATATCAATGGTTAAATTGGAGGAAGTTGGCAAAGGGGGTTGGATTAAAGGGAACATCTGTCATCTCTATGGTGACAAGTGTCAAGAGGCTTCTAGAAGGATTTAGATGAAAGAGAACACTTAGTGACAAGTGTCATAAGGTTCTAGAAGATGTTGGATGAAAGGGGACATGTGGGTAGGTAGAATGGGTTAGGTTTAGGAATGGTTAGGTTTAGGAGTGGTAGAAGTTAGGAGAATTTGAATTTAGAAATTCAAATAATGGGAAAAGGCTAATTAATTTCAACAACTCATGATTGATTTGTTTTAATTAATTAAAGGATTAGAAGAAATGATTTTGGATGGAGGGAATTAATTAATTAAAGGGGATGAAATGAACCTATTAAATAAATCCTTAGATTTATTAATAAGTAGATGAAAGGGGAAATTTAATCAAATTGCTTAGTGAATTTAATTAAATTGGGGAGGAGGATTAATTAAATAATTGCTTATTTAATTAATTATCTTCAGACCATTTTTAGGTGTATACAATAACCTTTATCAACCATTTGTCCAACACTCAAAAGATTATGCTTCAAACCTTCAACATACAAGACATCATCAATATTATGCGTACCATCAAAAGAAATAGAACCTCTACCACGGATCACACAAGCTTTGTCATCTCAAAATCTCACTATTCCACCATCATATCTTTCCATACTCACAAATTTGCTTTTATCACCAATCATATGATTTAAACAACCATTGTCAATCGCTCATTCATCTCCCTCTTCTACTTTAGCAGCTAAGGTTTTCTCCTCAACAACATGGCTAGTGGAATCAATAGGTACCATCTTCCTTAATAGCAATAAATAAAACTTCATCTCCCTTTGATTCTTCATCTGTAACACCTTCATCAACAACATAATATCAATTCTTATGATTTCTAAATTTTCGGTTAGACTTGTAAGGCTTATCATACTTCTCATGCTTCTCATATCTATCATTCCTATCATGCCTATCAAACCTATCACACCTGTCATATTTAGGCATTCTCTTCGGGCATCTAGAAGAAAAATGTCCTATCTTATTACAAGAGAAACATTTTAGGGGCAGTTTTCCATCATACTTACTAGCTCTTTTAGGCAATCTTCAAGAAATCAATGCTTCAAGCTCATCCAACTCTTTTTCTTACTCTTCCATCTCTCTTCTCTCTCTTTCATATCTAGATATTATGCACTCAGTAGGATCATACTTTTGCTTTCCAGATACAAATGTTGATGCTCTAAATGTTTTTTTAGACTTTCCTTGTGATTCTCCAAACTAACTCAGCTCAAAGCAACGATCTTTCCAACCAACATATCTCTTGTCACTATAGTCACACTCCAGATCTCATCAATTGCAGCTACCTTGTGTTTGTAAGCAGGAGGAAATGATCTTAGCACCTTAGCAACAATTTCATCTTCTTCAAGGGTTCCACCGGCACATCTAATACTTAGGACAAGATCATTCACCTTCGCCATGAAAGAGTGCATGTTCTCATCTTCTCCCATCTTCAACATCTCATATTTTCCTTTCAAACTTTGCAACTTAGCAACTTTCACCTATTTGTCTCCTTCATACAGGGTCTCAAGCTTCTCCCAGATCTCATGTGCGGTTTGAAGTTCAATTACATTTGTCAACTCTGAATCAGTCAAGGCACTAAGCAATGCCTCCTTCGCTCTTATGTTACTTTCAACATCCTTGATTTCAACAGCAGTAACTGGTCCATTATGAGGAACATAATAGGCATTCTTTGTAATATTCCAATGATCTTCTTCAAGACATCTCAAGTGCACCTCCATCTAGTTCTTCCATATAGCATAGTTACTTCCATCAAAGCTTAGACTGTCCTTCTTAAAGATAGTTGCCATCCCGGATTACCTCAAGCGGTTAAGCTTCTTCCGAAGGATCTAGCTCTGATACCAATTATTGGCAACACCAATGAAGGAAGATTGAGGGGGGGGGGGGGGGGTGAATCGGTCTTCACCGGATCAATAAAATTAATCACAAATATATATTTGATAAACTGCGGTAATAACAAAGATAAGAAAATTCAAAGCACAACACACAACACCAAAATTTTGACGTGGAAAACTTGGTTAAGGGAAAAATCACGGTGGGAACCTACCCATAATAAGATGATACTTTGCAGTAGTATGTGAAGATATTACAATGGGGAATGCACATGCATTCAGGCACATTGCCTAGAGCTCACTGCCCAAAGGATAATGACCCGGAAGGCTACAACCCTTAGGGAAGTCTCACTAACTTACAATAAGATTCAAACTACAATCCGGAAGGAATTAACTGAAAGAATAAGATCTCCAAATGCTTGATTATAATTCTGGTCAAGCATAAATGTCTGCTCCGCCAAACCAATCTCTACTCAATCACAATGCCAAAGGATGAATCACTTGTTCACACATATACCACTCTTTGGTCATGTAGACACAACCTCAATGCCTAAATTACATGACAATATCACCTATTTATACAATTCATCAACCTTGATAACAAGGTCGGCTAAACCCTCAACTCATAATTATAAAATTACATCACACGATGCAAAGATCGACCGCCATACCAATATAATGATTTGCATGATATAAAATGGACCTAATTCAAGTTCCCAAATTCTCAACTTCATCGAAAATCACACCAAGATCAACCACAACATGCTACACCACTAGAAATATTGCATAACACGAAAACATCACCGATTCATGAAAACCACTAATAAATCACACAACGATCAATGCAGATCACCAAAATAAGTAGGACACAATTAGGAAACATCAGAAATCATGTTGGAATCATCAATAACAGTTGCACCAACACCACTTATCAAATCTTCATCTGTCAACATCTGAAACTCAAGAATACAATCAATTAGCAACTGTCACAGAGAAGGATAACTTGCGGAGCACCAAATCATGATCCATCTAAAATGAAGATACACAAGACCATCCCAAACAATATCCCAAAGTCTCAGCTCAATATCTGATCACACTGGAATATACTGAAGGAAATACCGAACTATGCAAAGTACCAACACAACAAAAACAAAACTGCAAAACTGGATCATAGGATCTTCCCAATCTGCAATTGATACCAGAGAAAATCACGGGAATATGTTGACATCAATGACAACAATCATATCCTACCAGCAACAATGTCCAACAAACTCCAACAGGTTTGCCCTTCTTCTTAAGGTAACACCAAGGTAAAATACCTCCTATCCATCCTTTTCCCTTAAATGATTATTGCATTTTCTAGTAAATCCCACAAAAGGAAGTCCTCTCTCACAAAATGAACACTAAGTTGAACAAGATAGCCTTAATTTTGCAATAAAGTAAAGCACTTGGATAAAAAGATGGATAACACACGTGAAAGAAAGATTAGTTTGCAGTCTACATCTAGGAGCTCCAGGCCTATGATGTCTCTAAAATTGCATTCTCCACATTTGCACAATCCAATTTGAAAATCATGTTTAAATTCCCATGGTTGAACTTCCCTTTGATTAGGAATTCCCATTTTTGAATCAGGATGGGAACCTAGTAATTCCTTGGCTTTTGTGTCATGCTAGCAACTATGTTCGACAAAGAGCTATAAATAGAGCTTCAAACAAAGAAAATGATAAGTTAGAAGGAAATAATGCAAACCCCATTTTCTAAAAGCCCATGTTTAAAGGTGCCTCACACACAAATCATGAGTGCTCTATCTTGTTTTTTTTAAAGCCAACCCTGGCACTAAAATGATTATGATAAAAATTCTCTGCAAAATGTCATTAAAGAGGAATTAAACAAATTTTTGTACTAATATCTATGAAGGGAGACAACTATTTTTTTTTGGTTAGTAATAAGAAGGGAGACAACTATTAATAAGGAGAGAAGTGACAGTTTTTTCACATGCAATTCTAGATCAAAGATTAAAAAAATGGAGATTGCTAATTGAATGAAGTGTGCCTGCAATGGTGACAGAGCATTGGTGAGGTCATTTCCCTTCATCAATGTTACTCTTTAGCCTCTGAACGACTTAAACAACGTCCTTTCAATGATGTCACAAAGTATGATGGAGTCATTATCTTTGAAAGAAAAGACATCTAAAATGATGTAGAATTCAATTAGAAACACTTGCAAAATAAAACTCATGAGTTAGTTAAAAAAAGCATCATGTTGACAGGTTATTCTCCGCTAGCTCCTCTGCCCCCTCGACTACATCCAAGAGACCTTCATGAGAAAAAACTATACCATTATTTAGATTGGTTCCCACATTGGCTAGATAATCAACCAATTTATTTTCTTCAAGATAGTAATGAGATATTTGATAATTTTGAAATAAAGATAGTAACCCCCAAGCCTCTTGAAAAATATACTTCAGTCTCTAGTTTACTATCTCTTTGCTACTTAGTGCATTGATAGTGATTAAAGAATCTCCTTCAATGATCATGTGAGATATATTTAATCTCCTGGCCAGTTTTAAACCAATCACTAGTGCTTTGATCTCTGCTAGGTTGTTAGTGCAGTCTGAAAGCTTGGTTGCCATTGCCAATATTACCTTCCTTGTGTGATTACAAAGAAAAATCAATTGAAAATAGTGTTACAATCACATCAATTTTATTTATTTGTAAATGATTTATAAATAGGCTGTCATATCACTAATCAAATAATATTAAAATAAAATCAATAGCATACTTATAATGAAAATAATATTAGTCCAAAAAATATACAATGGAATTATAAGTTCGCTTGAATTTCTTCTCAATGCATCCATTGCGCCCTTAGATAACTTTCATATGTTTAATTATGTTGAGAGGGGGAAGACGCATCTCATATCAAGGTCATATGAACATCAACAATATAAAAACCCTAAGGAGACCAAGAGTCACAAATTAGAAAACCACTTATTCAAAAAACATCTCCACATTAGAAGCCAAAGAGTTAAACTTAAAATTCTATATAAGATGGCTCTTTGAGATTTGAACTTAGGTCTCCAAAATAAGAACTCAATGCTTTAATCAATTAAGCTCAACCCCTTGTTAGAGTATTCGGGTAATTACTTGATTAATTAAACAATATTTATTTAATTATTTAAGTTCCCTTTATCTCTTTTACACTTAAGCTAACTTTAGGTGCATAATAATTAATTCTTTTATTAATTATTATGTGCAAGCCTAGGTTTTCCTTTTTAGGGTTTCTTGACCTATTAGAGGTTGGATTCTTTTCCTTTGTATGATTCCATTATCACATTACACATTTTTGTGAATATTGAGCTCTCATTCTTTAGAGCATATTTTCTGTGTTTTGCTTTTTTGTTATTTGCTTCCTTGCTTCTCCTTGTAATAGATTATTCAGCTTGCAGAGATCTTTGGGCTCCCATGGAGTTGATTTTTCCTCAACTCCAATATGGTATCAGAGCTTCAGATCTACAACTATCTGTTTTTGTTTTGATAATTTTTGCATTGGAAGCAGATCTGGGGTTTTAGGAAGTTTTTTTATGCACTTAGGGATATGCCTTTTTTATGAGCACTTTGGGCCTAAATGGATCTCACCATTGTGCTTAGAAGGCTCAAAAACCCCTATAGTCATATAAAACTTGACCATTTTTGGCTCCCAAGCCTCTGGGAGTTTTTTTCCCTCCAGTACCAGGCCGTACGACCCTGACATGCAATTCGAGATTTTTTTTTTTTTAAAAATATTCTTTGCCTTTTTACGACATGTAGGTCGATTTTTTGATTTTTTGAAAAAAAAAAATAATAAAATTGAAAAAGGCGAAAAAAGTTTTTTTTTAACAAAATTTTTGTTGGGGGGTTTCCTCGTACCGTGGGGCCCCCTGACATGTTGCAGGTCTGGCGCCACCGGCGGTTCTGACATCGTTGACCCCTGACTCCCCGCCGGCCCCCGGCCCATCGACGTCTGCCTTCCCAGCCCCCATCGGCACTGCCGCCACAACACCCCTTAGGCCCCATGCTGTGCTGCGCCACCGCAAACAGCCCATGTTGTTGGAAACAGCCCCGACCACTGCCGTGCCATCGCCCGACCACCACTGCACCACCCGCCCGCCACCGGAGCATCGCCCACGGGTCAAGTGAGTGTTTCTTCCATGAAATTCGCCTCATGCTGTGTGTCAAGTGAGTGTTCCTTCCACGACACTATGTACTGTCTCTGTGCCTTCGATGTTCCTAGTTCTTCGTTGTGCAGTTCTTGTTGGTCGTTCTTTTCAGTGTACCTGTCCCTCTCCCTTTTCAGCATTATGGGGAGGTTTGTCCTATTGGTTCTAATGCTTTTGTGGTTCGATTGATCAGCTCTTCAGGCTTTGGTTTCTCATGCCATCTGTATCTTCGAGCTCAGTTGTTTGCCTTCTGATTCGAGTAGTGCCATTTGAGAGCACTCATACAAATTACAGTCTTCTCTACCTGGTCATGTTCTATTTCAGTGGAGGTTCATCATAGCAACAGTTATTCTTCGACAGTGTTTGCAGGTTCTTCATGCTTCAGTGATTCTTATGATCTTCTCTTGTTCCTATCTTTTGGAACATTCTTGTTTGGAGGCTTTTTCGGTCCTTCTTCTTGCCTTTTCCATCTCTGTTTGGAGTAGAGTTTTTTTCCCATGTGGTTTTCTCTATTTCTCCGTTTCATAGAGATTTGATTGTATTTGGGTACCTGATCATGCCTTGTTGCCAGGACCCATCTTTCCTGTTTCCAGTAGTTGTTCTAGGTTTTAGCTTCTCCCTAAGTCTAGCTTAAGGGGGGGTGTTAGAGTATTCGGGTATTTACTTGATTAATTTGTTTAATTATTTAAGTTCCCTTTATCTCTTTTACACTTAAGCTAACTTTAGGTTATTAATTATTATGTGCAAGCCTAGGTTTTCCTTTTTAGGGTTTCTAACATTGGCCAAATGAGGTTGAGGTAACTAACATTGGCCTAGGCATAACGATGAGGTTGAGGTAACTAACATTGGCCAAATGAATACTCCTCGATCCTTGAATTTTAGTCAAAGAAACACTGGCTTAATTTATGTATAAATTTTAATTTCTCTTTCAACTCTAAAGATGAAAGTGTCTTGATATATTGGTGAAAGTGAATGGTTCTAAATGAAATCTAGCAAGTCTGCTGAGCACAATATCTCTAACATCATAAGAATGAGGTTTAGGTAACTAACATTAATCAAATGAACACTCCTCTATCCTTGAGTTTTAGTCAAAGAAACACCAACTCAAACTCTCCTCGATCCTTTACTTTTTAACGAAAATAAATATCAACTTAAACTCTCTCTCAAATCAAATTATAAACAAAATAGATAACCCTAAGTTCTTTTTAAGTCTTAATCATACTTCACAATCAAATTACATATATAATATACCACATAAATTTGACTTAGATCCTTCTATTTAAAAATAATAATACCAACAAACTAAAACTACTATCTAAATTGTGGCATAGTTTTGACTCCCAAACAACAAACGGGATTTACTGCTTTAAACACGTAGAGATAATATGAAAAGACCATGAGTAGGGCCGACATTTTAAAGAAACATTAAAAAAATATAAAATTTGTTTTAACCAATGCAACTTCCCCACCACGACGTGCCACCGCTCCAGGGATAAAGAAAGCAGATGTCGAAAGCTTGAAAAGCCACTCAAGCAAAGGCGCTGCCAAAATTTGAAATGAAACAGACTCATAAATGCGTATTAAAAGCCCCGCTTCGAGGCTTTCTCAACGAAACCAGCAGGAAAAATAGCTTCAATCCTCTGCATAGGGTTTATAAGAGGGTTTGTTTGCATTAGGGTTTAGAAAAAAACTGCAGTAATGGCAGCAGTTTCTCCTCCGTCGTCTCTAATGGATTTGTCATACGAAGCTCAAGAATTAAGCGCTCTGTTGCTAAGCAGCACTACCCCGGCTGATATTGTAAATTCTTGCCGTGCCGTGGAGTCGTTTATTCAGAGGCACAACGCAGACCAATGCCGCCAATTCTATGTGGTTTGTTTTCCAGTCTTGCTTCGGAAAATCTTCGGATTCGAAGATAATTCTCAGCACTTTGTCGGCGGTGGATGGATTGCTCAGGCATGCGATTACTCGGCCAGTGCGCTCGTGAGTCTTTTATCGCCTTCCGGTGCTCTGTTTTGTTCGATGCTTGCGGCTGATGAGCAGAATTTGGTGCGCTATGTTTTTCCGGTAGAGCGTCTTCCCGCTTGGATTCGCTCAATTCTTCGATCAGACAGGGGTTTGCATGTTTTGTCTGAGCTTTGCCCCGCTTTGTTCAAGTGCCGGTTGAAGGAAGACGGTGTCAGCGGAGCTGAATTCTTCCAGGTGCAGTTGAATATTTTTGAGTACTTTATGTTTTGGTTTGCTTATTATGTTGTATGCAAAGATAACAGCACTGAGAATGAAATTGAGTCCAATGAAATGTTAAAATTTGGTGGGCGGAGGGTTTCAAAGTTTCGATTGGAGAAATGGGCCCCTTCACTGCCTGGTTTGCACCCTAGCCATGGCAGGGTAAGCCCAGGAAAGGTCAATTCCAAGCCTTATTTGCACCTTGTGAATCTTTATCTGCATGCTTTTGTGCCTGTATCTGATTTTGATTCATCTTCACTGCCTTTTGGTGCATCCCCTTCGCCATATTTACACCATAGGCTCACAGAGGGTCGTGACGTTTTTTCTCGTGCTGAGTTTGTTGTTCACACATTTGTACAGTTTTGGCTTGTTGACGGGGATTCCTCGCCCATACCCTCGCGTGTTTGCCAGTCTTTGAATATTTCATTGTCTCTTGAGAATGAGTGTTGTAGATACATTCCGCCTAGTACCGACCACACAGAGGCTGTAAAGATATTGATGAATTATGTCAATAGCAGTTTACAATCACCACAAGATGAATTAAGTTCCTCCCAGAGTGACCTCAAATGTACAATTTCATTGTGGAGTGATATTCGGATTTCCAGATCATTTACTTCATCAGCTGCAGTTGTTCGTAGTCCCTGGTGTCAATGTTTGCAACGGCCATTGTATCGATTTATTTTAAGAGGTTTTCTGTATTGGCCGGTAGGTGCGTGTGTTAAAAAGCTTGCCTGTATTCTTGACTTGTGGTTGGACTATTTAGAGCCATGGAATAGTGTTGTGGACAGGCAATCGATGTTGGTTTGTAATGAGGATTTCTATTTTGAGGCAGAGAATAAGATGTTAAGAGATCCAGTCAGAGGTTTGTCTACTTTTTCAGGTGGTTTACTTCTCAAACAAAAAGTTGGTGCTGATTCCGGGGTTTCTCATGCACGGAAAAGTATAGATGACAATCGAGATGGTAGTCGATATAATGAACAGTGGCAACATTATGTCCTCGCAAATTATCCATTTTACACTGCTCTTTTTTGCAATTTTCTTACATTCGCCAACAAGTTTGTCCACATTGACACAGAAGCAGTCCTTCAGATGACGCCTAAGGTACATTTCATTTCTCTGCCCTGCTGCTTTTAGTTGGAAGAAGTAATGGTTTGATATAATATCATTTCGTTAAGCAAGACGTAATTATGAGATAATCAGTATATAACGTTATTTACATTATGAAATTTAAATGCTCTATGCCAAGTTTAGAACTTCGTCCCACAGCTATTTCAACCAAATTACAGCTTATTTAAGATTCTATTGCTTTTTATACTGTTGAATTTATTCTTGGAGTTCCACTTCAATAGATTAAAGGCACCTCACATTTAGATTAATATGCATGCTACAATTAAATCTTTTTCTACAATGGAAGTAGTATCACACTTCGTGTGCTTGATAAGATTTTTTTGTTATTGATTATAAACTGAATCGGAAGTACTCACACTTTATAAACAGCCTCGTTTCATACAAAAAAGAATTAACGTCAAGCACTTTTTTTGGGTCTTTTGGCATTATATCTGGTTTCTTTAGCTAAATGACGTTAATGACTATTAATTTGGGAACTCTTCCATCTATCACTCTTATTGGTCACCTTGCCTTGGATTTTTATTGCCTCTTTATCTTCCATCTCAAATGCCCGAAGCATCTCTAGAATGCAACCCAAAGCCCGTTTTTAGCATTCAAGGTTATCAATATGGGGAAGATAAACTTAATATATTCATTCATTCATGAGTTGTAGGTGCGTTCCTCAAGATAACTTTAGACTGAAAGTATGTATTTAATTAATTATAATTGTGCAAGCAGCATGAATGTACATGTATTTCTGAAATTTGGAACTCTGTTTCAAGCTGCAACAGTAAAATTTGGATCCTAACCAGGATTGCTAAAATTAAGATTGGGCTGCTTCCCATACTCTTTATATTTGTTGCGCAAAATTCAGTTAGCGAGATTAGTCTAGAATGCTCATCTACACTGATATACACAAGTTAAATTACTTATTGCTCGAGAGATTGCTTATTTGAACTAAAATTGTAAGAAGGGTCCCTTCAACAATAACCATATTTGCCAAGAGAGGGATATTTGTACAAATGCCGCATTATTTAATTCAATGGCAAGATTTGATAAAGTAAAAACTTTAAGGAATTCCTATCCGCATAAACTCAATAACAAGCACTCGTTCACTATGTCAGCTTTGCTTGGTTCTCCGAGTCAGTTCTCGGAGTCAGTTAGGGATGAAAGAACTTCCTATAGCTTGCCTCGACTTAAAAAGCTATTTCTCCCCACCCTTCTTTTGTTCCACTATATCATTCTCCTTATCTTCTGGCATTAGTAGGCTTAATGACACTCAACTTGCTTGCTGCTCCATGGGGGATATAGCACCAATAGAAGTAGAATTGGCTTGTTATAAACGAGGCTCCCTCCAACTTGATTTGGAGTCAAGCTCTTTGAATTAAATGCTTTGTCCATGTCCAATGACCATGGTTTTAGAAGAGGCAAGAGGGGAAGAGAGGGTTGAAGGAGCAGGGGTCCCTTCAAAATAACCATACTTGCCAAGAGAGGGGGGTCCCTTCAAAATAACCATACTTGCCAAGAGAGGGGTATTGTTACAAACATTAAATATCACATCATTTATTGACCTTATTTGGGCCTCCCTACAAACATTAAACATCACATTATTTATTGACCTTATTTGGGTCTCCCTTCAAATATCATCGTAGTCACCATTTTTTGAAAAAGTAGGAGACAAGTACTTGGAGATGATTGATTTTATATCTATATATTTGCTAAATTAAAAGTAGGAGACAAGTACTTGGAGATGATTGATTTTATATCTATATATTTGCTAAATTAAGTTTTTTTAAAAGTGAAATCTATAACATTAAGCTTTCAAGTTCATAAACTATACACAATAATTTGTAAGTAATAACACAAAAACAAACTAATTTTAGTATAATGTCGACTTTTGAGACTCTAGCAAATACACAAAATAAACATTCAAGACACTAACTACATATATGAATATTATGTTAAGATAAATTACCTTAGATTATACACCAATCAAATTATATTAAGATAAATTACCTTAGATTATACACCAATCAAATTATATTAAGATAAATTACCTTTTTTTATATCTTACCTTTTTTTAAAGTGCTGGGTAAATTTTTTAATGCGATTGGTGATTGGTGATAGTGGCATAACATGCCCTTTTGTACTATGTGAAATGTTTTTGACTCGGAGCTATGAACCGGTGATGTCACAAGTGGGGGACCTCATCCCCATTTAACAATATTGAGGTTCAAACCTGCAAGCACATTGGATTTGTCATCCCCATTTAACAATTTTGAGGTTCAAACTTGAAAGCACATTGGATTAGTGAAGGCACAAGTCTGCAATCACAATGGCCCAATGGGTTTTGAACCTTGGTGGCAACAACAACAACACGACCACTTAACCAACACACTATGGGAAGAACCCCTATTAAGATAAATTACCTTAGATGTGCACAAGTAAGTGCATTTTTTTTGGTACTAGTACACTGATTTTAATATTGGAAGGTAGAAATCCAAGTTAAGCATTAACCCTTATTGTATGCAATATATCTAATTACTATATTGAATCTCAAATTTGTTATATTTATGGTAGTTTTATTTAGCATATGCATGATTTGTGGTTTTTGAACTTAATTCTTGTTTTTAGGTTGCACATATGCACATTTTTATAATTTTTATATGTTTGTTTTATGGATCTACCTAGAATGTACCTAACATCCCAAATGCCTAAATCTATCACCTTCACTCCCTATTCCATAGAATCCCTCAAGTGAGCTCTAACAATCCTAGCCTTATATGTCAGGTGTAGTTAGGTTGCTCAACACTCCTAAAAGTTTATCTTTTAAAACAGCCTTTAGATTATCAATGTTACAGAATCAGCCAGAAACCTTGACATACATAGGTATGATTTGTTTCAGAATTGTATTTGGGTACAAAATGCTTGTGGAATCGCATGGGGCACATTTTGTTTAGAGCAAATTGGTTGGGAACTATCCATGAGCATGATTGTAATGTTCCCTTTTGGGGTGATCCTTTGTCTTGCCCTTAAATCACAAGTTCAATTAAAATAAGAAATTTAATATAGTTAGAATTATATCTTTACCAATAAAATGTCTTTATCAAGATCAATCCTGGTTTAGATCCTGCAATCCTCAGATACCGGTTCTTGGGGAAAAAGGCTGGGTCTAGGTCCTGGTTCTTGCCCGGTCCTGGTACGAGCCTAGTCCTGCTCAACTTCCACCCCGATCCTGCCCAACTTCCACCCCGGTCCTGCCCAGGTGGCTGGGCAGGACTTGGGTGGAACCCAGGTGGACCCGAGAGAACCAAGGCTCGTGGGTTCCCAAAAACAGGGCCCACAGGTCATACAAGTCAAAAAAGTATAACCAAACATGAAAATTATAGGTCAAAAGTAAAAAAAGTATAAACAAGAATCAGTTTGAAACTTTTTTTTGCAAATTATGAATATGATATTACATTTACGATATGAATATGAGATTATTTATTGGCATTGGCAATTATGGATTTATGATTTATGATTTATCTGTTATCATTTATGTATCATTGTATGGGAAAGTTACATTGTATGTTTCATATTTGTATGTTTGAAGTTTGAACTGTAATTTTGATGTTTGAACATATATATATATATATATATATATATATATATATATGTACGGACGAACCCGTACCCGTACCCAAGAATTTTTTTTGTTGTTGCAAAATCCGCAAATCTGTACCTGAATCCAAACCTGAACCGGTAATTTAGCTGCAATCCATGTTAGACAACCTTTGAAATATAATTCATAAGACCAATTATTTTTATTAGGGTTAGGGATTCAACAACAAATATAAGTGCATATATATTAATAATCATCTTAATCTATTTACATAAATCTAACAATAGCTTTTGGACTTTATGAACCAAGCCATCAATAGTTCCATTTCCCATAATCAACTATGGTAGGGTTTGGGAGGACAACCACAAAGGGTACTTGGGGACTGTTCATCCCAATTAAGCACAAGAGCACGCAGCATCCAACTGAGACAGGGTTTGGAGAGGAAAACTACAAAGGGTGCCCGAAGATTGTTCAACCCAATTAAGCCCAAGAGCGCACAACATCCAACTAAGACAACTCGCCCCTTTGCCCACAAATGGCAGGAACATACATGAAGACAATTACTTCCACTTGGTGAGGAAGACTGTTCAACCCAATTAAGCCCAAAAGTGTGCAACGTCTTACTAAGACAACTCGCCCCTTGGCCCATAAATGGAAGGAACATCCAACCAAGACAATTCCATCCACTTAAGGTGGCCTAGTTAATTTGAGGGAACCCAGGTTATTGAGGAAGACTGTTCAGCCCAATTAAGCCTAATAGCGTGCAGCATCTAACTAGGACAACTCACCCCTTGGCCCATATTTGGCAGGAACATCCAACCAAGACAATTCTATCCACTTGGGCTGGCCTACATAATTCGAGGGAATCGGTTATTAGAATATTTAATTATATTTTAGTCACCTATATTTAGTTCCTTGTTTAATGGTCATTTAGCTTTTTAGTTAATTAGCTTTTAAGCTTAATTTAGCTTTTAGCTCTTTAATCTTTTACTTTAACGTTATGTTCTAATTATAAAACATCGTCTTGTAACCTCTATATATACGCGTGTATATCGTTCAATGTAATCATCCGATTATTGAATCATTCATTCAATTTATTTTTCATGGTATCAGAGCATGGAAATTAAAATTTCGAAAATTTTTGTTATTAAAATTTTTTGAAGTTATTATTGAAGAGATTTTTTAAAAACTGTTTTCTTTAAAAAAGTAGATTTTTTTCTCTTCCTGGCCAGTTTTTTTTTTGCAGGTTGAAAATTTTCCTAAGGTTTCTGCAATTTTCGACTAGGGTTTTGACCCTTTTGTTCAAGTCCAAATTTTATTTTGCTTGCAGATTCTTGGTGGGTTTTTCAAAAGCTCAACTGGGTCGTCGTCATATTTTTTTGAGTGCATCGTTTTCCGTGCCTCAATTTTTGAGCCGTCGGATCTGCATTCTGTTTTCAGATTCTTGGTGGGTTTTTCAAGAGCTTTTCTAGGTTGGTCTCAGATTTTTTTGGGTGCCTTGTTTTCCGTGCCTCGAATTTTGTGCCAGCAAATTTGCCTTGGAATTTAAAAACAGTTCACAATTTCTGCTATTTCTGTTGATGTTGGGATTTTTGCTGTTTTTTGGGCCACCATTTATGTTGTTTTAAGTGTTCAGAAAATTTTAATTTCTGGGTTTCTTCCTGTTGGTGTCTGTTTTATCATCTACCAAACATTAGGATAGGATACCTGAAGGTATTCTATCCTCTCCTGAAAAATCACTACTGATTCCAAGGTCTATATGTGCGAACAAGCGACTTTCGTGGAATAGCTTCTTGGGTAGTGTATGCTGAAATTTCAAGGGGGACTTACGTTTGACAAGTATCTTGAAGTGCTGATTTTAGGCTCTTCTTTTTTTTTGGGAATTTTTTGGGATTTAGACTTTCAAAAGAAAGGGAAAAGAGATAGGGTTCAGGAAGGCTAATCTAATCCTATGAATTCTGGAGACGGTATCAACTGGGTGCTTTCGAGAAACCAAACCTTGCTTCGCCACACTAGGGACAACTACACAAGGCCGGTGCAATCTTCAATGGGTTGTGCTTATGATCAAGATGTTGGGATGCACAGGGGATGGGCTCAAACTAACTTTGCACGGTAGAATGGAAATCATCCGAGCGGAAATACACCATCAATTGATACTTATCAAATCCTTCATTCAAATTAACAACAATGAAAGCAAATCTAAATTATTTCTAAGTGTTGAGGCAATTGAAACCATACAAATAATTCAAATAATAGAGATTACAAAGCAGCGCACATGCAATATATTATCTGGAAATGACCTTAAGCAACAATACATCAAAAACCTCACACTTTTCAAATGAGAGGAGGCAACCTTATATAGTTTTCAAAAATAAACGAACGGCCGAGATCAAATAGTGATCAAGGGCCCAGATTGAAGGCTATAAACCCTAATTAGGGTTTCCCAAAACTAACTACCCTCGACCAATTACATTTGGGACACTTGTCCTTCTTGCTAAATATGAACCATCAATGAAAATAGAAGGTTGGTGCATTGTGAAGTGCGCCCTTCTAGAAGCTTCTGGATAAGTCAGGTTCATCGAACCTGGACATGTTGACTTGGAGCGATCTGATTGGTTGGAAAATGATGAGGCGCCACCTCAACGTGTTGGATGTCTTTCTTGAATTCTCCAATTTGTGTCAAGAAATTGTCTAAGTATGGAAATTTGATTCCTTCTTGTCGCCATTTGATTCTGCTTGGGAGCTTGTCTTTTTTTTTTAATTCCTTCAGGAGATGAAATTCTTCAAGAAGTTGGAAGTTTATCTAACTTTTCCATATTTTCACCAAGTCTGAGAACTTTTCTTTCTTGATGCCTTGAGATTCTTTCAAGTGCCTCGAATTTGGAGGAGAAATCCCCTCGTGAAGTTTTTCTCATACTTAGCCAAATTTTGGCCCTCTCTATACTCGGGCGAACCTTGCTCGTGGTCCCGTCTTCAATTCTGAATTTGGCTCGAAACTCCATTTGTGTTTTCTGTGATGATCTTGCCTTCAGTTGCCAATTTCTGTTGCGTGGGAGGAGGGTAAAAGCTCTAGATGACCCCTTGCAAATATGAAAGGATGGGATCAAGTTGTTCAGGCATTCGCTGTGATCATGTCCTTCTTCTTGATACCTTGACATGCCTTCATCATGATTGAGGAAATTGGAATTTTCTTTGTGAAACATTTCCCATACTTAGCCAAATTTTGGCTATCTTCATGCCCAGATGAACCTTGCCTGTGAACTTGTCCTCAATCTTTCGTTTGGCTTGAAACTCCAACTGCGATCTCTATGATGATCCCGCTTCTATTTCCTCCTACAACTTGTAAAACCAAAGGAAAATAAGTTAGAAATCTATCTTGGATTAAAGAAAATCGAGGCTACGAACGGCTAAGTGTTTGGGAAATTTCACTTCATTTTCATACTTAGCCATAAAAATCGAATTTTCACCTTAAAACCCTCAATCTTAAGGCTGGTTGTGGTCACCACCAAGTGTCACAACTTTCAAAAAAATTTCATACTTAGCCAAAAAAAAATGATTTTCTTCCTTCAAAATTTTCGAAAAAAAAATCATTTATTAAATTCTGGAAAATATTCAAAAAATTCACAATTTTAATTTCACCTCTGACTTGGATAGAATAAGGCTACAATTTTCTGCAAAATATTCAGAAAATTCAGAAAAGTTTGGATGATTCTTCCTCGTACTAGTTGCCTTTCTCCAAAAATCTGTAAACCTTTTGCAAAATTTTTTTATCCAACTTCCAGCAATATCCAAAACTTTCTCCAGATGAACTCCAAACTGAAAGTATTTTACTATGCTCTCCTTAATATTTTCGAACTTCTTGGTGTAAAAATGAAGTTTACAACGAAGTATTTGTAAATAAAGTTAAATCCTCAATCAGAAACCCTTAAAATCTTCCAAATCATGTTTCCAATTTTAACTTCATTCTTTTGGAAAGTGTTGTCATGTTTCCAAATTCGAAGAAAATATCTTCCAAAAGTTTCCAATTTGGCTATAAGTTTGAAATATTTATTAATCTTCCAATATTCTCTTTTAAAAAAACTTTCCATTTTGGATTTAAGTTCGAAATCCTTATCAATCTTCCAATATTCTCCTTTTGAAAACTTTCTATTTTGGATTTATTTTGAGGATTTTTAATAATCCTTAGATATTTTCTTCATTTTGGATTTAATTTTGAAATCTCAGTGGATTTTGTGACATCACTGGCATCTTGTTGATTTTGTTTGACTTTTCAATGCGTAGGTGGACTTTTGAAATTTATCTCCATCTTCTCCAAGGTATGGCGGACTTTGGAGACCTTTCCTCATGGCTCTCTTCAAGGCAAAATTTTTGGCTAAGGCATGGGGCGGACTTTAGCCTTTGCTCCTACATGGTGAAATTTTGGCTAAGGCATGGGGCAGACTTTGAAGGTCTCTCTTCATGGCTCTCCATCAAGGCGAAATTTTGGCTAAGGCATGGGGCGGACTTTGAAGGTCCCTCCTCATAACTCTCTTTACCCTTGGCGGACTTTAAACTTGGCACCTCCTACCTTGCTATCTTACTTTGGCGGACTTGGGAGCTCCTACATGACCTCCATCTTGGGCGGACTTTGGTGGTCTCTCATCTTGGGCGGACTTTGGTGGTGTCCCCAACTTGGGCGGACTTCTATCATCTCTCCCACCTTGGGCGGACTTTGGAGACACCTCCTAGGGCGGACTTTAGGCATCCCTCCTCTTGGGCGGACTTCAAGCATCTCTCCCATCTTGGCGGAGTTTTGGTCTACCTCCCAACATGGTGGATTTTTAGACATCTCCAACATGGGCAAACTTCTAGACCTTTGCTCTTCAAGGCGGACTTTGGAGGCTCTCAAGAGGGCAGACTATATATGAAATATAACATTTAAGTATAAGTGGTTCTTATACTTTAAGTTATATTTCATATATATTGTCAGGATGTTTGAGAGTGGTTTCGGGCCTCTTGGACTAATAATGCAAAATCTAGTTTTTGGAGGATTCTCCAATTTTCCAGACTTAGTCAAATTTCAGGATCAAGATGACATTCCAAACTTAGCCAAATTTCAGGACATTTGAGGATCAGGATGATTTTTCGAGCTGATTATCCTTTGAAGGTGCCATGACCCCCTGAAATATAGGAACTTAGCTTTTTGGGTCAAAACTTGAAAATTTTGGATTGCGGTCGAAGCAGGTCAGTGGTACAAGTGTAAACCCTAGGTTTGCATCCCGAAAAAGCAAAAAGCCTAAAATCTAGGGATTTAGCTTTTTTAAGTCAAAACTTGGAATTTTTGAGTTCCGGTCGAAGCTGGTCAGTGGTGCAAGTGTAAACCCTAGGTTTGCATCCCGAAAAAGCAAAAAGCCTAAAATCTAGGGATTTAGCTTTTTAGGTCAAAACTTGGAATTTTCGAGTTCCGGTCGAAGCAGGTCAGTGGTGCAAGTGTAAACCCTAGGTTCCCATTCCAAAAAAGCAAAAAGCAGACATCCCTAAAAAATAGGGAAAACTTTCTAAGAATAGCCATACCGGGGATTGGGCTAAAAAGGCCAAAAATGAAACTTCCTAAAAAATAGGAAAAGCCAAAAAAGCAAACTATTCTAAAAATAGAAAGTTGTCCAAATTCGTCCAAATCAATTGCGATCTTCGTCCTTTGGCCTCTCTAAGCACTCTGGTGGTGTTCGCATTTCGGAATCACATAACTTGCAAAAACTAACTTTCAATCGTCAGGCCTGAAATGCTCTGAACTGGACAAGGCTTGGTGAAACTGCAGCAAAAGGTCATAGGACACTAACAAAACCCTAGAAAGCAGGAAAAGAGAGGGTCCCCATTTGCAATGGGGCGATGTGTGAAAAAGGTCACAACACTTCCAAACCTCGAAATTTGTGCCTTAGAATTTGTGCCAGAATTCTTCTCCAGGGTTTCAAATTTTTTGTGCAGCTGCTTCTATTCTGATTTTTGAATCAGATTCTTCTGTCTCATGCTTTCACTAGGTTGACCTTGTTCAACCTCCATTTTCGTGATGGCATCTTTGACCAACATCATGTTGGAACATAGTCAAAAGTTCAATAACTGCCACAACACCTAGAAACAGTGCATGTTCACAATATCTGAATATTGTTGCCTTGATCAGATTGATTTAGGCCATACCTCGTCTTATAGGTCCCAAGGTTTTCACAATTTTTTCCTCAAAAATTGTTCGTAGGGTTTATAATTTTCCTTTTAAAATTATCTCATCTGTAATCCGCGATATTCGTGTAAGATTTTAGTTATCTGGGTTTTACCCTTTTTTTCCACAAAAACAATGATTTGTAACCTCAGATTTCTTGGTTTTTCGATTTTCTCCTCAATATTGTAAATTCTCTTTTCAAGGGTTCCTATTTCAGGGTTTGACGGTTTTTCCTCAAAATTGTGCTTTGTTGTAGTTAGTTTGGGTCGCACCCGCTAGGGCGAACATCTGCAACTGTGGTATCTTGCAATCAGTTTTGGAGTTGGTACTCTTTTGCAAAAGGGTTTGCCGATTTTCCTCAAAATCATGGTTTCAAGTTTTAGTTTGGTTACCCAACGTCAGGTTGGATGGATTTTGGTATTCTTGGTCATTAACACTTTTCAGATCTAGGGATGGTCTCCACCGTAGTATAGTGTTCTTTTCGTTTGTGATCAAAAGACTTGCAGTGTCTTCTGTAGGGTAGTTAGTAGATAGAATGACCATTAAGGGAGGGTATTAGAATATTTAATTATATTTTAGTCACCTATATTTAGTTCCTTGTTTAATGGTCATTTAGCTTTTTAGTTAATTAGCTTTTAAGCTTAATTTAGCTTTTAGCTCTTTAATCTTATACTTTAACGTTATGTTCTAATTATAGAACATTGTCTTGTAACCTCTATATATACGTGTGTATATCGTTCAATGTAATCATCCGATTATTGAATCATTCATTCAATTTATTTTTCACCGGTCTATTGCCTCTCCCTAACATATTTCTTTACATTCTCGTATGATTGCTTGCGGGAATGAAGAATAGAAAAACATTATATTTACATAGTTTATTAACATCTTGCAGAATAACATTATCCCTATTGCATACCAAATACTTGTTAATGCACAGGTCTGCTGTTTATATCAATATGATCTTGCTGCTTATACACAGATATATATGTATGAGAATCCTCCCTATTCGGTGATTCTTTCCAATAAAGTGATTCACCTTATATATCCCTCAAGAAGGGATGAAGAGTCACTACTCTCTCAAGGTATGAATCTCCTCATAACTGAGGTGTCCCTTCTTAACTTATCGCTGCCCTATGAATATAATCATTGCTTTAAACCAAAGAAACGGGACTTGCCTAGACTCGCTCAGACTCGGCGAGTCCGAGTACGAGTCATGCTTGGCGAGTCCTAGGGGCTCGGACTCGGACTCGTCCGAGTCTAGCGAGTAAAATTGCCAGAATCGCCGGGTTGGCGAGTTTGGCTCAAACTCGCCAAACACGGCGAGTCCTGAGCCCCAAACTCGGCTATTGCCTAGCTTAAGTAAAATGACAAAAAAAAAACATTTTAAAAAGTTTTTTTAAAATGAATGGTCTCGTCTTTGTTCACTACAACCTTCGCCTGAGAATGAGAAAAATTAGGGTTACAACATGTCAGCGAATAGAAAAATAACACCCGACACCTTTATTAAATAATAAGTTTTTTTGGCCTCACGAGGCGCTGCCCCTTGACCCCGCCCTGTATCGCGACAGGGAGCGCGCAAGGGGCGTTGCCCCTTGACCCCACCTTGGGGGCGCTGCCCCCAAACCCCCGTTGAAAATATGGGGGGAAATTGCGTTGATAGAAGTAGGGAAAATTTAACCTCCGAGTCTTGATTGGATCGACCAGGTAGATATAGAGGTTGAGATTGTAGCCATGGCAGAGGAGGAGCGGAGAGCACGAGCACAGACAGGAGATTCAGAGGCAGATAGTGACACGGATGTTCCTGATGTTGGTGAGCATGGCATGGTGTCACGGGGAGCAACCATGGCTGTCCAATCATCCAGGACCTACCTTAGATGCCTTCGCAGGGGTCGGGGCCGGAGGGTGTTGCCGTGCAGGCTTCTCTGAGCCATAGGCTTGTAGTTGTATTTACCTTTGGTATTTGTATGAAACATTTGATGATGATCATATGATGACATGTATTTTTTATTCCATGAGTTTTGTAATATTGTATACATTTGACAATATTTATATATCTATGTTTGTTATTTTCTTCAGCTACAATTTGCGTTTATGCTTATGTGATTGATGTATACTTGTGTATGTAATCAAATGAGCCGAGTTTGATGATGTTATTGTGTCTTTAAGGTGTATTCAATAAAGGGTGTCTGAAACAAGTTTTAAATCTTTAAAAATCTCTAAATTTCTTGAGTTTTTCACTTTCCCGAGTCCAGCCGAGTCCGGAGCCGAGTCTGAGTCCGAGTCCCAAGTCCGAGTCGGCCTTGTCGAGTCCGAGCCGAGTTTGAGTCCCGTTTCTTTGCTTTAAACAAATGACTGTTTTTGTAAAGTAATTTCTGCCTCTCAGCATATTAATTATTGCATATTATAATCGCTGCTCTTGATAATAAAGATCACTGCTTAATTATACTCTCATCCGCATCTCGCGATTGATATAATTCATGGATGTCTTCCCATAATGAGTCACTGTATGATAAACTTAATTTAGGGATCGATACATATTTAGTTTACTCTTTCATTTAATATCATTCATTTACTAAATTTGTGCCTTACTGATGGTATCAGGGGCGTTATGAATTCAAGTAGATTGCTGACTGTTGGGCTTCCTTAATATTGCATATATATATT
This sequence comes from Cryptomeria japonica, assembly GCF_030272615.1. Taxonomy (NCBI): domain Eukaryota; kingdom Viridiplantae; phylum Streptophyta; class Pinopsida; order Cupressales; family Cupressaceae; genus Cryptomeria; species Cryptomeria japonica. The sequence goes on along the minus strand of NC_081410.1, from coordinate 82,861,090 downwards.
TTATTTGTTATTCAGTGCTTAGGGTCAGGGGCATGACATACTCAACAATTTTAACTTGGTTGAGGCATTTCTTTTGCATTTTTAGGGTGATTCTAATGATAACGGAAGTGTTTGTTGAATGCATGTCAATGTTGTAGGCAAGGTAGATGATGACCATGTTAGCTTGCAAGCAAAGTTGCATGGACACGGATACGGTATTGGATACGGATACGGCCATTTTTAAAGACCCCCAATATGGATACGGCCATTTACGTCATTCATAAACGACAAATACATTCATATTTAACACAATTTTCTAAGTTATTCGACAAGATTTCATTACTTCAAAAGCAACATAGACACATAATTGCTACATAAATAATGATAAGTTGATTTAACATTTTACAATATGCAAAAATAGTAGAGTTGCATTGGAAGATAAACCAAAAAATGGGTCAATGAAATAGAAAAACATTTCATTTGGTGTAGGTTTTGTTAATACCAATTTTTTTTAAAAAAAAATGCATGAATGAAGTTTTTTAAAACTAAATTTAGGAAGATTTATGTAAGAACCTTAAAAGGCCCTCAACTGAGACAACTGACGTTTAACTGAACCTGTTGCGTTTCAAGTGCGTTCTTTGCAAATTTGTAACAGCAAATATAATTTTGACAATCTTAAGCACAAAAAAAGCAACTATGGGTATTTGCTGGAAATCAATTTATAACTCAACAATACTGATCAAACCCTTATTACATTTGTTCATCATTTATTAATACTCAATACATAAACAAACAAAGCTAGAGAAGAACTGATAAATACCAGGACATTCTGTTAAAACCCTTATTTCCTTATTGCTGGTCATACACAACTTTTTTATGACAGCAAGCTATAATTTATTCCCAATTGACCCGAAACACTTGCATGTTAGCTCGATGGAGAGACATAGGCAAGGTGTCCCTTCTGCTATTTTTTAATATTTTTTTCTGGTTCCTCCAATATGAAAATCGTAGCCCCTCTGGTGTTTGGCTCTACTTCCCAGGCATCCATACAGCCACTGATAGAAATCTCCCATGGATGCCTCTGTTTCCCTCTTGCTGCTGTAGCCTAATATTGGAGAAAAGACGGTACCTCCCTGATTAATAAGCACAAACTTGGCTCCTGAATGAAACCAACTGGAAGAGCAAGATCAACTGATATTTCACAACTTCCGATGCTGTTGCACAAGAATCCCACGTTTTCCTGTACCGATACCTCTGATCACTGCAGAAGAATCTTCTGCTGAAACCCTTGGCCAAAACTCCTCTCAGAGCTCCAAATCAAATTATCAAAACTTAGCATAATGAAAAGAAGACCAAAAATCTTCTTTTATCTCCTCCTCTTAGGGTTTGGCGCGATTTTCAAGAAAGGTACAATTTTGGCATTAAATGAAATTCTTAACTTTTATTATTTATTTTTGACTATTGAAATATAAAAAATAAATCACTTTCAATTTAATATAAAAGTTGGCCCCATCTGATGAGAAATAGACCCTCACTTAAGTTATAACTTAAAGTGACTTTTAAAACATTAAAACATTAAAGTTTGCCATTTAATATTTAATTAAAGTAATTAAATATTAATATCTCTCTAAGTATCCATCAAATTGCCTGCCATCAGAACTGGAGACTGCCAAACCATACTCTGCCCCTGCCCAACTCATTGGCTATAAATAGCAGGATTGCTAAAAATAGAAAGTATCTCAACAGGAGTCCTGGAGACCCCGAACGAAAGCCAGTCCTGGAGTGCTTACTCTGAAGATGAAGAACAAACTCTAAAGGACCCTCATCAGCCTACGAGGGTCAGTGATAGGCTAATCTACTTAGCTAACAGATGTCAACTAGAAGGGGACATCACAGTTCGCCCCTCTTGAAATTGCTTGTCCTCAAGCAATCTCAACTCCGGATGCTGTAAAATCTCCTCGCTCTCCCATGTAGCATCCTCTATCGGCAAATCCTTCCATTTCACCAAGTATTCTGTGATAGTGCGTCTCCTGAAATTCCTCTCCCTGAACTCAATGATAGCCTCAGGTACGAGTATCAACTTCCCCTCATCATCCAGGGGTAGTAAAACCGTTGAAGGTACAATACGATGTCCCAACGCCTTTTTGAGACGTGACACATGAAACACATTGTGTACTCTGCTATCTGCCGATAAATCCAACTCATAAGCCACCTCACCTATGCGCTTGGTCCCTCTGAAAGGGCCATAATATCGTGGCTTGAGCTTCTCTGCTCCACTCGTCCTGAGAGTAGACTGTCGATAAGGTTGCAACATCAAATACACCATGTTTCCTACCTCAAATGACTTCTCTGTCCTCTTCTGATCAGCATATTGCTTTTGTTGATTCTGTGCCTTGGCTATATTTTCCTTAAGAGTCTTAACAATGTCCTGGTTCTCCTGTATCATGTCTCCTGCACTAGGCACTCTACTGTCACTCAACAATAAGTCAATGAAACTAGGGGGCTCATACCTGTATAGTGCTGTAAATGGTGTCATCTGAATAGACATGTGGTGCGTGGTATTGTAACAATACTCACAGAGGTAAATCCACTTCACCCACGCCTTTTGCTGCCTTGAAATATAGTTCCTGAGGTATCCCTCCACCCATTTGTTAACTATCTTAGTCTGTCCATCAGTCTGGGGGTGGTAACTGGTGCTCGGTGTAAGCTCGGTTCCACAGAGTCTGAAGAGCTCCTGCCAAAAGTGGCTCAAAACCGAGTGTCCCTATCACTGACAATAGTCCGAGGCAAGCCATGTAATCTGAATACCTCTCTGAAAAACAACTTTGCTACTTGAATAGCTGAATAAGTGGTGGTGATCAGATAGAAGTGAGCATACTTCGTCAAACGATCCACAACCACGAATATGCAATCACATCCCTGTGCTCTTGACAACCCTGTGATGAAATCCATAGACAAGCATTCCCACTTCCTGTCAGGGATTGGAAGTGGCTGAAGTAAACCAGCAGGGTATGTATGCTCCTGTTTATTCTGCTGACAAACATGGCACTCTCTAACGTACTGTAGAACATCCGCCTTGAGCCCTTTCCAAGTGAAGTGCTCACTAACCTGTCTGTAGATTTTGAAAAACCCGGGCTGTCCTGCCATTGGTTCATCATGAAAGAACCGCAGTACCCTACTCCTCAACTCTGATCCTGGGATCAAGTACACTCTACCCTTGTAAATGATCAAGTCATTTACAACTGTATACCTGCTGTCCACTACTGATCCCTCTATCAAACCTGCAGCCCAGCTATCTTTGGCATACTCTGCCAATATAATATGCTGCCAATCCTCCGCTATCTGGACCATAGAACTCAGGTGGGGACGACGTGATAAGGCATCGACAACTACATTTTGTGTGCCTTTGATATAGGAAATATCAAAGTTATAAGCCTGAAGTTTGCTGACCCACTTTTGTTGCCTATCATTTAAGTCACGCTGCCCAAGGAAATGTCTCAAACTATTGTGGTCAGTCTTAATGCAAAACTTGCTGCCCACTAAGTACTGTCTAAACTTGGCCAGTGCATGCATTATAGCCAACATTTCCTTATCATAAATGCTGTAAGTCCTCTCAGGTCTACGGAGTTTCCTGCTCTTGTATGCAATAGGGTGCTTGTCCTGCATAAGCACCGCACCAATGTCCTCACCAGAGGCATCACATTGTAACTCAAATGGCTTCGAGAAGTCAAGTGTAGCAAGTACGGGACATGAAGTCATGAGCTCCTTGAACCTATCAAAACACTCCTGGGCCTCAAGAGTCCATAAGAAGGCACCCTTCTTCATCAAGTCTGTCAAAGGTGCTGCATGGCGTGAATAACCGTTAACAAAACGGCGATAGAAACCACATAGGCCCAAAAAACCACACAATTGAATAAGGTTCACAAGAATAGGCCAATCTACAATAGCACCGATCTTTTTTGGATCCATCCGCACTCCCTCTGCACTGATAATATGGCCTAAGTACAATAACTCAGTCATTCCAAGGTCACATTTGGATTCCTTGGCATACAAGGACTCCCTATCCAAAATGCTCAAAACTGTATCTAAGTGACTGAGGTGCTCCTCCCAAGTGCGGTTGTAAATTAGTATATCATCAAAGAACACCAATACTGATTTCCTCAACTGATGTCGGAAGACTTTGTTCATTGTGGACTGGAAAGTAGCAGGTGCATTGGTTAGCCCAAATGGCATAACCACAAACTCAAAATGTCCATAATGACAACGAAAAGCAGTCTTCTCAATATCCTGCTCGCGGACGCTAATCTGGTGATAGCCTGATCTCAAATCAATCTTTGAAAAATAACAGGCACCATGTAACTCATCTATGAGCTCATCAATACGCGGAATGGGATATCTGTTTTTGATCGTCCGCTTATTAAGGACCCTGTAATCAAATACACATCCGCAATGTGCCTTCCTTCTTCTTCACCAAAACAACTGAAGAAGCAAAGGGGGACTTACTAGGCCGAATATGTCCCATAGCCAGAAGCTCCTGTATGGTTTTCTCTATTTCATCTTTCAGGCGCTTCAGATGTCTATATGGAGTAATCATCATTGGCTTCGCACCCTCTTCTAGCTCAATGATGTGCTCAAAACCCCTATCGGGTGGCCTCCTTGATGGTATGTCATTGAAAACCTTGTTATGTTTGGTTCTCAGTATCTGAATGTCAGGATGGTATTCAACTTTCTGAGCATCTTGCTGTATGGGCATGACCATACATTCTGCTGCCCACTCAGTCTGATCATGGCATACAAGCCTCTCCATCCGCTTGAGTGTAATCATCCTGAAGTTGCTGTCCTTAATAGCTTTCAGCACATGTGTCTTCCCATCAACCGTGAAAGACATCTCCATCTCCTGCAAGTCAAGTGTAAACTTGCCTAGCTCATGTAACCACCTCATACCAAGGACCAAATCTGTATCTCCCATCTGAACCACATAGAAATCAGTTTTAAACTCATAATTGTTTACACGCAATGGGAGTTGTGTAATCATTCCATTACACTTTAAAGTGTAACCATCTGCCACCCTCACACGAATGCCCTCAAACTCCTCCGTTTGGATTCCTCTCTTCTCTACTAACTTGGCATCAATAAAGTTATGTGTGGCTCTGGTATCCAGCAGTGTAATAACTTTCTGACCAGCAAGTACTCCTCTCATTCTGAATGATCCTTCCTGCTGAATACTCGTGAGAAGTGCCTCCTTAAGGTGTACATTATTAGAATATTTAATTATATTTTAGTCACCTATATTTAGTTCCTTGTTTAATGGTCATTTAGCTTTTTAGTTAATTAGCTTTTAAGCTTTATTTAACATTTAGCTTTTAGCTTTTTCTTTTTAGTTAATTAGCTTTTAGCTCTTTAATCTTTTACTTCAACGTTATGTTCTAATTATAGAACATCGTCTTGTAACCTCTATATATACATGTGTATATCGTTCAATGTAATCATCCGATTATTGAATCATTCATTCAATTTATTTTTCATACATCACCTTCTGCATCAATTTTGTCAAGTCTCAGAGGACCCTGTGTGTCATTTTCAGCCTCTAAATCCTCATAACCAGCAGGCTGACCTTCATGATCAGATTCTGAATTTTCGTAATATGCCCACATTACCCTGTTTGCCCCGCCCTTAGGCCTTAAAGGACAGTCATGGTTGGCATCATATGGGCCTTTGCAATAAAAACAGAGTTTCTTCTGCCTTAAATCGTTAAGTGTCTCACGATCTAAGGGAGGGGCTGCTGGTTTTGGTTTGTAATCATTATCTGATTTTTCTTTCCCTTTGTTGAAATTCCTATTATCTTTGAAGGATGTTGACCCCTTTGACCCAAATTTATTCTGAGTAGCTGTCACATCCATACTCCGTGCCTTTTTAATGGCAAGTAGAAGTGTTGGGGGATCAAATGCCTTTACCCACCCTCTCAGAGGCTCCATGAGTCCCTCCATAAACAAAACTACTAACCGCTGATTTGACATGTTATTTACCATGCACGACAGTTTCAAAAACTCTGAAACATATGCCTCCAAATTCCTTGTTTGTTTCAGCTGTGCTAACTCTCGGAAATAAGACTGAGGGTCTTTCTTATCAAACCTCTCTAATAACAAATCAGCAAACTCCTGGTAGGTGGTAATCTCATCACGTTGGAGAGTCATGAGTCCATTATGCCACCACTCATGTGCAGTACCGTCCAAGTGTAAGGTTGCAAATTTAATTGCATCCCTTTCAGTCATGGGTCTCAGTGTGAAATATGTATCCAGTTTATGGATCCAGGACCTAGCTGTAACTGCACCACTGCCATCATAATAAGGTAGAGTGAGCTTGTTGGTGGCAAACTCAAGATCTCTATGTTGGAAATGTGGCCTCCTCTCTTGACTGTTTCTCTCTACTTCCCGTTTTTGCCTCATGAACTGATCAAAATTCAGATTTTGCCTAACATCAGGTGGGAGAAGACTCCACTCATCATGTACAGTCATGACGTTGTCAACAAAGGCAGGCTCTGCCTCAGATCTAGCAACATCCTCTGGTTCTTCTACTAAGAAATTAGGCCTGGAAGGCCTGTCAACTGTGCGTGCAGCTGCTCGGTGAGGTCTAGGAATATTGGCTACACTCCTATTATCTTCTGGTTCCTGATTATTTTGGGTCGGGGGGTTCAGATGCTCCATCGTGGCGGTGAGTGCTTGTAAAGCTTGAGCAACCTGCCGCTGCCCAGTAGCCATAGTCCTAAAGAATTCTCGTCTCCTCACCCTCAGCTCTGTGACCTCTGGGTGGGCTGCCTGTATGCCTTTCACCCAAGTTATCTGACTGCCTGTTAAGATTGTTCTCCTTCACGAAAGGCTCTGCTGCGTGTGTAATACCTGTGTGAACCCGTTTCCTGTGACTACATGTAATTGCTAAACCCTTAGGATGGCAGGATTTAGCTCTGATACCACTGTAAGAACCTTAAAAGGCCCTCAATTGAGACAATTGACGTTTAACTGAACCTGTTGCGTTTCAAGTGCGTTCTTTGCAAATTTGTAACAGCAAATATAATTTTGACAATCTTAAGCACAAAAAAAGCAACTATGGGTATTTGCTGGAAATCAATTTATAACTCAACAATACTGATCAAACCCTTATTACATTTGTTCATCATTTATTAATACTCAATACATAAACAAACAAAGCTAGAGAAGAACTGATAAATACCAGGACATTCTGTTAAAACCCTTATTTCCTTATTGCTGGTCATACACAACTTTTTTATGACAGCAAGCTATAATTTATTCCCAATTGACCCGAAACACTTGCATGTTAGCTCGATGGAGAGACATAGGCAAGGTGTCCCTTTTGCTATTTTTTAATATTTTTTTCTGGTTCCTCCAATATGAAAATCGTAGCCCCTCTGGTGTTTGGCGCTACTTCCTAGGCATCCGTACAACCACTGATAGAAATCTCCCATGGATGCCTTTGTTTCCCTTTTGTTGCTGCAGCCTAATATTGGAGAAAAGACGGTACCTCCCTGATTAATAAGCACAAACTTGGCTCCTGAATGAAACCAACTGGAAGAGCAAGATCAACTGATATTTCACAACTTCCGATGCTGTTGCACAAGAATCCCACGTTTTCCTGTACCGATACCTCTGATCACTACAGAAGAATCTTCTGCTGAAACCCTTGGCCAAAACTCCTCTCAGAGCTCCAAATCAAATTATCAAAACTTAGCATAATGAAAAGAAGACCAAAAATCTTCTTTTATCTCCTCCTCTTAGGGTTTGGCGCGATTTTCAAGAAAGGTACAATTTTGGCATTAAATGAATTTTTTTACTTTTATTATTTATTTTTGACTATTGAAATATAAAAAATAAATCACTTTCAATTTAATATAAAAGTTGGCCCCATTTGATGAGAAATAGACCCTCACTTAAGTTATAACTTAAAGTGACTTTTAAAACATTAAAACATTAAAGTTCGCCATTTAATATTTAATTAAAGTAATTAAATATTAATATCTCTCTAAGTATCCATCAGAATTGCCTGCCGTCAGAACTGGAGACTGCCAAACCATACTCTGCCCCTGCCCAACTCACTGGCTATAAATAGCAGGACTGCTAAAAATAGAAAGTATCTCAACCGGAGTCCTGGAGACCCCAAACGAAAGCCAGTCCTGGAGTGCTTACTCTGAAGATGAAGAACAAACTCCGAAGGACCCTCTAACCAACCTCATCAGCCTACGAGGGTCAGTGATAGGCTAATCTACTTAGTTGATAGATGTCAACTAGAAGGGGACATCGCAATTTATGTCATTTAAAAAAAAATCAAATCACATAGTATCTAGCATGGTTGGAAATCAAGGATTTTTGGGCATGCGTTGGTACAAAATTCGATGTGTATCTGGGCCGTATATGATACGTATCCATTTCAAAAACGGGAATGGATACGGGGATACACGTGCCTAGGGACGGACAAAGGAGTTTCCGGCTACTCTGCCTACAAGTGATGGCCATGGGCAGATCTACTTGCATATCTTGTACATTCAAACTGAAAAATAAAAAAATTGGAGTTGGTTTTGTTCTTGCATCATGTTGCAATAGTTGGAAAACACATTCACTCTAGAATGATGATCATCCAATATTAAAGATCCATCATCAGGCTATCATGTGGCGTGATGCATAATCCATATTTGTGTGATAATTTGGAGAAAAGCCAGCCTTTACCCATTTTAAGGTAAACAAATGCAGGTGTAGTGTGAATTGTTAGTGTCATAGAAAATAGAGTTTGAACTCTAAATAAAACAAAATAGATTTGCTTTTTAAATTTTGACCATGTGGATCAAGAATTTTGGGAAACAAACTACAAAAGTTCCAAATTTGTTTTTTTGGTAGACCTTAGCATTTTATGTGGCAAGAAACAAACTTCAAATCTATATAAGATTGATGCCACTTGTATAAGAAATATCAGATGCAAATTTCCCATTTTGTTTTCATCTTTGTTCACGGATATTTTACATTTGAATATTACAGTTGTCTCTTTCTACTTTAATAAGAACTTTTGAACCCTTACCTGTAGCCTTATAGGTGAATTTCAAGATATGTTCTCCATGAGTGAAAGTATTGGTCAGTGGGGTCCATTTTTTAATGTTTTGGGTTGTTTCTCTAGCTGTCATGTAAAATTAACAGCCTCTTTCATTTTCTTAGATAATTTGGGGTGTGATTTTGACTTATCGTTTATGGTGTTAAGGTTTATATATTCAATATGATTTGATTTTTAATAATTTATTTTTCTAACAATTCAACTTCAATAAATTCAAGGACATTTGATGTAACATTCTATTTTACTATATTTGTAATCAAAATTTATAATGTTCTAATTGAAATAAATACATACCAATAAATGCATGATGTTTGGTATTCTAAACTTTAATTCCTGATTTTTTAGGCTGCAGTACGTATTTATTTTCCACAATGTGATTTTGCAACTTAGTCAAACACAAATGCAAGTGCCATACAAAACTTCTCCAATCTCTCCACTCTATGCATTACTTATCTATGCTTTGAAGACCCCTCCAAACTTGTTTCTTCAGATAGATGTCGAATATTTGCTGCAGTCAGGGTACTGCCAGAACTTTTCATTACAGAAAATGGGCTGAGCAAATGTAATACCCCCTCTATTGTCTCCTTGTTTTCCACCCTTAATTCAAATATTAGCTTTGAACAAAGTTAATACATATCTCAGTTTAACTTTACCCACTGAGATCAATTAATCCCTATCCAAATCTGATTAAATAAAGTTCAGTGTAGCTTCATCTTCTATTCTGACTTAAATATAATTCATTGTTGCTGACTGCCAATCCTACTCTCCTTTGCATCTACCATCTATACCCACTCGTTGCCTCTTCTGCATTAAACGGCTAGCAACTTTGCAATCTGTATATTGGACCACCTCTCTTACAGAATTTGACCTCCTAACCCTAATTTTTGTACATGATACATTAAGACTTCATAGTTAAAACAAACAAAGGCACAGCCATCATAAATTTCTCATGAACCCTGAGATACACTTTCTACAATCATTACATCTTCATAAAACTTTTTTTTAAAACATCATAACAAACCAAACTATGGTGGGGTGTGGGAATTGGAAGGTGGTGGTGGAGTAGAATTGTTGACATCATTTAGCAACCAAAGACCTGTTTGCCACTCATTATAATCTGTACTTAGTTTTGCCAAAGACTGGCTCTTCTTCACGAGTAGAATTGTTGACATCATTTAGCAACCAAGGACCTGTTTGCCACTCATTATAATCTGTACATAGTTTTGCCAAAAACCGTCTCTTCTTCACTCCACAGTTATTAAGGCAATCTGTTACTCGTTTTCCCTCTTTTAGGCAAATACTTGTAAACCACCTTCTCAAAGCTCTTTGCTATAACTTTTTTCTCATCAATGAAGCTTTTTAATTGCCATTCTATTCTTGTTTCCTTCTCACAACCATTAATCACGACCTTCAAATCTTCTTCCACCTCTTCACATGAGCAACTAGATGAGCTATGCATTTTCATACCTTCCACAAGCAACAAAGCCTTATCCATATAAATTAGTTTTCAAGTCAAGGAAGAAGGAAACACTTTTAACAGGACTCCCATGTTCATTTCTTAATACTACTTAAGTCCCAGCCGGGCCTGGGTTCCCCCATGCTGCAGAATCAAAGTTAAAAGTTCCATAAAACCTTGACTGGGTCTAGTCCAAAGCGCATTCTTTGTTATAGTTCCATTGGATATTACCTTGCAATTTATAGTATTTTTGTAGATAGTCTTGATGACATCTTATGCAAAATAGATTTTCTCAGCTTGGTATAAAGTTGACATATTGGAGGGTTATATTTCTTGGTATACTATTCTTTTTTACTATAATCTTGGCAAATAATTGATGTATACTGAGTGGACGATAAGTTTTTATTGTCTTTTGAATTTTTTAAAACCCAACTTTGTGATTGATGAGTAGAATACAAGTCGTGAGCTTCTGTGAGTTACTGATGCCCCTGCTGGTACTGATATTTGATTAGTCAGGCGAGTTTATAAAGTCATTACCAAGCTAATTGCAGTGCATTATTTGCTGTCTAGTAATTGTTAATGCTAGTTTTTCTTGGGACTTGTAAGGGTAAATAAGGTATTCCCTAAATTTTTGTTTTATTTTTTTGATATCAACATCCCTTATAAAATTATTTTCAGTTTTGATAAAATGTTTTTAAGCTTCATGCTGTAAGCGACATTTTTGTTTTATGTTTGCAATTAGTTGCATTTTGAGAATAAGAGCAAGTTCTGTTATTTGCTCTTCCATATGTGTACATCGCTTGGAATGCAATTTGTACCTTAATGCAGTTAGCCCTAAAAACACATTTGTAAATAGTAAATTGAGAAGGCTTAAAACAAATTGATTTGGTTGCAATTTATCTTCTATTAGATAGGTATTCCTATTAATTTATCTACAGTATGGTAATTGTGGGAAACTTAATGCAAAATGTGTATTTTGAACTTGGACTGTTGTTGCTTTTGCAATTTTCCTTTTTTCATTTAGTTTTTTAATGATGATCATGTTTAATGGAGCAAAGCTACTTTGTTGGAATTCTGCAGGTGTTAAATGTTTTGGCATCATCATGGGAACTTTTGAGTCTTCTTCGAAGCATAGAATTTGCCTACAATAATGTGGTTTCAGGAAATGCTTTGAATTCTTTTGACAATTTGCATAAGTTTGTACCAGCTATTCAAGAGCAAATACAGGTATTTCTTTGCATAAGCTCTATTTAAATGATGAAAATTCGTTCAGATACCATATTAGTCTTAACATGTTTTTGTTTACATAATTGTCTGCATTTTAACTTCTCTTTGTAAAACAGGATTGGGAGAATGATTCATTCAATATTGAATTAGAAAGTGAGACATTCTTCTCATCATCACAAAAGGGTGCTCCCACATTGCAACTTTTCAATGCTAGTGAATATGGAGGCCATCAAATTTTAAAGGTGGGTTGTTAGATGTAGGTTTTGGAATCGATAGGATTTACCTTTCAATTATAACCCTTGGATCTTTAAGTCCTAATTATTGTAGATCCAAGTCTTAATTATTGTTGGTTTAATATTGTACTTTCTTTTTGGTGTATAACTTTTATGTATTTTACTTTATTGTTGTTATATAACATTTGTTTGTATGCATGTGAGTACACGTTTACAATTTTTAATGGTATATCTTTGGTGAGTTTATCAGCTGCCTTGATTATGGTGTGGGCTAAACTTGGGGCATGTTCTTATGATTGTAAACCTAAGTTGTGCTAGAATGTAGCTTGTGATTATCATCTCTCCACCTTGCTACATATCCACTGGCTGTACAGACTACGTATGTTATTATGCCAAAGGTGTTTCTTATTTGAACTGCACAACCTGATTTCTTTGATCAATGGCTTGCAATTCTCCTTAAACATGCAAGATGATAGAGGTCATCCTGACCATGCATTTTACTTTTATCTCAGTCAAGTCCACTGCATGCTGGCGTATTGGAATGTGGCTTCACAGACCACAAAAAAATCATTCTCTGAAACATTTCAAGCTGACAGAAACGTTGCTGTCATTCCCTGCTTAACCTAAGATTATCATGATTTCCACAGGGTATTGTTGTGACGTCTTCACAATTCATTCTCTGAAACAGTTCAAGCTGACAGAAACGTTGCTGTCATTCCCTGCTTAACCTAAGATTATCATGATTTCCACAGGGTATTGTTGTGACGTCTTCACACATCGCCCCATTGCAAATGGGGACCCCCACTTTTCACTTTTTAGAGTGGCAGTTTTGCCTAGTTTCCTAGTGTTTGCCTTTGCCGATGAGAGGATTTTTTGAATTTTGAATAGGATCAAGTTGCAAATGTTATTATTTTAATGATCCTAAGTTTTGTCTAAGTGTTTGACCTTTTGAGCGTTAACGTGTTTTTAAACATGCGCATCGGTGATTTTAAAGTGCCAAGGTATTCCCAGACCTTTTGGAGTAGTTTTCTCACTCCAAAGGTATTATTTAAATTGATTTCACACTTTATCCCAATATTTTCCCAGTGTTTCGCTCAATATTTTGGAAAATTTGCGTAAGTCCAATCTAAATTTGAAGTTTCTAAGTGATTTTGAGTGGTTAAAATGTCAAATTCCTAAGGAAAATCCATATTCCAAGGGTTAAAAGGTCAAATTCCATGCTAGAGGTGCTTTTCCCCTCATTCCAGACTATCTACCCTTTCCCCCCACTCAAAATCCACACTACACATGGGTTTCCCTTGGAATCCATACTGGCTATTATTTTCCACCACTGTTTATCCATACCCAAGTTGATTTTCCCTTGGGAGTGCTAAAATTTGGCTGTGTTAGGATTTATCCAGATTGCCGTCGATTTTCCACCAAGAGTGCGGACTGGAGTTGCAGACTCAAGTGCGGACAACGTTGAGGATGATTCCATGCCTGGGTCGATTTTCCACCAGGATATTTGTGGCAACTTAGTGCGGATTTTTGTCTGGATTTTCATCCAGACAGAGGTCGATTTTCCACTGGGAGTATTTTGAAGAGTTTTGAGTCCAGATTTTCATCCACACAAAGGTCGATTTTCCACTAGGGAGTATTTTTGCAAGTTAAGTGAGTTTGGAGTTTTCAATCCAGACTGCCATCGATTTTCCCCTAGGGAGTTTTGTGTGCATTTTTGATGAAGTTATGCATGGATTTTTATCCAAGCTAGGATTGATTTTCCCTTATAGGGAATTTTTGACAATTTTAATGATTTTTAAAGTGATTTTTCAATCCCAACCCAAGTCGATTTTCCCTTGGAGGCTTACTTTGGACTTAAATTGCAATATTTTAATAAGTAAGCCCCATTTTTAATTGTTTTTAAATGATGATTAATGATTATTTAAAATTTTAAAAGCAAAATTGAATAACTTGCAATAAACATTTAATATTTTAACCTTCTAGAAGCAAGATAGTTTTTATCAAGCAAGTATATATGCAAGTGTTTTATCCCACATTGCTTGTGTGGTGAAAGTGAAAGGTAAAAGCAAGTATATGAGAGGAGTCTCCAACATTATTTTATTATTAAATCTGTGAGGTGTTTCCATGAAAGGTGATTTTTCTCCCTTATTGGTGAATTTTGGCAAAGTGCTGAAGTGAAGTGTTGGGTTGAGGATTCTTTCCTCCATTTTTTCCAGCTTGGCTGTTCCAACCTCCATTGTTGCATATCCGAGCTGCCATTGAAGACAATTTCAGAATTTTGGAATGGCGCCATAGTTGGGAAATTTTTTTATTTTTATTTGGGAGTGCTTTGTGCCGTTGTTTGGGGTGATTTTCTTCATGCTTGGTGGCTGCCATTATTTTCAGACCTTGCTGGGCGCCATTGCTAGGAGTGATTTGATCTCCATTGTTGGCTGGGAACACATTTTCATAATTATTGTTCATTGCCCAGCTCATCCACACTAAGGCCCTTTTGGTTAAGTGCTGTTTGGAGGATTTTTCAGTGCATTTTCAGGGGCTGCCATTGTTGTTACAGTCTGAAACTCCATAGTTGCAGGTTGTCTTCAGACTGATTTTCATTTCCAGCCACTTGCCAACTTGGAAAATTTTACTTGGGCGTCATTTCTTATGAGTTTTTTGGGCATTTGGTGGAGCTTCAATTGCTGATCTAAGTCTGAAACTCCATTTTCAGATTTGTCTTCAGATTTAGATATTTTTTACCAGCCCTTTGTTTGTGCCCAGATTTGACAAACTTCACTTTCAGAAGGTGAAATCCATCAAATACAGGTGTTTCCTATGATTGCGACAAGTTTAAATGACTGATTTTTATTGAAGTTGAAGTTGCAGGTTGTCTTCAGACATTGGGCAGCCATTGTTGGACCTTTCAGAGGGTGTATTCAGACTTGAGAATCAGAAAATCAGACTTCAGTACACCATTTTTTGAGTATTTTCAGGCATTGGAGGGTGTATTCAGACTCAGTCCTTAGAAAATCAGACTTTTACTACAACTTTAATATAAAAAATCAGTCACTTTCTGAGTGTTTTCAAACCTCCCAAGTGATATTTTCAGACCTGGACATTCATTTTTGGGCTCCAAATACTTGATTTTTTGAGTTTACATGGGTGTCTTCAGACTTAGCAATTATGATCAGACTTATCCTAAGTTTGAAAATCCTTTTTTCTTAAGGAAAATCTTCCAGATTTCAATCTGGACCTTCATTTTTTCCAAAGTTGGTGTTACAATTTTCTAAGACTACCTATCACATGTTGGGACAAATGTTAGGAACAAAGTCCTGACTGGATTTCCACTCCATGGAATGGTGATCCAGTCAACACAAGATTTTCAAGGATAGTGAGTTTGGATGAGGGCCGAATTTCCACTACAGGGCGGAATTACAAAGGAAGGAAGTTGTCCAGATAGGCATCAAATTTCCACCAAGTGAAGAATGGACAAGGATAATGTGGATGGTTTTGAGGAATGATCAGTCCATATGCGGATGAATTTCCCACCAAGGTATGAAGTTAAGTTTATCATACTGGTGTTTGATTCAATGCTTATTTGTTTTGCAGGACTGTTACGAGGAAAGGAAGCACGATGATCAAGGCTTGAGGTGAAGGAGGATGCACACAATGAGGATACAAAATATCAATACTTCAAAGATTGGATGGGGATTTCCGGATAGAGATTCCAGAAGGTGAAGATGAGGACTAGATCAATCATGAAGAAGACTTCACTTTGATGGTGAACAAATGAAGGAAAGCAAGCTCAAGAAATGAACACAGAGGATTTTACATCAAGAAATCCAGAACTACATCAAGGAATTTCAATATCAAAGTGCGTCAAGGAAGGAAATATTTCAGGATTCGATTGGGAAATTTTCCAAACATAAGGAGGGAGCAGTTCATGGAATTCCTTAACATAAGGATGGAATGCAAAGTATCATAAAAGATTCCAAACATTGTGAAGATGAAGAATGTACAAGACAAATTGATTAAGTGTATAAGGCAAGCTGAGGTGGCATCCTAGTCACCATTCGTTCAATCAAAGGGGTACCAAATCAACATTCATTCAAGGAGGGAATAGGTGACACATGGCGCTACATCAAATATTATTTATCTTACCTACCGTCGTTTCTTATTGGCCAATGTAATGGTGGTTGTACAAACCCTAATTAGGGTTCTATCTTGTAATCTTGGCCGTTGATCTTATATCAATCCTGGCCATCCATTTTGTAAGAGAGACTATATATGCCTCATTGTCTCTCATTTGTAAGAGAGTTTTTGTAGAATTGTTGGTATATGCTGCAGCTATTTGAATCATAATCATTGTTCAATTGTTGGTGATTTTGCTCTTCAAGTGTTGTATTTGCATTCATGGTTCTCAATTCCTCCAAGTTAGATTAGATTTTATATTAGAATTTATTTTCATGTATGCTAGATTGAGTGAAAGATTTGTTGAATTCATTTGTGTGGAATCCTTAATCCATACCACTAGCCTCTTGCCGTTGGTAAGTGCGCCTTGTGTGGTCAACTGGAATTTTAAGTAAGCTTAACTTCAACTATTACACGTCCCTTGACAAGCATCACCCTGGATGGTGTTAACGTTTGATGGTGATAGCCTGAAAATCTTTAAGTATACCTTAGACGATTGCACTAAGCTTGTGTCAATACCTGATTGTGAGACCTTGCCTGGTTTGATTCCATTAAATTCATTCATCATTTCTTACATTCCTAGGTTTAGAATAGATTTCCTGAACCCTATTCTTTTTGCCCATTTTTTAGTAAGAATTAAGTTCGGAGCTTCATTGCCAAATCCTAAGTTATCGACATACCTATCCTGACCCATGATAAGATTGAGCATTCATGTACAACGTAAGTCCCCTTGTTATTCGAGCATTATCACATCAAACCACTAAACTTATCCACATGTCAAGACCTGACATTTCGTAACCTTGGAGTTGTCTCATTTGATCTTGAAGCATAGCATATGAGAGACTTTGTTCAAGAGAGGATAGGATACCTTGGTATTTTATTCTGTGTTCGCATGTGCATAAAAAACACATCAACATGTATCAATTTTTTTCATTGTCCTGTCCAATCTTGTTAGCCTTTTAACGGTGAAGATAAGTACGATCAAAACATAGCTTGAAGGGAAACTCTGATGTGATAAAAGAGGAAGCAATTCAAGGACAGGACACATTTTCTCATAGGTCCACATGCTTTAATTTGTCTTCCAAGAATAGAACAAATTGTCATTGTGTCAGCGTCCAGCTGGATTTGATGCTCAACCAATTTGGTTCAATTCTGTTTCAGGATAACCTACATGTCTGAGGAGTGAGAGCCCATTAGAACCAAAAATTAGGTAATAGCAGAGCAACTTTATAAAAGAAATTCAAGAAAACTGGTTTACACGCAGACAAAAACAAATACTGTCATCAACATTCATAATGATAGTTAGATAGAGACAATTAAGCTGGAAACCAATGCTATTGCTAACTGAGTCCATACAAGAAGCCATACCATTATGCAGCACCCATCTCAGGATCTTATATTCAGCTTGAGGTAACTCAGATTTTACATATGTATCTGCAGTAGTACACACGTAAGGCTTACTGCAACAAAGGAGGTGTTACTAGCGTTCCTATATGCATAATCAGTTCGTGTGGAGCAGATAGATGCATGTTATACCGCCTTACAATCAAAAGATTAGGAAAGATATATTTTCAAGATTTTAACATAGAATGATCACATAATGAGCTGTCATCCTTCTTACTCGTTGTTGTCCTAATATTGCATTGTCATCCAGAAAATTTACAAAATCAAAGATTTCACTAGATTTATACCCGCTTGTATAATATGAAATAGGCACAACAAAAGTAATTAAAAGGAACTTCGTTTGTAGCACAGCTTGGCTTCTTCCTTTTTGTTTGTTACATCAATAACATTTTGTTCTCTCTGGAAAGTTCAATCAACTTCTGGTTTCTGAAATAGGAGTTTAAAGTTCTCTTCGTTGGGTTGTTACCATAGTATGGGTGTACCGTGTGGAAGTTGTAGGGATGGGTGGTGGGCCTAAACCTCCTTTCCAAAGTTGGTTTTAGTGCAATCACCCTCTTCCACTTTTTCCTCGGGAGGAAAGACATCAATCTATAAATTGACAACTCCCCACTATGGATAGGAAACATGATTGGTTACCCATCAGCTCAATAACGTTCATCTGGACATCCAGACCGTACTATATTTATTATATTCATATGTAGATGCTATACTATAGAGTACTCTTGATAGTATAGACTAAGGGTATTGTGAGTTGGACATGGTGCATCACTCTTGATAGTATAGACTAAGGGTATTGCTTGATTTGGACATGGTGCATCTATTGACGTTGAGATGCCAAACATTCATGTTTGAATACTTAATACTCATTTAGGTTTTTGACTTTTTTGATTTATTGATTTCTCTTCTTGTTAGATTGACCAGAATTTGTAGAGTTAAATTATTTGTTGTGCAGCTATCGATGCCTTATCATGCTTAAGCTATTTTTTCATATCTATTAGTATTTAAAAATAGGTTTGAAACTTTAAAACAAAGATTGGCAAATATCTGTGCGTTGCCCTTTAACTTTTTAGGCGGTAGTGTTAGCTCTTTCAACTAGAGAAACGATTCTAGGAATAATTATTAGATTGCCTTCCAATCTTTCAGATCATTCTGAATCTGTTACAAAGCATGATGAAAAGGAGACATCTTTCAATCGATTGGATGTTCAGTGATCTTTTATCTCAAACAATAATTTTTAACGGCTCTGTGGCTATGAAAATCAGATTTTCTTCTTGTTCCAGGACCTGAGAAACATGCTCTATATTCCTCTGTGGTTCACAACAATTGGTGTTGGGGGTGATACCTACATACGTAAGAAATTGCTTTGGTGGAAAAGCAGCTGGATGGCCAAAGCTGCTGGAACTATGGATTGAAAGCTGGTAGAATGATTTTAATTGCTATTTTAAGAGGTGTTCTACATTGGCATCATGTAGTGGCATGTCAGGACCGTGTAAATCTAAATGAAATGAAAACTAGAACATAGTCAGCATATATTAAAAAAATAAAAATAAAAATTGTTAAATAACTCCTAGGTAAATAGAAATAGCTCTTCAAATAAAAATAAAGTATTTAAATTAATTTTAAAATAGTTCCAAGTAAAATAAAATAAATCTTAGCTAAAATAGCTATAACAAGCAAAAATAATTTCTTAGTTAAGCAATAAACTAACTTTTAACTAAATAAAATAGCTATAAAATAGTTAGGTGGTTTTGTTAGTCTGAAGGATCATTAATTGTGAGAATTTGGAACTGTTCTTATAAATAGTGATGTGAAACAAATTCAACTATCAGGTTATAGCTAGGGTGCTGTGACTTGGATTCAACGGGTGAAGGTTATTTTATTCATCATTCATCTCATTACATCGATCAGAATGTGTGGTGTGGGCTTGTAAATTGTGGAGTCGTGGATGGTATTGCTTTTCTTGTTTAATCATTAATTTTTAATGTCATTCTGGTGGTGAAGCCATTATCTTCTTTTCTCTTACGCATTTCTTTCAATCCCTCTGATTTATTGGTTTTAATTTTTCTGGTGTTCAGGTTTATGTTTTTTTGCTCTACGTTTTAACAGAGTGGAATCTATATATCGCTGATTGCTCATTTCTTGCTTTTGCAGATCCTAATTTTGAGAGCAGAGGCTTGGATCCAGACAAGTTCTCCAGAGAAGATACAAACTAGTATGCAGTCGCTAGAAGTACTCAAAGCTCTAACAATTAAAATATTTGGCGCATTTGAAATCGGCTCCTGTAATGAGATGGCATGTAGGTATGTTTCTGATGAGGAAAATTTGCCTATCATGAAACTTTCGGGACTTGGCCGACATACATGGGCAGATGTTAAATATAAAGGTGATTGGATGAGGCGACCAATTGGAGATAGTGAAGTTGCTTGGTTGGCAAGACTTCTTGTTAGGTTTTCTGATTGGTTGAACAGAAAGCTCGGGCTGGATACAGTTAGTGATGATAGTAACAGGGATGGAAATTGTTACGACAGCACAACTTCTTCACAACCCACATTTGCTGAGATATCGGTAGATGACGAGGTTTCTGTTGTGGATTTTCTGTCTGACTGGACAACTTGGACAAATCTTTTTTACAAAATCTTGTCGTGTTTTATGTTTTATTCTTTATGGCTTTTCCAAGCTGCACGGGGTGTGCTGAGAAGAAATGGCTGGCGGATAAATCTGAGAATCTTGGCTGAAAAGAAAGTACTGCTATATGTGTGTACTTGTATTGGATTTGTTATATTAACAAAAAAATTTAAGCCATATTTTTCTTTTTTACTATCGACAGACTTTTCTTCGTTGGGAATTTAGCCTTCTCTGTAAAAGCTACCAGGATAGCACACAGCCCCTGACAGAGTGGAGTTGCCTCTGAAGAAATGGAAGTACCTTGAAAATTTGTAGATAAATTCTCACGTAAAAGAGTTCTAATGCTTGTACACATCGTTTTCCTTGCATCTTGACATCCGTACCTTCTTTCATATATTCTGTTCCTTACCCCAACGTAAGCCGTATTCAGGGATTGTGTTCAGCAGAAAATTTTGTAGTTTCATTAAATGGTAAATAAAGTGGGCTCTATTAAATGATTCAGCCTATATTTGGCTCTTCTTTACATACACGGACAGTTTATTGTGGTCAACTTTATGATCTGTGTTGGGAAGTGTTTACGATTCCATTTTACAGCGCAAAACTGCTGTTCAGTTACAGGGATATAATACATTAAGAAATAATGGATGATATTGTGCGCTTAAGTCGTAGTGATTTGTGCATTGCAGTTTCTGGTTCTGGTTTTGACTCTGTTTTTCGTTGACATCCTGATCTTTTATCAGGAAGAAAGACGAGAGAAGAGAATTGTGATTTGTCAGAGATTTTGAAGTAAGGATTGAAGCGGGATGAAAAATATGTAACATAGGAATTTTGAATGTTCAGTGGTAAAAGCAATGAAGTTATATGGTAGCAAAAAGAACTACAGTTGGGCTTACAGAAAGATGGTCGGAGAACAACCAACCAAACATTTAGGGGCTTTTAAAATTGAGCTCATTTAAAATGTCTATAATCATTGAAGTTAATTGTAACTTGTTGCACCACTGTATGTGCATAAATTTTCATCGGAAAAAATACAAATAGGTAGATTGTGATGAAAGATTGTTATATCATTTGGAATAAGAATTGAAAGTAAGGGGAAATATCTAAGATCTGACTAATATTTTTAAAATTCAATATTTGAAATGTGGGAAACATAAACAATGAAATTGGTCACAAGAAATAAGAGCGCAGAATAAGATTGGTCATAGTTTGGGGAGTAGCCATGAAAGAGGAAAGGTTATATAGGAATAGGATGAAAAGTGCTAGCGATGCAAAATGTCTTAAAACCCTTTGATTGAAAACTATTAGCACAGATGGAGTGTGCAGGTTTGAGGTAAAAAGCTTCTAAGATAGCTGGGAGATTTGGAGTTTTGTTGTAATAATTATATGTGAGCTATGAGAGGGAATGACGAAGGGATTGCAAGAGTGATAAATATAATTATTGTGATCGATTTGAAAGTTTTGTTGTAATAGTTGATGTGACCTATGAGAGCCAATTTCGATGAAGATTGAAAAATAGGAGGTTGTATGGCAATATGGTGACACATTGGTGTTGCAAAATTAATGTCTAAAAAAGTCACTGATTAGAGGACTATTGGTACATTTGGAGGAAATGATTGTAAGTGCATACTAGTGTAGCGGTGTGTAAGACGAATTATTTAGTTTTTTATCCTGATAGGCTTTAACAGGAGAAAGGAATTTGAATAAATTTGAGAATTTTTTTGTCTGATTATTCAGCTCTAACCCTAAGCATTACAGCCGAGAATTTCTGTCAATGCCCATGGCTGCTTGTAATTGTTTTCCCTGCTGGTGGCAATGATGCTTTTGCAGCTTCCGACTAAGTCTATATATACTACCTAAATGGAAGGCTTATTTACAAGTTGTATGTTTTCACGATCTGAGAAAGAAATGTCTTCAATGAGGGCATACCATTGTACTTCTGGAGGGCAGTGCGTCTGGTGGGTTGAGAAGGCTTATTTACAAGTTCTATGTTTTCAGTATCTGAGAAAGAAATGTCTTCAATGAGGGCATACCATTGTACTTCTGTAGGGCAATGCGTCTGGTGCGTTGACAAGTTTTTGAGAGAATGTGCGTCTGTTATTTTGGATCTCATCAGTTTCTTCGGCTGGGCAGTTACATAAGTGCCTAAGAATCTTACTAACTTAAGAATGGATCCACAGAAGTTGTTTTCCTCGGCTTTCTTATGACTTGGGAGGTTGTCGGGTAAGTAATCAATCAAGCTTTCACATTTTATTTTATTTCCCATTTTATTAAGTGGTGTTGGTGTTTTTTTATCTGTTTCTATTTTTTTAAAATTGAAATAAATAGATAAATTGTGATAAAGCTTTGCACTTACAAATATATAAAGATTTGCACATACACCGATGTTGAGAAAAATAAAACAAAAAGATTTGTAGTTTTTGCACTAACATAAAATATAAATACTAAAAAGATTATAATTTCTATGGGTAGTAGTAGCATGCTTTTTTAATCTTTTTACTTTTACTTACTGCTGCATATCTTTATTAAAGAACAATATTTTTTTCTGCTTTTCTGCTTTTCTGCTGCGTATCTTTATGTATGAACAAAAATTAAAAATGAGAAGTAAAATCTGTATGTAGAATATAAATTAATAACAAATTGCAGTTTAAACCCATCCTTCATGATTAAGAAGGGTAATTTTATTTTAGATTTTTAGTTATTCAAAATAATTTTTGGGTGAATTTTGGTCTGATACCAACTATCTATTTAGATGTAGCATAAAATTGTAATTCTATTTTAGCATGAAACATAATTAATCTTTATGCATGCTTTTCTCATCTTTCTCATGCTGTATGAACAAAAACAAATTAAAAATGAGAGCTTAAATCTGTATGTAGAATAAAAATTAACAACAAATTGCAGTTTGAACTCGTGGATCAGAAAAGAGAAAAATCATTCTCATCCCTTCATGATTAAGTAGGATGATTTCTTTTTAGATTTTTTTGTTATTCAAAATAACTTCTGGATCAATTTTGGTCAGATGTCAATTATCTATTTAGATGTATAAAATTGCAATCCTATTTGTCCGTTTCAAATTTTTATTTTAGCATGAAAAATAGATCATCATTATAACACCACCTCGACCTTGAAGGAGGATGATTTCTTTTTAGATTTTTAGTTACTCAAAATAACTTTTGGATCAATTTTGGTCAGATATTGACTATCTATTTATCTGTAGCATAAAGTTGCAATTCTATTGATATAGTTTTATGCGAACTTATCTGCACTTTTATAGCTTTGACGTGCCCTCCTCCCCTTATCCGCACACATACACATCTCAATATTTTCACATATTACACATTTATTGTTTTATTATACACTTGATTTGATTGTTTCAATGTCTCAAGTCATTTCTACAAGTATGCGATTAACCATACAATTGTAGATTTGACCCCTAAACATCGTAAAATTCAAATTCCAAAATCCTCTAATGCCAAACAAACACACATTTTGATAATTTATTGTTATGTCCATATTTAGAAAAGAAGAATGCAATTGGTGCACCACTTCGTCCTTATTAAGAAATAAAATTGTAGAAATAAGCTTAACAATCCTTTTCTGTGACCTCTTTTTTACTTCTATATTCTATTGGCATAACTCTTGCAACTTCTTTCAATGCAAATGGGTCCCTAAAATTGACATCAATTTTTGAAATTATGAGGTTGATATTTAATTATAGTGCAACTATTTATGTTTACTTATAGAACAAAACTCCAAAATTGAAACCAATTTTTGGAATTATGAGGTTGTATGACAATATGATGAAAGGTGTTGAAGATGTAAAACTAATGTCTAGAAACACTTTGGTGAAATAATATTGACATATTTGGAGTAATAATTGAAAATGTGGTCATGTAGAGGTGCAAGAGTGAGGTAAATGTGTACTAGATAATTGTGGTAGATTTACAATTTGTGTTGTAGTGATTGTAGTTATAAAAGATAAAACTTAAGTAATTGTAAGTGTTATAAAGCTAGGGAAATCTTTGGGGTGATAGTGGTTTTAATATAAGATATGTGGAACACAATTATATAACATAGGGATTACATAACCAAAACATAGGGAAGCAATTATGCCTTGTGACACATAGGAAGGTTATAGGGAGTGTTTTGTTACTTTTTCAGATTTTTATTTTTTTAGATGATGGCCTTTAAGTAGGGGAAACAACAAAGGAGAAAATGTTTGGAAGGTAGTTGTATCTCTTGACAAAAATCACTATCATAAACCTTTAAGTAGGGGTAACAACAAAGAGAGGAGAAAATGTTTGGAAGGTAGTTGTATCTCTTGATAAAAATCACCATCATAGACTACAAAACATACACTATCATTAGGGTTTAGTGAATCACAAAATAAGAACTACTTTTGCCTCCAAGTGATGAAAAATGAAGCTTTAAAGCATGCATAGGAAGCATGAAGATGAAACTATGAAGACACCATCTATGCACCTATTTACATTGATTGATGGATGCAATGATGACCATTCTTGCCAAGTGTAAAAGCTCTAGTTATAGCAATGTTCATTGGCATTTAAGAGAAAGATAGGCATGAGCACAAAATTTGATCAAAATGACCAAATCATTTGTCCTAACAATATGAATTTGGAAAACATGGGAAATCTATGAGAAAATTAGGAATACAAACCATAGGTTTCATAAAATCATAGGAAGTATAACATTTTAGATGCTTCAAAAGTTGTTGAGCTAGATGACAAACAACAAAGAAGTGGAAAATATGTTGAACATTAAATAAGGGAATTTGATAATATGCCTTGGTGATAGTTGTGGTTTTCCGTTAAGTTATCTCATGAAGAATATAGAAATTATTTCAACAATGATGTTGGTACGAGTCATTAGTAGTTAAAGATTTTGTTGCATGTTCCATATTTAATCCAACTCTTATTGTCATGGATCACCTTCAATTTTGTTGAACGGTGCTACCTAGAAGTTGACATCACAAATTGAGAAAATAATGAGAGCTATCTAAGCAATAAGACAATTTGTGTAACCAAAGAGGTGATGGCAAGCACAAGGTCAAAGCAACCAAATGCTCTTCAATAAAACCAGAGAACTTGCATGAACCATGGTAATATGTGTTTGTGATTGATTGTGGATAGAGGTATGAGAATGGTTAAAGTCATTACTTGTTAGGATACACATTGAACTAGTTGATATAATAAATCTAGTACTAGATTTAGGATGTAATATTATGGATAACTAAGTCATGGCTACTAGAGGCAATACACCTAACACAAAGTACATGCGGAAAGTATTTACTTTTTTTTAATCCTGGTTAAATTTATCAAAATTTTGACATACTAACTAAAAAATGAATGACTAGAAGAGAGAACACAATAGATTAACCACAACACAAAGTGATAACAAATATTCCATAAGAAAACCCTCAGTGCTACACCCTTAATCCTATAGAGTGTGTAGGGTGATGAATAGTTAGCTTCTGGCTAACTTCATTAAGTTATATGATTATTGATGTAGTCTTATATAGGTAGTCTAGTTGATAAGTATGGTATATAAATAGAAACTAGTGGTTAGTTTATGAGCATCATATTGTAAACTATGTTCTTGAAACTTCTCAAGATTTACCCCTTGAAGTGGCTTATTGTTTTCAAGTATTACCAAGTATTGCACCAAATTTTCTATTATATTCTTCTCTCATGCAAGTTGGTGTTAGAACATGATCTTGGCATCTAGAGGACAATAAATAAGGCATTTTTTGTTAATTCAAGAGGTTGAATTGTGAAGTGTACATCTCTCTCAATTTGGTGATTTTTACTTTTAGTTTTGGAGGGTCGATGAAGAATGTGTCGAAGCTACTACAATTTGTTTTAGGTCATTTGGATTAGATTTGAAAGAGATTACAAAATTGGGGCTTTCATCAAATTTGCTCATGAAGTTATAAAACGATATGTTTTTGAATTATGGATGGTTGATCAAGGACATATTAGAGTTGCTATATTCTAGATTTGAGATCATTTGCAACAAAAGTGAAGGAGTTATTGCAAAATTAAGGTTTCCATCAATTTCTTTCCGAAGATTACAAATAAGCTGATTTCTCAGAGGTTTCTTTAAGAAGTAAAGATCTACGTCCTAGCAAGATACGTAAAGTTTTTAAATTTTTTTGTTATTGTGAAAACTATTTAGGCAACATCATAGTGGGACCTTCAACAAGTGGTAAAGGAAGGAATCCAATCAACAGTAGAAATAATACTATCAAAGATGATTCATTAGCAGAGGAGAGGTATACCTTAACCATGGATGGTTAAGGGAAGAAAACAACAAGATGAAGGTTAAGACCTTGTCAAGGGTGGAAGTTAGGATAAGAGATCTCATGGAATGTTCAAATGAATAACTTCTCACCAAGGTTCTAGAAACCTAAATCAACGACGACCACAAGAATTGGGAAGAAAATCTATCTTCAAAGGGATGCAGTGCTTTTGGCTTTGACTCAAATTAGAAAATAGGGCATCACCTAAATAATTCTATGACTAGGCACTTCCTTCCACATATACAAAGGATCACAAAAGTGATTTTCATTACGTTCTAGGACCACAAAAGGTCACAATGACATCATTATAATTGGAACCAATCCAATTCATATGTGTTGCCATTTGGTTAGTTCCAAAAGGAACTTACTATACATTATGGCAAAAGCATTATGAATAGTTTATCTAGATTACCAAACTAAAAAAATAGGTTTGGTCAAGAACTACACAAGTTCAAACCTTTTCTTTAAGAGGGGGGCATGTTTTTGATAAATAAAGGGAACAAAGGTCCTAGGCCCTTTGCAACAAAAAAATATCAAAATGCTACAACAATAGCTAAGAAGGATAGAGGCAACACATGGAGCAAAAAATAGTTGTAGACATATTGTCTTAGTAGAATAACAACTAGAGGGGCACATCCTACAAGATGTCCAAACCCATCCTAGCAATTTGCACACCCTTAGCCCGAGTATGAGAATTTGAAACATGGAAAGACCTCTCTTCCTTCTTTAGATAATGATCAAAGACACAACTTTGTCAAAGTCATCATATTATGAATCACCTCTCTCAATGAGGAAGAAAGTATGATCACAGATGTTTGGAGCTGCACTAAATCTGTATGTAGAGAATGATCAAGGGATCACCCACAATCCATCAAGAGGGACATGGGATATTATGTGCAACTTTTTTGAATATGTTAAAAATAAGGATCTTAGATAAGGGATAAAACACTTGTACTAGGCCCAAGGGGATCCACCATTGGTGGAACCACCTAAGCCACACTAGGATTTGCCGTTATAAGACTAGAAAGCTCAACATCCTTAGGAATAACTATTAAATATTCAAAGAGGATATTCTACCACTACATTTCTAAGATTGCATTTCTATAATGAATATGAGAACAATTAGAGGAAGATGTCTAGTAGCGAAGCATCATTTCTAATGAAAGTGGATGCCCTCATAATCAATTAGTTGGGTCCATGACTTATCCTCCACCCTAAGGACAATATCTCTAAAACAATAGTTGGAGGTGATGTCCATTAGAAAATGAGTGGAGGTAGTCGCTAACATTGGTAGTTTTAATAGAAAACACTTCAAAAATCAACCAATAATATTGCTAATACACTCAAAGCACATGTCTTCATAATATTAGAGGGGGAGGTTAGACAATATGACCCAAATAGGCATAGTATTTAATAGTAAAATATTCAGATTCTTGTTCCTTCATTAGATGGGGAGATCTACAAGAAGAATCTCTAAATGAAGATATTAATCATTGGATATATAGAGAGGAGGATGACATGGTAGTACCCAAGATACCTCTACATCAATATGGAAACGACTTCAAGATGTTACAAAAACACATATATGATGGCACCACAAGATTAGGGCTACAAAAGCAAGGAATATTAGAACCTATTTTACCACATGAAAACCCAAAGAATCAAGGCTTGGGATATAAATATGTGCCACCAATAACATAAGCTAGACAACGAACATTGGATATATTGAACAGGCCAAAGTTACTCTCAAATTTCATACCTATAAGCCAAATGGATTTCTTTCCATCTCAAAAAAGAAAGAAACTACCAACATCTCCTATCACAGAATCAAATGGTGAAGACATGAAGCAACTTCTGCAATAACCTAACATAGAGACATGTAGCGGTACAATACCTGAATCATCTGCACAAGCAAATATAGCAATAGATACAAGCTTAACACCAGCAGATGAACCAAATCCTTGGTTATTGTCAATACTCTTGCCAAGAGAAACAACTTCAACACATGTTGGCATATGTGCAGAACTTGGTGACATGATGATATTGTATGTTGTCATTGATGTCAATACGCTGAAGTATGAACCGGTATGTTGTAGTAAGCAAACTGGCAAGAGAACTGGGATGATATTGTGAAACGGTATATGTGAGAACCGATATATGTGAAAAAGTGAAGCAGTATGTTTGTTCAAGGTGAACCGGTATGCTGGAATGAGAACCGGTATATGGAAGCTTTGTATCAGGGTTTCATTTGGCATGACTATCGGTTGGTAGTCTCAGCTTCAGGGTTTCCAGTTGATGCATTCCAAGCGTTTGTGATTCAACCGATGACATCTTGTGATGAGTTAGCATTGTAATGAAGACCAGATAGTGTTGCCACGTTAGCCTTGTGCGCATGAAGGATTTCCTTGAGGATCTTGCATGGAGGTCGATCCTATCTACCTCGAGAATGTGCGAAGTCTTTGTAAATGATGGAGAGCACGTGATGGGTTATCAACTTCCTGAAGCGGCAAAGAATGAACGTTGGAGAACGTCTTGAGATCTGTTCAAGATTGTTGTATTCGATGCAGTGTGATTAACGGTCAGGATTGAACAGACTGAATTGTTAAACCTAAATGTTTAGGGTTTAGGGTTTATGCTACCGACCTATCTGTTTCCTATAAGGTCGTTGATGTTTTTCATTTTGAAGTTGTTGGCAAATGTTGTGTGTATCCAAGTGAAGAGATACTTGATTCTTGCCAGACCGGAGAAGTGTGTTGATACCTGCAGAGTGTGATTGCAGAAGAGAAGGAGCTAAAGTGGATTTGCCTTGGCATTGAGTGCTGTTATCAGATCAGTGTATTACCTGTTGACTTCTAACCATTTCAGCAGTTGGAAAATCCCTTAACCGGGTAGCTTTAACAGGCTTTTGTGTAAATCCTTTAACAGGGTGACTCAACTCAATGAGTTCTTCAAATCCTCTTGCGAGGTAACCTTTAACAGGGTTCTAACCTTTAACCGGGTATTTAGCCATCCCTTAACTGGGTGATCCCTAGCAGGATCGGTTCCTAGCAGAACCTATTGTTAAGTCTTTAACTGGACTAGGCTCTTAACAGAGCGGACTTCAAAAGAGTTCAAAGAACAACTTGTGGGTATTCATCCCCACTGTGGTTTTTTCCAGTTGGGTTTCCACGTGAAAAATCTGTGTCATCTGTGATGCTTTAATATTTTCTGTCAAGTGGTATAGTATGTTGAACCGACAGTCATTATCTTTCTGATGATATATTACCTGTTTATGCATAAGGGTGAAGTGGAAATGAGATAGTAGATTGTGTAGAGATCTAAGTGTTTATCAGTTTATGCTATTCATACTCTCACTATGTGTAACCGGTAGTGCCCAGATTTAGACTGGTGTTACTGTTTACCAGTTAAGTACAGTCTTTGCAGTCAAATTGGTTGCGGGAAAGTTTTTGTCTGTTCCGGTTTCCCCCCCACCCCCCCCTCCCCCCCCCCTCTCACTACTGGTTTGGTACTTACTGTTCATCATTATTCATCAACACCTCCATTTGAATCAGATGAAGAAAGACTGCAAAGACTAATACCAGGCTTAAGAAGGGTATCCACAATACAAAGGAGGCCTACTCATTTACAACAAACTCAGTTACCAAAACAAGAGCATATAAGTGATACAAAATCAGAAAGTGAAATGTACATAGAAAGCATCACAAATTATCATGACTATGAATTTCCATCTGACAATGAAGACAACTCGTCACCAATATATGATGAAGAAACAACAGATCATAATCAAGTATGCATGATATCTGGATCCTCTAAAATGACAAGAGACAAAGACTTCCTCCTCATGCATCCATGTCTGATTGACTGGGGGCAAGAAGGAGAGCCACAATTAGATTGGTTCCAAAATGATGAAGCTATAGTAGAATTCTTGGGTGCAAGGGATGGATTCCCTTATAATGATCACAAAGCTGGCTATGCAGAAGATCTAGACAGAATTGCATATTTTGGAGAAGCAAGCTCTTCTCTCAATCACGACAGTGATGATAAAGCCGAACACATAATAGTTGCCCTACCCGTTGGTAAAGAATGGTCAACATTACTGGTAGAAGAAACTAAGGAAATCAACATCAGCGATGTTGAGAAGATTCGTAACATTCACTTGGCAAAATCCCGGAAAATGCACCCTCACATAGCCTTGTTAGTCAAAATTGAGTTACAAAAATTGTTAGATGTGGGTTTCATCAGACCTATAGACTATGCTGAATGGATTTTAAATCTAGTCCCGGTATCCAAGCATTTTGCGGTTATCATAATCTGCACCGACTTCAAAGATCTTAACAAGGCTTGTCCCAAAGATGACTTTCCGCTCCCTAATATAGACATCATAGTAGTTAACCGTTGGAAATGAAATGCTCACTCATGGACGGTTTTTTCGGTTATAATCAAATCAAAATTGCGTCTGAAGATCAACCGAAGACAACATTCACTTGTCCATGGGGAACTTATTGCTGGAATGTGATGTCATTCGGCCTTAAGAATGCAGATGCCACTTATCAAAGAGCAATGACCACCTTGTTTCATGATATGATACACACAATCATGGAAAATTATGTAGACGACTTGCTAACAAAATCCAAAACAAGGGATAGTCACTTGAACATATTGGCTAAGATCTTTGATAGACTAGAGCAATACAATGTAAGACTAAATCCAAAAAATTGTGTCTTCAGGGTAACCTCTGGTAAACTCTTGGGATTCATTGTATCCAATCGCGGAATTGAGATAGATCAAGAGAAAGTGAAAGCTATTTTAGACATACCATCACTTGCTACACTCAAACAACTCAGAAGTCTACAAGGGAGATTATAATCCATAAGGCGCTTCATAGCCCAATTGGCAAAAAAGTGCCAACCATTTCAACATCTTCTGAAGAAAGGTGTTATATTTAAATGGACGTAACAATGCCAGGAGGCATTCGAAAAACTAAAAGAATATCTATTGTCCACTCCAATATTGGTTCCACCAGTACATGGGAAACCATTACTACTATATATAGCTGAAACAAATTCTTCCTTAGGCGCTCTCCTAACACAGCATGATGAACAAGGAAAAGAGAGAGCCGTGTACTACATTAGTAGAACACTCATTGGGTATGAACTCAACTACACATAGATAGAAAGAGCATGTCTTGCAGTAGTCTTTGCATCACAAAAACTGAGACATTATATGTTGAGTTATAAAATACAATTGGTTGCACAATTTGATCCACTCAAATACCTGATGAATAGAGCAGCACTAACCGAAAGACTTGCAAAATGGGTCATGATACTCAGTGAATTCGATATTGAATACGTTAGTAGAAAGGCTATAAAGGGACAAATCATAGCAGACCAACTTGCAGAAGCACCTTTACAAGACAACCATCCAATGGTGATAGATTTTCCAAATGAATCAATATTTACACTATCAACACAAACACAATAAAAAATATTCTTTGATGGTTCACATACAAATATGGAGCGGGAGCAAGAATTCTGTTCATAACTCCTCAAGGAGATTCAATTCCCAAATCATTTAGGATCAGCTTCCCTTGTACCAATAACATTGCTGAATACGAAGCCCTGATGGTAGGATTGCGCATTGCACTACAATGAAACATCAAAGATCTACAGGTCTTGGAGACTCACATCTCATCATTAATCAAGTCAATGATGATTACAATACAAAAGATGATAAGTTACAACCGTACAAACAATTGGTAGAAGAATACAAGCAACACTTCACCAAGGTCACATTTGAACAGATTCCGAGAGTGCAAAATAGGGCAGCAGATGCAATGGCAACAATAGGATCTCTCTTGGATATGCCAAATGATGGAACTCACTTTGAATTTCAAGTGGAACAACTCATTGTCCCAGCTTATGAAATACCATCCATTGAATATGTCTCCACGGTACAAAGATATATACGCATACTTGCATGATCAATATATATCAAAGAAAGGCATTCATATGACAATCATCAAAACATGCAATCATTGCTAATACTTTATATAGGAAAAGTATAGACAACACCTTACTCAGATGCCTTGATATGGAGGAAACACAAATCACCTTAAAAGAAGTTCATGATGGAATATGTGGCGCACATTCTTTTGGACTTGCTCTAACAAAAACACTGTTACGAACAAGTTACTATGGGCCTACAATGGAAAAAGACGCTTACAAGTATGTCCAAAGATGCAAGCAATGCCAAATACATGGGAATCTCATTCATGCAACTGCTCAAGATCTTCAACCAATAACATCACCATGGGCATTTTCACAATGGGGATTAGATCTTGTAGGGAAAATAAATCCTACCTCTTCCAACGGACATAGGCCATTTTCACAATGGGGATTAGATCTTGTAGGGAAAATACATCCTACCTCTTCCAACGGACATAAGTTTATTCTCACTGCTACAAAATATCTCACAAAATGGGTTGAAGCAATCTCGATGATTTTCACAATAGGAAAACAAATAGCGAAATTTATCATGAATTATATCATTTGCAGGTATGGGGTACCCATGTGTATCGTGACTGATAATGGACGACCCTTTAAAAATCAAGAAGTGAGCGAGCTTTGTGAACAATTTAAAATCCAGCAACGTTTTGCAACACCTTACTATCCCCAAAGCAATGGTCAAGCTGAGGCAACAAACAAAACTATTTTGAAAATCTTAAAGAAAGTTGTCAATGACAGTGGACGAAATTGGCATCTCCAACTAAATCCATCTCTATGGGCTTATCGAATTAGTATACGTATGACAACACCATTTTCTTTGGTTTATGTTGCAGAAGCCATTTTACCTATCGAAGTAGAATTGCTATCCCTAAGAGTCTCTCTAAAAAACATAACCTCAAAAGAAAACAACAGAGTAGCACGTTTGCAAGAATTAGAATTCCTATATGAAAAACGACAAAGTGCTCTAAACCATTTACAAGGCTACCAAAACAGAATGAGAAGAAGCTACAACAATTGAGTCAACCCACGTTGCTTCAAAATAGAAGATATCGTTCTTAAAGAAAATCAAAGAAATTTTGTTGAATGTGAAAAAACAGGAAAGTTTGAATCTAACTGGTTAGGTCCTTTTGTCATAACGAAAGTAATTGGAAATGGCGCTTATCATTTGCAAACAATGGAGGGAGATTCACTCCTTGATCCCATCAACAATATAAACCTAAAAATATATTACATCTAAGGGTGGGTTTATTTTTAGTACTGCATTTGCATATTTATTTACCGCATTGCATTATCCTTTCTCTATTATAGTTGCATCAATAAAATAAGGTGATTATCCGAGTCATTCACCTGTCTGCATTGAAAGGAACAAAGGTTGTCTCATTTCCTAGATACTTGTTCATGAAGTCTTAAGGAGGTCTTTAGTCATTCATCTTCAATGTCACGTTGTGATCAAGCTTTATCCTTGGTTGGGTAGAGGTATCCTTATCAAGTCTTGTTACCAAAATCTATCAATTGCTATATCTCACACATTAATCAAAAGCTCTAAGTCATTACAGATACCTAGTTGGTCATGTGGCTAGTGAAAAATCCAATATTTTGCTTCAGCTTCGCTGTAATTGTCATACCCAAGTAGGTTTCATTACTTACAAGTCAAAGCAAGAAAATAAAAGAAAAAAATGTTATGTCAATCTCAAGGCAAAAAAATAAAATGATATATTATTGAAATATCATGCAAATGCAACACGAAAGAGAAATCTTGACTATGGGAACATGCAAATAACTCCATCAGGGCTATGGACACCTACTGACAATGGAGCAATATTTGAGAGATTACAATGCATAACCTCGTCGGAGCCCTAAAAGCTTGATGACAGCGAGACTCTATCCAGGTTGCATTTGAAGTCAAAATAACTCATGTAGCTAGCCATACTGAATTCTAAGGGTCTTTAATGGTTATAAGGGTCAGAATAAATTCAATTGCACAAACATAGGCAAAATAAGATCAAAATTTCAAGAATTGATGGAGAAGTTTTCCGCGCCTCCATTCATAAATCTTAGTTACATAGTGTGTTAGGTTGGATGGTCTAAGTCTTTTGAGAATGGATTGTGTGTGTGTGAAAAAGTGGAATAAGTCTGTAAGCTGCAAGACACAACACTTCAATTAAGTCATTACATGTATGGTTAGATAGATATAAGCATGAATAATAAAACCATAACAAATCGACTAATTGCCTTCTAAAAGATGCGAGTATAAGATTGCTCTCAGATTTGTATAAGTAATACTAGTGACTAGACTACACCAAGATGAAGGATTTAATCTATATGAGCATGATATTAAGCTAAATGGATGCAAGAGTATGCTAAATGGATGAGTAGTAAGCTATATGAATTCAAGCAATCATGAAATATGCAAAAATAAATTAAACTAAGATGCAATAATCTCAAAAATCAAGCACAATATCTTCAATGACTCCAGAGCAAAAAAGTGTATAATAACAATAAATCTCCAGGGTGTTTTGAATAAGAGATGAAGGCTGAATTTATAGAGAATCACAAGAGAGATCAAGAAAAAACACAATTTAGGATTAATTGAAGTAATTGAGAAATCAGATTTAGTTAACCTTGAGATAGATTCCAATTATAGTTTAATTGAAATGCATTCAGATTATAAGTTCAAGTTTGCATTAGAGATAATAATTAATTAATTCTATGCACTTGTGATAAAAATAGGTAATTCTTTGATTTATTCAAGAAAAGAGTCTTTTCAATGCAACTGAACTTCTTTTCTCAAAAGCTTGGAGTTCCAATTTTAGAGAATGATTAAATTCCTTTTAATTGTTTTTCTGATTTCAAGTTATCAATTTAGAAGAAAGAAATAATATCTCAAGTTTGATTTCTCTCTCAATTCGATTCTTTTATTTTATTTCCAATTTAACTCTTGTTTTGTGATTAATTTCTCTTTTGTAATAAATTAATTCTTTTTTTGCATGATTAAATGACAAATTTATTAATTAATTAAATATGCTAGGATATTTAATAAATTAAACATGATAATTGATCAAAATGATTTTCTTGGAATGATTTAATTAATTAAATAAATATTGAATAATTGATTTGCCATGTGACATTTGATGATTGAAGAATTAATAATGTGTTCAAGATTGATTTAATTGTCTTTGGTTAGGACCTTGGTGATGTTGTCGAAATTAGGGGCCCATGGTTTAGATGACCATTTTTAGGGTATTACAGATTGAACTCCTATCTCTGAAACATTTCACACCTTTAATCTAACTAGTGCATTTCAGAATGAAAGACACACACATTCATCCTTGTTCAAATATGAATTGCATTTTTGTCATGCATCTTGCATTCATATAACTCATTTCAAAAATTCATTGTCCCCATCACATTATGCATAATATAAAGTCATGAAAAAATCAATCAAAAAAACATTCAAAAAATGATTTTGAAAAAATGCCTAAAAATTTGAAAAAATGATCCTGAAAAAAATCCTAAAAACTTGAAAAACGATTTTGAAAAAATCCTAAACATTTGAAAAATGATCTTGAAAAATACCAAAAACAATCAAATATCAATTTAAAACTTGCAATAAATTGTCTCGCAAGAATCAAACATCCCAACGGATGTCCAGCAAACACTTCGCACGAAGTTAAAGAAATGATACAAATATCTTGTCAAAACGTCTGCAATCACACTGATCAACTGTCTAATCTATCGATTTATCAAACTATCAACGTGATCAACATCTTGTCTTAAACATAATCGGTACACTCGAAACCAGACAGTTCGGTCTTATACGGGGTCCGAAACTTCTAAAACCAGACATTATCAAAATCACACCAAACATATCAAAGCAAAGGCATGGTTAGTTTAACTGCTGAGTTTTGTCTATTTTGGTTGACTCTTTTTTATCAAATTGACAAAGATCATTGCTTTTAGCTACTCAAGGATGTCCAAAAAGTGACTAGAGAAGCCATGATGGGCATGATCCTTTTCTTTGTTTGTTGTTTGTGGTTTGAACCGATGAAGTTCTGGGGCAATTGCTCTAGTGGGTGTCTGTGATAGGAGCATTCAGCTTGTGAATGCCACACATACCTCGACCCCTAGTGTAATTCCCAGAATGGAGGGCTCATTTCTTGTCTGTTACGTGTTTGTTTCTTTGCAATGAGATGTCTATACATCTTGGTTCCTCATACCCTGGTGTAATAAGCTCCATTGTTATATAATAAGGCTCAATGATGATAATGTATTGCACTATGAATAAAGCAATGAATACTTTCTCATCAAAATTTCTTTCATATCACCCATTATCACATCAAAATCTGGCTTACAAAGATTGATTCAGTTGATTGATTATTTTCTATCATTTTCTACGTCTAACAACTAACAATTCTTCTAAGATATTCAACATGTATTTTGACACAAAAATAATAATAAGCATCATCACATTGCATGTTCATTACCATTTCATAATCATAATAAAGTTTTCATCAACCATTATGCATCACAACATCAAATCACTGCATGATATCACATTCATATTGCATTCATCATCACAATAAAAAAATACATTAGACCATGAAGTTCACCATCAAAAGCTCATAAGGAACACATATCATATATATCATATATAAAGGTGTCAAAATACATCGTATCTACAACATCAAAATCAATATCCAATCTCAACCTATACTGCCTCCATCAGCAGGTGCATCTCGACTAGCTCCAGCCTGTCCCGACACCGCTCTAGGTGGACCCATCACTCCCCCACTGCTAGTTTGTCGAGAAGTAGATCGACTTGATCTTCTCCCCATGAAAGCACTAAAACTAGGTTCCCTCTAACCCTCAGGGATAACCCTCTCATAAACATGCCGATAATAAATAGCCTCATGTGCTGCAGCAAAATATCTATCTGCCTGGCTATGTGCCTCTGTCACTGGCCCAAATAACTGATCATATGCATCCATAGTGATCTGAATCCTCCTAACTGCCTTATCTCTCTCCCGTTGTAATCAATCTCTATAAGCAGCTACCCGATCTCTCTCCGCAGTCAAATCCTCCATCCGCCGCTGCCGCAAAGTAGCAACCAAGTCCTCTAAACGCCTAACCTGATTTCTCAATCCCTCCTCATCTCCTCTATCCACACCTACAGACTCTGCAGCCTGGGGCATCTCCACATCATAACCATCATCCCTGCCCTCATCTCCATCACTGCTCGATGACCCTAGTCCTGACTCATCGCTACCATTAGAACTGCTCATGGATGCAGTCTCTCCACCAATATCCACATCCTCCCTATCACTATCCACCTGCTCTGCAACCGCTACTATCAGATCTCTACCTCCTCCACCTCTACCTCCTCCACCTCTACCTCTGGGACCCCTGCCATGTCCAATCTGCCGAGCACCAATCGGAACTGTCGGATCTGTCAAAGGTATAGGCCTATGTTGTATCCACCATACACTATATTGCGCTGTAAACCCTGGATCTGCTACACCAAGCTGACATCCCCACAAAACAGGAGCAAGAGCATCAAACTCGACAATAGCAACCTAAGGTTGTATACAAGCACCTTAATCACCAACCTCTCAAGTAGTGCGAGCAAAATAAGCAGTCATGTCTAAATACCCTGTACTTCCCCGAATTGTCTGAGCACACGACCAGGAAGATGCATATCAATAACCCCGTGACTACCAATGTCTCGACCAATAAGATGTCTCTGTTGTCGACAAAAAGGAAGATGTTGAGCATCGTTAGTCCAACAAGGACAAGCAAGATAAGGTCTCCATGAGAAGTACTGTAAGATATCAATCTGATGACGCCAATACAAGATGTTACCCGATGCCCTATGCCTCACACCAATAGTATATCCATAAGCATATGGCTACTCTAGCTCTAAATCTATATGTAACGCAGGACAGAAGATAGCTATGTTCTCCCAAGCCCATGTCTGAAGCAAAGTAATACCACATCCAACCGATTTCTGTTGCAAGTAAACAACCCCATGCATCTGATGATACAAAGTGGCAAGAAGACAAGGACCCCAAGAAAACACACGTCTGTCAATAATCATATCATGTATAACACGTCCCCATCCAACAAGAGAACCATGGGCACGTCTATCGGAAATCAATAATCCAACAACAGTACAAGCAAGCACAACGGTGAGATCATCATAATCAAAATCATCCCAACGAATATCATAACGACCACGGATATGTAGATCTTGCTCCTCACACTCGAACAAAGTACACAAAGCTGATCATCACGATCAAAAGTTACTCGCCTACCAGATATCAGAATGTGTAAAATACGCCACAAATCCTGTGATAGATGCCTCACCGGTCGGTAGATGGAAAGAACATGTCTCTGAATGCCACCGCTCAACCAAATCAGTAATCATAGCCTTGTTGGTCGTAACCTCAGGCAAATGTGCAATATAATATAATCCAACCTGTCGTAACAAAGCGATACCCTCTACATCCAACTCATGACGTCGATCAAGATTATCTGGTCGTGTCTGCCTAGCAAGAAGTATTGGATAATGTGCTTGCATTTGGAAAATATAAAAATGAGTCAACTATGTCATCAAAACTATCATGATGCATAAATTAAAGGAAGAAAGGCCTTTCTTATCAATTGCAATTCAATATTACCAATTGTGAAGCAAAATAAGCAAATGCGACTTACTTATGCCATATGCAATTCAAAACTTTTAAATGCGATACAATTTTGTCAAGTGCGACACGAAGTTCACATATGTGACATAAAACATCAAGTGCGAAGCATTAAACTCATTTGCGGCAATATCGATACTCAATTGCGACATACATGAAAAATGACACACTAAAAAACGATTATTTTTTTTGCAAAATACAGACAAAAACAAGCAGAAAATCAGGCAACTAACCATGCCACCAATACCGGGAGGTCTCTGATAAGATCGCACTCGCTCGGATAAATGCAGCCTCGCTCTATGACCAGCCATTTCACTCCAAGGACGCCAGAAGCTCTAATCTCTCTAAGAAATTCTCTTAAAACAAAAAATGCAAATGAGCTCAAACCCATACCAATCCTCAATTTATAAGCTCAAAAATTAGGGTTTCTTAACATAAACGCTCGTGGACCCCTCCAACTTCAACGAAGTTTTAGACATAGCAAATGAGATTGAAACTCTTTCAAACTTCACATTATCACTATCTAGCATATTTCCAAAAAACTGATCTTTGATCCAAAATTTTCCAACCACTTTTTCTGAGGGGGCATTATACCCTAGCGTCACCGAGGCATACTGGGGCAGTTATTCTTTTCATTTTCTTTGAAAGAACATCGTTTCGAAATTGTCTCAAAGAGGGGCAAATGTAGACACCTAAAACTGTCTCATTAATTCTACACTTTTTATTCGTCTATTTAATTAAGTAATTCTTTAATTATTTGATTAAATTAACTATTTCTTCTGATCATCGCCTTTCAACACTTCTAATTATTCTACTTCCATTTTCAAATCATTTTAATCAGTTAACCCTATCTCAATTATTAATTAAATATCAATTATTTAATTAATTGTGATTTATTCCTTAGTTAAATAATCTTTATTATTTAATTAATTCAATCTCCTAAGTTTAAATAATTTCATTTAAATTATTTAAATTAATTAATTATTCCTCCATTTTCCCCAAATTATAATTCCAATTAATTTCATTTCTCTCAAATTCTCATTTCTCCCTAAATTCAAATTTCACTTCATTTCATCTAATTTCATATTTCCAAATTCACATTTTCCCCAAATCTGAATTTCAATTAATTTCATGTGCATTTCAGCATTCGAATGACCAAATTCAAATTCAAGTTGAAAATGAAAATCAAATTCAATTTCAAATTCCTACGACGCATGCTAAAATCAGAACTGATTGATCAAATCAGTTAACTCAGTTAACTCATCAATCATCCTTTTTAACTCAAAATCAATTCAGTTCACTAATCAATCAAGTGAGTTGACTAATCCATCTATTCAGTTCACTCTTCAATCAATCCAGTTGACTACTCAATCAAATGAGTTAACAAATCAATCAATTTCAGTTGTCTATCAATTAACACTTGAGTTCTATTTCTCACCCCCTTAGTGTTGAAAATCTATAAATTCAACCCCTTTTCATCAATTCAATCTAGTTTTTCTAGAATAATAGAATCACAGTCTTCAATATTGTTGCTTATCTTATGTAGGAAATCAAGTGCAATATTTGAGAGCCACCTACATCAACAACAATGGAGAAGAGCAATGGAAGCCTTGCTATGTCAATTGAGGGAGTCTTAGATAGATCATTTGAATTCAATTGATAATTAGCTTTATTTCATTGTTATTTAGGAGTAATAATTAGATTTAGAGGTGTGATTCACTCTTTGATAATCTGATTAATGCAATTTATGCCTATTTATTGCCTGAGTACAATAACCTTTCTCGAAATCCCCACCGTCGGGCATTGCAATATCGCAAAGGGGACCTGACATCCTCTCCTGACCGTCGTGATACCGCAATGAACAACTAGCGATTACCGCAAATATTGCAGGGATGTGCCAATGGCTAGCATTGACCACAACGATACTGTGATAAGGTAGTTATATCGTGACAAGCCTTTCGCCTACTAGTAGCGGGTAAAGGGCCAATAGAAGAATGAATAAGCCCCCCTCTAGCTGGTGAGCCTTAACTAAAATGACTGCCTACGCTGGTCAACATATAAAAAGAACAAGGCCGACAAAAGGTTAAGGCAAGAAGCCGTAAGGGTTTAGGGTTTTTAGACCTTGTGGCAAAACATAGGGTTTTAGCCATTAAATCATCTCAGATTGGTTATCTGCATGGCTAGAGTTGACACAAAATGTCAACAATAACTCTATTTGCCACTTTTTGAAGGTTGATGATGCCACATCTTCAACGGGCTACTCCACCTTTGTCTGTATCTTAATTGATATTGACATCTCTTCGCCTCTCCCGAGGGATGTGGTTCTTATGGTTGGGGATAGGCCTTGGACTCAATCGTTTGATTTTGAGGGCCTCCCCTTCTGCTACCAGAAGTGCTTCTCTACGGGTCATTTGTCTTCGAATTGCATTATTCCACATCAGAAGGGTGTTGCTACTTGGTGGAAGGATGCTATAGCTGATCACTTGACTATCTTTGTTTCTGATTTTGACTTGGTTATCTCCTCTCAGAATGAGGAGATCTGCTCCCAGGATGAAGTGCCTCTTACTGTTGTTGATGTTGTTGTCGATGTCACTGTTGTGGCCTCTTTTGTCCCTATGGATTCAACTCTTGTTGCTCCAATTTTGTTGCCTTGTTCTTCTCCTACTAATGTTGTTGTTGTTTTTGCTCCTGATGTTGTTCCTATGTAGAAACCTATTGCATTTCTACAACAACCTATTGTTGCTGTGTAGAAGCACTCTGTTGGCGCTATTAATTGCAACCCTACGGGGTCCTCCTTGCTGGACCTCTCTCTTGATTGTCCTAATGATAGTATAGCCTTGACTATGGTTTGCCATAGGCAGAAGGGGAAGTCCTCCGCCCTCCCCCAAACCCCTCCTTGTCAAGGCTTGGGCGTTTGCCCCCTTCATTGAGGTGGTTTGGGTAGTTGTCGGTTTGAAAATCTTTTTTCCTTTTCGCTTGTCCGACCTCGTTCTTTTTTTTTTTTCGGGGCTTGCTCTCTTGTTTGTTGTATCTCTTACTGCATGAGGGTTGTTGTGTTAAGGGTTATCACCCTTGTTCATGCTACTTTTTAAATAAGAAACATAGATTTAACATGGTTCACCCAATGTGGCTCAAATCCATATAGAAACAATTGACCAGTATATTCTATTATCCGATAAAGACAAATTACAATATTTTAGCTGAAACTGTTGTTGTGTGCTATATCAATGTATTGATGTTGTCTCAAATCTCTTGAATTTTCACATTCCACAACCACATATTTATCAAGCTTCTTTGGTGATTTACAAAGGTCAGTTTACATACCAAATTAACAACCAATTCCTAAGTTATTAAATAATGGGCAATTTTTTCTTTGAGGGAATTATCCCCAACAACCCTTGTTGGGGGCGTTACCCCTTGCACTCCCCCATTAATTGATTTGGGGTGAAAACACAAGCGTCAAAGTCATCAAATTTAAGCTTGACAACATAATCAATCACCACATAACAACAATCATTCTCAAATATTATCAAATATTTATAGCATATTTTTTATTATATTCTTTTCTCATGCAAGTTATTCCATTACATAAGGGATCAAATTAGCCTAGAAAGTAACAAACCTAATGTATTAATC
The DNA here is from genome assembly GCF_030272615.1 of Cryptomeria japonica. Lineage (NCBI taxonomy): Eukaryota > Viridiplantae > Streptophyta > Pinopsida > Cupressales > Cupressaceae > Cryptomeria > Cryptomeria japonica. The sequence continues at coordinate 82,818,227 of NC_081410.1, read as the reverse complement.
AATAATCACTAGTTACAATTCAATAGTAATTTTTGTGCTTCATAAGAGATCTAAATTCTAAGTATAAATGAATTTTAACAACCTTGTATAAACTAAGAAAAATCATGGAATAGGTTTTGTTCTTTATGGGAGAAGCACACTCTAAATTTAGAGGAATTTTAGTAACACAACCTTTTAAAGAACACGAGATATAATATTCCTCCCAAGCCTTCATATACCATAGGCTTAAAAGCACAAGTCAGTCAAATCCAAGTAATCCATATTCCACTCATTATCCCTACTCCAAAAGTAACTCCTCCCAACATTAAATATAATTCTCAATTGATTGTTTCAACCCTATGACCAAGGGGTCAAAGTTGTAATTCTCAAGCACTCTAACCCTTCTATTTAATATTTTTTTACAATCATTCTAATAATATGTTTGAGAATGCCAATAATAGAATCTCAAAATTTAATTCAAAAAAGTATCTTTTTATATAAACATATTATTTACATTATTACAATATTAAATAATTATTCTTAAGAGTTTAGAAGTGTACAATACTTAAATCTTTTATCTTAACAATTATTTAAATACCATTAAGATATGTAAATAAGTGAGAAAGATTAGATATAATTTATTACACTGAGAGGTGTATTATAGTCATAGACGGATGAAAAAACTTTTGTCAATAAAAACAAAAAGCAAAACTAAAACAAAACAGATTCTATATTTTTAATTAATTTTATAAAAGCAATATTTTTTATTTTAAAAATAGGAAAATAGAATTTCTATTACATTTATGAAGACAATATTATTTTAATTACATCGAGAGGTGTATTATAATCATAGATTGATGAAAAAACCTCCTTCAATAAGAACAAAAAGCAAAACTAAAATAAAACAAATTTTTTATTTTTTATTTTTTTTATAAAAAGCAATGTTTTTTAAAATTGAAAAATAGGAAAATAGAATTTCTATTACATTTTATGAAGACAATATTTTTAAATAACAAAAAAAAATTAAAACAAAATAGATGTTATTTTTATTATTAATATGATAAAAGAAATGTTTTTTTATTTTATTTTAAAAATAGAAAAAAAAATTCTATTACATTTTATGAAGACAAATTTTTTTTGTTTTAAAAACAAAAATAGAAAATCTTTCGATTGTGTAGCAAAAACTCATTGTAAATCCAATGTTGTTTTTTTGTTTTAAAAACAAATATTTGTACAAACACTATGTTTTTATTATAAAAATAGAAATAATATCAAAGATGTAGTTGGTACAATTCTATTTAAATTGAGTAGGGAAAGAAACCATGACAATATCATCTATTCTCGATCTAGAAGAGTTTGACCAATGGAAGGAGGCATTAGCAATCTGAAGAAATTTTTCAGGTGTGTTATGAATAGAATCTTAGAAAATTGAATACTATGAGTGTTTTTTTCTTAATCATCTTCTTCCAGCCACAATGGGTTGTCATCGTTGGAAAGTTGTGTTTTTTCCTTTACATTATAGTTCTATTTCCTCAATAATAATACAGATGCAATGATTGTCTAATCTAGGTTTGATATGGGTTCAACATGCAATTTAGGTGGCTTAAGAAAGTTCTATTATTGTGATCTTCATTTCAGTGATTGTGAATTGGTAGACGAACTTGATCGAACATTTTATTTGATCTTTAATTATCAGAGTGATTTTGATTTTTTTTTCAAGGCACAATTTTCTTATGTTTATGTTTACTTATCATTGAACTAAAGTTTAGTAAATGTTGTAAGACCACATAAGTAAATTAATGGGGATGGTTAAAAATATCAATGGCAATAGTTAGATGGAGACAAAAGAGCCTTGCAGGATTTTGTTTGATGAACAATTCAAAAATCCATTACCAGCTTTGCTTTCCCCAAAATAAAATTGTAATGGCAAAACTCTTCATCAAATTTTGGGGCTGTAGAAAATTCAAATGGCATAGTTATAAGATGATGTCTTTAATGTTGTACCATGTCAAGAAGAGACGAGAGGGATGGTTTTCAAATTTAATTATTATGTATATATTGTTTGACAAATGAAATGTCTATATTCTTAGTTTAAGATATCATTTCATTTTAATTGTTAATTTTTTTGCTTCAAATTCATTACAATAAAAATATTTATTATTATATATGAATATTATATACTTTCAAATTTGATATCTCTCGATGTATTTTACATAGATTTTCTCTTTCCCAATTGAACTATCTATATTAAAATTAAGTCTTATTCTTAAATTATTTATATTAACTCTTACCAATTATAAAAACCATATGTAAAATACTATCCTATAAATTTAATATCATACTCACAATTATATAAGAACGAGAATCAAAGCTTATCATCTAAATTCATTTAGAATATAATTTGTATTTGAATGGAGCTTTTCAACTTACCACTCTAAAAAGTAAACTTAGATAAACATGCCATTATTCCAATATATCAAAAAGCTACTCTACAAGTAATTAATTAATTATTATTTATTCATTAACATTAAAAAAAATCAATTTTATAAATTTATTCTTTCCCATAGAAATTAGAATCTTAATTTTTTTTATTTTTTATTTAAAATTGAAGGCATAATGACATCAATGACAATTACTATTTAAGAAGAAATAAAGTACATCCTACTTATATTTTGTAATTTATAAGAAATATTTAGTATTTAACCTTCATTTATCTAATTTCACCATAAATTCAACTAACAAAAATGAATATTATGTATATTATATGTGTTTATAGAGGTTTTGGGTAAATTTTTTATTTCACCATAAATTCAACTAACAAAAATGAATATTAAATAAAATGTATATTATATGTGTTTATAGAGGTTTTGGGTAAAATTTTTATTTCACTTTTGATTTATAAAAAAATTGCAGAAATAATAAAACTACCATCTTATTAATTCCATTTGAACATAATAGAAAATATACATCTTATTAATTCCATTCTCCTTAGGGTAAATTTTTTATTTCACTTTTTGCTTGGAAAGCAAGTATAGACATTTTCCTTAGTTTATCTCTCTTTCTGCCTGTTACACCTTCTATCAAATATTATCAATTAAGGAATTAATAAAGTGGAATTAATAAGAGATACAAATATTTGATAATACTTGAGAATGATTGTTGTTATGTGGTGATTGATCATGTTGCCAGGCTTAAATTTGATGACTTTGACGCTTGTGTTTTCACCCCAAATCAATTAATGGGGGAGTGCAAGGGGTAATGCCCCCAACAAGGGTTGTTGGGGATAATTCTTTCAAAGAAAAAACTGCCCATTATTTAATAACTTAGGAATCGGTTGTTAATTTGGTATGTAAACCGACCTTTGTAAATCACCCAAAAAACTTGATAAATATGTGGTTGTGGAATGTGAAAATTCAAGAGATTTGAGACTGTAGACACCTAAAATTGTCATGTCTAATTAAATAAATATTTTATTTATTTAATTATCTAAGCCTAATTCTTCTATTAATTAAATAAATTTTTATTTATTTAATTAATTCATTTATCCTCTTCTAGCCTTATTTCTCATTTAAATAAATACATTTATTTATTTAAATTATCCCTTTCCATAAATTAAATAAATATTTTATTTATTTAATTGTCCTACTTCTTCTATTAATTAAATAAATCTTTATTTATTTAATTAATTCATTAGCTTTTTCTACACATGACACATGTCATTCATCTCTTAATTCCTACACTACCTACCTCTTTCATTATTTTACTATTTTATCTACCTACCCTCTAATCCTAGCCGACCTCTCTTTTTACACCTCTCAATCTTATCCCTCCATTTCATATTGTGTCTTCTATTTAAGGAGATGCTTTCTTCATTATCTAACCCTAATGACTGATTTTGGAGTACTTGGCTACACTATGATCCTACTTGCAACCACATTCCGTTCTTTGTTGAGCTCTTGTGCATATAAAAATCTGAGAGCAAATATATCAAGCAAGATCAATGGAGATAGGAAGAATGGAGATCAAAACCCTATTGGACATGTGATGGTATAATCTTTGTGATTTTGAGTTATTTGCATTGTCTTAGGTAATCTTCATATGTTATGGTGGATCTTTGTTGATTGTTAGGCTAGGGTTTGGTGGTTGAATTCATTTAGTCTTTCAATATTGTTATTATTGTTATCCATTTTCACCATATACATTTTGGCACGCCCGGTGGGACTCTTGTCCCTTTGCATTTAACATTTTTGTTGCAGATTTCGCATTTTTGAAGTTGTAGATCGGACAACTTTCGACGACATTTTAGGTTTTTCCGCGTCTGCGAGTGTTCGGATCGCGTTTTTGTGTTTCAGAAGCGTCTGCAATATCTTGAATCGCGTCTGTGTTTTTTGCCAGATTTTATTTTTGCAAGTTTCTGGAACCGCGTCTGTGATTGATCTTATCGTGTCTGTGTTCGGGAATAGCGTCTGCGGTATCCAAGCGCGTCTGTGAATTACAGAACCACGTCTGTGTTGTACAGACGCGTCTGTGTCTGGTATAACTGCGTCTGTGTTTTCTGTTTTGCAAGTTTGTCAATTTTCTTTGATTCGGGTTTTCAGATTTTGTACTTAGAGTTTCAGATCTAGTTTATTTTCGGCTAACCCTTGCAGATCTAGCTAACCAAGTTTGTGCAGCTTGCTTTGGAGGCAAAAACGTTTTTGTTGAAGGCCCCTTTTCACAAAGTCTTTTGGGTTTTCTAAAATTTACCTAACTTGTGTGCTTGCAGGAAGGGGTGATCATTTGAAACAACCCAAACTACTAACAATTTTGTTGCAGGGCCTTAGCTACGGTTTTGTAGTTTTGTTGTGTGCCTTGTTTTCATAGATTAGCAAACACTTCCATTGGTGCACTAAAATTGAATCATTGTCTTTTGTGTCTTGAGCAATAGGCTCTTTTTGTTTGATCTTTAGAGGGCCTGTCTTCTCGTGTGGTCATTAGGACTACTAGTGAGAAGAGAACGACCCAAGTGGTAGCGAGGAAAACCCACCTCATCCGAACCACTATAATCAAATGTATTCATGGTGAAAACTATGAATAACGTGTGTTGATTAGTTCATACCGACACTATGTCTCCCCATAAACCCGTTTGATCAAATTTATTTGATCATTTGGAGGGCGTAACCCCTACCAGCTGGGAGCCTTCTGTATTTACAAAGCTGAAAGTGCCGCATGTATGGCCACACGAGCGGATGCCCTTACTAGCACCTTTTTGTTTAGAAACCCAAATCCTTCTAGTTGTTGAGGCAGGAGGTCGGACCTCTGGTAGCGGCCCACACACATACGGTTCTTAGTAGAGATACAAAGTTCACCATGGGGAGTTTTCATGGGGACTGATGCTTGGCTGACCCGAGAAGTGAGTGCCGAGGGTGGAGCCAGTGAGGTCAAGCATCTAAGTATCCGCTCTGAATAGCGTAGCCTCGGGGGTAAAACCCTATGTGGGATCAACAACTATTGTCTTGGCCAGCCCTAAGATTTGTGCTTGTCTTATGCTAAACACTCAAACATTCAAGACTAAAACAACAAAACATTGTGTCTTTTGTGTCTTCAAGTGTATGCAAAACTTTTTACATCAAACAACACACTTTTGGAGTCTAGACAGTTTGCAAACATTGGGTCATCAAAATTGTGTCCTCTTGTCACGAAAAACAGTCAAACAGTCGGATTTGGTCACAACAAAACAACTTCACACATTGGAAAAATTGCACTAAGGTTACAAAAACGCGTCTGTGTTTGTTTTAACCGCGTCTGCGTCATATAAACACGTCTGTGAAGGGCAGAATAGCGTCTGTGTTTTTATCAGCATCTGTGTCAAACAGAGAAGCGTCTGTGTCTGGGAAATGCGTCTGTGAAGTATACAGAGGCGTCTGTGTCAGGAATTGAAAACTTTAACAGTCCAGCGAACAAAGAAAATCAGTTTCGACATACTTGAGCTTCCTAGGTTGTCTCTTCAGGTTTCATCTAGCGTTCAGCTTGTTCTAAGGTTTCATACAGTCCATCATTGCTTCACATCTCATTTTACATTCACAATTGTCTAAACTTGAGTCAAAAGGTCACTTGCTTGTCCTCATCATACTTTGTCAACACACTACTTACTACTACACTTTGCTAAGTGGTCCCTCATCAAGGTTTCTTACCTTTGGGTCTCATTTGGTCTTACTTAGAGTCAAGGTCAGCTTACCTCATCAAGAGAAACTATCCTCTCTTTGGAAGTCACACCTACTCTACTACATACATACTTGGTCTTACACTTTGGACATTGCAAGAACACCTCAAGATTCACTTACACTCATACAACTCTTGGTCTTCCATACTCTTTTCACTTTTTCATCTAGTCTCTCACATCTTGGTCAAACACCTAGTTCATGGTTGAAACCCGTCTTCAAAAATCTAGGAGAATAGCTAAAGAAGCTCAAGAATCCGTAAACATGAGTTCTTATGAGTATGACAATGATCTATTCTACAATCTTGAGCACACTACATTACCAGACATGAATGTTTATAGACATAATCCAAATGTGGAAAGCACAAACACTATAAACAACAATGCTACGCACAATGACAATGTTGACAATTCTTCAATACTATCAGCAGACATAGAAGAATCCATAATGAATCCTCAATTCAATAGATTGGTTGAAGAGATAATGAGGAGAGATCGTCAATACTTTTTACACATGATGGGACAAAGTGGAGCTAAAATACCGCATGATTTTGACTTATCTCAACTTATAGAAAGTCGACCCTCACAGCAAACTCAACTCAACATGGATCAAAGGAGACCAAATAGTGGAGGAAATAGAGGACCGAATAATATGATGCCTGAGTCACCATCAGTTTTGCTTCAAAAACCAACAATCCCACATACACAAGCTCAAACATATGATACTTACACTCAAAGACCATCATGGAGGCCTTATGCTCAGACACATGCTCAAGGTGTGGATCAATCAAAACAAGTGGATACTCAAGGACATCCTCAAAATTTTGACACAAGGAGACCTCATGTCAAAATTGGGGGCAACACAATGGAAAATGAAAGGCCTATTGAATATGGTTTATATACACAAAACAGATATGGAGTCCCTCAACATGAAGTTATGCCAAGTGCTCCATATATGTCGCAACAATATAGACCTCCATATGGACATGTCTACGATCAGTATCATCCATACATGCAACAAGTTCCTCCTCAAATGGGCATTTCAAACATGGGGTATGCTACAAGAAATCAATCCCCTCCCAAAAATAATTTGGAGCAACAAATTAGGGATCTACAAAAGAAAATGGAGGACATGAGTACACCAAAACCTACATACACTATGAGAGATATATGTCCTTATCCCTTTGATAAGAGCATTCCAATGCCTCCATTTCCTCCACACTTTGTAACGCCAAAATTTGACAAATATAGAGGGAGAGGAGACCCCAAGGCACACATACGACAATTCTTCACAGCTTGCATTGAGGTAGCGGCAGAAGAAACATACTTGATGAGGTTGTTCCCACAGAGCTTAGGCGATCAAGCTATGGAATGGTTTTCTCAATTACCTCCTGGTATTAAGTCATGGGGCGACTTGGCAGAGGCATTCATTCAACATTTCTCTTACAACATTGAAACAGATGTCTCAGTTACTACCTTGTGCAATACGAAACAAAAGGAAGGAGAATCTTTCGCAACATTTTTACAAAGATGGAGAAACTTAGCTAGCAGATGCTCTTGCGAAATCCTGCAAAAACAAATGGTAGAAATGTTCACACAAAATGTTAACAAGGCTATTGGATATGATCTCAGGAAAGCTTGTTTGTCTACATTCAAGGATGTTATTGAAAAGGGCCTAGCAACAGAAAAGGTCTTAATTGAACAAGGAGTTATCAAGCTATTCAAAGAAAACAAAGAGGACTTTAAGGGAAAGGACAAACCAAAATTTTGGAACAAGAACAAGAACACAGTTAATGATGGTGTTGTTGATGCCAATACAGTGAGACCAAAGTTCGTCTTTTCTGGATCAAGTTCTACCAACAATCAGGTGAACACTCAAACAACTTCTAGACCACGAAGGAAGTACACCCCATTAGGAGAACCACTTGAATCAGTATTCAAAAAGCTTGTGGCAAACAAAGTGATCACAATTCCAGATTTTCCTCCATATGAACCAAAGGTCAAACCAAATTGGTGGAATGATGACGAGTATTGCGAGTTTCATAAGAGCAAGGGTCATAAGACAAGTAATTGCCATCGATTGAAAAACATTGTGCAAGATCTCATTGATAGAGGCGACATTGAGATTGAGGGACATTCATCTAATCAAGAGCATGAGATGTTTAAGGAACCATTCCCAAAACATGACAAAGGAAAAGGCAAAGTCACAGATGATCAAGCCAATTACACTAGAGCACCTTACAATTATGATTCTACTATCAATCACATCTGGATGGACAGTCATATTTCTACTATCACTATCAAAAACAAAAATCCTGAGAATCCTTCTCAGAGACCCAAGATTGTCCTAAAAGGTGTGGGATCTTCCTCCGAATCTACCTCTGAATGTCATGTTACAACCCGTCGAGGTAAGATCACATTGCCAGGTACCTCCACTAAGAATACCAATCCTTTATCAATCAAGCCTGAGTACGACCTTGTAGAACAATTAGGGAAAACACTCGCGCTCATCTCCATTCTGGAGCTTCTACGTATATCCCCTGCACATAAAGCCATCCTTGACAAAATCTTGAGAGACACTACCGTCCCTACTGATCTGAATGTGGACCAGTTTCAAGCCATGGTGGGATACCTATCTATTCCACATTCCCTTACGTTTACAGAAGCCGATGACGCCTCCATAAGTTAGCCACATAATGCACCTTTACACGTTGAAGCTTTCATACATAAACACCGAATAAAGCGAGTCCTGATAGATGGAGGAGCAGGTCTAAATATTTGTACCTTGAGTACCATAAGACAATTGGGATATTCTGACAAGGCTGTGAATGCTACAAACCAAATCACCATCAAGGCTTATGATGATGAAGAGCACTCGTCCAAGGGCACAGTCACCTTACCGCTAAGAATAGGGCCAGTCACAAAGGATGTGGTTTGTCAAGTCCTGGATCTTGATCTCACATACAACATATTGCTGGGACGTCCTTGGATTCATGAAATGAGGGCAGTCCCATCAACATACCATCAATGCATTAAGTTTCCTCATAATGGAGTCGAGGTAATAGTCAACAGTGATCCAAATCCGTTCATATATTGCAATAACTTGAGGTCACATACTGAAACTATCATTCCCAGTAATCGTGAGGCTACTCCTTCTTTAGCATACATCGATCCTGAGTCATTAAAACCCTCGACATCCAAACAAGGTGAACTTAGAGGCAAGTTTCAAGACAAAGGCATGGGAGAATACACTTTGAATCAAACAATGTTTTTACGACAAGTCATGAGCTCTCCAAAAGAATATGGGAGGCCACATCCTAACAAGCAAATCTCCATCATGATACTCAAATGGGATCCTACCATCTTTCAAAGATGGGGCGAACTAGAAGAGGAAAATTTATACAAAATGCTTTATAAAGATAGTGAAGAGGACACACATGATCAGACTATTATACCCTGTGAGAACTATGGCAAAGGCTTTAAAATTCTACAAAAATTCGGGTATGATGGAAAAAGCCCCCTCGGGTTACGCAAAGAAGGTGTCATGGAGCCCTTACAACCTGAGCTAACTACAAGAAGAGAACGCTCCAAGGGACTTGGTTTTCTGAATTCCAAGATTCACAATAAAAGAACAAAAGAGGCATGGCGAATCAAAGTTGCCGAAGTTCAACAAGAGGATTATCCTTCCACAGATTCTAATGAGTGGAATGGGGTTCAAACAAATCCTCCAGTGACTATGAGCTCACCGAGACATTCAGAGAGCCAGATGAACCTACAGAGGAGGAGGAATTTTACAAAAAGTTCAGAGTTGGTCAATAACCAACCCATAAGGATCCCGCACAGTCTTCGTTTCAAGGTCCTAGGTTGAAATCACATAGGATGAGGACACCTGTCCCAGAAGGCGCTACTAGTGATGACAATTTGGATTCACTCACGATCGAAACTGATGAGGAGTGTGCCATCGATGACCTCGACGATTGCCTTGACATACCCGAATATAACCACATCTTCACTCTTAGCCCTGCAAACTCTGAAAACACTAATGGCCTTCCCCTTGTTCACCCCCAACTCATTGACTGGGATCATGAAGGACCAGCACAATTTGATACATTTCAAAATGACGAAGCTATTGTCGACTATCTTGGCATTCGAGATGATCTTCCCCCTGGAGACCACAAAGCAGGATACACCATAGAACTCAACAACATGGCATACTTCGGTGAGGGTGTCGGGCCTTCTAGTCGCAAAAATGTGAAAATAAGAACAAAACAAGGGTCTTATGGCGAAAACCACACTGTGGCGTTATCTAACCCCAAAAAAGTAAAAAGAAAGGACGTATCTGAGGGCGAAAACCTCTCTGAGGCACCCGAAGATGGAAGGCTCGACATTCTCCCAGCATCATATGAGGAAAAATCATCCATGTTGGTAGAGGAGACTATAAAGACGAATATTGGTACAGAAGAGGTTCCACACAACATATTCTTGGCACAATCTTTGACAGAGGCCGAAAGGACAAAATTCATAAGCTTCTTCAAGGAACGACAAGTCAGCTTTGCATGGTCATACGCTGATATGCCTGGACTGGATCCGGATTTGGTTATGCATCATTTGACAGTCAAACCGGGGGCAAAGCCAGTAAAACAGAAACTGAGGAAAATGCACCCACAAGTGGCATTACTCGTCAAGGCAGAGCTGGAGAAATTATTGAATGTCGGATTCATACGACCAATTGATTATCCCGAATGGATCTCCAATTTGGTACCTGTCAGCAAACCAGATCGCAGTATCCGAATATGTACAGACTTCAGAGATATCAACAAGGCTTGCCCAAAGGACGATTTCCCATTACCAAACATTGACTTGATCGTTGATCTCACAGCAGGTCATGAAATGTTATCCTTAATGGACGGATTTTCTGGATATAATCAAATCAGGATTGCACCTGAAGATCAACATAAAACATCATTCACTTGTCCATGGGGAACCTTCTGTTGGAACGTCATGCCCTTTGGGCTGAAAAATGCAGGCGCCACTTATCAACGAGCGATGACTACTATCTTTCATGATCTCATGCACATAAGAGTGGAAGATTATGTTGACGATCTTTTGGGAAAATCAATAGATAGAGACACCCACTTGAACATACTTTCAGTTGTCTTTGATCGGCTGGAAAAATATAAGGTAAGACTAAATCCAAAGAAATGCGTCTTTGGAGTAACCTCAGGGAAGCTCCTAGGATTCATTGTGTCTAAAAGAGGAATCGAGGCTGATCCAGTGAAAGTAAAGGCTATCTTGGACATGCTGCCACCCAAGAATATCAGTCAACTTCGATCTTTACAAGGGAGACTCCAGTCCATACGAAGATTCATCGCACAACTTGCAGATAAGTGTAATCCTTTCCAACACCTGCTACATAAAAATATCAAATTCAAATGGGATGAGAACTGTCAACAGGCTTTTCAGACGCTCAAAGATTATCTTTTGAACCCACCAGTCTTGATGCCACCAATTCCAGATCAACCTTTGTTACTCTACATATCAGCTACTCCAACGGCACTGGGGGCACTCCTAGCACAACAAATACCTGACGGCAAGGAAAAAGCAGTCTACTATATCAGTCGCACATTGGTGGGATATGAGCTAAACTACACTCCAATCGAACGTGCATGTCTCGCTGTGGTCTTTGCTTCACAGAAGTTACGACATTATATGCTCACTCACAAGACTAAGTTGATTGCCAGAATTGATCCACTAAAATATCTTCTCAACAAAGCTACACTTACTGGGCGGCTGGCCAAGTGGGTAATGATTCTGAGTGAATTTGACATTGAGTACGTGGACAGGAAAGCAATCAAAGGACAAGCCATTGCAGATCAATTGGTAGATGCTCCCATGATAGATGATGTTCCTCTACAGTCAGAATTTCCAGATGAGTCCATTCTAACAATATCACCTGCAAAGTCATGGCAATTATATTTTGACGGCTCATATACACAGCACGGGGCAGGAGCGGGTATATTCTTTATAACTCCTCAGGGTGATTCTATACCAAAATCATACCGCTTGTCATTTCCTTGCACCAACAATATAGCGGAATATGAGGCATTAACAACTGGATTAAGAATTGCAGTTCAGTGGAAGATCCAGGAACTTCGTGTTTTTGGGGATTCTCAACTTGTCATCCGTCAAGCAACTGATGATTACCAAACAAAAGATGAAAAACTAATGCCCTACAAACAACTGGTAGATGATCTGAAACAACACTTTGCAAAGATAGAGTTTGAGCAGATACCAAGAGAACAGAATCGTGCTGTAGATGCCATGGCTACAATTGCTTCGCTCATTGATCTGCCGCAAAATGAGACCTGCTATGAGTTCCTGGTAGACAACTTGCTGATTCAATCATATGAGATCACTCCTACGGAAATGATATGTGTTGTTGGTCCTGAATCCCAGTTATATGGTTCCATATTCACATACCTTCGCGACAATATCTTACCTCCCGATCTATCAAACAATCAACGCCGCACTTTCATTCGCCAATCCTCTCGATACGTCATTTTAGCTGATATCCTATACCGACGAGGTCTAGATGGCACCCTTCTTAGATGTTTAGAGAATGACGAAGCTCAGATTGCGTTACGAGAAGTGCATGAAGGGATATGTGGCCCGCATACTAGTGGTCCTACCTTAGCCAAGAAACTCATCAGGACTGGATATTACTGGCCTACTATGGAAAAAGATGCATATCAGTTTGTCAAGAAGTGTAAACAGTGTCAAATTCATGGAGACCTCATACATGCACCAGCACAAGAACTACAACCACTTGCATCTCCTTGGCCCTTTTGTCAGTGGGGACTCGATCTCATAGGCAAGATTCACCCTCCTTCTTCCAATGGACATAAATTCATTATCACAGCCACAGAGTATTTCACAAAGTGGATTGAAGCCGTGCCTCTCACACAAGTTACTGGGAAACAAATTGCTACCTTCATCTTGAACTACATCATTTGCCGATATGGGATTCCTACTTCCATTATTACTGATAACGGGCGTCCCTTCAAAAATCAGGATGTTCGTGAACTCTGTGACCGCTTCCATATCTCTCACTGTTTCTCCACACCATATTACCCCCAAGGTAATGGCCAAGCTGAGGCGTCTAATAAAACAATTCTCAAAATCCTTAAAAAGACAGTCGACGATGCTGGCCGTAACTGGCATATCCAACTCAATCCCGCACTTTGGGCCTATCGCACAAGTGTCCGCACACCTACAGGAGCTACACCCTACTCACTTGTCTACGGCGCTGAAGCCATCTTGCCTATTGAGGTCGAGTTACCTTCTTTACGGGTCTCTTTGAGAAACATAATCAACGATGAAGATTACAGGGTCTCTCGCTTACAAGAACTAGAACTGCTGGAGGAACGAAGACACACTGCTTTTAATCATCTCAAGGCTTACCAACAACGAATGAGTCGTAGCTACAATCACAAAGTTAAGCCTCGCACATTTGAAGTAGGTGACTTAGTCCTCAGAGAGAACCCCAAGAATCAACAAGACAGAGATAAGAAGGGCAAGTTCGAACCAAACTGGCTTGGTCCTTACATCATCACAGCGGTATATGGATCTGGGGCATATCAGCTCTCAACTACAGAAGGTGAACCCTTGGAGGATCCTATCAATAGCATGCACCTTCGCAGGTTCTACATATAGCTCTTCAGAATATCAAAGAATTTCAAAAATACAAAAAAAAATAAAAATTATAAAACAAAAAAATCGTTACTTGGTGAAAACCTGGCAAACAGGCGCCTTGTGACACAAAAAACATTGAAAAATTGAAAAAAGTAAACAGAAATAATTTCGTCCAATGGTGAAAACCACTTCGGTGGCGCCCTGGGCAAGTACCATGGTGAAAACTGGGTCACCAGTGCTATGCGTAGAGACATTGCTCCTTTCTCCTTCAGGATTCTCTTTCATCCTTTCACTTCGCACACACTCATAACCTATTCATCCACAATAAACTTACCCATTCCCATCATGGCTTGTTATTGATCTACCTAAGATTGGTTAGCCATCCATAAACCTCCCTTTTCACATCCCTTTCCATCCATAATAAATCAGACCCTATCTGTGACTACGACCAATTCCTACGTCTAGTGATGGGTGTGGAACTGAGAACATCACATATTTCGAGGAGTATAGTTTCTTCCAGCTTTCTTCAGTCTATCCACGCACAATCCGCAATAAAGCAACATTTGCATCGCAAGATCCGCAATAAAGTTTCATCTTCTCCGCAATAAAGTATCAGTTTCATGGATTCAGTCAGTTTCAGATGAGACACAACAGCAACAATGGGCCTCAACAAAATCAAATCTTTCAATAGACTCAGACAACATATGGTTCAGTGTTAATCTATCCCTTTTGTGAAAGTGAACATTGTGACCACAATCAAACATGACTTATACAAGTGACAAGAGACACTAAACTTGAGGACTACAGTGGATGTTGGTGTCGAGTCTTGGTTTTCTTTTGATTTCATCTTTTTTGGTGACATGTCTTTTAGCTTTTCCGGGATGTCTTTGACTAGAGATTCTACCTCCAAGATGTCTTTGACTAGAAAGGCGAGGATGGGGTATCGTCACCTATTTGTATTTGCTGTCTGTGGATTGTCTTTTTAGTAATGCTATGACTTGTCCAAGGATATGATGACACTGTGAGTCTAGTGTGAACTGGGGCATTCCTTGTTTGTGACTGTCTTATTTCCATGCAAACAGGTACAATGACTTTCTGGGCCGAACAAATGCCTCGATTGTCATAACCTACTTGCCATAATAAAGCTCAATGATGATAACGCACAAGAAACTCTTTCACTGTCATATCTTCTGTCTTCCATCCCCCTTTCTTGATTGACTTCCATTGTCCTTCTCGAGTCCGCGTAGCCCGCTATCACATGACTGAGTATAATGACATACCAAAAACATTTGCATTTCATATAGTCACACCTGCATCACCACATATAAGCATTTCATACATACATATAGATATCACAATTGCATCACATCCTGCATACAACACATGTTAGCACATCTCACATTTTCATTATGTAAATAATCATTTGCATTATCATATTCATGTACATTACATACATTCACATTTGCATCATGCATCACATACAAAACATAAAAATAAAAAAAATATATATATATATATATATATATATATATATTGCATCATATACATATTTGCATCCATATCATAAGCATCACATAAAACATACATCATGAAAAATCTCATCACATAAGGTACACATGCATATAGCTACCGCAAAAATGGATCATCTCTCATATATAATCAAAATGTGTCATGATACAATGATGTCAAAAGAATCATATGGCTACAAGATCACCCGCAGGTGTCTACAATACAAAATGGTACATATACTGATACAAGGGGAGCCCTCTATGGCTATGATGAACTCCCTCCCTCGGAGCCGCCTGGCCTCGACGGATGCTGAGTTGTAGATGGACCCGCTCCAGGATCCCCCTGCCTGTCTGGTGGTGGTGGAGGACCCATGACCCCACCACTAGATGCCTGCCTCCTACGACTCCCTCCCGTAGCCGTCGCTGTGCGCGACGATCTATGGAAGCTCCTCGCCCGCTGATCCGCTGGCACGACACCGTAGTACAGGTCTCTCCAATACCCAATCTCCTCTCCGGCTCGCAGCACATATGCGTAGCCTGCCCCTGTATCCTCTGCCGCCTGCCACCCTGCCCTCAGAGCTGCCTCGGCCTCAGTATATCGCTGGATGGCCTGGTCTCTCTCTCGCTCTGTGTCCCTGACACTGATCCTGAGGCGATCCCTCTCCCGCTCCAAATCCGCAATCTCGTCTGCCTGGCCCTGGCAGATCTCTCTCAGCTCTAGCAGCTCATCCTCCTCAGGATCTCCACCCTCAGCCTCTGCCTGTGGCTCTCCCTCTGCGGGTGCCTGTACATGTGCCTCCCCCTGTACCTGTCTAGGTGCCTGAATAGGTACCTGTCTCTAACCCTGCCTGGGAGCCTGCACCTGTCTCTGCACCTGTCCCTGCACCTGTCTAGGTCCCTGTGCTCTAGGACCCTGTGCTGCTGGTACATGTAGGGGCAATCCACCTCGACCCCTCACCACCTGAGCTGCTCCCTCCTGTCCTCCCTCCCTCCGAGGTGCCACTCGCCTCTCCCCCACTACTCCCCTCCGCCTCCGTCGACCCCTACCTCCATCCCCTCCACCATCATCATCATCATCCCCTCCAGCCTCTCCCTCCAACAGCTCTCTCGGATCTGTCAACCTCGGAAAGGGATGCTCTGCCCAATACACAGCATACTCTGCGTCCATCCCTGCATCCTCCACCTCTGGCCACATATCCCAAGGTAGTGGCAGCATCTCTGTCATCTGTGTCACGGCCTGATCATATGATAACAGTGGTTCGAATTGAGCCTGATCCCTGACTGTACGGACATACATGCCCGAGCCTCGCGACATCCTCTGGATCTTGCCGAACTGTCTCCCAACCCTGTCAACCAACTGCCTCTCCAAAATGTAGGGCGTACGCCCAATCAGATACCTGCTCCTGAACGTATAGGGCAGCTCCACGGCATCGTCCTCCCACTCCTCGCACCCCAGGTACGACCTCCAGATAACCATATCAATGTCATCTATGACATGCCTCCAGTGCTCCAGTCGACCAATCCGAGGCTGTGATGTAATCATATCATACAGGTGTACAAAACTCTGTCCCTGTCCTCTGCCTCTGAAGTGGATAGGCCGTGTGATCGGAAGGTGCTCATAAGCCCATACCTGTAATAGTGTCACTCCGCAACCCAAGCCCACTGATCCATGGTAAACAAACTGATGTAGCTCATAGTACAGATGCGCCAAGACACATGGCCCCCATACATATCTGGTGTGCTCAGTCACCAGTGTCTCTAGTGCTCCTCCCCAGCCCACTGCCAACCCCCGTGTAGCCCTGTCTGGACACAAGAAGCCACTGATGGCTCCTCCAATAACAGCTGGCAGCGCTAACCCTATCGCGGTCATGGTATCCCATGCCACGTGCCCTGCTCTCATCTCCAAATCGGGATCCTGGAATACCCGTCTAAGCGCCTCCCTGTCTCCATCTCGATCATATGGAATCAGCTCTCCATCGATCGGTATATGCAGTATCCTGTACACATCCTCGAGGGTCACTGTCATCTCCCCCATAGGCAAGTGAAACGTGCAAGTCTCGGAGTGCCATCTCTCCGCCAGTGCAGTCAGCAAACCCATGTTTGCCCGAAACTCGGGCACATATAGCACATGTCTGAGGCCCATCTCCTCAATAGCAATCATGTCCTGAATCGACAACTCTGGTCGCAATCTCTGAGTCGACGGGAATCTCTCCTGTGACTCCAGCATAGGCAGATACTCCTGCAATCAAGCAACTCAATCATGTCAGTTATCGTGGCATTCACTGTTCATCACAAAATGCTATTTGCTACCTAAATGCATACGCTTACCTATCCTAGTGACACTCACTGTTCATCACAAAGTGTTGCTATCTATCCTAGTAGTGCTCCCTGTTCATCACAAAGTACTACGTTTGTGACATTCCCTGTTCATCACAAAGTGTTACTCACATTCGCACTCCCTGTTCATCACAAAGTGCTACCTATCTTGGTGCTCCCTGTTCATCACAAAGTGCCTTGATCTATCCTAGTCTTCCTAGAGGACCTGCTTGAGTGTATCCTCTCAGCAGCTTATCCAATCAACAGCGTATGTTCATCACAGAATTGCCGATTTGACCTAAACGACCAAACTATGCATTTTGACACACAAACGCGCTTTAAACTCATAAATGCGCTTATAGACTGCACAAACGCGCTTCTGCAACACAGACGCGCTTTCTGAACACATACGTGCCTAAATTCTTCATAAACACGGCCAGGGAACATAGACGCCCCTAAAGGGCACAAACGCGTCTGAAATTTGCAAACGCGCTCGCATTCATCACAAACGCGGTCCCAGGCATAGACGCGCCTGGACCCAACACAGATGCGACTGTTGGACACAGCCGCGCCTGGCACTGACACAGACGCGGTTGCGCGTTTTTGCATTTTTTAACTACCCTATTCCTAGCGCATTTATTGCTACCTATTGAGCATTAATGACAAAACTTGAAATGCATGAAAGTACGAGGAGGTTTTCTGGTACTTACCGGCTCTCCTGCATCTGCTGGCCTCTGAAATCGGTGAACCCGGTCGAATCTATGAATGAAAGCCATCGCTGTTGACTGTTGCTGCTCTTTTCTCGCTCTGCACTATGATCTCGTAAGGGTGTGGATGACAATGAGGATGTCTTTTGCCCGTGGTCTATCTTATAGTCTACCCTAGCCCTCGCCTTCATTTCCCGAGTCAGTATTCTTCATCCCGTGACTCTGTCACTTTATCCGGTCAGTCCATTCTTTCTTATCGAGAGATTGTCTGCAATCTTTTCAGACATTTTCATCCAATCTCTCGAGGGGGCATATCATTCCCATTCTGGGGCAACTCTGTATCAGTTCATCTTATCTTCTTTGAAACAACGCGACAAGCCGCATTGTCTCAAAGAGGGGCAAAATGTAGACACCTAAAATTGTCATGTCTAATTAAATAAATATTTTATTTATTTAATTATCTAAGCCTAATTCTTCTATTAATTAAATAAATTTTTATTTATTTAATTAATTCATTTATCCTCTTCTAGCCTTATTTCTCATTTAAATAAATACATTTATTTATTTAAATTATCCCTTTCCATAAATTAAATAAATATTTTATTTATTTAATTGTCCTACTTCTTCTATTAATTAAATAAATCTTTATTTATTTAATTAATTCGTTAGCTTTTTCTACACATGACACATGTCATTCATCTCTTAATTCCTACACTACCTACCTCTTTCATTATTTTACTATTTTATCTACCTACCCTCTAATCCTAGCCGACCTCTCTTTTTACACCTCTCAATCTTATCCCTCCATTTCATATTGTGTCTTCTATTTAAGGAGATGCTTTCTTCATTATCTAACCCTAATGACTGATTTTGGAGTACTTGGTTACACTATGATCCTACTTGCAACCACATTCCGTTCTTTGTTGAGCTCTTGTGCATATAAAAATCTGAGAGCAAATATATCAAGCAAGATCAATGGAGATAGGAAGAATGGAGATCAAAACCCTATTGGACATGTGATGGTATAATCTTTGTGATTTTGAGTTATTTGCATTGTCTTAGGTAATCTTCATATGTTATGGTGGATCTTTGTTGATTGTTAGGCTAGGGTTTGGTGGTTGAATTCATTTAGTTTTTCAATATTGTTATTATTGTTATCCATTTTCACCATATACAGAGACAACATGAATACATTGATATAGCACACAACAACAGTTTTAGCTAGATTGTAATTTGTCTTTATCGGATAATAGAATAATCTGGGCGATTGTTTTTCTATGGATTTGAGCCACATTAGGTGAACCATGTTAAATCTATGTTTTTTGATTAAAAAAGCAGCAAGAAGAGGGGTGATGACCTTTAATACAACAACCCTCGGGCAATAAGAGATACAACAAACAGGGGAGAAAACCTCAAAAAAAAAAATGATGTCGGATAGGTGAAAAGGAAAAAACTTGTCAAACCGACAACTACCCAAACCCACCTCAATGAAGGGAGGAAACATCTGAACCTTGACAAGGAGGGGTTTGGGGGAGGAGGGAGGACTTCCCCTTCTACTTGCCGCAAACCACAATCCAAGCGATATTGTCATTAGGGCCATCAAGAGAGAGATCCAACGACTAGGACCCGTAGGGTTACAATCAGTAGTGCCAACCAAGTTTTGTTGTAGAGCAACAACATGTTGTTGTAGAACCCTAACAGGTTGTTGCAAAGGAACAACATCTGGAGTAGAAACAACAACATCAGTAGGGGAAGAACTAAGCAACAAAACTAGAGCAACAAGAGTTGAATCCACATGGACGGAAGAGGCCACAACAATGACATCGACATCAACAGTAAGAGGCACTTCATCCCGGGAGGAGATCTCATCATCCCAAAAGGAGCCAACCGAGTCAGAATCAAAAGCAAAGACAGTCAAGTGATTAGTTGTAGCATCCTCTTCCACCAAGTAGCAACACCCTTGTGACGTGGAATAGTGCAATCCGAAGCCAAATGACCCATAGAGAACCACTTCCCAATGTTACTACACAAAATATTCATAGAGAATGGTCACAATGTTACTACCCAAAATAACCATACAAAATGGTCACAATGTTAACCATAATATAATTCACAATTCACACTAATTCAAGATGTAGAAATATTCTCAATTGAATGCTTGGAGAATATCATGTTATATCAAAGAATTAAAAAGTATTATGGGGTCAAATAATTGATAAAAGATTCCAACTTAGCTTAGATTTTTTACTCAGGCTTAGACTTGGACTCCACAAATTGATTTTTGACTTGGACTCACAACAAATTGTAAAACCATGAAATATAGATATTTTTAAAGATTTAAAGTTTTTAATATGCACCCTTTAATAAATCAACTGTAATGGCAACATAAGCTTATCAATTAGACTTTTCTTGTGTATGTGATACACGTACACATTGATCAAATGAATAAAAAAGTGGATTTGAGATGAAGAAAACACCATTTTTAAACGTATAAATATTCTCAAGTGTTTTAGGTGCAAAATGTTTATTGATTATGACATCTAAGACATCAAAAACAAAAATTACAACATGGAGTCGCAAAATATAGTAGAAGGATCTTGTAGCATTCAACCCAACATCACTAGCTCTATGTGGGGTCTTGAGCTTATATCTTTAGAAAAGTTTGCAAATGTTGCTACAACTATAGGAACATTACTTAGGGTAAGGATTGACTAGGTAAACCAAAGATATAAATGTAATTCAATTACTTGGGATTTAATTGATAAAAAGTTACAAGAATAAAAATATATTATTTTTCCAACAATGTCTATTTTTTAAATTAGAGCGGGAATTTGGGAGAAACAACCCTAAATAGTCTCACAAAGGAGCACCTGTAGTGGGTTCGATTAACACCCCCCTATGCACTCCTTTCAATATAAATCAAGGTTGCAGGGTAGAGTCCCCACCACCAAGCCCATATTCAAGCCTTTGAAATCACATAGACCTTCACAGTTTACCCTATTTTTCACAATTTTATCATTTTTAGCCAAGCTCCAGGACTCCTCCAAACCCTTCCAAAAATACAAGTGTCAATGCGATAGAGTAGTAATTAAGCATGTTTTAGGATTAAGTATTTCGATATTTTTTGCTATGTTTCTAGTTTTCCACCTAATTGTTGTGGCCAAGTTTCAAAAAAGACTTAATGAGTCAAGAACGTTTGGAAAACTTAATGAATTTGACCAAACTTCCTAGGTACTTTGGTTCCCAAGCCTTTGGCCCTCATTTAAATCAATTCACCTTAGGGTTCACCTAGTTTGGGCGAGTCTAGGTGAGTCTTGTAACTATGGATCAAATATATTGACAAATGAGGATTTGAAGAGCTAGATTTGCCCAAAGAACCATCAACCATTTAGAAATAGGTACAAAAGAAATTAACAAAGAAGTTTGAGAGGATCTTGATGAAAATTCAAGTTTTTTTTTATCAATGTGAGATTCACCCAACAATCACCTTCACACAAAGTAATCACGTCAACAAGAAACTTTCCATGAATAAAAGCATTTATTTGTCAAAATATGCGACACTATTATCATGTAGAAGGTGCAACAGGCAGAAAGAGAGATATAAACTAAGGAGAATGTCTATACTTTCTTTCCAAGCAAAAAAAATGAGTGTTGTAATGACACTTTTCAACCAAACTTAATTCATTATTTGCAACGGAATCAATAGATTAAATGTTAATGTAAAGTTCATTAATTAAAGGTAATTATCATTAAATTATATGTAAATGATAATAATTACAAAGTAAATTAATAACACAATAAATGGAATAACATAACCACTTAATTCAACCATATTATTGGCAAATCATATATAAAGCATTCTCAATATCTTATAGAATAAGGTTTTCCAATACTTATCTTAATATTGAGTACTTGAAATAGTCATTCTCACTCCAAGAAGATTCTAGTGGCCTTTGGTCCTTTATGGCTATGGCACTCCATGGAGGAAACCGATTCTTAAACAGAACCAACCATATTATCTACAATTCAAAGGAATAGGCACATGTCTAGGCTCTTTTACGGCAAGCACTCCAAGAGGACAGGTTCTTACACAGATTCTCACATGCCTTCACGACATGAAATAAACACAGACCTGGCCAGGACACTCCCGAGTGTACACCGTACCTCGATTTGGACACACGTTGTGTGCCCCTTCTCCAATGTGTCCCTTCTCCAATGCCCATGCCAATCAATGACCTTAACCTTCATTCCTTTGTGCCCTCTAAATTCTTATATTTCCTCCCATGCCCATAGCCCACCGAGCCTCCTCCTCCTCCTTCTTCTTCCTCTTCCTCTTCCTCTTCTTCTTCTTCTTCTTCTTCTTCTTCTTCTTCATAAATATTTGAATAGAAAAATATATCTAGTTGCATTTGGATAGGTCTGATCAAGGATCTTCTAAAACATCACAAAATGACCATAAATAGCCTTGAGGCACATTGGGCATTGTTGATCCCTAAGAAGGCTCGCACCTTAAATAAGAGCAGTCTGAAAGTTTCATAGACAAGAGACCTGAATGCGGTCTGTGAAACAACCTTCGAGATTTTAGAAGTCAACTCTTCATTTTGAAGGGGGAAATAGAAAAGGGAAGAAGGAAAGGTACTGAAAGCTAAACAAAGGCGAAACGCCAGACACAAAACTTTTACAACACTTTGAATTCCCATTTTTTTGTGAAATAAAAAAGAAACACCAATTCCTAAAGTGAGCTCATCACACCACAATTCTTCATTGTTGAGAGGAGGATGAGATACACAAAGTGACTCAAACATATGACATAACTTTCAAATCCTCTCATGGAGAGCATCTGTCAAGGCTCGATAGAAAACAAAGTGATTCTTTTTTATTTTCATAATGATTTAAAAATCTTAAAAGATTCTCTCTCTAATGGTATAATTCAAGTCCTAATTTAAGAACAATGATAGAATAAATTCAACTACATGAACCATTATTTCGGATTAGTAGGAAATGAAGAAGCCAAAATGAGTATACATCAACCACTTTGAAATCAAAGCAACACAAAGCATGTCAACCTAAATAAAGCAAAAGAAAGCAAAACAGAGGCACAACCCAATGTCTGACTTAAGAACAAACATGCTAAGGTCAGATCACAAATGTTGATTACTAATCTCTAGAACATTCTTTTAATTTCTCAGAAGACAAGGGATTAACAAAACCATATCATTCAAAGGTGTTGAACTCCTATTATAGGCATGCTCGCAAGCCTTTATAGAATTCATTCCACTAGAGAGGGAACAATTTTTACAACCGAATTACCCCTTGCATATTCGTTGTGTGATCTTGATCAATCATGATAACCATTGTAACTGCACCACATGAAGGATCCTTGCATTATTTTCTCCCCTCAACTCAAGTCATGAGCGCCTCCTGGACCTTCTATTAGTCAAAAGCAAAAGGTTTCGACACACGGTTCCTTTCAAAATCCTTTGGCAGCTGATTTTAGGAATTGATTTTGGCTTGGGTTCATTGGGTGTCTAGATTCATTTATGAGCTTGCACATTCTTGGGATTTCTTGGGGTGATATTTCTTGATTTGAGCAAGTTAAATAGCATTATCTTGATATTTTTTTTATATTTCTTGGGATGTGCATAAGCTTTAGCTTGATTTGCCTATAGATTTTAATTAATATGACATAAATTTTTCGTACCACTACGGTCTTGTCATTTGTTTGGTGGTAGTGTTCATAAGAGAGCATTCTTAGGTACCATAACAAATATGCAACTAGAGCAGTTGATAAATACTAACATTGACTTGGTTCTTGCTACAGTGAAATGAATTATGGGGAATGATTTCTTAGCTAGCAAGGACCTGTATCGAGTGAACTCTGATATTGCATCTCACTTCGTGGGTTCCTTGCTTGACCTAGGGGCTCCAAAGGATGCAATTGCAAGGATGATGTGGGGATTGTTTGAAAGCAAACTAACTGGTAGGCTAGATCAAGTTTTGGAGGTGGCTCAACACGAGGTTGGCATTCCTATTGCAATTGACCCAAAAAACATATTTGGAGAAGGATGCAGTAGTGCCTTGGTGGCCCTTTGTGGTTAATTTCAAAAGCTACTCTCTTGAAGACCATTGATCTCATTGCAGTCATGCTTTTGGATTCCTTAAAAAAGAAAATGGGGAGGAACCCACCTTCAACATGGAGTGGTTGGAGGGCTTTCGATTCCTAGCGGACAACTAGGATATGGACAACGATGACGACAACGACATTCCTAGTGTGAGGGAACTGCTATAGACAAATGAGGATGCTGACGAGGAATATGATGGAGGGGACAACCCCTAGGTGTGACATAATGACTTTCTGTTGGCTCATGTTGTGAAATGAATTAATTTTTTTATTTAAAACAAAAATCTTGACAATTTTGCAAGTTTCTGGGAGATTCATTTTGAAATTTTGCAACATAATGTAGAGGGTCATGAGCATATGCATATACTTGTAAAAAATTACTATATAAATGAATACACATATACACAAATTTTTATATTATGATTTCTTGCAAAAATTGACTATGCATGTGTTTTTATTCTTATCTTTTTGTAAAGGGTTTTTCTGCATAATCTCAATTAACTTTTAAATAAATCAAATCTACAATGCACGAAAGAGTATAATCGATCAGATGCGGAAAATACATTCTTCTAAATAAATGTAAAAATTGATGTTTCCTTTTATCATGCTTTTGATTTTTGAAACTAAAGACCCAAAACACCATATACAAAAAAGGTGATGGGTAGAGTATACCTGATATCTGAAACGTGCATAATTATAAGTAAAAGCACTTACGCTCGAGCCTTAGCATGTTCTGTTCTTACGTGAGAGAGGTTCTGAGCACAAGATTTTCTGCATTTGCATACATTTGACAATACGCGTGCCAATTCTCGTTGTACACCAATATTAGTTAACAAATTTGAAACCTTTAACTAGGGCATGTCAAGGGTCACACACTTTTGCAAAAAGACCAGAATAGAAACAAGGGTTAAACGACATAGTCTCTGAAGGGAGGCGAATGTGCAACAACACTTCTTGGAAGCAAAAAACAACTAACTATCCCTACTCTATCCTAACCTACCATAAAAACTTGATGCTAAACAAAACCATTAACTGGAATTTTGAAATAACCCCCCTTCCTGCCTAATTTATTGCATTATGCATGCCTTTGTATCAATGGTAGAGAAGGGAGTAGACACTTGCAATTTTTAAATTGCTTAATCTTTTCCCATGATCCTAGAATCATGTGACTTTTCTTCCCACTAATCTAATGTCTTTTGGCAGCAAGGGAGTGTTGTTTTCTTCTTTTTTAATTTAATGTTCTAAGGTGAACATGACAAAAGAGATTTGGCAATCCCTTTGTTGAGCAAGATGTCGAATGGCACATCCTCTTGAAGGCATTGGACTTGTGTACTTGTAGTTGCATTTTGTTTTTTATGCATCTTTTTTTTCTGCATGGCTTTCACTTTCATATTCTTCCAAAGATTCAAAGATGAGGTCCCTTTGTTGTTTCTCACAATCTCCTGCTTTATCAGATGGCATCTTGATTTCTATTATCGAGCAAAAGGCTTCCAATTCATCTTAGAATTGGGCTTCATCCATATTTGTTTTGCTTTCCTCCCAAGTTGAGAGATTTTCGGAAATTTTTTTGGGGGCTTGAGGTATAACCCCACCTCCATTCTTGATGTTTTCTTTGTCATCAAAATTTGCATTGTGCGCCAAATATTTGTAGAGATCTATTGTATCGTGTTGTGAATCTAAGATCGTCTTTGGGGTTGGTACAAATCTTTCTTCTTCGTTGCTCTTCAAAGGGCATGGGGCCCAAAGATCTTCATGTACTTCCTCTCCTTGTTCATGAGACTAGTAGATGACTGGTCCGCCTTTGAAGAGTGAGATGGTGTCAAGAAGAGATGTTTGAGGAGGAAAAAACTTTCTCAAGCAAGGCAAAGAAAATTGTTTTCTTTTAGTCAACACAAATTCTAATACATGGCTCCTTTCTTCAAATGCAAACATTTGTTGATTTTTTCCAGCAACTTGGGTAACAGGGTGCTCATCTTATCTCCTTTTTCTCTTCTAGCTCTTGTTGCAAGAAGGCATGATAAGCCAATTGATTCTGATGTCTCAACTCTTTTGCTTCAATTGACCTTAACTAGTCTTGGAAATCTTCCATCATCCCTTTGATGCTAATATTAGTGAAACTCTTTTCATCAAGGTAATAGGTAACACAATGGGTTGGTTGATGAAAAGCTTGGGGATACATGGGTGAGATTCTTTCATTTTCATGGAAAGAGGGGAAAAAAACTTGCTGATCAAAATATCCTTACATGTTAGAGTTGAACCATGAATAAAAGCTTGCTAGAGATTATCTCATAAAGGGAAAGTGGTACTATTGTGACGTTTTCACACATCACTCCATTGCAAATGGGGACCTCCACTTATTGCTTTGCTAAGTGTTTTAGTTAGCTTGGTGATAGTCGTAGTTATTAGCCTTTGCTAGTGAGAGAGGGTATGTTTTGTGAATGACTAGATTGAGGGATGTTGATGGTTCAGTAATAGAGAATAGATAGTTAGCGATAGAGTAGGAAGAGGAAGCTTGAATTTGTTGCTAAGGAAGTTGAAATAAATGCATGATTTTCATTAAAAACATGGTGGATCTCAATGTGTTATTTCTACATTTTACATGGTTTCTTGTTACTTCTCAAAGTTAGATAAAGTTCATTGATTATAATAGAGAAATGTGATGATATTTTGATGGAATTCCGGTTCATGTGTTTTGTGGTTTGCTGATTGTAACCTACAATGCAAAGTTAACCTGGACCTCGTTAAGCACTAGTTTGATTGTGGATATTTACTTGAATTGCGCTAGCATTAGGTGTTTGAATGAATGCTCATGATATGAAAACCCTTCGTTATCCTTTGGAGATTACATCAGTTTTGTGTAGTTGTTTCTGCATGACGAAGCAAGGCTTGATTATGGAATTCCTCTATCAAAGCATCATCCTATATCATCATTGTTCTTAGGATTAGATTAGATTCCTTTAACCATTTCATCTCTTTTGTCTTTATTTCTCCAAGTTGAGTAAGATTCCACCTTCCAATTATGTCCATTAAGTGTAAGTCCCTTTGTGATTACCAACATTATCAAATCACATTAATTCTATCCAAAACTTAAAGTCGATTGTTCGCATTGTAAACCTTGGAGTTGTCTCATTTGATCACGTCATATAGCATATGAGGTTTCTTTGTTCAAGAGAAGATAAAATACTTAGTATTTTGTTTTGTGTTTGGGGTGTCCCAAAAAATACATCAATAGGTACATACCATCTCAGTCATGGTCATGCAGGAATGTTGATTATTACTTGAAATCTTCTTCTGGCAGAACGCTTGAAGATACACTAGGCCTTTGACAATGAAAATTTGATGTCCCACAGGGTGTGATAGGAAATATTGTTGATCCTTAAGAAGGTTCAGACCTTAAATAAGGGTGGTCTAAAAGTTTCATAGATGTGGGACCTAAATGCGGTCTATGAAACAACGTCTGGGATTTTAGAAGTCGACTCTTCATTTTGAAGGGGAGGAATGGAAAAGGGAAGGAGGAAAGGTACTAAAAGCTAAATAGAGATGAAATGCCTAATGTAGAGCTTTTACAACACTTTAAATTCCCCTTTTTTATGAAATAACAAAGAAACATTGATTCCTAAAGTGAGCACATCACACCAGAAATCCTTGATTGTTGAGAGGAGAAAGAGATGCACAAAGTGACTTAGAAATATGACATAACTTTCAAATCCTTCTATGTAGAGCGTTTGTCAAGGTTCGATAGGATAAAAAGTGATCCATTTTGATTTTCACAATGATTTGCCATTCTTACAAGATTCTCTCTCTAATGGCATAATTCAAGTCCTTATCTAAGAACAATGATAGAGTAAATTTCACTACATGAACAACTATTTCATATTAGCAAGTGTAGTGTCATAAATTGTACACCCTTATTTGGGTGGTACAATTTCACGCTTAGGTTAGCACCCACCTTAGTGTGTTGCATTCTGCATTGTAAATTCTCTTCAAGCATTTAATTAATTAAATCTAAAGTCCTCTTTTATCACTCCACACTTCATAAAATTGGGCCCTTAACCCTAAGTAAGCCCCTTTTTATTTTATCATTTTAATTAATTAATTAATTCATCAAAACCCTAATTAGGTCCTATTTCAACCTTTAAGGTCCGATTTCACATATCTAAACACCTTGAATTGTCGCATCGAGTTGGGAATCACCTTATAATCATAATACTTTGCATCCCTAAAAATTCGGAAAAAAAGTTGGTCAGACTAGGATGATTCATCCTGGTCTCGAATTTTTCTCCTTGAATTTCTGAATCATCTTTTGATGCTATTATAACGTTTAAATCCAGCTTCGTGCGGAAATATATCGATTCTAAGTCGACCTATGATAAAAAAAAACAAAGTTAGGGTTTCATATATATAACCTGTCCTTTCCTCATTTGAAGGATCCAACAACTCTAGCAATTGAAGGAGGCTCTTATGAAGTGAAAGTGTAGGTTATGAGAAGTCTTCAATCAACAAATCAAGCATTCATCAAGTCTTCATCAACCATTTTCATCATCAATTGAAGCTTTGAAGATATTGAAGAATAATAGGAGATTACTGACTATTGATTAGCTTGTACCTCTTAGGGTTGGTATGGTTTCATGTTATTTTCATATCTTTATATGAGTTTCACAACACTTGTTTTTAGATCTACATTATTTCTTTAGATCCACTATTGCATTTGTGATTTGAAGCATTCTCGTTTACATTATGTTCATTTAGGGTTTATACTCAACATAGGGTAAAACTCCAATTTCACATTCTAGCTCATTAGGATCTTGTAAACACATGAGATTCTAAGACACACACATTTCAACATTTTATTGGCTATTTGTGGAGGTGGAAATCACCAAAACAAGGGGTTTGACTAAGGCAAATCCCTATATAGCCAACCAAACACCATTTTTCAAGTTGTAGGTGCAGGTACAAAGATCTGACAAAGCAACAAACTTTAGGAAAGACAGAACCTATAGGTACAAGTCTAGATCCAGAACCAAGTATTAGACTCTTGGAACCAGAGCGCCCAACGCCCTGGTCCTCTGCATTTTTTGGCATTCTTTGGTAGTTTTACATCACATAACTTCAATTTGCAGATTCCAGAAGATCAACTCGATACAGTAAGGAGGACCAGAGCACCCAATGCCCTAGTCCAGCTCAATCAAGCTCAGATTCTGATACCAGGTGCACATAAAAATTTCCCCTTTAGCTCTGTACTTTGTGCCTTAGTTTCAGTTTTGTGTTTCTCTGTTCTTGCAGTTTATATAGTCATTTTCCTTCATCTCTCTAGCTTAATTTGTCATTATTGCATAGTTAGCTCATTTCCCTTTCATAACAACAAAGGAATAGAAACCCTAAGAGTATTCCTATACTCTCTTTCACAAGAGTTAGTCAAAGTGAATCACTTCCTTAGGAACTTTCGTATTCCAATGTATAGAGGAAAGTGGGGTTAGATCCTGTTGGTGTACGTTTTATCATATACCAAACACTTAGAATAAAATACCACAAGGATACTCTATCCTCTCCTGAACAAAATAACTACTTGTGCCAAGATTGCGAGAAAGACCACAAGGCGACTCCAAGGTCTATATGTGCGAATGAGCGACTTTAGTGGGATAGTTGCTTGGGTAGTGTATGCTAAAAATCTCAAGGTGGACTTACGTTTGTTGACTAGTATCACTCACAGGTTGAACTTAGGTAGATTTAACAATTTATGCTCTATGTTTTTGGATTTTCGATTTAAGACTTCAAAAAAAGATAAAAGAGGATGAAGGTTAAGGGATTGTATACTACTTCTAAGCTATTCCTATGAACTCAAGAGACAGTATAGATTAGGTGAAACCTAGTAATGACACTCTGTTTCGCCACACTTGGAAAACTATGCAGAGTGGGTGCAATCTTCTAAGGTTGTGCTTATAATTTTCACACTTTCGAATAATACCAACAATTGAACAATATTATTCTAAGTAGAAGTTAAACATCCACATAAAAGCTCATACTAACTTTGCACATTAAATGAAAATCATTCATTCAACAAAAGTATGAGTGAGATTTCACCTATCTAAACTATCAAATCTATCATTCATCTAACAACTTGAAACAAATTACTTAAGTAAATCTAATCTATTTGTTGAAGAGAGTATGTAACCATGCAACCATTTAGCAATAAAAATATTTCAAAACAATACAAACAATGAATATTTTATTACTCAAATAGCTCTGTGTAACAATCTCATAAAACTCTCCACAACCATGAAATGAGAGAATGGGGGCTTTATATAGAGTTTTGAAAGATAAATAAATGACCGAGATCGATTTAAGATCAACGGTCAAGATCTAAACAACAAAACCCTAATTAGGGTTTTCCAAAATAGTATCAAAGATCAATTACGAAGGAGACACATGGCACACGATTTTATTTTTTAGGATTGCACCCCTTTCTTCTGATATTCAATGGACCTAGACACAATATGGTCAATCTCATCCATGGAGACGTGGCAATAGGTTGACTTTGAATTCTAATCCTTCCAAGTCATCGGCGCACAAAGCAAAGGTGATTTCCCAGTCTACGTTTTGCTTCTGAAAGGCATCCCTGATGGAAAGAAGATTTGATATTTTAGCTAGGTGGTTTTTTAAGACCGGTCCTGAGATGGCAAAGTAGATGTCCTGTATTTTGATCTTCATATTCTCTAACTGCATATCCCTCTCTCGGATTGTTTCTTTCTCAAGTACTTCTGCAACTATAAAATAAGTCTTATCCTGAATGGCTCTTATCTGCTTCTCTATTTTATCAGCATCAATTTTCACTTTCTCCAAGACCTCATTCTGTGCAATCAATGCCCAGAGCCAATTGTGGAAATCATAAGCAACCCCTGCTTCAATTATCTCTTGATTGACCAACTCGTGAGATGAGATTCCTCTCAACTCTCTATGGGATGGAACGATTCTATCTTGGACATCCTGAAAATCAGCTCATATTTCTGCCTAAGTCTCAATCCTGGAAAGCAAAGAAGAAATTTGATCATATGCTGATATGATCCCTTCTATGAACTTGGTTTCTTCTTCTTTTATACTCTCTATCCAATCTCTAGTTTCTCTAGTTGTTATTGCATCTTCCTCAGAACCTTCGACCACCTGCTGTGAATCCAAAAGTAGGAGTCTCTGGATTTGCTTGATTGAATGGCTTGGTAATCAAGTGTCAAATATAATCTCTTAGACTTTCCACTTCTTTCTTGTATTGTTGCTTCTTTTATGTTTCTTCATCCAACTGCGCCTTTATGGATGCGACTGAATTGTCCATATCTTCCTTTACTTGGGCCTTTGTAGTTGGTCCCAAGTCAAAAGTGGTGATTTAAAACTCATGCAGATCAATGTCCCCCTTTGCCTTATCTACTTTAGGCATTGTTATTTGCACTGTGTGATTGCCCGTTTCATCTCTCTGGATGGTAGAATATCTCTTAGTCGGCTTCTTCACAACAATTTGCTCTAACTTGGCTAAGAAATCAATCATGTCATCCTCTTCTGGCTCTTCCATTGCTTGTCTGTTCATTTTTAATCTTTCCCTCAACAATGCAGGAATAGTAGGTTGTTCAACGCCTTCCACTTCTTGGTCCTCTTTTGTTTCTTGGTCATGTGCAATTCCACGGAGAGCGGAAATCATTCCTTCTTGAAACTCTCATTCTTTTGCTTCAATATCTATATCATGCTTTGATTCTAGGATTTTTGTGCCAGTAGCTGATGGTGGTTGTTCATCTTCTTGATGGACTAGTTATGCATTTTCTCTATGGATTAGAGAAGGAATTTCTATTTCAACCAATGATTCATCAATATTTAGTATGTATTTCTCATTCCTTTATGTGGCGGAATGAGATGGTTCTATCTTTTGCCTTTTCTGAACAGGTTATTCAATTTCAATTGCCTTCCCTTTCCTTTTAGCATTCTCGCTTGGTTTGGCACCTAGATTTGCTTCTTCATTCGAAGAATATCCTTCCATTGCTCCCATCAAGTTATAGGTCAAAGTTACATTTTTCTTATTCAACCTTTGACATTGCTTACCAACCCACCACCTGGTATATTTCATGATTGGTCTCATTAGGATGGTCAAGTCTGCAAGATCTAGCTCTAACCACTTGATATGAGGAAGGGGTACATGCTCATCATAGTCAGGCTGAGTATGTTCTCTGTCATCTTCCAGTTGATCGAGCACAAGGAAAGGTCCGGTCATCCTGATGAAATTAACTGATAGCCTAGAACATATTCTTTTTCTGATATCAAATTCATCTTTCGCATTTGCCCAATAGTCTTCTATATCCACTATATGTCTAATTTTTTCTTCCTTCGTTGATCTAATGTTATGGTGAGGGTCAAAATTAGCTCTGGATTGGTAGAAGGTAAAAGGGTACCACTACATCTCTAGCCTGGCACTTTCAACTACCCATGTCGAACAAGATTCTTTCATATTTCCAATAAAGAATGAAAATGATACAACTGCCTTATGCCTTGTTCTTTTGAAGTTCTGATATGTCTCCAATTATCAAAGAACTTCTAGCAAGACCATCCTGTTGGTTGGGTAGATTGGCAATCGGTAAGGACGACTAGTGAAACCTTGGATTCTGATATAGGTGAACTTTGGAAACTGGATAAACCAGGATGCGTACTTGCTGATTAAACTTTTTGATTCATGAGAAATTCAGTTGTGAGTACCTCCTTGCAGCGTTCTGGTGATGTACATTAGGAATGCATCATGGGCTCGAAATTTTTTAACCTTAAGCTGCAGCTGAGGATAACAATCATATGACTTGAACTCATTCTCCCCACTCCCTACTATGCCCTTACAAATCAGTCTTGAATATCTGTAGGTGGCTTCCAACAAATAAATTATGTAGGAATTCATGTGGAAAGTCTTTGTCCTTTCCAAGCTGATCAATTGCTCATGAAGATTGTCACTGATTATACGTGACCAATTGAACAACTTGGTTCCTACAGTGATCTCGTCCATGAAATAATACATCCATGTTTGGAACAATTGACCTTTAGAGCTGCCCATTATTCGATTTAGCAGTAGGACAAGATCTCCATATTCTTCCTTGAATAATGGACGTAAAAAATATTTAGGTAATTTTCCATGAGGTCTCTTCTTCTCCAGCCAAAACTTATTCACATTTGCAACACAAAGTTCAGATTGACTATCATAAACCTTTTGGGCTTTCTCCTTAGTCTTATAGGTGGTTTTACTGTGCTTTGGTATGCGAAAGGTCTCTTGGATGGACAATTCTGAAAGATTAGCCAGGACTCTTCCATCTGGGGCAATAATTTCTCTCGACTGTGCTTTATAGTGCAAAGCACATTCGACTATCAATTCAATACATTCCTTGGCTGGTGGAAACCCAGCTGCCTGGACAATTCCATTCTACATCATCTTGCGAGCAATCGGTGTAGGAATGTGTCCATCATATCCATACATTCTTTTCTTGAATTCTTCCATATCAACATGCCTGAGATCTGTGTTGGTGATATTTTTCCATTTTGACTTGATTTTAGATTCCTGCTGCACTCCCTTATTGGCGAACTTCATTGTTATTTGCAAAACACATGAAATACATTATTTCCAGAATTTAATTCTGATTTTTAATTCTCCTTCCTAAAATTTTCACTTTCAGCCTGAAAAAGGTTTAAAATTTAAAAAAAAAACAGATTGAAAATGAAGGGTTTGGCCAAGAAATTGATATATTAAGATAGAAGGGTGTGAAAATTCAATCAAATTAAGGTTTTGAATCCTATTTATGATTAAAATTTACCTTTGATTCTAAAAATCTATCTAAAATCAGAGAAAGTTTTGATTTCTTGACCTCTAACACTTGGAAATTTCCACTTCTAGACAATTCTTCTTAAAAAATCCAAAATTCATGAAATTTGAGAGAAGATCTCTCCAAAATTCTCAACCTGAATAATGAATTATGGAGTGAATGGGTTGAGAATTTATAGAATTTTGGATTCCTAAACTTTGAAGTTATATTTTAATTTTTTTTATTGTTTTATTGTTTTTATTTATTTATTTAATCTTTCCAAAATGGAAAGTTTTATTTCTTCTCTCAAAAATTTGATTTTATCCAAGAATCTTCTAGAACTTAATGGGAATTTTGAAAATTTTCAGAGTATTAAAAATAATAATTTTGAAAACTTTGGAAAATAAAATTATCTTCCAACTTGCTGGTTTGATTTCATGTGAATTGTGATCAGAATCTTATTTTCCTGGCATGACAATTTTTTCTTCAAATTTCAGGGCTCTAGCTAGGTATCTTCACCTATTCCATTTGTGTCTGAATAATTGGAATGGACTTGAACTTGTGTTTGAAAAACTTGCAAGGGTTTGTATAATTTATTCACACCTTAGGGTTTGAAAAGTTCAAACAATTTTGTCTTAGTCTTTTGATCTTGTTTGTCTTGACAATTCATGTCTTGGATTGTCTTGGATCGATTCTTGGAAGAACTTTTTGACAGTCGTCTTTAAGTGAATCTTTATCCATCATGTCTTGGTGAGCTTGGACAATCATGTGTCTTGGACCATTTTTTTTATTTTTATACTTAGTGAATTTGGGGAATTGTTGTGTTTGATGTCCATGGTGAATTTCAGGATGAATAAGATAGTTTGCCTTTCTATCACATCTTTTTGGAAAGTTTATTCCATCTTTTATTTGTCCAATCCTTGGCAGACTTGGATGGTGTCATTTTTTTATGGAAAAGTTTTCATGCTTAAATTTCTTCCCCTTGACATGGCGAAGTTCTCAATTTATTGGACAAATTTTGTGCTTAGTTGTTTTGGACAAAATCTTTGGACATGTCTTATTCCTCGGCAAATTTTGGATGACTTTCTTCCTTGGATATGAAAGGGCAGACTTTCCACATCTTTGGACAGATTTTGGTTCATGCTTTATTTCAAACTTGGAAGGTTATCACATGTATATTGGATATAAACAATTTTCCTCTTCCAAGGCCGGTTTGGAGATGATTAAAAAATTCCTTGCTGATCATGATAGCAGTAGCTGGACAATGTGAATTCAAATTACTTCCTTTTTGACATGGCAGAGTTTATTCTTCCTTAGGCAAGTCCTCTTTCAATTTGATGTCTTGAATGATCTTGGATGAGCTTTTGATGTGTATCTTCCTCCAATTTGAAAGATTTCTAAGGAGTCTATGTGCAGGTTTAGATTCTTTCTCCCAAGGTAGATTCAAGGATGATTAATGGTGAAATTAGAATATTATTAGCAAACCTTTAGTCTGCTGTAAATGGCAAATTTGTTAAACCTCTTGACTGTCTCCTTCAAACCCTTAGATTTGCTCTATATTGCCAATCCTCCTAAAATCTAATCAGACTTTGGAGTGATTTTCAAGAAGAATTCAAACTTCTTTCTTGAATCTACTTTATTCCTTCTTCTGGAGATGTTCAAGGTAGAATTTTTACCTTCAAACTGTTATCAATGGCAAATTTGAGGAAAACATTGAGCTTATTTCTTTCAAACCCTTGATTTTGCTTTATTTCTCATCCAAATTCTTCTGAAAATTTGATAATCTAATTGGAATTTGGAGTTGCTTCCTCTGAAGAATTCAAATTTTGTTCTTCAAACCCTTGAATTTACTTTATCTCTACAAGACTAATATGAATATGATCAGATTTTGGCATGAATCTGATAATCTTTTAAGTTTTTTAGCTGCTTACTCTGATCATTCTTAGCAATTTTCTTGACTTTGGCAAAGAGAAGTGATGGTAAAACCTTGTCTTTATAGCTTCTTGAGTTGCTTTTAAAAGCCTTATTGTTTTATTCTATCTTTAGGAAATTTAAACTCCCCGCCTTCTTCTACAAGGAAGGTTGGAAGATTCTAAAAAATTAGAAAGTTTTATTGTTTTATCCTCCCTCTAAGAAGTTGGAATTTTATCCTTAGAAGCTTCCATCATGTTTTAGAAAGTTTTATTTGTTTTAAATCTCCTAAAAATTCGAATTTGTGGAAGGCATGCCACAATTTTTTTAATTTTAATTTTAATTTTTTTATAACTTTAATTGTTTAAATGCCAAGTCATAATACTTGCCATCTTTAATTCTCTTGGAATGCCATGTCATCTTTTATTGCCAACTAGGAAATTTAATCATTTTTATTCTATGCCATCTTCAATCTCGCCTAAGTGGGCCCTACATTCTTTCTCAAGCTTTGGTGAATTTTGGACATCTTCCTTATCCCATGTTTTTAAAGTGGACTTGGGAAGAATTTCTTGCTTGTACATGAGGTGCACTTTGAAAATTGTCAGACATTTTTGGTGCATGAATAAGCTTAACCTTAGGCAGGAGTTAAGTAACCCTTGCCATGAGTTAGTTAACCCTTGGTAGGAGTTTAACACTTGTTGGACAATTTTTCTTTTTTTAATTGATCCTACTCAAACTTCTTCCACATTTTAACTGATTGTTTGTCATTCTACCTTTGAACCTTGTTGAAACTTGTCTGTCATTCTACCTTTGAACCTTGTTGAACTTGTTTGCCATTTTTATTTATTCTACTTGGACAAAATTTTCAATGTGCCATATTCGAACCCTTCAACAGTGTTCATGCCATGCTAATACCTCGCTAGTTTATTTGAACAAAAACCCTAATTAGGGTTTCTACCCTGCTTTTTGCATTTAGAAACCTCATTTCTGAAATCTGAGAACATGGGTACTGATTTTATAGTTAATATTCTGGAAAGAAACCCTAATTAGGGTTTGCATTCTGATTTTTACCCTTGGAGACATAATTTTCAAAATCTAAAAAACGTGGGTAGGTATAATTTGGCATGGGGATCAAAACCCTAATCTCAGAAAAAGAAAAAATTTCAAACCCTTGCTTTTTACACTTGGAAGCAAAAAAATTTGAATCTGAAGACATGGGCAGGATCAGAATGACCTAAAGAACAAAACCCTAATCTTAGAAAAAAACAAAATTTTCGAAGCCCTGCGTTTTTATATCTAGAGGCGAGATTTTAAAATTTCGACAAAATGGGTAGTAATAAAATACCTCAAAGAACAAAACCCAGATGCCAATTTCAAAAAAGCAGATTTTTTTCCTAAAAATAGCAAGTTATTAGAAATGACTCAAAGCAATTGCGATTTTCGTCCTTCAGACCTTTTGAACACTTTGGTAGCGTTCAAATTCAATTATGAGCATAAATTCTCAATTTGGTCCGGACGACCTCAAAACTCTAACTCTAACTCTAAACTCTAAACTCTCTCAAAATGAAGATTTATGAAAATGCAGAGCTAAGACAAAACCTAAAAAAAACGAAAATAGGGGGTCCCCATCTGCGATGGGGCGATGTGTGAATTAGTTCACAATAGGTCCTAAACTACCCGATCCCATTTTTCACCATCACAGTAGGAAATGAGTATGCATCAACCACTTTGAAATCAAAGCAACATAGAACATGTCAACCTAAATAAAGCAAACGAAAGGCAAACAGAGGCAAAGTCCAATGTTTGACTTAAGAATAAACATGCTAAGGTCATATCACAAATGTTGATTACTAAACTCCAAAACATTCTTTTAATTTCTCAAAAGAAAGGGAATTACAAAAACCTTATCATTCAAAAGTGTTGAACTCCTATTATAGGCATGCCAATAGGCCTTTATAGAATTCATTCCACTAGAAACAAAATGATTTTTACAACTGAATTCTCCCTTGCATATTCGATGCGTGTTATAGTTCAATCATGATAACTATTTTAACAACATCGGATGAAGGACCCTTGCATTATTTTCTCCCCTCAACTCGAGGCATGAGTGTCACCTAGACCTTTTATCAGTCAAAAGTAAAAGGCTTCGACATGATGTTCCTTTCAGAATCCTTTGGCAACTAATTTTGTCTTGGGTCCTTTGGGCGTCTAGTTTCATTTATGGGCCTACACATCCTCGAGATTTCTTGGGGTGATATTTCTTGATTCGAGCTTGGATCTCCGCAAGGCTTCCACATGTCCTACTTCTGACAAAAATATTGTAACAGGAGAGCTCCTACAACATGTGGCATGATGGCGAAGGTTTGTGAGGCTTTTCTTTTGTTTTCATTCCATTTCTCTATGCAACTTACACATGTAAATCTTTGTGGAACATCCACTTCTGGGATTGAAAGTCTTTGTAGAGAATGTGGGGCAACTTTCGTTCATTCCTTTCCTTTGGACACACAACATGCTGTCGGAAAACTTTTGAAGCTTCTCTCTCTTTGGTATTTTAGTACTCCTTGAGGCTTCCACGTGGAAAACCTTTAAAAGCAGGAGCCTTTACAAATGTCTCGCGAGCCTCTGGAAATATTGGAGCTATGAGGGCTATAACTCTACTAGAACGAAGCAAGGCTTGATCTAGTTGTACTCAAAGAATCTATAGGCACTAAGATGCAGAAACTATTGTGCAATTGTTTTTGAATCATAAACCATATATCTTGTGGATGTAATTAAAAAAATCATATCCATACTCATACATGATAGAATGCAAATCCTACTTGGTTACAAAAACAACTTAGAATTAAATCACATGTTGGCCAATATAGGCATTTGGGTGTCAACAAATCAAGATTATGACACATGACTGACATTACCCATTTAAGAATTGCTTGGGGCGTAGAGAAAAGTGAATATGGCATTATGTAATTATTAACAACTTCTATCAAGCCAAGAGATGTTTTGAACTTCACAAACTTGGCCTCTATCAAAGTTTTGCTAAAGATGCAAGCCAATTATTAATTCCATATGAATCGCATGAAGATGTAACTTGTGAGGCCTTTATATTGATGATGTAATAAAGAGTTGATCATCTTAAAATCATATCTGGTAATAAAGCTTTGTTCTCAAGGAGGTTGTCCCCTTGAAGAGGCTTGCAGTTTTTCTTCCCCATTTATAATTATCAACATATTTCTAGCTATTTTTCAGATGGTGTGTTCTTTTGTTTTTTGCATATTGTTGTTTTTGTTTGATAATATTTTGTAGGTGAGATCTTAACGTTATCACACTAGAGCACAGTAGGTTGCCCTAGCATTGTACATATCCAAATTGCCGCATATCTCATGGTGACAATACTTTAATAGAGTGAAGGATAATTAAGGACTGTTTCCTCACTAATTATGGAACTGTACCTAAACCCAAGTGATATAAAAGTTAGATGTAGACCTATCATCTTGGTCTCCAACAGAATAAATATTTATACTTAACTAAAGAACCATAGCCCATAGTTTAAGAACTCGTCGACTTGCAAGACAAATCTCTAGTTGAGATACTCACCTATAAGTTTTGTGTAATTTCTTGGCAAGTAACTCACAAGTTAACCCACCAAAATTCATTTTGACAAAAAAAACTTACCTAACGATGCATAATAACAGTCCATAGCTAGAAAAGCAACCAAACACTTAATTTTTCACAATTTCTTCTTATAGCTTTCACCACTTCGACATGTTGACAACATTCAATGACTTGCAAGTAATTTCAATGGATTTTGCATGCTCTTGGACTTATTTGATGACTAGCAAGTTTTTTGGTAGCATTTGCTAGGTATTTCAATGGATTTTGCATGGTCTTGGACTTATATGATGATCGACAAGTTTTTTGGCAGCATTTGCTAGGCATGTAGCCTAACAATGTCCCTGCTTGTATTTTTTTATTTTCATATTTTAGTTTTGTTTTTCTCTCTCATTCTAAGGTTTTATTATTCTCTTTTAAATAAAAAATCCTAAGGCCTACATTTTTATAATCTTCAATTTTTTAATTTATGCTAGGGTTTTAAATTGACTCCCACTCAGACCCTTCTTGGAAGCATATAACTCCAATTATTGCTGGAAGAAGATCAAAAGAATCAACCATTTCAAATATCATCTTGCACACATACATGGAAGAGATGTTTCACTTTGTTATATGAGGAGTTATGGCCCTCCTCTCTTCATACAAGAAGAAGAAAAATGAGTGACAACAAATGCAGTGGCATGAGATGCTATTGTGAATTTGATTGCATTTGCAGTGATTTGATGCCTTGGCCACTACGATCACTTATGACAAGACAGTGGACACTATGATGCTTGAGATTTATAATCAGATGACTGCTCAACTTAATACTAATTAGTGATAACTATGCTCAATGGTGTGCGTTGAACATTATTTTAATCTATAAAGAGAAAAAAAAACTACTTAATCGTTTTTCTAGCTTTATCATTATGAATGTTTCTTAAGGTTATTTCATAAATATGTGTTTTTCTTATGTTTGAAAATTTGGATCCACTGAGTTTTGCTGAGTAACAAGTTTTTAAACGTGGGCACTAGACATTATGATGTTTGAGATTTATGATCATATGAATGTTGAACTTGACACCAATCAGCAATAACTATTTAATGATGTGTGTTGAACTTTTTTATATCTATGAAGGAAGAAAAATTACTAATCAGTTCTCTAATGTCAGCTTTATCATTATGCATGTTGTTTAAGATTATTTCATAAATATGTGTTTCTCTTAGGTTCAAGAATTTCCTAATGTCCAAGTCAAATTTGGGTCTGCTGAGTTTTGCTGAGTCACAAATTTCTAAACTATGCTATGGTCCTACAATGGTATTAGTTGATAGGTAAGCTACATAAATCTATGGATATGCATAGCTGGCTTCTACTGACTATTGTGTTGATTCTACAAGAATTTGAGAAAAAAAATAATAATGAGTGTAAGAAATATCTATTTTTTACTAAATCAAGAATAAGGCTTTCAAAACTGTTGGGCCAGACTAGCTAGTGAGTATGGTGAATCAGTGTTGAGTCTTGGATTCATCCCCAACAGACTTGTCCCCCCGACCTTCTTGAGGTAAGGCAGGTTAGCCTTACCTCACGACTGGCTTCCAAAACTAAGTCTGGCTTTCCACAAGAATTTGCAAAGAAAATATGTTTGTAGAAGAAGTATCCATTTTATACTAAATCAAGAATAAGGCTTCCAAAACTATGGTTCAGACCAGCTAGTGAGTATGGAAAAATCAGGGTTGAAGTCTTGGGTTGGACCCCGACAAACTTGAGCCACCAACCTTCTTGAGTTAAGGCAGGTTGGACACAATGATGGTATAAGTTGATACACATAAATTTCGTTCTACAAGCATTTGCGAAAAAGATACGATTGTATAAGACATATCCAGTTTGTACCAAATCAAGAATAAGGCTTCCAAAACTGTTGGGCCAGACTAACTAGTGAATATGAGGAAATCAGGGTTGAAGTTTTGGGTTCATCCCCGACAAGTTTGCCACACCAGACTTTTTGATGTAAGGCAAGTTGGCCTTACCCTTGCCCAAAAAAAGAAGCAGCAAAAAGCTTCCCACCAACAGTCAAAACAAATTAGCATTGATCTTCCTAGAGGTACAACAAGCAGTCAACTCAACTCCAAAGTCAAAAGGGGCAGTTGTAGACTTACAATCTTCCATATGGAATTTCCTAGCTAGCCCAACAGCATACTTATGCTGAAGTAAACGGATACCATTTTCAAGTTGCAAAACATAAATATTTAGGACATAATACAAGCATAAGCATTTCATACCATATTTCTTCTTAATTTTACTTCACCCAAAGTATTGTGTCAATGTTCAACCAAATTAAATAACTCAATTTTCCCCAAAAAAAAACCTGCCTATTTTAATGGCTGATAGACCATATATCCAAGAAGTTTCAAAGGTGTTAATGCTTCCTTGTGAGTTCTTTATATCTTATGATGCTCGCAGGACTGTAGATCATAATATGGTTGATGGTTCACAAGAAATTGAAAATAAAAAACTGCAATTTAGTGTCATGTCCCCTTCCTAATTTGCCCTATAATCACAATTACAACAAATTAGGGTTAGGGTTTCATTTTACCAAATAAATATCTCTTTAATAACTCAATCTTGGATCTTAATCCTGCAATCACCGCATGAACAATATATGCACATATACATATATGTATATGATAAACCTTAGGGTTAGATAATATTGCAGGCATCATTCATGAATAAATCTAAGGTTAGAACATGGAAATTGTATATTCATCATTACACAGCAAGTCTGATTTGTATGGAAATCTCAGTCATGGAAGACATGTAGTAAGGAGGCATGGTAGGGTGCCCCAAGACAGCTGTTCTTCCTCCATACAGTCCTCATTCACACATCCATGGCTGGAGATCCTTATGGTTCATAAACAGTCCCTCAACGTAAAGATTGGAAGGGAAATGGCAATAGGGTGCCCTTAGCCGTTCTCTCCCTTTCCCAGTACCATAGGGTGCCCTAATAGCTGTTCTCTCCCTACTGGTCACTGTAAGAAGGTGCCCTAATAGCTGTTCTCCCTGATTGCAGATTTCTTCCTTCCTTACCCTACATGATGGATTGCTGTAATCATATTAAATGCAGCGATATTTAAATCAGATAACTAGATTTGCATACACCTGATACAATCATACATCATATATACATGCTCATATCTATGAATATGGATAAATATTATATTCAGTTCTGCCTATCACAGTAATATTATTATAACAGCCAGTCCGGTGTGACTTGGAGGAATTTCGCTAATGCTTTGAGAATCTGATCTGCTTCCTGCGATTTTATAATTTCCAATGATTGAGGATCGATGACGTTCCTGATGTTGTATTTTTTATTTGATGATTGATTATTTGATTGCATGTCATTTGTTTGTATCTGATTATTGATGCCCAGTTTTCTGATTATTGATGGCAGATTTATATATTTGATCTACTCCCTTCCATACCTTGTTCCAAGAGGGGGTTTGCCTTATATAGTCCTCAAG
Source organism: Cryptomeria japonica (assembly GCF_030272615.1). Lineage (NCBI taxonomy): Eukaryota > Viridiplantae > Streptophyta > Pinopsida > Cupressales > Cupressaceae > Cryptomeria > Cryptomeria japonica. The sequence continues at coordinate 82,774,875 of NC_081410.1, read as the reverse complement.
AGGGGACAAATGGTCACCCTTTGCCAAGTATAACCTTTCTCAAAAGCAGTGTCTCTTCTGCAGAACTGCTGCCTTATGATTTCAGTTGGTCCGAATTTCTGATCATAAATCTAACGCTTCCTTCCTATTCTCCTCTCCCTCTTCAAGTGAATTCTTCTTCCTTTTATACCCTCCAGTATGAGGGAGAAATCATGCCTTTTCACCTCTTCTACCTCTTTGAAAGAGTCGTGACTCTTCCTCGTAACTGCTGGCTAATAAACAATTATATTTTAATAATTTCTTATTCTCACTGCCTTATACATAATTACTGCTTTTAATATGAATGGCTGCCCTTATGATTTTCAATAATCATCGCTGCCTTACTTAAATACACGTCCTTTTTCCATTATTCAAATTTCAAAAAGGGAAGTCAGCCCTCTTTTAATTTTATATTAATGTGGATCGTTGATATACCCTAGGTCAGCATGAATTAGATAGTAATTTAGACGACAAGAATAAAGAGGGTCAGCCAGGGCAGAATCAAAATTGGGGATCTGTGTATTTACATGCAGGGGCATGACATAATATCACCATCTTCTCTATGCCAAAGCTCTGCATCATTGATTTGTCCTAACGGTCCAAATTCTTGACATATAAATGGCGTGTGATGCACCAAGAAATGGCTTTGTACAAAAAAGTACACATCTATAGTTGGCGCAATTAGATCACTACTTAGACACAAGTGATCAGTTTCTATCTAATGCTGATCATGACACGAAAATGGATATCCTTTACTTGTTCAAGAAACAAGCCTAGCTTTACAACTAAAGTGAATAGAGAGGACTTTGTGACTCATTATAGGTCACCAACACCTGCATCAAATAGTAGCTTTCCCCTTATTTTATGAACAAGAACTATAAAATAAATAAGTTCAGGCATTTGTTGTCATAAAAGAAAGAACATGAAATTGTAGATAACTTCTTTAAACGTCCACCTAATCAATCTATAAGTCTATAAGCCTCCCTTTTACAATAGAGATGTAAAGAAAGGATCCTTTGCATTAAAGAGAATGCACGTATTTGTCAGAAGCCAATATGCACAATTTTCAAAATTTGACATGTAGATAGTTATATGTTATTATTAACATATGGCCATGGCCATATGCTATTCAAAAATTCATCCACAGTCCAAGGGGTTGAGCTTAATTGGTTAAAGCATTAAGTTCTCATCGTGGAGATCCAAGTTTAAATCACAAAAAGAGACGTCTAATATGGAATTCTAAGTTGTGACTCTTGGTCTTCCATAGTTGACTTCTAGTGTGGAGGTGGTTTCTAAATGTGTGGATTTCTAAATTGTGACTCTTGGTCTTCCATAGGCGGTTTCTAGTTTGGTTGTGTGAAAGGAGCTAGTATTAGTCTCATTGTTATGCTCCTAAGAGCTTGTATTGGTCTCATGTTTATGCTCATGTGAGAGGTATATTTGTAAATGATTATCAATATAAAAAAAACTCATCCACAAAATGACCCTAAGTTTCATAATAAGGAATCTATTGAACTTTTTAAGTGTGTTTCCAGCCTAAAGGAATTGATGGTCTAAATAATCAAAAACTAGTTGGTAGCCATAACTTACACCCGCATTGCCAACTAAAGGGCAGCTCTTGCAATGCCGGATCACAAGGGCTTGGTGATTGCTCACAAATGGTGAGAAACTTGCTACTAATCCTATAGCTACTTCTATATAGACTTGTAGCATCGGAAATTGCATACCCTTACAACTTCACCTACACTTTTGCATCCACTTTAGTGTTCATTCTCCTAGTGTTTCAGTAGGCTCATTTTAACTCTTGCATTAGCCTTTTGCCCTCTTAATATACTCAGGATCCTTTTTCAATAGCTAACTTATTGCGTCAATTTTGCGTTAATCATGTGTTTTTCTCATCTCTCGCCATTTTTTAGTGTGATTTGTTTGGACACTAGCACATATTGCAAACATCCCATGACATTTTATCATTCAGAGGTCATTTTTTAGCATTTTGCCTTTATTCACCTGCCCAAGTCAATGGAAATAGCTCAAGAAGATTTGTAACAACTTGATAGCCCTTTCTTTCCCTCCTCTTCTCTCTTTTTTAACATATCTTTCATTTACATGCAATCTCTCTTGAAATATCTTGGGTTCTCTCTCTCTCTCTCTCTCTCTCTCTCTCTCTCTTGCACAACTCTCTACAACTTGCTACGACACCCTTACAATAGTCTTTGAAACTCTCTTGGCTCCCTCAAGCCTTTTTGGTAAGCTTGTGTCTTTGAGCATCTTAGGATTTATCGCATCCCTTGTCTATTAAATCATTTAATCATTTGTGTCTATTTATCTTTTATCTATCTATCTATCTATCTATCTATCTGGCTGTTGTGGAGATGGAAACACCAAAGCTAGACTTGACTAAGGCAAGTTCCAAACAGCAACAAACATCTTTCCTTTTCTTTCTATGTAGGTATTCAAAGGAAATTCAAATGCACAAAGGTTTGCTTTCACTTGTTTAATCATTCAAATTTTGTTTATTTCATTTCTATTTATCTATGTTATCTAGTATTTGTTGTTGCTTTTTCACCTCTGGGGTTTACAAGTTTGCTGGAGCATTAAGTTGGATTTTTGTTGCATCTTTTTGTTCACAGTCCGTACAAGACGACAACACTACGCACGGACGTTTGCACGGCGTGCTAGCATCCTTGGTCGTGTTGATGTGTTCTTTAGCACAATCAAACACAGAATAAAATAACAAATGTATTCTATCCTCTCTTGATCAAAATCTTCTTGGATGCTAAATGATGTGATCAACCAAGATGACTCCAAGGTTTCTATTGTCGTGTTTCGACGTGTAGATAACTCGATTGGTTGATGTGATTGCTAGTAATCCAAGGGGGCTTATGTTGAATACTTGAATATTGAATGTTTGGATGTTGCTGGAACTTAAATTCTAACTACTTGCTTGGAAAATAAATGAGCAAAAGAGATAAGTTTAGGAAGACTATGCTACTCCTAAGAATGCAAGAGACAATGAACGATTGGATGAAATTCAACTAAACTTCACTTCGCCATCAACGAACAACTCTACAAAGCTAGTACGATCTCCTAAGGTATGCACATGATGTTCAAATCACTATCAACAAAGACACCATCAAGGTAATTGTTATCACAAAAGCTTGCACCCTTGCTAAGCTATCAACTCAGCAACCTTGCGAAACATGGAAACAACCCCGAAGTGTGGGACCTTGCACAAAGGGTTGAATCTCTGGAGAAGGCCGACTTCCTTCTTCAAATAGGTGCAGGTGTTGAACCAACTCAACACTTCAAAACTTACTCCTAAGCCTATCCTAACAACTTGCAGAGGTAAAAGGAAGAGAGAATTGCTTGAAATAAAAAGAGGTGATGCACCAAGAAGATATTGTTCCTCTCCCCACCAAAAATGGCACAAGGAATCAACTGAAAAGCCCAAGAGATGAAGAAACTTCAATTGCATGAGTGACCCAAACGCATGTGTGGAGGTTAGAATTTTCTAAGTGTCAAGAGGGGAGAAGGATTCCCACAAAGTCACACTCAGAAAACAAGTTAACACAGCATACATGTGAGAGGAAACCACAAACATACACTTATAATGGAGGTAAGAACACATACACATCATATATAAGCTGAAGGAAGGCAAGAATGGAGATCTTCAATTAATCATAAGGCCAAAAGCCAATCTTACAGTTGCAGAAACGCAAAAAATAATTACAAGTCTTTAAGAGAAGAGGAGAGCATAAGAAAGCTCAAGGCAGTAGGGAGAGAACCCTTTACAATGAGGCTTAACAGCCTTATATAGAGAAATGGATTACAATGGTGATCATGACCCCTGCATGTCAGTCTGGAAGTGCAGGGAAGTGCATGCGCTTGGCTTGTACATGCAAGCAACCTAGCCATACCTCCAAAAGCAATTCTGATGAAGATAGATGGACCAACCTTCCAAAGTCAGACATGACATAAGTCACCCAGCATGGCCCCGTACCTTGATGGAAATCCTGCCAAAAACACTTAATGCACCCTTGTGGCTCCACAAAGAAAGTGTACAAGTCCCCAAGTTGTCGGAGCATTAAAAGCCTCGAGTGTTGATCACGCCATTCGGAAGTGTCGCTAGTCGGAAGGAAGCCCGGAGATTTCGGAAGCTCGGATTCCCAAAGTGAGGAAGACAAGGAAGAACTTCGGAACCTTAGGGTTCCGGAGTTCCGAGATCCGGAGTTCCGAGATAGAGAGAAGAAGAGAAGGAAAAGGCCTTCGGAACCTCGGGGTTCTAGAGACTTCGGAAGCTCTAGAGAGAAAAGGCAAAAGGGGAAGGAACTTCGGAACCTCAGGGTTCCGGAGTTCCGGGGAGAAGAAGGCAGAAGGGGGACGAGGGAACCTCGGTGTTCCGGGGTTTCGGGAAGGCAAGGGAAGGGACCTTCGGAACCTCGGGATTCCAGAGTTTCAGGGAATTGCGCAAAGGAACTTCGGAACCTCGAGGTTCCATAGTTCCGGGATAGAGAGAGGAAAGGGGCTGAAGAGAGAAGGGGAACTTCGGAACCTCGGGGTTCTGGAGTTCCGGGCAAGGATAGAAGAAAGGCTAGGAACTTCGGAACCTCGGGGTTCTGGAGTTCCGAAGAGGGAAGGAGAAAAGGGGCAAAGAACTTCGGAACCTCGAGGTTCCGGAGTTTCGGGGGAAAAGAGAGAAAGGCTAAGGAGAGGAGGGGCTAAGCTAGGGAAAGAACTTCAGAACGGGGTTCCGAAGTTCCGGAGAAACTGGAGAAAAGCTAAGGGAAGGAAGGGAACTTCGAAACCTCGGGGTTTCGAAGTTCCGAAGAAGGAAGAAAAGCGGCTAAGGCAAAGAACTTCGGAACCTTGGGGTTCCGGAGTTTCGGGGAAGAAGAAAAGGCCAAGGGAGGAACTTCCTCCGGACAAGGCAACACTTCACACTTCATGATTCTTCTCTCCTTGATCAACTGGGGCCGCGCTGGTCCATGGAACATATCTCTGATCGGTTCCCACTGATGGACCAAGGGTGTCATAAAATGGCAACATTTTTGGCGATTTCTGCGGGATGCTTGCCTGCTAAGCATGAAGTCTAGAAGCCTTAAGCATCCATTGGGCACTAAGTCATTGAAAAGACCCAAAACATGTGTGTGCCATCACTTGGAGGAAAACTGAAAACTAGAGCACACACCCTCTTAAGGAGAATGCGGCATGTGCATAAGCACTTGTAAAAGCAAAACAACTTTTAGTCTAATATTTACAAGGCTATCAACACCCTCTTCAGAAGCAGGGCTTGAGATGAATCCCATTCACTGGGATTGGAAGAACTTCGCCATCAAGCTTGGAGAGATGAAATGCATTGGCCTCCTTGCAACTCTTGATGACATATGGACCACTCCAGATAGCATCAAACTTGGAGTGCCGCCCAGCTTTGGCTCTGTCTGCATCCCACTTGAGAACTAGATCTCCTTCTTTGAAGACCCTATTAGTCGTTTTTTGTCAAAAACCTTCTTGACCTTCTTTTGATGAGTCTCAAGTGTATGCATAGCCTTACTTCTAACCTCCTTTAGCTCCATTAGCTCTGCTAGCCTTACTGTCATGGCATCATTTTCTATCAATTCCAGCTGATGTGCTAGTTCAAGAGAGGGTAACTCTAGGGAAGTTGGGAGTCTTGCTTCCTTCCCATATACTAGCATGAAAGGGGAGTTACCAATTGCCCTCTTGGGTGTGATCCTGTTAGCCCATAAGGTTGTCTTCAACTTAATATGCCATGCCCTTTGATTGTCTTCAATTGTTCTTTTAACTATCCTGATGAGGTTCTTGTTGGAAGATTCGGCTAAGTCGTTACCCTGAGGGTAATAGTTGGATGATGTCTTCAAATATACGCCATGCTTAACTGCCCAAGAACTGATTTGGGTTCCAACAAATGCCCTAGCATTGTCTGATATGATAGTGGAGGGAACACCAAATTTTGTCACAATTCTCTCGAGGAATTCCAACACTGAGGCCTCAGTGGCATCCCTCAATGCAACTGCCTCTATCCACCTAGTGAAGTAATCCGTTGTGGCCAAGATCCACTTATGGCCAGCACTAGAAGGTGGATTTATCACACCAATGAAGTCTAAACCCCATTGGGCGAACGATTGATCTGCTTGGATGGGATGAAGAGGTAGGGAAGCTACCCTTTGCTTCCCAGAGAAGAGAGCACATTTCTTGCAATTCTTCACCCATCTGTGTGATTCACTAAATAAGGATGGCCAGTAATAACCAACCCTTGTTATTTTGATAGCCGTAGTCCTTGCAGAGAGGTGGCCCCCTGAAGAGCCATCATGAAATTCCTCTAACAGTCTACTGACTTGGTTTTGCTCGATGCATCTCAGTAAGACTCCATTGGAGTCTTTTCGGAAAAGAGTGCCATTCACTAAGACATAGGGAATGGACTGCAACCTGAAATGCCTTCTTTTGGTCCGGACTAGACCTTGGGGGTATTTACCTTCCATTAAGAAGGTGGTCATGTCACTCACCCAACCAAATTGAGTGTTGTTGGTAGTTGGTTGATCCTCTTGTAACACAAGGGCAACCTCTGAAGTAGTCTCAAAAGATGAGACAAGCTGTTCACATAGGCCCTTGCCTCTTACAAGCTTAGTGATCTTGATGTTGACGTCGTACTCCATGACCTTGGTTATCCACTCAGCCCTCTTCTCACTGATGTCCTTGTTTAGGAGGAAATCCTTGACACTTGCATGTGGAACTAAGAGCTGGATCCTGTTGTTGGACAACATGTGCCTGAACTTTTTTAATGCCCTTACAACAGTGAGGACCTGCTTTTCTACATAGCTATACTTAAGCTCATAGTCCTTTAGCCCTTCACTAAAGAAAGCAATAGGTTGCTCCAAATTGTCATCGTTCAGCTGTGTTAGGACAGCTGAGATACTGGATTCTCCTCCAAAGGTATAGAGGATAAAATCCTTTTCATAATTAGGATTGACAAGGGTAGGGGCCTGAGCAATTGCTTGTTTGATCTCTTCAAAACTGGCCCTTCCCTCCGTGGTCCAACTGAAAGCCAAGTTTTTCTTCAACATGGAAGTGAGGGGTTTTACTATGGTGGCAAGGTTGGGGATGGATCTCCTCACAAAATTGATCCTACCAAGGAAACTTTGCAATCCTTTCTTGTGACTGGGGAGTGGAAGAGAAAGAATAGCCTCCACTCGTTCTGGATCAATGGTCAAACCCTCCTTGGATACGATGTGTCCTAGCAATCTTCCTTGATCAGTAGCAAACACACTATTACTAGGGTTCAAGGACACACCATACTCCCTGCATTTCATGAACACCTGCTCAAGATGACCAACATGGTCAGCGGCATGCTTCGAATAAATAGTTAGCTCATCAAGGTATTGTTGTGACGTATTCACACATCGCCCCATTGCAAATGGGGACCCCTACTTTTTGCTTTTTAGGGTTTTTTCAGTTAGCCTTTGCATTTTGAGTGTCGCCAAGGGGATCACCTGGATAGCAGGTCCTGCTTAAGTGATGTCCTGACCCTGAAATTTGGCTAAGTCTGAGAGTCCTGATCCTAAAATTTGGCTAAGTCTAGAAAGTCCTGATCCTCAAATTTGGCTAAGTCTGGAATGTCCTGATCCTGAAATTTGACTAAGTCTGGAAAACTGAAAAAAAACCTCCAAAAACTAGATTTTGCAATATAACTCCTGGAGGTCTGAAACCACTCTCAAACATCCTGAAAGTATATATGGAATATAACTTAAAGTATAAGAAAGAGGGAAAGGGAAAGGGAAATGTCACTTATACTTGAATGTTATATTCCATAAAATTATCCTGACGGAGAGTTCAAAAGGTCAAAAAATCGCTCCTGACCCTCAGTGAAGGCCCAGAGCGAAAAATCGCTCCTGACCCTCAAAGAGGGCCCATAGCGAGAAATCTTATAAGGGTCATTGCTAGCCTTATTTGGTCGATTTGAGAGGTCAAAAGCATGGTGAAGGATAGAACGAGCATAATGAAGTATCCAGACTTGATCAAAGATGATAAATTGAAGGAGTTTTGCCCAGGAAAGGAAAAATCGCTCCTGACCCTCAGAGAGGGCCCACAGCGATTTTCTTTGTGTGCACATTTTTGGACCTTTCTTGGACATGAATTTTTATTCATAGCAAAGAACAAGATGACATCTTCCTTGGCAAAGTGATTTTGAGATGAAAAGTGAAGCATTTTGGTCCAGGTAGCAAAAATCGCTCCCGACCCTCAGAGAGGGTCCATAGCGAGATTTTCAAAAATGCATTATTCTTGCAAGATCAAAGTGATTTTTATGATTGGAAGGGATGAAGGAAAGCATGTTCTATCCGTTGAATATAATTTGGAGGATCAACACAAGAAGAAATCAACCCAAAATGAAAAAATCGCTCCTGACCCTCACTGAAGGCCCACAACGAAAAATCGCTCCGGACCCTCAGAGAGGGCCCACAGCGAGAAACCTAAAATGGGAACTTTTCATCCAAGTTTGAGGAAGGCTAAGGTTAGGCATGGGTTTGAAACGATGTTTGAAAAGCCTTGAAGTAAAAAGAAATCGTTGAGAATCAAAATTTTGAAGGCAATTACAAAAATCACTTCGGACCCTCAGAGAGGGCCCATAGCGATTTTCTAAGTTTCTCTCCTTGCTTTGAAGAATTGAGATAAAAACTTGCTTGGACAGGAGAAGAACGTGATGTGTTATGCCTTGGAGGTGATTTGAAGATCAAAAGATAAAGGAATTTGCCTAGAACCAAAAAATTGCTCCAGACCCTCACTGAAGGCCCACAGCGAGATTTTCAAAAAATGCATGTTTTCTTCAAAACGGTGCTAAGGCAAGGTTAGGACAAGGAGAAGAGACCTCCAAGAACATGATGAATATTGTTTTGCCTTTGAAACTTGATGATTTTGGTCAGAAAATGAAAAATCGCTCCGAACCCTCAAAGAGGGCCCATAGCGATATTGTTGAAAATCCTCATTTTACCTTGCAACAACTAAGCGAATTTGATTGAAGTGGATTAAGGAAGGACATTGCCAAATGATGAATAAAGTTTTAATAAAAAATGATGAAGAATCAAGCCCAATTTGCAAAAATCGCTCTTGACCCTCAGGGAGGGCCCAGAGCGAAAAACACCAAAAACACACCTTTTCCCCAAAATTTGACAAAGCTAAGTTTGCAAGTCAGTGAGGGGGCCTAGTTGAAATGTCTTGAAGAGATTTTGGAGGTTGAAAAATGCTAAATTTGAGCAAAAAAATGAAAAATCGCTCCTGACCCTCAGAGAGGGCCCACAGAGAGATTTTGATTTCCTTCGTTTTGCAATGAAAAGAGACCAAGTTTTGATCATAAATGAGAAATAAAGGACTTTCTCCACCCGCCTGAAGAAGTTTTGATTAGATCGAATGAAGGAAATTGTTGAATGCACCTGTGTGGAATCCGTCTAATCCAAACCACTAGCCTCTTGCTGATGGTAAGTGCGCCTTGCGTGGTCAATTGGAACAAATGAGCTTAATCATAAGTTGTTACACGTCCATTGTTCATGCATTATCTTGAATGGTGATCATTGTCAGATGGTGTATGATTTGAACATATTGGAAGCATCCCTTAGAAGATCGCATTGAGTTGGTGTTGAATTGTTCAACCCGAAGGTGAGACCCAGCCCAGTAGGAATCCACCTAGTCATTCATCCATCTTCTCGCATTCTAGGTAGTAGAGTAGACTTCTTGAACCTTGCATCTTTTGCCATTTGTTTGTCTTCCAGTTAGTTAGTAGGACTCAAACGTTCAGGTCATCCAAGTGTAAGTCCCCTTGTGATTCCAGCAAAATCACATCATACCACAGAGAGCTTATCCACACGTAGAGATCCTACAGAAAAGAAACTTGAAGTCACCCTGATTGATCCTTTTCGCGATATCTTCAGCATTCAGAGGCTTTACTCAAGAGAGGATAAGGTACCTTTAGGTATTTTATTCTGTGTTTGATAGTGTACAAAATACACGTCAACAGGTATACAAGCACAAACTTTGCTAATACACCCTTGAAAGCCATGTCCATTGCTCTTTGGAACGTGGCACCTGCATTGGTTAGCCCAAAGGCCATTTTACAATAAGCATAGGTAATCCACTTAGTAGTAAATGCAGTCTTGTATTGGTCGGATTCTTGGACCACGATCTGATTGTAGCTTGAATACCCATCCAAGAATGAAAATCTTTCCGAGCCACTGACCTTTTGGAGAATCAGCTCCATAGAGGGAAGGGGATAGTGATCCTTGAGGGAGGCTCTATTGAGATCCCTAAAGTCTACACATAGTCTGATTTCCCCATTCTTCTTCCTTACAGGGACAAGATTGGCCACCCAGGAGGAGTGCTTGATGGGGAAGATGATATTGGCTTCTATGAGCTTGGTCAACTCCTTCCTCATTAGTGGCTCAATCTTGGGGTTTATTGGCCTTTGCTTTTGTCTAACTGGCTTGGCATCTGGGTCTAGCTCTATGGTATGTTGGGCTAAGCTAGGGTCAAAACCTTTCAAGTCTTCATAGGTCCAAGCAACTATGTCATCATATTGTTGGCAAAGCTCAACAAAGGTCTCTTGCTCAGTTGAGGAACACACCTTGCCCAAGTTCAAGGACCTACCCTCAACAACAACAACTAGCTTGTAATCACCCCTCTTCGCAGCCAAGTTCATTTTCTTCTTCAATTGATCATCCGAGTTGAAAATGCCTTCCAAGGTAACTAGACTTTAGGCAGTTTGTTGGAGTTGAGCTGCATGATTTGATCTCCATATTGGTCTTGCAGCCTAGACTGATTTTTAGTTGAGAATTTTGCTTCATTTTGCAAGAAATTGACGATCTGCTAATCATTTTCAAACACTTGACAATTCACTTGATTGTCTGGGACAACAGGCCTCACAATAAGCCTAATGTGTTGCTCCTTTTCACTTACAACATGCGCTGGTATGTCAAACTGAGCACCGACCACTGCAAGCCTATCAGCATGCTTGTTCTTACCCCTAGGAATGCTCTGGATATTGAAGGCCTCAAATCCTTCAATCAAATCCCAAACCCTGTGTTTGTATGATTTGAGTAGGTTGTTCTTTGCTACACTTTGGGCTCGGATGTGTTTAACAACCAACTCACTATCTCCAAATACTTGCAAAGATCTGATCTTTCTACTTTGTGCAAGTTGGAGACCTTGGATCAAGGCTTCATACTTAGCGACATTGTTAGTGCAACCAAATTGAAGCCTAAAGGAGAAGAAAAATTTCTCCTGCTCAGGAGAAACAAGCATTACCCCGACACCTGCACCATTCTTGTTTCTTGAAGCATCAAAAAACATGTCCCATAACCCCTCTGAATCTCTTTGTGTCTTGATGAGGTTAGGGATAGGAGTATCCTCTTCATGGATACAATAGGTGCCAAGCCCAGTCTCTTCAGTCTCAGCTAATGGATCAAACTGAAAATCATTGGCCTATTCGTCCAGCAAGCAATTAGGAACCTCCTGCAAAAGAGTAGCAGGCTCATGGACAGCACACTCCTCCCCCTCTTCATGCAAAGTGCAATTCATGTTTATAGGGCTGGGGGTGTAAGGCTAAATGTGGTTTTGGGCAATGGGTTTTGCCCTTATGGTGACCTTGGTACCATACCTTGTTCGAAATAGCATATGGGACCAGTCAGAAGATAGGTACCCACCTATCTTGGCGGTGAAGTCTCTAGACAGGCAGATGGCAAAGAAGGCAGGGAGGTCGATGATTGATATGTCTTGCAGGACAATGCAACCAGGGCATGCATGCCAGGTTAACTTCAAACTTTTTACCACCCCTACTGTCTTAATAGAAGTGCCATCTAACTGGACCACCCCTTTGGTCACAGGTTCATATTCTACGCCAAGAAGATCAGCTACCTTCTTAGGCATGACTGAGCTACTAGCTCCTGAATCTATCATGTAGTTGTGAACCAAGTTGTCTCCTATGATTATGGAGAGATAGAAGGGGGGAGGCTATCTTGCTTGAATCTTCCTCCTTGGGTTGCACCAAACTGGTGGAGACTGCCTTTTCGTTGACTGCTGCCACATTACCTGATTGATTTACATCCTTTAATGCCTCTTTAAGCAAATCCCTTTGAGATGGGATTGAAAGGGCTTCCCACAGAGTGACATTAAGGTTGGCCTTCTTCATTTGATCAACTATGTTGAAAGGAACACTAGCTGACTTTAGAGGCCCCTTTGAGGTTACAAGATCTGCCTTTGCTCTTTGGATGACTTGGGGCTCCTCCAGCCTCTTACTCCCTTGCATGGTACTTTGGCTTGTATCATGGATGACTACATTGGGTGTTGGAGCTTGGGTTGATGTTGAAGGTAAGGCAACCTCCATGGCTCTCTTCTTTGACCTCGCATACTGCAGCATGGACTCACCATTTGTTTGGTTCAAACCACAGAATTCTGCCTCCTGCCAATTGACAAAGGTGGAATCCCCTTGTAAGTGAGCCTAAGTGCCAACACTAGGCTGATTTGGGTCATATTGCTGGCCAGAAGTGGTCGGCTCATCTTGCACTACTAAAGTTTGGACAAATCCTCCACTTTGGCATATACCTTGGTTGTGTGGCTGATTGCATGGTTGACACCAATCTTGTTCTTGGGCGAGGTTATTTTGCATTGGAACTATCGCCTTTGAGTTGCTTGCGGTTGTGGGGTTCACACTATTCAAAGGCCTGACATTGCTCCATTGGTTTTGCCCTTGAAAGGGTGGCATGTTTTGTTGATAATTCTGACCTTGTGCTTGGTAAGGTCTACCATACTGAGTTTGTTGCCTCTTTAGTGCCACCAATTCATTGCCAAAGTTTTGTAATAGAGCCTTGACCTCATGGAGCTCATTGGAGGATGTAGATGGCGTGGATGATTGTCCTACGGGAGCCATGGGGATAGGAGCCAAGGTGGGTTGTTGAGAGGGAGCTTCTGGGAAGAGAGGCATTGGAGGCCTTGGAGCTATCTTCCCAGCTTGGATCAAACAATTTTTTGCTCTTATGGCTATGTCATATGCACCCCGTAGAGAGGCTCCACCCATTGATTGGATCATGACAGCTATATCGTTGTTGAGAGCTCTAAGATAATACAAGAATGCATGATTTGGAGATGGCTTCACTAGAGCAGGAATCCTATTCCATGTCTTATGGAATCTGAAATTGAAATCTCCCATGAATTTGTGGGGTGCCCTCTTGATCGTAGTCAACTGCTCCACAAGTGATAGGTGATCGCTTTTGTCTTCGAAATGGTTGCACAACCTCTCCCCCAATTCATCCCAATTATGAATGGAGCTAGACAGCAACCCTCTATACCATTGCAAAGCTTTGCCTTTCAAAGATGTGGCTAAGAGTCTGACAACAACATCATCCTGAGTGATGTTATGGACAAAGCAAATGTTTGCAATGTCTTGAATGTGCTCAATGGGTGTAGTAGTTGTTTCACCAGTGAAGTATGGTATACTCTTCAACGCAGCTACTGGTATGTCATTCCATTGAGTCAAAATAAGGGGACTTCCCCCATTGAAGGTAACAAAGACTTGATTTCTTGCCATGTGAAACAATGGTCTATTGATATGAGTGGTGGGAGCCCTTGATAGCATGGCCTTGCGAATGGAGGAGTAGAATGAGACCTGGGAGATGGAGCGTTCACAACCTTGACACCCATGACTAGTGACAAAGAATGTCTACCTCTCCGCCTTCTAGAACCTGTAGATGGGAGCTCTACGAATTAAAAACTGCCTCTAGAAGACGCCCTTGTATGAATTATGGGCATGAAATCTCCAACCGACCTCGGAAGTTCAGAGGTCCGGAGTTGCGGAGTATGACTACTTCGGCACCTCGGTAGCTCGGATATCCGAGGTGAGGAAGTTCGAGAGTTCGGAACCTGGGGGGGTCCAGGCATCTGGTTGTAAGTACCTCGGAACCTGGGGCTTCCGGGGTTCTGAGGTAAGATGGCCTCACTGACTTCGGAACCTGGGAGTTCAAGGGTTCCGGAGTGAGGAATAATTGCGTGCAATAGACCGGTCTTGTGAGCAGAGCCGCTAAGTGCTTGAAGATGACTGCCTCTAAAGGCTGAGATGCCAAGAACAACACTGAATCCTTAGCATGTGAATTGAATGAGGTCCCACCGGGCGTGCCAAAAACTGTTATCACAAAAGCTTGCACCCTTGCTAAGCTATCAACTCAGCAACCTTGTGAAACATGGAAAAAACCCCGAAGTGTGGGACCTTGCGCAAGGGGTTGAATCTTCAAAGAAGGTCGGCTTCCTTCTTCAAATAGGTGCAGGTGTTGAACCAACTAAACACTTCAAAACTTACTCCTAAGCCTATCCTAACAACTTGCAGAGGTAAAAGGAAGAGAGAATTGCTTGAAATAAAAAGAGGTGATGCACCAAGAAGAGATTGCTCCTCTCCTCACCCAGAATGGCACAAGGAATCAACTGAAAAGCTCAAGAGATGCACAAACTTCAATTGCATGAGTGACCCAAACGCATGTGTGGAGGTTAGAATTTTCTAAGTGTCAAGAGGGGAGAAGGATTCCCACAAAGTCACACTCAGAAAACAAGTTAACACAACATACATGTGAGAGGAAACCACAAACATACACTTATAATGGAGGTAAGAACACATACACATCATATATAAGTTGAAGGAAGGCAAGAATGGAGATCTTCAATTAATCATAAGGCCAAAAGCCAATCTTACAGTTGCAAAAATGCAAAAAATAATTACAAGTCTTTAAGAGAAGAGGAGAGCATAAGAAAGCTCAAGGCAGCAGAGAGAGAACCCTTTACAATGAGGCTTAACAGCCTTATATAGAGAAATGGGTTACAATGTTGATCATGACCCCTGCATGTCAGTTTGGAAGTGCATCCACTTGGCTTGTACATGCAAGAAACCTAGCCATACCTCCAAAGGCAATTATGAGGAAGATAGATTGACCGACCTTCCAAAGTCAGACATGACATAAGTCACCCAGCATGGCCTCGTACCTTCCTTGATGGAAATTCTACCAAAAACACTTAATGCACCCTTGTGGCTCCACAAAGAAAGTGTACAAGTCACCAAGCTCTCGGAGCATTAAAAGCCTTGAGTGCCAATCACGCCATCCGGAAGTGTCGCCAGTCGGAAGGAAGCCCCGAGACTTCAGAAACTCGGACTCCCGAAGTGAGGAAGACAAGGGAAGAACTTCGGAACCTCGGGGTTCCGGAGTTCCGAGATAGAGAGAAGAAGAGAAGGAAAAGGCCTTCGAAACCTCGAGGTTCCGGAGACTTCGGAAGCTTTAGAGAGAAAAGTCAAAAGGGGAAGGAACTTCAGAACATCAGGGTTCCAGAGTTCCAGAGAAACTAGAGAAAAGCTAAGGGAAGGAAGGGAACTTCGGAACCTCGGGGTTCCAGAGAAGGAAGAAAAACGGCTAAGGCAAAGAACTTCAGAACCTCGGGGTTCCGGAGTTTCGGGGAAGAAGAAAAAGCCAAGGGAGGAACTTCGTCCAGACAAGGCAACACTTCACACTTCATGATTCTTCTCTCCTAAATCAACTGGGGCCATGCTGGTCCATGGAACATATCTCTGATCAGTTCTCACTAATGGACCAAGGGTGTCATAAAATGACAACAGTAATGCATATCAAAGTGTGAATAGCAATTGAAGTTAAGCTCATTAAGAATTCCAGTTCACCACACAAAGCATACTTACAATTAGCAAATCGCTAGTGGTATGGATATATGAATTTCATCATTAATCATTCACAATTCTTTTTATTCATCTAATCAGCATGAAAGCAAATGAGAAGTAGAAACCATATAGCTTGCTGAAATAACACATTTCACCATAGCTTCAATGAAAAGAGTATATCCATTTACAAGCTTTAGCGACAATTTCTTCTTCTCCGACTCTATTCTAACTGCTTGCTATCTAACATCTATCAACTATTCACTATTGTTAAACTATTAACTATTCTTAAACTATTAACCCTTACAAATGTGAGAGAGAAGCCTTTTATAGTGCTCCATTTACAAATGAATGGCCTGGATTGATTCATATCAATGGCCAAGATTACAAGATGAAACCCTAATTAGGATTTGTTACAACAAACATCCTTCTGGCCAATGAAATAACTACAATATTTAGACGTGTCTTCTCTTGAATATTTGACCAATAGATAGTGAGGGAAGGTACATAAGAGTTTGTGTCTACATATGATGAGTCAAGTGCATTGCATCTGGACATCTTCACTTGGAACCTTTTGATTGGTTGAATGATGACTGGGATGCCTTCTCAGTTTGCAGCGTAGACTTGATACTCTATCATGAATGAATGTTGATGCCTTGGGTAATATCTTGATACTCAACATCTCAAGCTTCAGCAGTGATAATGATGAAGGCATGATCCCAAATTATATCATGTTGTTCAAACAGATCTTCTAACTTTGATTAACTCTTTGGAGCAATCACCTGATATACTGGCAATGATTCTTGGATTTCTGGAGGAAATTCAAGATATTTATAAGATTCCTTCCTTATCATGAATACTTGATGAATGTTGGAGTGTTCGTTATGTGGAGCAATCTGCTTCCGTATAATATTGTGAAATCTTCCCCTTTGAGCAACTTCCTTGTATGTTTGTAGCTGTGGGATATTCTTCCTCACATCAACCCTGAAAAACGAATACATTTTAAATCAAAAGACGATCATAATATTTAACACTTCATAATTCTCAAATCTGAAAATAAGACTTCAGGTCTGAAAATGTGGATTGTTTCAGATCTGGAAAATGAACTTATAATGAAAGCTACAGGTTTGAAGTTAATGGTGAAATGTAGTTGAGTTTGAATGTATATTTTCTTCACCAATGTATTCTCCCAGTTTTGTACTCAATTTTCCCCAATCTGCACCTGTCAAATCTCAATTTCAGATTGCTGATAACATTCAATGAATGCTGGTAATTGCCTCAAAAAAAATAAAAAAATAAATAATCAACCCTTGTTTGGTAGATTTGTTCCTCAATTTCTATTTCCGGTCTGAATTCATCTATGATGGATGAAAATTTGCTTCCACTTATCTGGAAATCATTCTTATGTGTCCCTGAGACCACCTTCTAAGTATGCTTCTGATTTGATTTTCTTTGAAAGTTGCCTTCAATCTGCTGTAGTTCGCACTGATTTCCCCTTTCAATCAATTGATTAAATTTGTTCGTGGTGGAAATAAAATTATTCTCATAAATAGGCATCTGTATTTGATTTACAAAGTTCATTCACATAGCCGACTTTGAAATATTTTGAATTTATTCTGAATTTTAATTACCCCTTGAAGAGGTCGGTCCATTCTTATTTGATGAATTCAATTATCTCCTTGACTTAGGCTGACTTGATTTTGAAATGCTTTGTTTTATTTTGTTACTTCATATTTCCACCGATCACCTTTTTAAATGAAATACCACTTCTTCTTAGTGGGCCCCTCTTATCCTTGCTGGCATTCTTCTCTATTCCTTGTTTTTGGGTCTTAAGAATTATATCCCACGGTGAAGCTTGGAGAGGAAGGTGGGGAGTTATGGATGTGCCGCGGGAAGATGGAAGCAAGGAAGGTCGGTGGAGATGACATGCCGGGAGGGCAAGGAAGGGAGGGATGTAGGAGGGTAAGATGCCGCGGTGGAGAGGAAGGGAGGAAGGTGGGTAATGAAAAGATGCCGCGGTGAAGAGGAAGGGAGGAAGGTAGGAAGATGGTGGGGATAAGAAGGAAGGAATGAAGGAAGGTGCCGGGATGGAGGGTAAGGAAGTAGAAGTGTAGGCTAGGATAGGATGGAGGGTTAGGTAGGTGAGGCGGAAAGGGGAGTTTAAGGGTGAGGTGATGAAGGGTATGGGAGGTATAAGGGGTAGGTTAGGGTGAAGGTAGGTGAAGGTGAAGAGTATATGGAGGTGAATGGAATAGTTAAAGGGAGTGATAAAGGAAGAAAGATGGAGGAGGATGGAGGGAGATGAGGAGGAAGGATGAAAGGAAGATGAGTGGAAGATAAAGGATGTGTGGTAGAATGGAAGGAAGGTGAAGTGGAAGGGAGGCATAAGGGAAATGAAGGATGGAAGGAGGAAGGAAGAGAGAGGGGAGAATGGATGATGGAAAGGAAGATGGATGGACGGAAAGGATGGGAGGCGGACTCCCTCTTGTGAAGCAACTGATATTCCAAGTTTCGCTCTTTCACACATTCCTTGCCTATCAGTTATCATGAAATTCATGCCTGGACACGACCTAGGAACTGTATTGCATCTTCTCTCGAGTAAGAGGCTAAAAGCTCCAAAACTACTACTAATCTAGGCGACTGAACTAAGACAAATACTCTAGAAAGCAAAAAAAAAGTAGGGGTCCCCATTTACAATGGGGCGATGTGTGAAAACGTCACAACAGGCCGAGATGTTCAAATTTGAGCCGAAGACTCTTTTTCCTCTCTATTTTCCATTTCTGCATTCAAAAAGTTTGTTTTATTTATTTGTTAATAGATATTTTAGCTAGTTTGTTTCTCTTTCAGTATTTTAACTAGTTAATCTATCTAATGTATATAGTGAAATTGGCTCTCAACGGAACATAATTTTTCCTTTTGTAGAGTCACATTTCCTCCATTACAAGGCCTATGCCCAGATATAGATGGATAACACTGAACTTTGATGGCATCTCCAAGAACAGCCTTGGCCGATCTGTTATGGGCAGAATTTTAAGGTCATCTTCAGGATCAGTAGTACAGCTTAAATGATGTACACAGATAAAAAAAGAACATATAGTCAGCTCCTGGCTCTGGAACAAGAAACACAGTTAGCTTTAGACTTGCACATAGTAAAGCCGATTATCAAAGGTGATCTGTGTATTGTTCTTACTGAAATCAAAACAAAAGGGCATAAAAACTCCATCTAAAACAATTGGCAAATGCAATATATCATTAAAAAACTAATGAGTTGGCTTCCCTTATTCAATGAAACCATGCTAAGATATCAAAGGAGATCTGCTAATCAAGTGGTAGACTGTCTTGCAACTGTTGCCACTTAAGTCCGAGGAGCCACTGCACAACCAATCCTAATATGACGCAATTCTGACCTCCCAATGGTGGTTTCAAGGCTAGCAGACAAATGAGGTAAATCATGAAACCATAAGCGGCCCTTGGCCACCACTTCCCGGCAACTTTAATGCCTTGACTCCTAGAAAACATGGCAAATAACAGGGAGCTTGGAATTACAACCTGTTCAAGCTGGGCCCTAGACTCAAACCAGGATTGATCTTATTCCAAACTCATTTGAATGTGGATATATGTTAAACACCATTCAACTGGATAAAAGGTCAATTCATCCACCCAACACTCTGCTTACATGGACACAAGGCAACAAAATAAGCATCCCACCATCAACATAGTGATACGATTGGGCCTCATGAGTGTCTAAAAACCAAAAGAAGATCTGAACTCTGAAGCATCTACATGTTCCACTCCCTAAATGCAAAGACACAAGAATGATTTGCAACAGGCTTGAAACTCAAAACAAAAATGTCAATAAGTTTCAAGTTCAGAATGTGGAAAATGTTAGCCAACAGCACTTGAATCAAACTAATAGGTGCATCCATCAGCCAAATTAATGTAGGTCGTAGAAGATGCACTGGCAAAACACCTGCAAGGAAGCCATTCAATCACACAATGAAGCCAACATTTAATAGATATTTGAATTTCAATTGCCTAGATTCAATTCTTAAAACAGTGCCATAATTCCTACTGCATAACTATGGTGCTAACAACCTCTTGCTAGTCACAGCTATGGATTCTAGATCCCAGTAGATGATATGAATAAGCTTTGGATTTTTCAGGTTAATCTGGCGATGAATAGAAATGCACCTACTTCTATGATGCCATATCCTCATCATTCCTCTTCAAATCCAAACCTGACAGCATACAGATCCTATACAACCCTCTTGAAAGGCAGCTTAAAGAAGTACTTTGCATTGACAGTAGTATGTTCAAAAGAGGATGTAAATTTGACATAAACATTTGGAACTCCACAATCAAGGAGATAATGAGCATAATGAGAAGACTCCATTTCTTGGAGAAATCTTTAAAGGGCAGCATCTCTTATTGCAGCTACACATGCTTGAGAACCAATCACCGACCTCTCTAACATACAAAACAAAGAGGAGAAGCTCTGAGAAGATGATCGCTAACACAAAAGAAGCTCACAATCCTAATATGCAAGGTCCTGTTACAATAATTCTAGATGAAAATTTCGAAGGCAAAGAACTCCCTTTTTGTGAGGTTTCTAAGCCTGGTTTGATTGATGACACCAACTATGCCGCTCATGCACTTATAAAAGGTAAGAACAGTATTTCATCTGGATTTTCTCCCGTTCAATCCAGCATAGTTTGTATTCCTGTCCCTCCCATAATATTTACTTCTACTGCTAGCCTGATCATTAGAACTAGGTATCTCCTGTTCGCTTTCTTATCCCACCTGAACCACCCAAAGCATTCCCATATACTATAATTTTGTCAGACAAAACACTTTGTACTACCTAACTCCTCTTAGGCATGGAGGTCATTGCATGCTAACTCGTAAATCTGCAAACTCGGGACAATTCTACTCTATCCTCCCATTCTAAGACCCATCCTCAACTCTGTTGAAGACAATAAAGCACATCCTATAAGGCTACCCAGATGTAAGGAAATCACAACCCACTATGCAATGGTCAATATAAATGACACCCTCAGCGGTCTCCTAAAACCAATTAAGCTCCAAATCTCTCAACAAGGACACACTCATCAACTCTTTAACCTGTTGCTCAATAACTTGGCAACTATAAAGGACAACCAAAAAGCCATCATTGGATGTCTAAACAAGGAGGAGGATGGGCTGGCTATTTTTTGCCACTGTTACTAATGCATTCTTGACCAAACAAAGGCCATTGAGTGAATTCTTAAAGCTGATCGAATGAGGAAGTAGGGTTCTGCATCAGCCTCACATGAGGAAGCACTGCTGCGTTGTCAACAAGAACTTCGAATGAGGCCAAGGGCTTTCATCATGAAAA
This sequence comes from Cryptomeria japonica, assembly GCF_030272615.1. Lineage (NCBI taxonomy): Eukaryota > Viridiplantae > Streptophyta > Pinopsida > Cupressales > Cupressaceae > Cryptomeria > Cryptomeria japonica. Next base: position 82,753,783 of record NC_081410.1, on the reverse strand, counting down.
TCAAACGGACTATGATACCATTTGATGCAGTCCTGGTTAGAAGAGTAAAGCCAAACTTAGGAAGACTGGAAACTGGAACTGTTAATGTGGAAACCACAGAAAAGTAACTGCTCCGCATATATACCCCGGAATTGCTTGCACATTCCAGGAACATTTCTTTGCTAGTTAAATTGGTCCCATCAATTATCTGGTTGCTGACAACCCCCTCCCTCTACACTTTAAGTCTTTAAAAGAGAAATAAGCTGCACCTTCACATAACATCGTTGGATCAAGGTTTATGGAACTTCTGCAACATTTACCGAGCTAAAGCATTCCATTTTAGCTGGGAACCAGTCAGCCATCTCATATTACTGCTCTCAAACCAAGGGTTCGTTTAATTGCCAAATCCACTGCCACATTCTCCAAGCAGCATGGACACAAAGAAACACTTGATGTAGGGGCATATCAGCTGGGTTTTTAGCCTGGTTCATTGCTGCAATAAGTGCCTTCTCATACCACTAGTCCACAGCCCGATGGTACGCACATCCCATGGATTGCAAACAAAACTATAAGAGGTTTTTGCAAAGGCCAAGATATAAACTTAGGAATTCAAACATGATTTCACCAATGCATCCCATGTTTTTGCACCTGGAACAAACCCCCACCTGTTCATCTCATCTATCATCCCAACGGCCTCTTTAAACCTCCCCGTCTTATACAGACCTTCAATTATCATCTCGCAAACATCCTCACTCACAACCCACTTCTTCTTTAAAATCAAACAGAATGCCTCGTATGCTGAATCCACCCTACCTTTCTTGCACAGACCTTCAATCAAAATACAATAACTGAAAATATTAGGCCTACAACCTTTCTCCGGCATCTCGCTAAGAACTATCTCTGCTACTTCCATCATACCAGTCCCGCAAAAACCCCTCAGCAAAGTATTATAAGTACCTATGTCAGGCACGCATCTATTTCGAATCATCACATTCAAAAGCTTCATAGCTTCACTCATCCTTCCTTCATTACAAAATGCAGTCAAAAAAATATTATACGTAGCAGCATCAGCATTACAGTCTTTCTTTACCATTTCAGCCATTATTTCGTAGACCTTTCCGAACTCTCCTGCCTTGCAAAAAAAGTTCATCAGCGTATTGTATGTTACGGTATCAGCACTCAATCCTAGCTTCTCCATAAAGCCCACCATTTCACAGGCTTCATCCACTAAATTTAACCCACACTTAGCTCTGATGAGGATATTAAAACTATAAATATCCGGCAAAATTCCAAAAAGACTTATTTTCCCAAACATTTTCTCTGCAGTACTATACTCCTCCGAATTCACAAGAGCGCTTAAAAGACAATTAAACGCCGTGACAGTATGCCTACAATTGTAGTCCGTCATCTGACAAAAAGTTTTCAGGACATTTTCAGGCATGTTTGCTCGTCCATAGAGCCTGATAACGACAACCATTAATCCAGGCTTCCTTCTCCTCTTTAAACCTTCCAGAAATCTCTCTATCAAATCAAATTTCTTTGCCTTTGCTAATTTATCAATTAAAATGTCGTAGCTCGCACGGAGTTGTTTAAATTGGAGAATTCTTGCAGTGCACTGGAAAATTTGCAGGGCTATTTCGGGATTTTTCTGAAACCTGATCATATTCAAGACGTCGTAGGGTTCTAGGGTTTCTTTATTTTCTCTGATGTAATCTTCAAGTACTTTTGAGTAATAAAACCTTGTGATTTTATAGAATAGAAGATTGAACGGAAAGCGTACCGAATTATTAAGTCGATGAGTGCAGAGCATTTCCAGGCGGATATTTGTGGTTGCGCAAAGAAATCTAGCGAAGGGAACTGGTGCTGTAAGTTGTTTTGTAGGGGTGCAGAGTGCCTTTAAGAGCTCTGTACTTGTGGTATTCGATGCGATCGGGCGGTGGGGAAACTTGTGGAATTTGCAGGACATTTTGGGGTATAGGAGTCGAACACATGACCGCCTGGGCGAGAGAGGGTTTCTGTGACAACGGAGAATCTTAGTTGATTCGATCTCGTCACCTCCTATGTGAAACGTATGGCGAGGGAAGGTTTAGATTTTGCGTGGGAAAGAAGAAAGATTTTTTTTTCAATTTTTTACCAGTTAATTTAATTTATTGTAATAGAATATGTTACTTTTATTAAATGTAAATGTCACAAAGTGAGGAATAGTAAAGAATAGTAATGTATCAATAATCTTAAATAAATGTTTTATTTTGTTCTTTATATTTTTCATTTTGATGATGGATCATGTAGTATGGTTTGAAATGTTGATGATATTTAACAAAACAAAAAAAAAAAATTACACATAGTTTAATCCAAAATCTATTACATATCTTCATAGACTCTCATAACTACATGATTTTAATCTCAAATAATATAACACAATATATATTTATATTTTTTGAACATTTCAAAGTTAAAAATAACTTGTTGAAGTTTTCAAGGTTGTGAGAATTCTTGGAATCTCTAATTCTTCCTATAATTTTTTGAACATTTAAAAGTTAAAAAGAATTTGTCGAAGTTTTCAAGGTTGCGAGAATTCTTGGAATCTCTAATTCTTCTTACTCTATCTCTTACCCACATTAGTTCCTAATAGATGTCTAACTCTTGAGATCACTTTAAAAAAGATGTTTTAAATTACTCATTGATACTTTCGAGGTGAACAAGAACTTGATAGAAGTTCTTGTGGTATCGAGAATCTCCCCAAGCCCTGACAATTCTTCCAAATGGTTTTCTAGTGTTTCTTTCCCCTGCTCCCCTATATGGTAAATGTTCCTTTTCCACTTTCACTCTATTAGATTTAGATTCACCATGAATTGAGCTTAATAGGGAATAGACACCCATCAAAGCATAGTGAAATGGGGGATTTTTGTTAAATGTTGTAGTCATGATTCCCCAAGTGGCAAATTGGCATGTGAACTATGGAAGCATTGACATGGTGTGATCTGGTTTAGGTGTAATGATTATAGGCATACACAAAATGGATTTGTTGAATATGTTTTAGAAACTTACCAAATACAACACAAATATCGTGGTTTTGTTGGCCTTGTAGACATCTATGCAAGATATCAAAAGGCAGTGTATGGCATGTAAACTATTTGACTGAAATGCCTCAAAGAAATATGGTTTCAAGGTATGTCATGATTAAAAGATATATATGCAGAATTTGGTAGCATTAGGATAAACACCTCAAATGGAGGTAATCTCATGATGTGTTATGCTTACATGATATGCAAAAAATGGATTTGATGAGAACTCTAGCACATGTTTGTGCACTTTCCAATTCTTTCTTTCTTTTGTTGGCTAAGAGAATAATGGATCCATTTGTTCTCCCTTTCTATCTATTTTTAATTCTCCTCATCTCATTTCATATTGTAGACAGTAAAAATTGACCTACACATACCTACATCATTATTCACCCCAAATTCTTTCTAAATTAATCAAATAATTTTATTATTCAATTAAGATAACTTTATTTCTTAAGTTGCATTCAAAATTTGATTTTTTCTTCATTAACTTTAATTAAACAATTTTAACTATTTGATTATTTTATTTCTTCTAATATTAATTAACTAACATTAATTATTTAATTAATTTATCATTGCAATGATCAATTGAATGATTTTTAATTATTTAATTAATTCATTTTCAATTAGTAATTTTCCCACTATAATCAAATAATTATTTTCAATTATGTAATTAGCTAACTTTATTTTCTATAATTAAACAAATTGTTTTAGTCCCTCTAATCTCTCCTTCATCGCCTCTTCTCTCAAAGCATTGGCCTATTAGGATCTATCAGAGGAGTCAGACAATGAGTTGCCCACCAAGTCTCATAAGCAGGTGGAGTCCTTGCATGTACAACATTGACTATTGCTCCCCTATGAACTAGGACCAATCCATCAAACTCTATTATGGAAACCTCGACGTTGAATATCAACCCCCATGCTAGATTATCCCATTAAGATTGAGCAAATGTAGCCATAGTGGTAAGCACATCTGCCTCTCACCAAACTACCTCAATACTTGCTCTGATAACTATCACTCAAGAATTTGTACACTATGCACGATCATACCAACCAGATACTAAGTTTGCTTGCAGCATGGCAGATGAACTGCACCATCTACCAAACCCTCACACTATCTCCAAGGCCTCCAAGTGAATGTAGCTAGCATATCTAGCCCATGTCTCCAATAGGGTGTGTTACCCAACTCTCAATGGGTAGCAACTCTTGTATAGCATAACACATAAGATAATTTGGGCCCTTTTTCTCTATCAACCACATTTATAGTCATAACAATATGCTCCTATACCTAGATGTATAACAATGTCACACCACAACAAATCAAGCAACTGAATGTGTAAGCTACATCATGTAGTTGATGGTATAGTGTCATTATTGTACACAGAGTCCCTAAGAAAATTATTCCATTGATCATCTTCTTCATCACTTGTGTTGTTTGGCGTCAATTGTGACAACACAATCGACATATGCAATGACACATTTTATTTGCCATCTAAATAGCATTTGTGAACCACTAATTTCATTACAACATTGCATGTCACTTGTGAGGCATCACCCTTCGTTTGTGATGAAGCACATCAAATGTGACATTTGCGCTTTCATTTGCAACACACTAATTGCATTATGCAATGATTTCTTAATTTTTAGGGCCTAATTAATTCATAAAAATGACAAATTCACAAGGCAAGATTAGGATACATATTGTAGGGGTGCTCCAAGAGCCCTACCATATGTCTAAACCCTCTTTAGGTGATGATATGCAACTGGAATACCCACCATCATCCACGTTGCTCTTTGCGCTATACCTCTAGGAGCTCTCCAAATCTTGAAAACAAAATGAGTGCAAATGAGGAGAATGGTCCCCAACCCATCTATTTATAGGTCCCCAATCTCCCTAGCTCTCTCATTTCATGCCCTCTAAACCTTTTCTACCTCATCGTGATTTGTTGCTTCAACCTTTCTAGCACTTTTCACTTCGTTTTCATCCTTCTAGCCAACAACACATACCTTAACATCTTATCGTGAAATTAATCTCAGTTTTTTATTTTTTTTATCAATTTCTCAATGGGCGTCATACCTCCATCCTTTGGTCCACTAGGAATGTTGGGGCATTTTTCAAATTTTTCACTTTTTCTTTGAAACAATTTTGAAAATGCATTGTCTCAAAGAGGGGCCAAATGTACACATTAAAAATTGACCTATGCATACTTGCATCATTGTTCACCCTCAAATTCTTTCTAAATTAATTAAATCATTTTATTATTTCATTATGATAACTTTATTTCTTCAATTACATTCAAAATTTAAATTTCCCTTCATTTCACTTTAATTAAATAATTTTAATTATTTTATTTATTCTAATATTAATTAAATAATATTGATCATTAGATTAATTTACCATTGCACATTAATTAAATGATTTTTAATTATTAACTAATTCATTTTCAATTATTTGTCGAATCTACTATAATTAAATAATTATTTAATTATCTAACTTTATTTTCTATAATTAAATAAATTATTTTCATTTATTTAATTATTCATTTTTTGAAAATTTCCACATGCACATGAACTAAATAATTAATGTATTTAATTTATTTTCTAATTAATTTCTCATGTACATGATTAAATAATTGTAATTATTTAACTCCCTTAATATCTCCACCTCACAACTTAACTACCACTCACTACAAGTCTTTTGATCAATCAATTCTAGTTCACTAAAACCATGCATTCAATTGACTCAATTAAAGTAATCATTTAACGCCTCAATCTTCTCAATCAATTCCTCCCACCCATTCTTGATCATTGATATCATATGTCTCAAGCATTCTCCATTGTTGATCAACATCAAAGCAATCTATAAATTCAACCCTCATTCATCAATTTTTCTTTAACCACAACCTTTGATCTTTTGTAAGATCTCGATGTGAATAGTGCTTTACAAATTCTAAGAGCTACATACCATTCTTTGAAAGAAAGCTTCAAAGGGAAATAGATATAAGAAAGACTTGTTTGTGAGGGTATTTTCATTATTGTTATTCTCTAATCTCATGCATTTATCTTACATGTTCTACTGTTTAGATTAGAATAGTGTGTGAATTTGAGGGTTTATGGTTGATGTGTTGATATTTCATGTTGATTCAATTTGTAGTCTTACATTTATACGAGAGAATGTCATTGATTCTTTGAGGCATCGCAAATATGGTACAAATATCCTCAAAAGGAGAAGATTCAATAACTTCGAGTCTCTGAATTTTTGTTAGAGATTCCTTAACTTTGTGGTAGAAGTACCTAATTTCAAGTAGTATTGTAACTATGTTCACAAATTTTGCATCCCATTATCCTAACTTGTAGAAGTTTTTGTACTTCTCAAGTTCCTCCAAAATGTATTTTTATTTAATTTTTAGTTCTTTTACCTCTAAGTGGTCTTGATATTTCTCTTCCAATTACTACATTTGAAACAAAACTATCCAATTCCAAATGATCCAAAGTTCTATTCACCCAAATTCAATTTTGCATGCACAAAATATAATCACCTTATATTCAAATGAAAATGATTCCATTTCATCTATTCAGTAGTCCTCAGTTGTAGTGCACCATAAATAAGGCTTTCCAGATGAGTTATTTTCTCCTCTCTAGCCTATTGTATCATGAAACAACATTTTTTTCTTGTTTGTATTGATGAATACGTAAAGAGGCAAGAAGACAAAGCAAATTATTGAATACAATTTAGTCACAACACATGAAATGCTAGGATACAATTCTCTCTCAAGAAATGTTGAGGCACTTAATTTTGTATAATTAAACATAGGGAGAACACATATTCCAAAAGAGAAATCATACTTGTGTTGAAATGTGGTGACTGATCAACAAAGTACTGTACACTCAGCACGTATCCTCACCGGGGTTCGGGGCCGGGCCCTAGGCAGGGGTTCAGGGGTGGCCGCCCCCGAGAAAATTTTTTTGGGGGGTATTTTTTGTTGATAAAAACCGACTTTGTTTTTGCCCTAAAAACGCATGTTATAAGTGGTTGGGATGCTTAAGGCATTGTAAGGTTGATGTACTATTTTTGTTGGATAATAAGAAAGATTGGACGACTGTGTATGGTGGACGTAACCCATTCTGGGTGAACCACGTTAAATCTCTGTGTTATTTGTGTACTGTTTTATTTCTTTATCCTTTGTATTTAAATCTGCATATAATTATTAGTTCATATTTGCTTCGGATCTGCTTGAAACCCTAACAATTGGTATCAGAGCGAGGTTTTCTGTAAATTGGCAGGACTTTCAGATTTGAGTGGGAGCAATGGAGGATTCCAAATTCAAGGTCGAAAAGTTTAACGGCCAGAATTATCAGTTATGGAAAATGCAGATGGAGGATTACCTATATCAAAAGGATTTGTGGCGGCCATTGGAAGGAAAGGCAAAGAAACCGACCACAATGTCATATGAAGAGTGAGACATTTTAGATAGAAAGGCACTGGGATCCATTCGATTGTGCCTTGCATCGTCTGTAGCATTCAATATAACAGAAGCAAAAACGACTGTAGATTTGATGGCGACATTGGCTAAGTTGTATGAGAAACCCTTAGCTTCGAATAAGGTATTTCTTATGAAGCGTTTGTTTAATTTAAAAATGAGTGAGGGAGGATCTGTAGCGGAGCACTTAAATGAATTTAATACAATTACCAGTCAATTGTCTTCGGTAAAAATTACCTTTGCAGAAGAGGTTAGGGCTCTCTTGATTTTATGTTCTTTGTCAGAAAGCTGGAATAGCTTGGTTATGGCTGTAAGTAACTCTGTCTCTGGTAAAAATACTTTGGTATTTGATGATATTGTTGGTGTTATCCTAAGCGAGGAAATGCGAAGGAAAAGCACAGGTGAGACTCCAACATCATCGGGTAGTGTTTTGAATGTGGAGAACAGAGGAAGATCAAAGGAAAGAGGAAAAGGTCCAGGGAATGAGAAGTCATGAGGGAAGTCAAAGAAAGGACGCTCTCAATCTAGAGGAAAGAAAGATTGTTGGTACTGCGGAAAGCTTGGTCATCTAAAGAAAGACTGTTGGTCTCAGAAAAACAAAGGAGGAGACAAAAATGAAAATGACAGTAAGGAAGCTAATATTGCAAGTAATACTTTACAAGATGCTTTAATCTTATGTTTGGATAATGTTAATGATTCCTGGGTAATAGATTCTGGGGCTTCATTTTATGCTACACGCCATAGAAAATATTTTCTAGATTATGTTCAAGGTGATTTTGGACAGGTATATTTGGGTGATGATGAGCCCTGTCAAATTGTTGGAAAAGGAAAGATAAAGATCAAGTTGCAGAATGGTAATGACTGGTTTCTGCAGGAGGTAAGACATGTTCCTAATTTAAGAAGAAATTTAATTTTTGCAGGGCAACTAGGTAGTGAAGGTTGCATAGTTACCTTCTTAGACAGTATGTGGAAGGTCACTAAAGGATCATTAGTAGTAGCTAAAGGTGTGAAGGTAGGCACATTATATCTGTGTACTGGTAACACTTACTCTACCTTAGCTGCTACAGATAAAGTTATTGTAGGGGCAACAACAATAAATGTTGCAAGAACAAATTCGATAATATGGCACCATAGGCTTAGGCACATGAGTGAGAAATGGATGAAAATCTTTCACTCCAAAAATCTATTGCCAGGACTAAAGAAGATTGATTTAGAGTTCTGTGAAAACTGTGTTTATGGTAAACAGAAAAGAGTCAGATTCCTCAAGGTTGGGAAAGAGAAGAAGAGTGAGAAGTTAGAGCTTGTACATTTAGATGTATGGGGACTGGCTCAGGTATCATCTCTTGGTGGCTCTTGTTATTACGTTATTTTTATTGATGACTCAACTAGAAAAACATGGGTATATTTCCTAAAACAAAAATCAAATGTTTTTGAAACTTTTAAGAAATAGAAAGCTTTGGTTGAGAATGAGACAAGAAAAAATTTGAAGTGTCTCAAATCGGATAATGGAGGTGAGTATTGCAGCAAAGCTTTTGAAGATTACTGCTCCTTAAATGGGATTTGAAAGCAGAAGACAGTTCCAGGAACTCCACGAGAAAATGGTGTGTCAGAGAGAATGAATAAGACTATCATGGAACACACGAGGAGCATGAGATTGCATGTTGGATTGCCCTTACATTTTTGGGCAGATGTTGTACATATTGTTGTCTATTTGATAAATAGAGGACCTTCAACCCCTTTGGATGGTGGTATTCCAAAGGAGGCATGGACTGGTAAAAAGATAAATTATTCTTTTTTGAATACCTTTGGTTGTAAAGCTTTTGTCCATGTTGATAAAGAAAACAGAACCAAGCTTGATGCTAAATCTCATAAATGTACCTTCATTGGATATGGGATAGATGAATATGGCTATCGGTTATGGGATTTTGAAAATAAGAAAATAATTAGAAGTAGAGATGTTATATTCAATGAGAAGGTTATGTATAAAGAACAGATGCAGGAAAAAAAGCATGAACAGGACAAACAAGAATATGTGGTGTTGGATGAGATTCCTGAAAATGAAATGCCACAGGTACCTGATGCTCAGCAACAACAGATTGTCCCACAAACTCCTACAAGTGTTAGACGTTCTACAAGGACAAGTAGACCCCCTCAAATATTTTCTCCTTCTTTGTATTCTATTTTATTAACGGATTCTGGTGAACCAGAAGAATATGAAGAAGCAATGCAAGTAGATGCCAAACAACAGTGGGAGCTAGGCATGAAAGAGGAGATGGACTCCTTGATGAAAAATAAGACTTGGGACTTAGTCCCTTTACCTACAGAAAAAAGAGTCTTGCCTAACAAATGGGTTTATCGGCTAAAGGAGGAGGAAGGAGGTCAGAAAAGATATAAGGCTAGACTTGTGGTAAAAGGTTTTGCACAAAAAAAGGGTATAGATTATTATGAAATATTTTCTCCAGTTGTAAAAATGACTTCAATTAGAACTGTACTTGGTCTTGTGGCTGCAGATGATTTACATCTTGAACAATTAGATATCAAAACAGCTTTTCTCCATGGAGATTTGGAGGAGGAAATTTACATGTTGCAACCACAGGGATATGAGGTCAAAGGTAAGGAGAACTTGGTGTGCAGATTGAAGAAAAGTCTGTACGGCCTAAAGCAAGCACCCCGACAATGGTATTTAAAATTTGATAGTTTCATGGCTAAACACAGTTATCATAGATGTCATTCTGATCATTGTGTATATTTTTTTAAGAGGTTTCATAATGGCAGTTATATTATCCTGTTGCTTTATGTTGATGACATGCTTGTTGCTAGGTCTAACATGCAACATATAAATGATCTTAAACAGAAATTAGCCAAGTCATTTGCTATGAAGGATTTGGGTGCAGCTAAGCAAATTCTCGGTATGAGGATTACACGGGACAGGGAAAATAGAACCTTGAATTTGTCCCAAAGTGAGTATATAAAGAAGGTGTTGAAAAGATTTAACATGCAGGATGCAAAAGCAGTTAGTACACCTTTGGCTAGTCATTTTAAATTGACTAAGGAGATGTGCCCAAAGGCACAGGAAGAGGTTAATAAAATGTCTAACATCCCGTATTCATCAGCTGTTGGCAGTTTGATGTATGCAATGGTATGCACAAGGCCAAATATTGCACATGCAGTGGGAGTTGTGAGCAAGTTTATGAGTAATCTGGGTATGGAACATTGGAATGCTGTAAAATGGATTCTTCGATATTTGAAAAGAACTACTATGAAGGCATTATGTTTCAAAGGATCTAATACTGCTCTGAGTGGATTTGTTGACTTTGATCTGGCGGGTGATATTGATTCACGGAGGAGTACTACAAGGTATTTTTTTACTATAGGGGGAACTGCAGTCAGTTGGATTTCTAGGCTGCAAAAGGTTGTTGCACTTTCAACCACTGAAGTTGAGTATGTTGCTGCTACAGAAGCCAGCAAGGAGATGATTTGGTTGCAATATTTTATGGAGGAATTGGGTCAGACACAAGAGGATAGCCCATTGTATACTGATAGCCAGAGTGCCATTCATCTTGCGAAGAACTCTACTTTTCATTCAAGGACAAAGCACATTTAGCTCAAGTACCACTTCATCCGAACTGTTTTGGAAGAGGGTCAGTTACGGCTTGAGAAGATTCACACAAGTGAGAATCCTGCCGATATGTTCATGAAGGCAGTTCCACAGGAGAAGCTAATTTCTTCATCAGTTTCTATTGGTCTTCTTGATTGATAATTGTGGAATTTATACCAGTCGAGTCCTAGTGTTTTATCCAGCGAATGTTGCATGTACAGTGGTGTCATGTAGTATCAGTCTACAAGTGGGAGATTGTTTGGTGTGGAGCCTGATCAGTCTCCAAGTGGGAGATTGTTGAAATGTGGTGACCAATCAGCAAAGTACTGTACACTTAGCACGTATCCTCGTCGGGGTTCAGGGCCGAGCCGGGCCCTGGGCAGGGGTTCAAGGGTGGCAGCCCCCGAGAAAAGTGGGGGTTCAGGGGCGAGAGCCCCCAAGAAATTTTTTTTGGGGGGTATTTTTTGTTGATAAAAATCGACATTGTAATAAAACCCTAAAAAGGTTGACTTTGTTTTTGCCCTAAAAACGCATGTTATAAGCGGTTGGGATGCTTAAGGAATTGTAAGGTTGATGTACTATTTTTGTTGGATAATAAGAAAGATTGGACGGTTGTGTATGGTGGACGTAACTCATTCTGGGTGAACCACATTAAATCTCTGTGTTATCTGTGTCCTATTTTATTTCTTTATCTTTTGTATTTAAATATGCATATAATTGTTAGTTCATATTTGCTTTGGATCTGCTTGAAACCCTAACAACTTGATCATAACCCATTTTTTTGACACCATGATCCTAGTGGTATAACACCTTATCACATACTTAATTTTGTCATTGCCTTGCCATATTAGCTTGACTAGAAGATGGATGGTCTTGTGCAATGTGTGTTTGTGTCATATGGAGCTCTTGGATTTTTCCTTCGAGTAGCAATGAGAGTTTGAAATTTTTGTTCTATTTACAAAGGATATGCAATTTCGTATCTTCTTGGTTTGAAGATCATGTTTTAACTCTCCCCTTTGAGAGCTCTTCGTGCTGAATTCTTTGATCGTCTTGGGGCCATGAAGGATCTTTAGTTAGAAAATGGTTATCACAATGCATGGAGAGCTTGGTTACACATTTTAGTGGGAGTTTTGGTAGTGATGTGGATACATCATATGATGATGGATGGTTATCTTCATGTAGTTTGGAGATGGTGACATCGTGATTTACCATGGAGGACTATTTGAGTCTTTGGTGAGGTATCACTTATGATATGTTCTTTGGATCATACAATATTCCTTTCAAGAGATGTTAGATTATGATGTCATATGTTCCCGATCTTATTGTTGGAGCTTTGAAGATAGTCTTGTTGGTTTTCTTTGGTTTTGAGTACTAATCATTTTCTTGGAGCTTCATGATTTTGCAAGGTTGCATTCGAAGTTAGCATAGATTGATTGGTTGATGCTCATGGAGACTACACAGACTTGTGTGAAACTGATCATGTTTTTTGGATCATGTGTTGAGATGGTTACTCTTTGATGAGGATTTTAGCAAAAAGACCAAGGAGCCTACACTTGGTTATGGATGTGAATCCATTATGGACCTAAAGATAATATTATAATTTATTATAAGATTTTATTGCTTGATTTTATGTTCTCATGACAATATTGTTTCCCACTCTTGGTCTACTCAGCAAGTGAATGATATGAGAGGTATTCCCTACTTGGTTATTAGATGCATTCTTTACTTTTTATCTTATCTTCTCGTGTGAGTTAGAATTGAATATAGTAGTTTTGAGGAATTTTTTAGAAGAAGATGCATGGTTTTATGGATTTTCATTGTTCCCTTTATTGTTGGTCTTGATCTCTGGATCTAGTTTTAAGAACCTATTTAGAGAGGTACAAGAAAGTGCCTGTGGCTTTGGAAATATTCCCTTTGTTGTGGGAACAATTGGTTTGCTTGATCTACCTTTGGTATGAGATATTTACATCTATTGTTGCCATGTTTTATTTGATTTGAATGTTAGATGTTGATATCCTTTCAGTTTGGGAACGTTGAAGGAGATCTTACATTACACAACTTGGTACATGTTAGTGTGGAACAAGGATATGGTTTGATTTGGAAGTTCTCTCTTTGGTCTTGTTATTCTTCCTAGATGTTTGTATTCACATGGTTGAGTGTGAAGAACTAGGGAGAGATACATTGACTGGTGGTGAGAGAGGTATTGTAGCATATTCGTTTGCAGGATTTGCATATTAATGTATATTTCCTTGACATTGTGATAGAGGAATTAGCCACATCCTCTATCATTGAGATTTTCTAGATATGTGTATAGGTATCCTCTTTGATATCTTGGTTTGTTGATTATTAATATGATGATGTTTTGGCATGTTTCTGTGTTTGGATCTACAAGTTACGTAGTTGTGTGGGTTGATCACTTATTCAGTTCTACTCGGATGACTTAGATATAGACTATCTATATCCATGAAATTATTTCAATGTTGATGCAAAAAAAATTAGTTGGCCTTATCTATGTTCATTTGTGCATTGGTATGTTGCATTTAGATAGAAGGATTGATCTATACAAAGACTTGATTGCGGATTTAGAGTTAATATGTTGATGGCTTGAAGTTTTATCTATGTTAGCATACCTTGGTTTGCATTATGGTTGGTTTGGATGAATTGAAATTTGTTGTGTTTGCTATGAGTAAGGCATTACTCAAATCCTTTGTTATCATTTCAATTTGATTCTTGTCTTCATGTAAAGATTGGTGCAATTTTTAGCAACAATTGATATGTTTCACCTTGGCACGTTCCCTTTTTCTTCCATATGTGACATGTTGGAGAATGTGAAGAGTTTTTTGCTTGATGGAAGTTATCATGGTTGGTTTTACAGGTGTCTTGTGGGAACATTCAAATGATACATGGATGGCTAATGGATGATTTTCCCTTGTTTGTGATTTGTATGGGTGTATTTACAATATATGATATCAAGTCAGAGAATGTTAGGATTAAGGCTCCATAAACCTTATAAATGATTTGTCATATTACATGGTTCCAATATCCTTGGAAAGTATCCTAAGGCACTTAGAGTTTATTAGAAAAATATTTTGTAATATTTATTCTCTCTTTTATTTATAATGCATTCATAAGGGGTGATGGGTTCCACTAGCGGCGGTAAATTAGGCTGTGAACACAATTATTTAATATTATTCCCCCCACCCCCCTCCATGTGGATGCCTAGAATAATATAATTAATGACTTAGGAAGATAAATGAAAAATATTTGGACTTCTCCAAGTGGGAGTTTGGAAGATGGAACATGTGTATCTTGGTATTTCGTCATTTATTACATTTAATGTAATGTTTATCTTTCCAGTTTTGGTGCCCACATTGGAGGAAAAGTATTGGAGCCAAAACTAGTGACCTTTCAACTTTCATGGATGAAAATTTTGGAATGAAGAGCCTTCTTTGGTCACCTTTATTGGTGGTTTTAGAGCTCTTGCCATTATATAAATACAACTCTTTGGATGTAGAAAATATGACAGACAATTGAATGTAGAGTTAATTTGCAAGAACAAGGATAGGTGTGAGGCATAAGGAGGTTGTTCACAAGTGCACAAGTTCTTCCACATTTGAGGAAAAGAGGAGAATATAAGTGAATGAATTGTTATCACATTTATTGTGGTAATGCATAGTTTGTCTCTCTTCTTGGTGGATTTTTTTCCCATAAGGCTTTCTCCACATAAATCTTGTGTTATGTGATGCTTTTATATTGTTAATTTGTGCCTCATTACTACCATCTTATGGTGATGATATTTATTTATAGTTGTTAAATAAGTTTACATAGATAGGATTATTAAGCATGATATGTACCTATGGATTTTGGTATCATTAATAAGAAGGATCCAAGCATGAGTTTTCCACATTAAGGCAACTTATTTTTCAGATTTGCATGTAATTTTAATATTTTTGTGTTGTAGTTGTCCATGTCATATATCTCATACTTTTATTGGTTTATTGGATAGAGATTGAAATTCACAATCTTTGGTATTGAATGTATATATTTCTCAATAGTATGCCAATATGAGGCTTTCTGATAATTTGTCTAGGGAGGAAAAAAAAGACACAATCGATGACATTGTTGTAGAGATGTGCCTATAAAAAGAGTTTGTAGATCAAACTATTTGTAATTGGCATCTTAGAGACATAAGCGAAGGATAAAAGAGAAGAGTCGACATTGCCTTGGAGATTTTGATGTGTCCTCACCTTCTCTTTCTTGCTAAGGAATATAATGTAGTTTGTATGTGTGTGTGTGTGTGTGTGTATTGTAAAGGGGAAAATTAGGTGACTTGGAAATTTGCAACAATGAAGGAGACATCACCAGATCACCTATTTTCGCTTGGGGGAGATGCCTTTACATTCAAAAGAGGGGGTAAATCCACTAGATTTAGTCACTAATCAGATTAGGACTGAATACTAAGTAGATTGATTGAAATGGAATGTGTTTGACCCTCTTTTGTAAGTTTCTAGGTGAATTAAGAATAAGTGCTGGAAATGAAGACAAATATGAGAAAACAGTGAGCTACATATTGGGATTTAGTCCTGCACCTGGATCAGAGAAGTTTGAGATGATTTAGAGCTACTCTGCAAAATCTGTCAAAAGTAGCAAGGACCGTGTGTCCGGACCAGGACGCCCACCCTCTTGTTCCTCCAAACTTTTTGTGTGTCGAAAAGGGTTTTTTCGTCTCTGCAAATAAAGCTTAATTCCAGAGGTACAAGTACGCACTTGTTTCCTGCACATAGAAAGAAAGGGAAATGTGTTGGGAATAGGGGTTTGCCTTTAGGTCAAACCTTGGTTTATGAATTAACCAAGTGGTTGAAATAATGTAATTGAAATGATTGAAAGTAGAAATCCTCCTCTTTGAGGGGATGTTGAATTAACTAAAAATGAAATGCTTATACCTCCTTGTGAAGTTTGCTTGCCTCCACATGGAATTAGGACTTCACGATTAGAATGATGATCTCCTCTTCAATGCTTGAAATCTTGACTCTATTGTTGCTCCAAAGCTTGAAGGAAGACTGAAAATGCTTAATTTCTCTTGAATGCTTGAATGCTTGAAGACCTCTTGTTTGTATGTGATATTATCAAATGAGGGAAAATCCCTCTTATATGCTTTCCCAAAGGATGAATTAATTAAATTTCTGACATGAGCCGACATGGAGGGGTGTTTCCCGCTACAAATTTGAGATGGGTCAAGGGGTCCAATTTAGGTCCCCTTTAGGGAGGACCATGGCACCATGCCCTAGTCCTAGTGAGAACCAGGGCGCCATGTTTTGGTCCTGCCCTATTTTGGGGCAGGATCAAGGTGGCAATGTGGTGCACCTTTGAGTTGAATGGTGTTTTTGGCATGTGTGAGCATAATCAAGTCTCTGATCAGGTCGAGGGGCACAATCACTAAGGCGAAGACCCAAATGTGATCGAAAATTGTGAGGGGTGCAATTTTAGGATGCTACACACACACACACACATATATATATACACACGCGCGCGCACACACAGATATATATATATATATACATACACGCGCGCACATATATATATGTGTGTGTATGTATATATGTATATACATATATACATACATATATATATGTATGTATGTATGTATACATATATACATATATACATACATATATGTGTGTGTGTGTGTGTACACACACACACATACACACACACATATGTACATATGCGCATGCATATGTACACATGTATGTACATATGCACATATTTAAATGTGATTGAAAATTGCGAGGGGTGCAATTTTAGGATGTTACATACATACACACACACACACATATATACACACACATACACATACATACATACATACATACATACATATATATATATACACACACACACACATAAATACATACATACATATGTATGTATGTATGTATGTATGTATGCATGTATGTATATATGTATGTATATGTATATATACATATATGTATATATATATGTGTGTGTATACACACACACGCACACACACATAGCTTTCTTTTTTTATAAGGTTGGCTTCAATAATGCAAGTTTACCATCTTGTGTACGACATAAAAATTAACATTGATGAAAATTGGTTTTGAATAGACATTAATGATTATCTCATGGTTGCTAGATGACTATGCTCATAATTAATGGGTTCTTATGGTCGCATTTTGTATCTTGTAAGAAATTTTCTCATCTAAACCTTGGAGAAGAAATATCACCAACTATTGTTGATCTCACGAGTTTACAAACAATGTTTATGAGAACTTCTTAAATGTTTTTTATATAACATGTAAGAATATATAATAATGTTAGTTGTTTTGAATTTGGATTATGTTTACAAATAATTTTTTGTATATTGTTTCTATTTATCTTGTTTAAATAATAAGTGAACTAGATATTATAGATGAGAGATATCTTCTACTCTTTTTTTTTTGCCTCTACAAATTATATTTTGTTGATTTATTTCTATTTGCATACGACAATCTCAAGGGAAATGGTCTTTCCAATCAAATTACCAATGAGATAGGCAACTGCTCATCTTTAAAGATATTGCAAGCCTCAAATTTTATCATTTTGTGCACTTGGGTTAACAAGGTATATTTTGGAATTAACAACAAATGTCCCTAGCTTAAATGAATATGCTATCGTGTGCTACAAACTATCCCTTGATTCCATGCTAGTATATTATAACATGCAAATTGTGCAACCATAGTAATAGAATTGTAACTATTCATATATTATTATGTAACATCATAGAGCTTGGGCAAGAGTTGGTATTCAATTTTGAGTACCCCATGGCAATCTAGGCCATAGTCATTCAAAATTTGAATGCAAAAAAAAAATCTTTCCAAAATAGGATGTTGGTTGTTGTAAGTAGAATATTAAGTTCCATCATCTTATTCTACGACTCCAATCTTGACATAGTAACATTATGTGTAGGAGTTGATCTCTCAACACCGTAGCTTCCAAATATCACTTGTACGCATAACACACAAAGAGATAAGAAAAACTATGGAGGCTTGATCTAGAAAGATGAATCATATTTATTATACAAAAATCACAATAACAAAAAATGAACAATAATGTTACAATGTGTCCTTTTAAAGGAACAAAAAGAAAGAAAACCTTAAAAAGGAAAAGAACTCTTAAGTGTAATGGAGTATAGGAAGACCTAATTACTCTAACACCCCCATTAAATACAACATAGAGAGTAGTTAAACAATCTAAATGCAATTGCATAAATTACAAAGGATGATTCTCAACAACTAATGCTTGATGAGGTACCCGTGCAAGTGAAAATATATCTCACAAACAAAGAAAAGGATAAAAGCCTTATGGGAGAACATCCTCTCCAAAAGAGAGAAAAAAGAATTCAGGACTAAGAAACCTCCAAAACAATGTCCCATAAGATAGGAACATGAAGAACCTCCTCTAAAGTATGAAGAAGTTGTAGACAACAATCAAAAGATGAATTCTATAGTGTTGTGAATGAAGAACCTCATTTGAAACAAGAGGAGTATCAGGATCAAGAAGACAACAATCTACATGAGTGTCTATATGGTAAGTGCTCCACTTCAACAAAATATAGTCATTGCATCCACCCAGTACATAGAAAAATATTAGATATGTAGCTCACTCTAAACAAAAAATATGGATGCTAATAGTTTGAATAACAATAATCAACTGAGAATGGAAGGTTACCTCCACAAAACTAGGATGCAATAGTGTCTGTATAAGAAGTGCTCCATCTCACCAAAATATAGTCGTTGCATTTGGCTAATTGATGGATAAAAGAATTGATGTTTAATTATGTATTCAAAGACTATTTAAAATTGTTTTAAAACAATTGGCATTATAAACATAGTTGATAGATTATTATTTTTCTTCATAAAGAACTTAATTGTTTAATGAATGTGAAAAATAATACTTGTGCATGAATGTTATTTTGTAGGTGAAATTGTTTCTTATATGATTGTATGCCTTTGTTATTTTCAACTTATTTATGCAGGACTATGTTCTTTGAAAATCCCTAAGTTGTCAGGAGTTACTGACAACTTAGTGTATACACCTAAAAATGGTCTGAAGATAATTAATTGAATATGCAATTATTTAATTAATCCTCCTCCCCAATTTAATTGAATTCATCAACAATTTGATTAAATCCCCCTTTTTCATCTACTTATTAATAAATCTAAGGATTTATTTAATAGGTTCATTTCAATAATCCCCTTTGATTAATTAATTCTTCTCCATCAAAATCATTTCTTTTAATCCTCTAATTAATTAAAACAAATCAATTATGAGTTGTTGAAATTAATTAGCCTTTTCTTATTATTTGAATTTTTAAATTCAAATTCTCCTAACTTTTAACCACATAATCCAACCATTCCTAAACCTAACCCATTCCATTTGCCCACATGTCCCCTTTCCTTGAACACTTTACCCTCTCATGAGCAAATCTTTGTGACACTTGTCACTAAGTGTTCCCTTTCATCTAACCTCTTCTAGAATCTTTGTGACACTTGTCACTAAGTGTTCCTTTCATCCAGCCTCTTCTAGAAGCCTCTTGACACTTGTCACCATAGAGATGACAAATGTTCCCTTTAATCCAACCTCTTTGCCAACCTCCTCCAATTTCACCATTGATATCTTCAAACTTAATCTTGACCATTGATTCCTGCCACCTCACCCCTAGCCTTGGAAATCCTATAAATAGACCCCATTTTGGAGCAATAATCATCCCATCTCATTTGCATTCAAGCATTGTTATTATAGGCATATATCTCTTAGCAAATCATTCTTAGCATTGTTATCATGTTCAAGTTTAGCTTAATTGCATCTTCATTCTAGCTTATTTTCTAAAATAATCATGAAATCATTTAGCTTAATCATGCTATCATTGCTATCTTATGCATCTTCATTATTTAAATCCTCCATTTAAGTGTAGTCAAGTCATTGGAATTTGCATAACCAGATCTGAGAGCAAAATTCATACTCGCATTTACTAGGAGGCAATAGATCGATTAGCTATGGTTTTATCTTTTGTTGATTAATTTTCTAACTATTGCTTGTAATGATTTATTGAGTGTTTTGTGTTGCAGCTGTAGGTATAATAGGTACACACTTCATAGCATGACATTTTGGCACCCACCGTGGGACTAGAGCCTTGCATATATCTTTCTAATATCCTGTCTAGTTCTCGCAAACACAAATTTAACGCATTTGTAATCCAAATTCACGCCTATCCTAACTCTTTTCTGCAAAATGATTGTCAAAGATACGCTTGTCAAAGACCAAATTCAAAACAAATCGATGACTACTAATGGATCTATTTTGCAGGTTGCCTAAAAGAATTCAACAAAACTTTGTGTATTCTTTAAAGTTTTTTTAGGCACACTTGATTTTGGCTAAAAATGAATAATCATGTATGTTGTGTTTTTGATGATAGGCGAGTATTCTCTCACCTTTCTTAGGTGATCAAAAAACTAGACTCATCTTTTGCTTTCATTAGTGCATATCTTTAGCAGACCTGCCTTCCCGAGGAGCTAAAAACTCTTAAAGCCATTATGGTCGATGTGAGGGGAATGACCTAAGTGGGAACGACTAATGCCAAGTAATCCAACCCACTATAAAATAAATATGATTTGATGAAAATCAAGTCAACGATAGTGCTCGAGAATAGCTCTCCTCCGTACCTTCGGGTATATCAAACCTTGGTTTTCAAGGCTGGGAGACCTCTTAATTAAGTATTATACCCCGACGCGCCGAACTGATCCCTTACTAGTTCCAGTTAAATTAGAAGCTACCTGATTCACCTCTGAAAGGGTGATAATATTTGTGCAAGAGAGATAGTAACTCTCCCAAGACACTTGCCATATCGTGCCCCCATTAGTGTTTGGAGTCAAATAATACGGCTTTGAGAATCCATTGCGTGATGCTCCACGATCATATTCTAATTAGCTATTGGGTGTGTACCTAAGTCAGCAAGCAAAGGTTTTCATTCTCAGCCAACTTCCGTAGGGTTTATCTTGATTGGAGTCACTTATCACATCATGTGTTTGTTGTGTATTCATCCCTAAATTGAAAAATTAGACAGCTTAAACTGGAAAACAAAAGCAAAACATCAGATTTCAAAGATCAAAATTCGAACAAACAAACATTTTTATCTCTGCTCTGTTATCTGTCATACGAGTCAGGTTCTCTGTTGTATGGATTAGTCTTTTGTCGTATGGCCGAGCAAAATGTGTCGTACGAAATATATGTTTTGTCATATGGTTCAGAAAATATTGTCGTACGAGTCTCTTCTTTTTACATGAAAACTTCTGCTTTGTCGTACGAGCTCATATTTCTTGTCGTTCTAAGATGCATAATCTATCGTACGAAACTCTGTGTTTACCAGTTCAGAACTGCTACTTTGCATGACTTTTTCAAGCCTGTCATTTTGCTTGATCAATTTTCAGTATTCATAAACATATGTTATCTGTCATTATGCTTGATCAATTTTCAGTATTCGTAAACATTTGCTATCTGTCATTCGATGCTTAAATTGTCTTCTTGGTTTTCTTGGTCAAGTTATCATCCGTCAAAATTAGACTTTAGAACATATACACCTCAAGATTTTCAAGTGCTTACCCTCAACAAGTTCAAAATCTAAACATCTTAAAGTGCATTATCACCCTCTTTGGTAAACCGATCACTCAAACATAGTTTCTCATCAGGATCTATCATCCTCAATCACGAAACGGAAATGTTTGGTCAAGATAATCTCATCCCACATCATAGGATATATCATTCCTACTGGACTTGGTTCTTATCAAATCATCATCATTGCACTCCTAAACTGAAGGTCAAAAAACTTGCAAACTTTTAAACACTTGAATCCTCTTTTAGTGTCATATCACTCTATTGCCTTGACATTGACCGTTGATCACTTATCAAAACAACTTTTAGACAATCAAACCCCTAAAACAGAAATAGAAACATTTGAAATAGTTGAAGATCATATCAACCTGGAATACCAAAGAAAAATACAAGTAACAAGCCAACATATCAGAGCAATCAAACAAGTTCAAAATCAAAATCCAACTATGTTAAAACCTCACAAGGATTTAAATACATCTCAAAAGAAAGGTGGCTCTTTTATGCACCTCTTAAAGAGATCCCTAAAGGATTTGGCTAAAGAAGATCAAAATCATACACCTATGTCTAGCAATGGCTCATCCCCCTATAAGAAAATTGACACTCCAAAGGCATCTATTCCTACACCTCTTGAAAGCTTGCAAGAATCTTCCATAACATCATCAGCAAAGAATACATCCAAAGATGAAGTTCCCCAAGGGATATCCATAATTGCCATCAAACCTATTTCAGAGGATCCTATTCAAATAGCATCTCCTTCATATCCAAGCATTGATTCATTGCAAAATCCCCATAACTCTCTCTTGCAAATTGAAGTCCTCATTCATAGAATGCTTGTTAAACGAGTCCTAATAGATGGGGGAGCTGGCTTGAATATTTTCTCTATGAATCTTGTCTGTGCTCTAGGCTATTCAAAAGATGCAGTTGATCCCCGGAAAAAGATAAAAATCAAAGCACATAATGAAGAAGAGCATTCATCTAATGGAATGGTGACATTACCCCTTAGAGTGGGACCTTTGCAGAAGGACACAACATGCCAAGTTCTAGATGTGGACCTACCATACAATATACTCTTGGGGAGACCATGGATTCAGGAAATACAAGCTGTTACATCAACATGTCATCAATGCTTAAAATTTCTATACAATGGACAGGAAATCACAATATCAGCAAACTCAAATCCATTGTAGTGTTGTAATAATTTGAAATCAGCTCAAGAGGTCATTATTTCACATAACAAAGAGGTAGCAACTTCAAGCACACAATCCAAGGAACAATCATTTGCATCAATTTTGTCAAACATGGAAAAACAAATACAACTAAGAGATCAAGGGACCAGAGAATATTTGCTATCATGGAAAAACAAACTAGAGCAACTTGAAATTGAAAGGGAAGAAGAAGGTGTAGAAGTCGATGTAGTTCACACGTATGTAGGACAAACGTTAGGAACTAGCCTACTTGAATCAGAATCACATTTGGTTGACATGGACTTAACAAAGGACAATCAGGAGTTTCTTATGTGAGGTCATTCTGATGAGAGTACCATTCTAGACATCGACATACATATCGAAAGCTCTGTCGTCTCTATCATGACCCCAAATATCTTTGACATAATTCAACCTGAAGATCATTTATCCTTAATCCCTCCTGAACCTATGGACTAGGAAAATGAAGGACATACTGCTATTGATACCTTTCCTAATGACCATGCCATATCCTTATATCTCAATGAAATCAAACCCACAACAACTTTCACCAGGGATTCCGCCAACTTATCTTCCAGTCAAGTGGGTGTTAAATCTCCTAGTCGCAAAAGTGAAAATCAAGAAAACAATATCAGGTATAATGCTGAAAACCATTTATTGGCAACATTAGACTAGGAAAAAGTAAAAATAAAGGACAAATCTAACGGTAAAAACCTCCTTGAGGAGTTGGAAGATGGGAGATTTGACACCTTACCTGAATTTTATCAAGAGAGGTCTATCCTAATTGAACCAGCAGAGGTAGTTATCACTGGCACAACTAATCTATATCCAACAATTTATCTATCAAAACTAGCAAGGCAGAAATATTTTGAATCCTCCAAAAAATGGCAAATCAATTTTACCTGGTCATATACAGACATTCCAGGGTTCGATCCATATCTTACAATACATCACCCTAATATCAGTTCGAGAGAAAGCATCAATAATAGAACACAACATGGATCAGGAGCAAGCATTCTATTCATTACACCATAAGGTCACATAGTCCCAAAAGCATACAAATTAAGCTTTCCATGCACCAACAACACAATAGAATATGAAGCTTTGGTTACAGGTATCAAAATGGCTATAAAATGGAACATTCCATAACTTCAAGTCTTTGGAGACTCTCAGCTCGTCATTAATCAAATCAATGACGATTATCAAACAAAGGATGAAAAATTGATGCCTTACAAAAAGATGGTTGATGATATCAATAAATACTTTGTAGAAATAATGTTTGAGCAGATTCCAAGAAATGATAACAACACAACAAACACCATGGCTACACTTGCTTCTCTCCTTGAAACACAAGAAAATCAACAACGTTATGAATTCCTAGTGGAAGAGTTGTTTTACCCTGCTCATAATTGTCCTGATTCCCAAACTATCTATCACCTTGTGGGTCATGATTCCTCCCACTACAATCAAACTTACACATACCTGAAAGATAACACACTACCCCCTGACTTATCAAAAAATCAAAAGAGAAACTTTATTCGCCAATCCTCTCATTTTACTCTTGTTGTGGATACCCTGTTCAAACGAGGTCTAAGCGGTACTCTTTTAAGATGTCTCGAACAAGAAGAATCTAAGAAGCCCTTACATGAAGTCCATAATGACATTTGTGGCACTCATTCAAGTGGTCTTACCCTTTCGAAAAAACTCATACGCTTGGGCTATTATTGGCCGATTATGGAACAAGATTCTTTTCAGATATCGAAAACATGCAAACAATGTTAGGTCCATGGGAATTTGATTCATGCACCAACACAAGAACTTCATGCTTTAGCAACATCTTGGCCTTTTTGTCAATGGGGTCTTGATCTAGTAGGAAAGATAAATCCTTCTTCATCTAATGGTCACAAATTCATCCTGGTAGCTACAAAATATTTTACAAAATGGATTGAGGTTGTACCTCTCACAAACATCACAGGAAAACAAATTGTTGCATTTATCTTGAATTACATCATCTATCGCTATGGAATACCAATGACCATTATCACAGGATGTACAAGAGCTATGTGAGAAATTCAAAATCCAGCATAGATTCTCCACACCATATTATCCACAGGGAAATGGGCAGATAGAAGCATCTAACAAAACTATTCTGAGAATCCTCAAAAAGACAGTGAACGATGCTGGAAGAGATTGGCATATTCAACTAAACCCTACTCTATGGGCCTACCGTACCAATATCTGCACACCAATAGGTGCCACACCTTTCTCTCTTGTATACGGATCATAAGCCATATTGCCAATCGAAGTAGAGATACCCTCTCTACGTGTATCATTAAAAGGTTTGATCCTAGATGAAGAACAACGAGTATCTAGACTGAAAAAGTTAGAACTGATCCATGAAAGAAGACAAAATTCCTTTGATCATCTAAAGGTATATCAGCAAAGAATGTGTCAGAGTTATAATCATAAGGTTAAACCACAAGTCTTTCAAGTTAGAGAACTAGTGCTAAAGGAAAATCCACGCAACCAGGCAGATCGAGAAAAGAAAAGAAAGTTTGAACCAAACTGGTTAGGTCCATTTGTGGTCACAATAGTATTTAGGTCAGGAGCATATCGGCTATCAATATAGGACGAAGATCAACTCGAGGAACCTATCAATAGCATGCATCTGAAAAAAAAATTATGTCTGAAAAAGCAGAAAAATAAAAAACAGTAAAAAAAAAAAAAAACAGTGAAAAAAATAAAATAAAAAAAATCAAATATGAAAAAAAGTGCAATAAAAATAGACAGTGAAAACCTGGCAAACAGGCGCTATATGTCTGCTAGCTCTTCCATCTATTAGTTCATGCATCTTCCTGCTTGCATTCATTCATTTTCCATCAGCACTGATCATCATAAAGCCTTTGTACATACGCAGACATCCCAGGTGGCTTCTTTTCATGGTTTGGATCATCAGATATATCATAACAACTTTGTTTCTAGGCTTGGGGCAAAATACTACACCTAGCTGGGGGAAAACTCTTGATTATTTTGAGCTAAATCAAACAAGTAGAACAACAGTTAGACAACTCTTATCGAGCGAAAACTAAGACACATCCAACGTTGAACACGAGATCAAACTATCAATTATCAAGCTATCACGAAGTCAATCTAAGCACATCACACACTTTTCAGTGGATAATATCTTTTTGGATAATAATTGTAACATGATTGTTCAACTTTTCTATATTGCTTTTCGCTATCATGATTTCTGAGTGATTCCAGGATGTTTTTGACTAGAGGAACAAGGAAGGAACATGATATTTTTCTTGTTTGTTGTCTAAAAATTAATCATTAATATGTGCAAATTTGTCTCCAGACATGATCATTGGAGTATCATTGAAGACATTTCCGATTTGTGTATTGAAATGATTAATACTGCCTGTTTTACGCAAGCAACACTCAAGTCATCTCGGTTCAATTATACCTTGATGCTTGTGCTAACTTGCTATATCAAAATCCAGGAAAGAAGTGCTCAAGTCATCATGGTTTAATTATACCATCGATGTTTGCACTCACTTCCACATTTCAAAAGCTCAATGATGACAAAAACGCAAAATAATCCAGTGACTGGTCTAGTCGTAGCTTTGCACTTTAGCTTGCATTTCATTCTTGCTTGGGATCCCACATGCTCCTTTTATCCAAGGTTAAATCCATCATAGGAATCATCAAAGTATCATCACAAGGGTGTACGTAATCAGACGAATAACTCATATATCTTCAGATATTGTTGACCCAACAAAAATCTTATGCTATCCCTCTCACCAGAATCAACATCAGCATATCCGAATCTTTCTGCAACTTGATATCAACAAATTGTCAGTTATTTATCTAATCAACCTTATCAATTCAATCAATCAATCAAACCCAATCAACTCTATCATGTCTTATACAGGATGTATCCTTCCTGAAACTAGACGCTTTGATCATCTTTGTCTTATACAGGAGGTGTCATTCCTGAAACCAGAATGAATCTCGATCTGATCAATTTAATCAATCAAGGTAATCAAAGAACTCGCATTTTCATCAAACATAGTTGTAGAAATCAAATCAAATCTATCGGGATATCAATTTTGCAAAGATCCAAAACACTCCAAAGATCAATTATCTCAATTGATCTCCCGAGGGGGCATCATCGTACCGAAATTTAGCAATCAAGAGTTGGGGCATCCTATCAAACCGATATCATCATCAAAATGAGATTATTCTTTGAATCAATGCATCATCACACCTCACTTCAAAGAGGGGCAAAATGTATACACCTAAAAATGGTCTGAAGATAACTAATTGAATAAGCAATTATTTAATTAATCCTCCTCCCCAATTTAATTGAATTCATCAACAATTTGATTAAATCCCCCTTTTTCATCTACTTATTAATAAATCTAAGGATTTATTTAATAGGTTCATTTCAATAATCCCCTTTGATTAATTAATTCAAATTAATTAATTCTTCTCCATCAAAATCATTTCTTCTAATCCTCTAATTAAATAAAACAAATCAATTATGAGTTGTTGAAATTAATTAGCCTTTTCTTATTATTTGAATTTTTAAATTCAAATTCTCCTAACTTTTAACCACCTAACCCAACCATTCCTAAACCTAAACCATTCCATTTTCCCACATGTCCCCTTTCCTTGAACACTTTACCCTCTCATGAGAAAATCTTTGTGAAACTTGTCACTAAGTGTTCCCTTCCATCTAACCTCTTCTAGAATCTTTGTGACACTTGTCACTAAGTGTTCCCCTTCATCTAATCTCTTCTAGAATCTTTGTGACACTTGTCACTAAGTGATCCCTTTCATCCAACCTCTTCTAGAAGCCTCTTGACACTTGTCACCATAGAGATGACATATGTTCCCTTTAATCCAACCTCTTTACCAACGTCCTCCAATTTCACCATTGATATCTTCAGACTTAATCTTGACAGTTGATTCCTGCCACCTCACCCCTAGCCTTGGAAATCCTATAAATAGACCCCATTTTGGAGCAATAATCATCCCATCTCATTTGCATTCAAGTATTGTTATTATAGGCATATAGCTCTTAGCAAATCATTCTTAGCATTGTTATCATGTTCAAGTTTAGCTTAATTGCATCTTCATTCTAGCTTATTTTCTAGAATAATCATGAAATCATTTAGCTTAATCATGCTATCATTGCTAGCTTATGCATCTTCATCATTTAAATCCTCCATTTAAGTGTAGTTAAGTCACTGGAATTTGCATAACCAGATCTGAGAGCAAAATTCATACTCACATTTACTAGGAGGCAATAGATCAATTAGCTATGGTTTTATCTTTCGTTGATTAATTTTCTAACCATTGCTTGTAATGATCTATTGAGTGTTTTGTGTTGCAGCTGTAGGTATAACAGGTACACACTTCACAGGCACGACACTTAGAAGATAGCTTCCCTTTGCAATATTGAATGTATTTCTTGTTGGTATGTGGTGACTGATCATGTTGCTAGGCTTAAATTTTGGTGACTCTGTTAGCTATGTTTTCCCCTCGAATCAATTAACATGGGAGTGCAAAGGGGGCACCATTATTTAATAAAGGAGATGGCTATTATTTTGGTATGTAATTGACCTTTGTAAACCACCAAAAGGGGCTTGATAAATAAGTTGTTATGTAATGTGAAATATCATGAAATTGTAATTTGATCTTAGCTAGATAAAAAAAGAAAGTGAACAACTATTTCTCTATAGATGTAATCTGCATTGGGTGAACCATGTTAAATCTATATTATTGTACTTTTTTATTTTTATCTTTTTTATTTTACCTTATAATTAATACTATTTATTGCTCTGGTCTACCTAAATGTTAACACTTCTATTACAATTATTACCCTACAGTAAATACTTCAATTATTTTGAAGAAAAATAAATGGCCCGTGACAACTCCAGTTCTACCCCTATTAGGCATTGCTCGCTGACTTTTCAAATTACCTTTATTCATTATGGAACTCCTCATTCCTTTGGCATTTCTATCAATCTCCGCCCCAACCATTGTCCACTCTAGACATCTCTCTTGTTATCTCAAGATAATTATAACTTTTATTTCAATTGAAAGTTTGGATTTAGTTAGCTATCTAGTTTTTGTTTGATTAAAGAATAAAGTTGAATATATATTTCAGCCACTTTTCCATTATTTAGAGTTAGAATTTAAATCATTCATTTTTTTCCTTTAAGGATTCTTTGTAATTTTGTAGTTTGCCCCCTTCTAGGGTCAACTGATGAAAAACAAATAGGAAGTTCTTTGCTAGCTTACATTCCAAATTCCTCCCAAAGAAGAGTAGGGCTTGCTCAATTGGAGGAGATGATTTTTAGTTGTTGATTCAATTCATTTCATTTTGTTGTTTTATTAAGTTAACTTAATTTTGTTATGCTTTGTTTTGTTTTAATTCGCAGTCATAAGAATTGTTACTTGTTCCTTAGTTTTTTTTTTCCAAGTATATGTTTAATAAAGATAAAAATTGGTGTTAATCATAGTAGAAGTTTCATGCTTTATTTTTTATTTAAATTTTTATAGAAATTAGTCAAATCTATTTATGGGTGTTGAAACAAGGAATCATTAATTGATTCCATAAAAATATAGTGGCCTGGGAATTTATGTTATTACACTAAGCATTGAGGGAGTAGAGGTGTCCAATGTCTTGATTGATCTAGGTGTTGCTATTAATGTCATCACATCTAATACAATAGAAAAATTGACCATGATTTAAGTTCAACCAACAACCATGATGCTATAATTAGTTGATCAATCTATTGCTAAATCTAATGGAATCCTAAAAGATGTGATTTTTAGCATCAATATCGAGGAGAATCTGATGGACTTTCTTGTCATTAAGGGCATAAAGAAGAAAAAAGGATATCCCATAATATTGTGGTGACCTTAGGTAGCCACAATTGCAACCCACATTGATTGTAGATCAAGGAACATGACCATATCAAATGGAATCACTCATCCATTTAGAAAAAGTGAGAGAGATCAAAAAAATTCAAAGAGTTCATACAAAAAAATTCAAAGAGTTCATACCACCAAAGGGGAATACACAAAATACTTGAAAATTTAGTGTAGTATCCTAAAATTGCACCCTCTACAATTTTGACCATATTTGAGGCCTTTGCCTTAGTGGTTTCATCCCCATGTTTGATCGGGACCCGTTTATGTCTCCCCCATGCAACTAAGCTTCATTTTCCAACTTTTCTCCTTGCATATCCCCTTGTCCCTATCCCAAATTAGGGTAGGACCAGGGTACCATGCCCTGGTCATCCCTAATTACGACCTATTTTGGCCCCCAAGCTCTATCCCAAATTTGAACGGGAAAACATTCTTCATGTCGGCCTATGCTGAAAAATTAATAAGTTTGATAATAGGCAAGTATATAAAGAGGTCTTCCCCCCTCATTTAGCATAAGAGAATAAGAGAACATAAGAAGATGATAAGACAATAGGAGGATACAAACGCAAGGTAGAGAATCATATGGTGAAGGCAAGGAGACTAAATTCAAGCATTCTTCATTAAGCATTCTTCAAGGCCGCATATTCTCCATTGGAGCAACATTACATCATTCATTTGCAAGCATGTGTGTGTTAGGGTTTTGTCATGTTCATGCCATTTTATACAACATATGTGATTACATCCAAGAAGCAAAGCATCATCATCATCTATTGCAGATCTGAAGGTATACCTTTCCATCATTTATTTCAAGCATTTGCAGTATTTCATTCAAGGTTGATTCCAAACTGAGGTTTGACTTAGGCAAACCCCTATTCCCAACACATTTCCCTCTCTTTCTGTGTGTAGGAAACAAGTGCACAACTGTTCTTCTGGAATTAAGCTTTATTTGCAAAGACAAAAAAACCCTTTTCGACGTGTGGAAAGTTCGGAGGACCAAGAGGGTGGGTGTCTTAGTCCGGACACACGGTCCCTGCTACTTTTCACAGATTTTGTAGAGAACCTCTGAATCATCTCATACTTCTCAGATCCAAGTGCATGATTGAATCCCAAATTTGTAGCTCACTGTTTTCACCTATTTTGTCTTCAATTCCAACACTTTCTTTATTCAACTTACAAAAGAGGGTCAAGCACATTCCAAACACATATCAATCTACTTAGTATTTAGTCCATATATCATTTAGGATTGGATCTAGTAGATTCAACCCCTCTTTTGAATATAAATTCCTCCAATAGAAAATTGACTGAGTGACTTCCCCCCTTTCAAGTGGCGAATTTGCTAAGCCTTCAATTTTCCACTTTACATTTAAATGACCTAAACTATTCCAAGATTAACATGATATTGATGCTCTTCCTAAACCCTCTCATTTCATAAGAATGACACTTTCTTTGAGACTTTCCTACCTAAATTAAAAATCTATGTCAAATGCATAATTATATTTTTCATAAATAGCCCAGCATATGCTAATTCTCATCACCTTGGGAAGTGTATAATTTCAAGCAAAATCTCAAGGGACAATAATGGATCATCTGTTAATCTGCTTACAAAATAACTCATAAACTCAATAAAGTAAGGGCCAACATCAATGAAAATATCCTAAATTTATTTTTGATTAAAAAAGCAACAAAGCAAGGGTGCTAGCCATTTATGCAAACAACTCATAGGCATAAAAAAGAAAGGTATCAAAACAAGGGTGCTGACTCTAAACAAACACAGGTCAAACAAGCCTTTATCAACAAAACAAAACCACTATTAAAGGTATGCCAAACCAGTAACAACCCAAAAGGACTCGACTCAAGAGTGAGGAGAAACACCTAAAACTCGACTCAGAGGAGTTTTGGGGGGTGGAAGACTTCCCTTTCCACCTATGAAAAACAATAGACTAGGAATTACAATTATTAGGAACATCATAAGAAGGATCAAGTTGATAGATCCCCTCAACATTTCCATCCGCAACTAGAGAATACTATTGCTACAAAACAACACCAAGAGGAGACTCGCCAGGAGAAGATAGTTGTTCTAGAACAAGAGCAATAGGAGAAGAAGCCTCAAGGCTAGAGGAGGCCACAACAAAAGCAACAAGGGGACCAACAGAGGCCACATTAGTAGTTAGTGGCACAACCTCATCCTAAGAGGGGTCCTCATCCTCATGTGAGGACACATCATAATCAGAATTAGAAGCCATGATAGTCAAATGATCACTAGTAGCGTCTTTCCACCAAGTAGAAACACCTTTATGATGAGAGAGAGAACAATCTGAAGCTAAATGACCTATTGAGAAGCATCTTCGACAACGAAAGGGGAGGCCCTCATAATCCAACGATTGAGTCCATGACCTATTCCCAACCATGAGAACCATTTCCCCAAGGAGAGGAATAGAGATGTCAATGTCGATTAAAATGTGGGCAAAGGTAGAATGACCCAGGAAGGACGTGGAATCATTTTATGTCAGCCCTAGCATTTTTTATTAGTGTTTGTTCTTGCAATTTCTCTTTTGGTTCATAAAACTCTTTAAGCAATGCATCATTATTAGTTGGCTCGTCAAAGACATTTTTAAAGGGTTTTGAATGTTTCTCATCAATATGAATCTTTAATCTTTCAAAAGTATCCCTTTCCTTATTGAATTCACTTAATAGTTTGATGTTCTCTTCCTAAAACTTGTTAAAATCATCTTACACTTCCTTTTACTAGCCTCATTAAACATGGTTTTATTGACAACAAAAGTCACTACCTCTAGAGAATATGTATCCCCCACTCTACTTACAGTTAGATTGCCAATCACTGAGGGCTAATTGTTAAATATGTGTTTTGTTATATTCAGGAGTAATGGACCATACTATCGAAGTTTCAAACTTGGGCTAGAACTTAGAACCAAAATAGAACTTCTTTGATTGATCAATAAATTGAAATACATCCTTTGACCTACATCTCTTCTAATAGTATCTAGGATAATTATTGAGGCAATATCCCATCTAGGTAACAAAAATAAAACATGATCCTAATTAGTCTATCTTCACTACTAGAAGTGATCTTGTTAATCTCCATGTCAAATTTTCTCATTAAGCTCTACACATTAATTTGCTATCAAGAGTAGCATAACTTCTTCTCTGAATTTTTCTATTTGTCATCCTAGATTTAGTCTTCATTCTCAACACAAGCAACTTGAACTCTTTAGTTCTTACAAATTATTACAATAATTCTTCACATAAATGTTTTCTCACATCCTATAATGTAGGATCCTTTTCAATAACTATCAATTGGTGGGTTTGTGCTTTGTGACTATCATAATCATCATTCCTTGGAGTGGATTCAAGGTTGAGTACCTTCTCTAGTATGTGTGCACCAATTTCCCCAATATCATAATTATCAACATATACTAGCATTTCCCTTATATACTTGACCAATTTCACTAGGATGCCTTTGTAGTGATGCATTATAAAGGGCATCCCTAATTTTAAGTAATTCACCTTCAACATAGACCTATTGATCACCACCTATAAGGATTGTAACCCTAAGTTGTAAGGGTGTCAATTTTAGAGGCATAGTTCTCCTGGTGTGTCCACATTTTGTAGCAATGCTTCAAGTTTTCACATTAAGTTCTTTATTTCATAAAAAGATCATTTATAACCAGGATATATCTACTTCTTAATTTTGTCATTATGATTTTTCCCATGTTTTCTCTTGGCAATTCTCTCTTTCTTGGTGAGGCAATTACTCATCAATTCTTCTCGCTTAATATTTTCAAGCTCAAATCAAAACCTACATACACTTTTTTTTAATCTATTAGTAAAATCCTATAAGGTCATAATTTCCCTTATCATCAACTTCCATATTATATTCTCTAATTTTCCCAACCAAGAGTTCATATCCTTTATGTTGAAAGATAGTGAAATCTCCCTCTCTCATTCAATAAGGAAAGAATTCGACCTTCTTGTGCTACTTAAAACTAACTTTTTAGTCTCATAAATTTGGCACAATCTCCAAAAGGTAACTTTGTTAAATACAAGCAAAGTGTTTTGTAAAGGGCTACTAGTGATAGACCATATATTATGATAGTATATTTTTCATGACATAAATAATCTACCTAGTTTGGTCAACTTTAGTCTTAGGAAGAAAAGAAAGAGGTATTAGAAACTTGATGACTCACTAAAACATTTATCTCCTATGCTATTGGAGCAAATTTAGGATTGAGCTTACAAAGAAGTCCTAAAAAATACAATAATTGGTAAAGGTATAATGCATGTCCATATGCATAGTTCACATTTGGACAAGCAATGTATAGTCTAACACAAATTGTGCCCCAAATTCTTTGTCTAATTCACTAAAAAAATGTAATAAGATATGGGACAAAATTGAGTACCATCTGAAAGTGTGAGGTAGACCACTTTGTCATTGTTTTATGCAGATATTCTATCACTAGTGACTCATAATTAAAAAATCCTATTGACATGGAAATTGTGTATGTTTGCTTCAACATCATCATACCTATTTGCATAATTTAATTATAGCTAATTCCCATAACATAATATAATGTGTACTATGTCAATCTAAAATGCCCTTCAATTTTGTTAACATCAAAGGGGTCTAATTCATCATTCGAAATAGGCTCTCACAACACAAAAAAATCATTGACCCTTGGCTTATGATTCAATAGCCATTTTACCCTATAGTTGTGTTTTTCCCTATGGTATTAAATATATAATTTTACTAGGTCAATTTTCTATTTTGTTTCAAGCTTCAAATTAAAAATAGTCTTAAATTCCCTATTTATAATTAACAAAATTCTCCCATCTTTAATCTTGGTTGTCTCTAGATTTTAGATCATATTCCTTGCACAATACCCTAGTAAGTCTTCATTTAGGAAGCAATTTAGTACTGCTAGCTTGGATAGGTCAAACTTCCAAGATTTATTCAAAGTTCTAAGCAAGAAGAATTTGTTGAATAAATATTTAAAAGTTCTCAATTAATAATAGGGATATCAATTTTCCTCACATATTATAATTTTTTATTAAAAAAAGTAACAAAATAAGGGCGTTGACCCTATGCAAAGGCAATCCAAGAAGACTACATACAATTGGTCAAGAACAAATCTCTGATAGCAAAGACAAAAAATAGCCCATTTACAACACACTAGCAAAGCAGCTGGTAACCCACATCAAGGGTGGGTAGAAGTTTCACCCACAACTCAAGGAAGAGTTTGGAAAGAAGAGGAAGAATGATCTTTCCTCTTACGATGAACAATAGTTCATGCAACACTATCATTTGGAAAACCAACACAAGGGGGGAATCCCCTTGGGACTGCCGACAATAGGAGTAGGATGTTGACTAAGTGGCAAATCCACCACTAAAGGATGGAGCAGAACAAGAGAAATAAGAAGAGAGGGGTCCACAGGTCCAAATAGGAACACACCAATAGAAGGAGGATCCAAGGGGCCTGAGGAGGGCACCCCGGTTGTAGGAGGATCATCCTATGAGGAATCATTGCCATCTTGTGAAGAGTCATCAAAGGAAGAATTAGAAGCTAGGATAGTCATGTGATCACCACAAGCATCCTTCCATCAAGTGGCAACACCTTTATGGCTTGAAAGAGAACAATTTGTGGCCAGTAGAGAAATGAAAACAACAACAAGAGGCCCTCATAATCCAACGACTAAGTCCATGGCCTATCTACAACCATAAGAACCACATCCCCATGAAGAGGTATATAAATGTCTATATCAATCATAATGTGTGCGAAAGTAGGAAGACCCATTGAGGAAGTGGTGTAGACACTTAAATTAATTATTTTAATTAATTAATTTAAATTCCTCACATAATTAATTTATTAATTGTGCCAATTCCTATTCCTTCTCAATATTAATTAAAAAATAATAAATATTGTCACTATAGTCTTGTGATTGATTTATTCAATAAATCAATCTACCTTTTATTCCTATAAAAATCCCTAAAATTAATTCTCTTTTAAATCCCCCCTTTTAATTAATTAATCTCAACTAATTAATTGATCTAGGTGATTCATACAAATCACTTTTTTCCTAATCTATCATTAACCTAATGAATTCTTCTAGAAACCCCCTAATCTCAATTATTATTCTTCTAATTTTTAATTCCCTCCACTCGTTCTCTCTCCTATTCAAGTCCTCCTACAAATCCCATTTGCCCTAATCCCACCTAATCATTCTTCTAATCCCTCTCCTAATGAGTTTCTAGTGGCTAATCCTCATGATTAGCCACAAAGTCAACTCCTTGTCTCTTCCATCCAACCACCTTCCTTAAATGCCCTTTTCCTAGGTGAATGTGAGATTTTCAAAATCTCACATTCCTCTAGACATCTCCTCCTCTAAGGAATTTTTAATTTCTCCTTATTCCTCCAATCCCTATGACTATCCTTTTTGAGGAGTTTTTAATTCCTCGTCCCCATCTCTCAAGAAATATTTTATTCCTTTCTCTTCCCTAGAAACATTGGGAAGTATTACCAATGAGCCTTGAGGAGTGTGGAGACAAGAAATGCCTTT
This sequence comes from Cryptomeria japonica, assembly GCF_030272615.1. Lineage (NCBI taxonomy): Eukaryota > Viridiplantae > Streptophyta > Pinopsida > Cupressales > Cupressaceae > Cryptomeria > Cryptomeria japonica. Next base: position 82,717,272 of record NC_081410.1, on the reverse strand, counting down.
AAGACATATCTCTTGGTCTCCACACTTGTCTTGTCACCTCCTCTTGGGCCATGTGTGGGCTCACATGGAATCTTGACCCTTCATCTTGGATCAATCCTAGCCCTCCATTTTTTCTCCTCTTCTCATATAAATTGAGGACTCCATCCCCTTATTTGACATCTCCAAATTAGCCAAGTTTATGCTATCCAATTGAGTCTAAGAAATCTTCCATGGCATCCAAACTCTACTCAATTTTCCACTTATCCATCACTTAGTCAAAATTCCTCATCCATTCCATCTTGTGCACAATATTGGAGAGCCATCCACTTTCAACAAGGGAGCCAATCCAATCAAGTCGAGGAGGGTCACATCTTTGGCTTCATCAAAGTCTCAATCCGAAGGAGAAGGTAGAAATTTGCAAGGCATAAATAGTTGTTTTGTGTTTTATATGGTTTGTTTAATGCTTTTATGTTTTGTGTGTTTGAATGCTTCATTTACATACTAACCATCTAATCTCACCTTGCTAGTTTTTCCCCTCTTCATTCTGGCACGCTCGATGGGACCCACGTCCCTAAGATTTAATCTTTTTTGGAGTTTTTGTGAGCATTTTTGTCACAAGTGTCAAAATAACGCGAGTGGCTACAAATCAACGCAAGAGCCACGAGTTTAGTGCGAGCGTTCAGAATTTGAAATTTTAACCCGCCTTTTCTGTAGAATACTAGAACAACGCGACCGCCACTGAAACAATGCGTTCGACACCTGGTTTTTCACATTTCCTTTCAGTTTAATATTTTGGTGTACTCTCTATTTTTATTACCTAATTAATAACAAAAACCACTAAAAAACGAAAAATCCAAGAAAAAAACAAAAAGCTTATTTTTTAGTAGTTTTACAATCTTTTCATTCTAAGTTTTCCGGTTCAGTGTGGGCGCACAACAAATAGTGTGGGCGCTTTAGTGTTTTGGCGCTCATTTTCAAATTTACGGGTTTTCTGTCTATTTTTTTTGTTGCTAACTTATTTCAACGCATACGCTCATGTTTTAGCGCGTCCAACTTTACATCAGTGCGACTGCAGGTATATTATGTTATTTTAAATTTTTTGTACAATACCTGTTGTTTTTTAATTTTTTGCCCCTTTAGCGCGTACACAGGCATTTCAGTGCCTGCACAGGCACTTCAGCACGGGTATCTGCAGAACAACATGAGCGCTATTTCTGTAGACCTTTGTCTACTAATCAAAATTTTAAGTTTTTATAGGTTTTTCAATCAATCCAAGACATCATCCTAGACTACTAACAGTTGTTTTGCAGCCCGCTTGCCAAAGAATGCATTGATTGAAAACTACTAATCATTTTGTTTTGTAGGTTTCCAAGGAGATACAAACAAATCTTGTGTCTTTTGTTTTTATCTTAGGCACCTAGATTTAGTTAGGAAGGTAAAAGAACTAAAGTGCTTGATTTTGTTTGGGAAAAGTGTGAAAGTAGGAGAGTATGCTCTTGTCTATCTAGACAATCATAAATCCTGACCTTTGGCACTTTTCTAGTTTATTGAGTGCTTTCCTTTAGTGAGCCTACCCTCTTGATTTGCTTAGGCATTGGTGAGAGGGGAATGACCTGAGTAAGTATGCTCGGACCTGGGCATTCTGACTCACTATAATAAATAGGCCTCTTGAGATGAAAGTTTTAGAGGACAAAGCTATTTGGGAGTTCACTCTCATATTGGGAATTTTGTAGGGACTTTAGGCTCAATCACGCTTGCGTGATTACATCTTGCTTGGTACTTTGTAGGGCTATAGGCCTCAATTGTTCTTGCGCGACTACAAGGATTAGTCTTCGAACGAAAATCCATATTAAGAACGGATTAGAGGCCACTCGATTCACCTCCGAAAGGTGGATAATCTTTGTGCAACAAAGATAGTAACTCCCCCAAGATAATTTCCATATTGAACTCCCATTAGCATTTGGAGTCGGCTAATACGACATTGGGAATCCATTGCGTGAGACCCAACAACCGTATTCTGATTAGCTATTGGGTGTGTACCTGAGTCAACAAGCAAAGGTTTTCCTCCTCAGCCAATTCCTTAGGGTAGCTTGATATGCTTGATGTGCTTATTTGAATTAATGACCAATGTGTTTGCTTTGTCTTCTTGCCAAGAGTAGAATTAGTCAACATCGTAGTCATTATCATCAAATTCAAGTCTAGTCCACATCATATTCAAGATCATATCCTAGTCACACAATTTTTTTGAACCAACATCAATCAAGTCCAAGTCATAACAAACTCAAGTCTTCCAAACAAGTCCCAAACTACGTCGAAACTCCGTCCATCTCATGTTTCATAATCCCAAGTCGTATAAGCATCCCAAGAAGTCAATCCACTGACCAATCAAGAAGAAGAAGCTCACACAAGCACAACTTATTAGACATCAGAATTTTCGGTACACAAATCGCAAACTCTTACTTAAACATAGGACCTTTTTGCACCATTACCACGATTACATCCATGGTCATAGAAATGAGTTTGATGCTAGTGATGAATTAAGAGTCTGTGCCTTCCATCAAGGTTCATGTTTGTATTTTAACACTAACTATCATCAAAATCGGGGTGGTCGCATCCCTTCATACAACTTGCCTTCTGAACCAGTCATCTATTGAGTCATGTTCATGCCAAGAATAGCCTAGTCATAAAATTTCTTCTAATCATAACCATCATCTCTCTTTGATCAATCATCCTCAATATTTTCCTAAGGACTTAACACATCAATTGATCACAAATCAATCATCTTCAATCATCAAATAAATTCTCAAATCCAAACCAAATCATCCTTTAATCCAATTTAACCTCATGTTAAGGTTTTATGCCTTGTGAAGTTTTATTTAGAACTCATCCTTAATCAATCAATCAGTTGGCTTTGTGCTTGAAGAAGAATCCTCTCCAAGTACCTTTTCCCCATCCTTTGAGTCGATTAAGACTCTTATCTCACATCTTTATTTTGCTTAGGGTCATTAGTAAATCCTTAGTAGAAGAAAGACTTTGATCATCATCCTAAGGTGTAAATTTTACCCAACTTGGTCATTACCTTGCTTGTGGTTTCATCAACATCTCCCACCTAAAATCCTCATCCAAGGACTAAGGTGCAATCTTAATCAAACCCGTGTTCTAATCCAAGGACTCTACCAATCAATCAAATAAAATTTCATCAAATCCAAATTAAATCCAAAATCAAAAATCCTTGCTAAGTGCTTTCATCAAATTTCTTCTTCCTCTAATCAATCTTTCTAAGGCTATTCTTGTATGGTCACAACTTCATCTCAAAATAAAAATATGGCCGGCCAATAATATGGCATGCCGGACATTAGTGTCCTATATGAAGACTCTACACAAGATCTTACACAAAGTGTGCAACCCAACATCCAAAATCAACCACAAGACCCTAATATGGTTGATCAAGATGAACTCCCTCCGGAAGTGCGAACTTTTTTAGAAGACTTATAATCAAGAAATGTCAGAGAAATTTATCCCGACATAATCCTAGTGCTCTTCTAAAGAATCTCCTTGAAAATGGAGATCAACTCCCCCCTGATTTTGATAGATCCATTCTCGCTCAACAACCACAAGGAGACCTTGCTCCTACTCATACCGTCATAACCGTTCTTCAAGCTCAATCAATTGTGCCCCCACCCATCATTCAACCCCAATTAATAGCGCCTGCGACATCTGTCCCCGTGATCTCCATTCCACCTTCTTCCTTCTTAGCATCTATGCCAATATCAAATCCAATCTCGTCTATTCTCCAACATGCTTCTATGCCATATTCTACCCGACCATACGTTTCTATTCCACAATCCTCCATTCCTCTCAAAAATGTCGCTGACTTCATTCAAGCTTCACTTCCTCCTGTCACAACAATTTGTAGGTTGCAACTATCACTCAAGTCCTCGTGACATCGATCATCACATCTCACATCCCCACTTCCTCATCATATCAATACATTAGTGGTGGTGGTCCACCTTCCATGACTCATCCGATTCTAGGGGCAAACACAATTCATCATGTCCAAAATCCACAACAAGACCTCATTAAAGAAATCCAGGACATGAAAAATATTATCAAAGACATGAAGGAAGGGACTAACAAGAGGAAACCTTACTTATTTGAGGAATTATGTCCTTGTCCTTATGACCCATCTATGTCAGTTGCACCATACCCACCAGGGTTTGAGATGCCTGAGTTCACGAAGTATGAAGGCAAAGGGGACCCCTGAGACCATGTTCGTGAGTTTCACATCTTATGCCAAGAAGTCTCCTATAGTGATTTATACCTTCGAAGTCTCTTCCCTAAGAGTCTCATGGGGGATTCTCTTTCATGCTTCTCATCCTTACCTCGAGGTTATATCACCTCCTTCCTGGACTTAGCAGAGAAGTTTGTGGCTCACTATGCCTACAACATTGCCAATGATGTTTCCATGATGGACCTTTGTAACATGAAACAAAATCCTAGAGAGACTTTTGCTAACTTCTTGCTATGATGGCAACATCTTATCAAGAAATTTTTAGTGGGATATGCAAAAAACAACACCAAATTAAATTATTTCAAAAGAATCTGGTGCCCGAACTATCAAGACCTTTGACATCTCAATGTATCAAATATTTCAAAAAATTGACTGACAAGGGCCTAGCTCTTGAACATGTCTTGTTAGAGGAAGGAACCTTAAAACATTACCAAAAATCAAGTCAAAATTCTTCCTCTTATCATAATGATAAACCAAAATTTTGGTCCAAAAACAAGAACATAGTCAATGATGGTGTGACTGATGCAAAATGGGTCCAGACCGTGGCCGCTCCTCCAAAGCCCACCACCACCAATCTCCAATTCAATAATCAAAATAATCAAAATCAATCTTAGAAACCCCATAACAATGTCTAAGTCTAGGGGTGACCACCCTGATCCAATAACAAGATTCCAAGAGACTTTACTCGTCTTGTCGAGCCCATTGAAGTGGTGTTTCAAAAGCTTGTCCAAGTAGGCACAATGTTCTTCTCGATAACTCACCCGTTTGACCCCAATCAACCCAAACCTAGGTGGTATAATGAGAATGGGTATTGTGAGTATCACCGTATCAATGGGCATGATACACGAAAGTGTATGTAGCTTAAAATATACATACAAAATCTCATTGATAGAGGTGAGATTGAGGTAACAAATTCAAAACCTGGTAACAACAATGACAAACTCAAAATGCACCAAGAACCCTTCCCAAAACATGATAAAGGTAAAGGATCATCATCTAACACTATGAACTATAATTATACCAATCATATAACGATCTTTGACTTTTTAGTGGGTCGCATTGAGCCTGCAGACAACCATGTCAATGTCATAACTATCCAAGGAGCTAGCCCTCCCCCTTCCCAAAGTAGACATAACCCTTCTAAGATAGTCATTCAAGGTGCTACACCTTCCACTTCCCACTCTTAGAATGATTGCAACGTAACAACCCGCTAAGGCAGAGTCACTGTCCAAGGAGCTCCTCCCCCACCAAACCCTCCCCCCATGTCTTCCACCCGCTGATATGACCTCCTTGACCAGCTTGGGAACACTCCCGTGCAGATCTCCATCCTAGAACTTCTCAAGACTTCCCTTGTCCACAAGGAAATTTTGGAACAAGCCCTCCTTGAGTCTCGCTTTCTCGATAATATCAATATTGCCCAATTTCAAGCTCTCATTGGAAACCTTGCTGCCTAGCAACACCTTGTGTTCACTTCCAATGACACTCCTGTAGATGAAGACCATAATAAACCTTTGCACATCAAAGCCCTTATCCAAAAGCACAAGGTCAAATGTATCTTGATAGACAGTGGATCTGGACTCAATTTGTATACATACAAGTTAATAAAACAATTGGGGCTTTCTGAGGACCTGGTAGATACATCAGGAAGAATCACAATAAAAGCATATGATGATGTAGAAAGAGTTTCTAAAGGGATGATCACATTACCTCTTCAAGTGGGCCCTACTACAATTTAGACCCCTTTCCAAGTCCTAGATCTTGATCTCCCTTACAATATTCTCCTTGGTCACCCATGGATTCATTCCTTGCAGGTTGTCCTTTCCACTTATCATCAATGCATCAAATTCCCCTTCAATAGAAGAGATATCACTATCAAAGGTGATCCACAACCCTTTCAATATTGCAAGCTCTTAGAGGGGAAGAATCCATATCATTTCCCACTAAATAGACCCTATCCAACTCCTCCATCCGACATATCAAATGTCGCCTCCACCTCATCCCAAGAGAGCCCAAAATCAAGATCCTGGATAATGGCTGTAGAGAATACAAACTTGAGGACGTCTTATTAATAGGCAATCTCCCCTTATCTCCCAAGTCATTCAGCAAACCAAAAGAAATAAAAAAAAGATCAAAAACCTATTATACAATACAAAGATACCACCTTTCAGCAATGGGGTCCACTTGATGAGGAGAGCCATGAGACATATGTCTCTTCATGGTTGTATCGGGAAGAAGATGAAGACACGACAAAAATACCTAAGAAAATGTATCCAAAAGAATCAACTATAGTAGAAAAGATGGGTTACAAAGGATACAACTTGGGACCAAAGGAGAAAGGAAGAAAAGCACCAATAAATCCTATCTTATACAAGTATAATAGGGGCTTGGGGTACACTCCAGTGCCTAAGATCTCTATCATTGGTGCCCCTTCAAGTCCTTCTTTGGATGTTGAAGACTCTCATGAAGAGGAGTTCCATGAAATGCCTTTTGAATATGAAGATGACATCTTCTTTGACACTCACATCAACACCATCACTCCCATAACCCCTCCCATTCCACATGAGCTACATCTTGTCCACCCCGAACTTATAGACCAGGGCCAAAGAAACAAACCTGCTTTAGACATCTGCGTTGATGATAACGCTCTCATAACTCTCCTGATTATGCGTAATTTGGAAGACTGCAACAAAGTGCACGGGATTCAACTACATGAAAAGGGATACTTTGTTAGTCAGGTCAATGCTCTTAGTCGCAAAAAAGATAATAAAAAGAAAAACCATGATTCCCTAGGTGAAAACCTCTCTGAGGCACCTTTGGATGAAGAAAAAGTCAAATCAAAGGGTGTATCTGATAGTGAAAACCTGGAAAAGGCACTTCAGGATGAGGGACTTGACCTCCCTACCATTGGTCATCTTCCACAGGACAGGTCAAACTTCCTAATAGAGGAAACAAACAATATAAATATGGGCACCGAAGACATTCCAAAGAATGTGCTCATTTCCAAGTCCCTCATGGATCAAGAGAAACAAGACTTCATCAGTTTCCTCACAGAGACAAAAATCAACTTCTCTTGGTCCTATGCTGACATGCCAGGTGGTTCACAATCTTGTTGTTCGTCCAGATGCAAAATCCGTAAAGCAGAAGTTACGCAAGATGCATCCATATATTTCACTCCTGGTCAAAGAAGAACTCCAAAAGATGTTGGATGCATAATTCATCAAACTAATAGACTACCCAGAATGGGTATCCAACATTGTACCTGTTGGAAAACCCATTGGGGGCATCCGCATCTATACTGATTTTTGAGATCTAAACAAGGCTTTCCCTAAGGATGATTTCTCGTTCCCCAAGATAGACATGATTGTAGATCTCATAGTGGGACATGAGATGCTATCACTTATGGACGGATTTTATGGATACAATTAGATCAGGATCGCAGAAGAAGATCAACACAAAACAACATTCATAACACCGTGGGGGATTTTCTATTACCAGGTCATGCCTTTTGGTCTCAAAAATGCCGAAGCTACATATCAACATGCAATGACAACAATTTTTCATGAGCTCTTGCACAAAATTATGGAGGACTATGTGGACGATCTTCTAGGAAAATCAAAGACAAGACATGAGCACATCCCTATCTTAAGGAAGATCTTTGAAAGATTGGAAAAATACAAATTTCACCTCAATCCTAAGAAGGGTGTCTTTGGTGTCACATCGAGAAAACTGCTAGGTTTCATTGTTTCCCGCAGAGGTATCGAGGTTGATCCTGCAAAGGTGAAAGCCATCATGGAAATGCCTCCCCCAAAGACCCCCAGATAGTTGCACAACCTCCAAGGGAAACTCTAATCTATCAGGCGCTTCATCTCGTAGCTTGCAGATAAATGTCATCCATTTGCACACATGTTGCACAAAGACACAAAATTCAAATGGGACCTGCCTATGTCAAAAGGCTTTTGAAAAACTCAAAGAATATTTGACATCACCTCTAGGTCTTATGCCTCCTACTTCTGGAAAGCCTCTTCTTTTGTACATATCTGCTATTGCAGTGGCATTGGGGGCATTATTGTCACAGACAGATGATCAACAAAAGGAGCATGCTATATACCACACCAGTTGAACACTCATAGAGTATGAGCTCAATTATACCCCCATTGAAAGAGCATGCTTAGCATTGGTATTTAGTACACAAAAACTTTGACACTACATGCTAAACAACAAAACAAAACTAATTGCAAAGATTGATCCTCTCAAATATCTCTTGTCAAAGGCTGCCCTCACTGGCAAAACCGCTAAATGGGTCATGTTGTTAAGTGAGTTTGACATTGAATATGTAGACAAAAAAGAAATCAAGGGATAGGTAATTGCAAACCAATTGGTTGACGTTCCACTTCCAGGTGACCATCTGATCCTTACAGAATTGCCAGATGAATTCATAATGACTATCACCACATCCTCCACATGGCAGTTGTACTTTGATGGCTCTTGCACCCAAAATGGATCAGGGGCAGGAAAACTGTTGATCACACCTTAAGAAGATTGCATCCCAAAATCATACAAGATAGCCTTTGCATGTACCAACAACATCGCAGAATATGAGGAACTGATTACTGGACTACACTTTGCTATCCAGTGGAAGATATTGGAATTACAAGTCTATGGTGATTCCCAACTTGTCATAAAACAAGTCAATGACGAATATCAAACAAAAGATGATAAGCTTCTTCCCTATTGTAGTATGGTTGAAGATCTTAAGCAACATTTCACAACAATCAAGTTTGATCAAATTCCACGAACAAACAACAGAGCTGCAAATGCAATGGCCACCATTGGCTCCCTCCTTTAGATGTCGACACATAGTCAAAAGTATGAGTTCTTGGTCGAGCAATTATTCATACCGGAATTCGATTTACCAAAATCTGAAATGGTGTGTGTACTCATTGGTCCTGAATCCCCCTGGTATCAAGAGACCTTCGCTTTCCTAAGAGACAACACCATTCCCCCACACCTCACCAAAACACAACAACAAACCTTCATCCGCCGATGTGATCATTACACTATCCTTGGAGACACCTTATTCATAAGGCATTTCGACCATTCCCTCCTAAGGTGTTTAGACAAACAAGAGGCTGAATAGGCACTACGTGAAGTGCACAAAGACTTCTATGGGGCACACTCAAGTGGGCTCAGCTTGGCTAAAAATATCTTGCGAATGGGATATTATTGGCCTAAAATGGAAGTAGATGCATATAATTATGTGAAGAAATGTATCCCTTGCCAGAAACATGGCGACAAGATCCATGCACCATCACAATAATTGCAGCCGTTAATTACACCCTGGCCCTTCTCACAATGGGAGCTCGATCTCATTGGGAAAATCCACCCTACATCCTCCGACCGGTCATAAATTCATTATCATCGCCACCGAATATTTCACCAAGTGGGTGGAGGCCATCCCTCTTACCTTCACCCATATGGAATCCCCAAAGTTATCATTATAGATAACGATAGACAATTCAAAAATCAAGATGTTAAGGAGCTCTACCAGAAATTTGATATCCATTGCTTCTCCACCCCATATTACCCACAAGGTAACGGTCAAGCTGAGGCTTCTAATAAAACCCTAATCAAAATCCTCAAAAAGACAGTTAATGAAGTTGGTCGTGATTGGCACCTCCAACTCCACCCTGCTCTGTGGGCTTACCACACCTCCATCCACACACCCACGAGTGCCACCCCCTATTCCCTTGTCTTTGGCTCTGAAGTCATCCTCCCTCTTGAGACCGAGATCCCCTCTCTAAGGGTGTTGCTGCAAGATATCCTCCCAGACGAGGAATACAGAGTTGCTAGACTACAAGAGCTAGAACTGCTAGATGAAAGGCGCCTCAAGGCCTTAAACCATCTCCAGGTATATTCGAATCGCCTACGCATGAGTTACCACAAGAATGTCAAAACCTGAGAATTTGAAATAGGTGATCTTGTCCTCATGGAAAATCAGAAAAACCTTCAAGAAAGAGAGAAGAAAGGAAAGTTTGAGCCTAATTGGCTTGGACCATATGTGATCACAACAAAATATGGATCAGGGGCATATTAGTTGGTTACTCCTGAAGGAGATCCTTTGGATGATCCAATGAACATCATGCACCTAAAAAGATTCTATGCCTAGTCCTTAGAAGGTCATCAATTGTCAAAAAAATAAAAATAAATAAATAAATAAATCAATCAATCAAGAAAAATACAAAAAAAGAGAAAAAGATCCTGAAAAAAGATCGTCACTCTGGTGAAAACCTGGTAAACAGGCGCCTTGTGACACAAAAAAATATAAAAAATGAAAAAAGTAAAGAAAAATCAATTCGTCCATTAGTGAAAACCACTTTGCGGCGCTATGGGCAAGTACCTTGGTGAAAAATTGCATGCAGGCGCTAAGGTAAATAATCTAGATCCATCGTCTATCAGGTTAGCACTCCATCACCATGTATCCATCATTCTCACTATCCAATTCGCCCACCACAACATTCCTCCACTCCCGCCAGAATAATCACTTGTACGATGATGAGTCTTTGCCTAAATCGTGAATAAAGATTGTCTCATCAAACTGAGCTTTTGGCTCTTGTTTCCTGAGCTTGTGCCTCTGTGTGAGCTTCATCAAGTCTTGAGGTCAGTCCTGAGTCCGCAAGTTAGTCTTCAGGGTCATCTGATCAATTGCCTAATCTAAATCCACCCACCCTATCCTTTGCCCTAGGGATGAATCCTTCCCTCACCTGGCAGTTTAATCCTCCATCCTAATCCTACTCTTGGCAAGAGACATCAGTTGGTCATGTATGGGTGACTTGTTTGATTTCTTGGATTTTTATTTTGACTTGCATCTTTTGCCCTATGGCTGCATCCATCTACGACTACCCGGATCTTCCATATCCGGGTATGTTTACAATAGGTGCATACTGGGGCATATTTTCATAGCATGGCATGTTTTGGATCTCTCTTGTATGAACTGATGACCTAGTACTAGTGTTTATCAACACTTACCTTCTCGTGTACAAGAGGTATTGGTGTGTTTGAGGGTTTCCTTGCACGTACCCACAACTTTGTATTAGTGTTCCTCAACACTTGCATAGCTATGTGTAAGGAATTCCTGTTTGACTATGAGTCAGTCCATGCCTTGGGTTTCTCATGGCATCCTGGGTTCCTATAATCAGTGGTGCGGGTTACCTAGGGCAATATTAAACTAGGTTGGCTCTCCACATCTTTTGTGCACAACTCTCCCCATCATTCCATAAATTCCTAATTCTACCCATCTAATAATCTTGTGGAGTCTTCAATTTCCCCCACCCCTCCCTATTCTTCTGTTTCTATCTAAGATCATTGTACTATTGTCCGCATATTCACAAAAACATTTTGCATTATCCATTCATTTCATTATCCACTCAGGTGGCATCATTCATTTCATTATTCATTTAGGTTACATTATCTATACATTTCATTACACTATTCTCTTAGATTATCATTTTCACAAGCATTAACCACTTAGATTGAATTTAGGTTGCATTGCATCCTACACCCATCTTGCATATGTCATTTAGGTTACATTATCCATTCATATCAGATGCCATTAATTCATTCACGTAGATTACATTCATTGTCCATCTTAGATTTACATTACATTATTCATTCATTTCATCATTCATTTAGATCGCATCATTTGCATAACATTAATCATTTACATTGCATTATTTGTGTAGGTGGCATTACATTCATCATTCATTCTTCATGTAGATTGCATTTAGACTAATTTATCATTTATCATAAATCATTTGCATCCACATCTATTCTTGCATTTCATATTCATCATACATTAAACATCCTCATATACAACATATATGCACATCAAAACATCTCAAAAACATGTGCACCCACATAATCACTCATCCTGCATTCCATAACATATCATACGCACATGCACATGCATCTATCCTGCATCCATAAACATGTGAGTAACACATCATAAGAATACATATATAAGCATCCACCCTACATCACAAATAGGTCAACACAATGCATCCATAATCATCATCCACACATCACATCATAAAATAATAAATAGAGTCCATCATAATAAGATACATGCATCACCGCTGCCAAAAATCATATATATATAAGCTCAAAAAGATGAATATGTCTATCATAATACAATGATCACCCCAAAGGGTCAAAATATAACACATAAGAAAAAATGGAGCTAGCTCTATGCACCTGTCTCCCCATCCCCCTCCTCAGCACCTCCTCCCCCGGATCCTCTTGCTCCCCCTGCTCTAGGTGGCCTAAAACCCACCGATCCGCCTGTCTATTGGCTCTATGTGGGTAACTGGCTATGTCCTGTGAGATTGCACACTCTTAGTGTATGAGGCTTCTCGCTGCTTCGCAAGTACCACTCCCTGGTATAGCCCCCTATAGTAGGCCGCCTCCCAACCCACCCTCTCTGCCCTCTCTCTCTGCTGCGTCATATTAGAATACAACTACCCAAACTCTACAATGACCAACATTTGACATGCCACATCACTCTCCCCCCACAGCCCTATGGTATTTGCCTTTGCCCTCTAAACCCTACCCCACAACGCCTCTAGTTCATCATCTTGTCGGTGAAGAACATCCTGTAAAGCGCCAATAGTGGTCCCTAACCGTGCCTCCTCTAGCATCTGCTCAGACTCCTCCCTGTCCCTCCTCAGATCATCTACCTTCATCCTCGCAGTATCAAGGCTCTCTATCAAGTCTGCTATGTCCCATGAAAAGTGATCCACCTCTACTTCCAAACTCTGGCTCCTGGCCCTCTCTATCTGTATCTCATCCTTGAGCGAGTGTAATCTCTCTCGGGTGGTGTCTCTTTGCTACTGGAGTCTATCAAAATAAACCTGTGACACTCCTTCCCTAGCCTCTGACCCTACACCCTGTACTTGTGCCTCTGGAATGTCCATAGGTACAACCTCCTCTCCCCCACCATCCCCTCCCTTAGCTGCCTCCCCTACTGGTAGTGCGCATGCCTGTCCCTATCCTACCTCGGGCTCTCTCCTCCATACCACCCTAACCCTCCTTTTTGGTCTTCCAACACCCAACCCTCTCACCAGGTCCATCATCCTCTCCGTCGACTACCTCATCTACTGTCAGCTGCGGGTCATCATCCTCTAGAATGCCAAAAATGGTAAGGCACACTAGAAAATGTCCCTCCCACCAACTCCTGTATCCTCCTGTGGTCCCTAGATCCTCTCTTGCCTCAAGCCGCTCATCCCAAACCAAATATGGTGTCATCTGGAAACTGGTCCTGCCCTCCAATGGACTCATTGTCGGGCCCCAAAACCTCTCCTCTCGTGTCGTCTAATGATACAACGATATGTCTCCCACTATGTCCTAGACCAGGTTGAACTGTCTTGTTACTCTATACGGGGCGTAATAATCCATAATATATACAAACCTACCAAACAACTACATATCCACTCTGGCCCAATGCAGCTGCAAGTCTGCCCTCCATATCTCACTATCCAAAAATGGCCGCCATGTGAACTGCAAAAGCTCATAAAAAATGCGTCGCTAAAACCATATTGATCCTATCCGTGTATAATGTAGCAGGCCCCTGTACCTGTCTATATATGGTCGTCGAGCCCGCCTAGCCTGTACACCTAGTGGTCGTGTAATTGCTATATGCTCCCAAGCCTAGATATGAAAAAGTGTAAGTCCTATAGATAAGATGGCATACTCCCTGTACACAATGAAATGCATATCATGGTACAACTGAGCCAACATCACGACTCCCTAGGCACACTCCACGCAATCGTGAACCACATAATAAACACACCTGCTCCATCCAACAAGAAATCCATGTCCTCCAAGATCAGGTATAATTCGTCCGCTCAAAAATCCGCAAATCACAAGTACTAGATGAGGTATATGTCGGATACCCATCGCCCTACCCAAATGCATCCTGCTCCTGTCCAACATCGACAAGGCCTCATACTCGCAAACCTCCCGTAAGTAAAAATCTGTCGCATCTAACCAGTACTCTGGGATGACACCGCGAATGGGAATCTTCAAGATCCTCCATACATCTAGTAGAGTCACCATCTCCTCGCTGGTAGGTAGGTGGAAGGTTTTTATACCTACTATCCCACCTCTCCACTAAAGTTGTCATCATCATTGTGTGGGCTTGAATCCTCGGCCATCTACCGACAAAATGCAACCCCACATTAGCTAAGATCTCTAACTCATCCGATCGCAATTGTCAATATAATCTCATGGTCGCTGGCCAACGCTCCCTCGATGCCAATGGTTCCAAATCCGCCCACATCCAACAATCCAATTCATCATTTCATATCCGTAAGCCCTATCCTAGCCCCCGATGCACCTATACCTTACCCCAAGAAAATAATTCTAAGCCTATTTTTCCATCCCTTTCTTCCCTAGTGCTCGCACCAAACCCATGGCGCTCACGCCATTCTACAGGAGCCTGTGCTGACAAACCCTCAGTTGGGACCCTAGACTGAACTAGCGCAAGCGCACACGTCGTGCTCCCTTTTTCTCCCTCCCGACCTAATCCTAATCTATCATAGCGCTAGCGCTCGCGCTGCGATATCCCTTTTCCCTCCTCGACCTAACCCTAACCTGCCCTAGCACGACCGCCTGTGCCACGCTACCCTTTCCTAACCCTAAACCTAACCCTAACTATCCCCAACGAGAGTGCCCATGCCAAGCGCGAGTGCCCGTGCCAAACGTGAGTGCTCGCCCCAAAACCCCAACTTATCCCCTTCCAGTCATGAGCGCTCGCGCTATTCGCTAGCACTCACGCTACCCTAGAGGCGCGCGTGCTGAAACAACGATCAATGCATCCGCCTCACTAAAATTTTACTCTAATTTAAGCCCTACTTCTAGCCTAAATCTACAAAATCACAAAGGAGGATAGTTGTACATACCAGTGGTCCATAGCCCTCGAGTCTCTCGTACCATCGAATCCTCTCGTCGCAGTGCTCACAGGTGGGAATGAGATCCATCTCTCCTTCTCTTCTTCTAGGCTCTAGGTTGCTCCAATTCTTGTGTAACAATGAACCTTCATTGGGCCCTTTGTGGCTTATATGGACCCCCTTATGGACCCATTCCCTTCGTGCTCTCCCTCCTTCTATCTCCTCTTCTATTTTTTTCAATCAGCTCTATCTTTCTTTCTCATTCATTTCTCACCCCTTCTTCTTTCTTCTTGTTTTTGAGAATTTTTCGTCAATTTTCTAAAAAATTTCGAAAAAATTCTCGAGGGGGCATACACCACCCGCATTTTACGCCGGGACATCTTTTTTTTTTTCTATCTTTTACCCATCGCCAAATTTATCGTTGCATAAAAGAGGGGCAAAATGTAGACACTTAAATTAATTAATTTTATTTATTTATTTAAATTCCTCGCATAATTAATTTATTAATTGTGTCAATTCCTATTCCTTCTCAATATTAATTAAAAATAATTAATATTGTCACTATAGTCTAGTGATTGATTTATTCAATAAATCAATCTACCTTTTATTATTCTAAAAATCCCTAAAATTAATATAGACACCTAAAAATGTCTCATTGATCATGTACTAATTATTCATCCAATTAGTTAAATAATTAAATAATTATTTAATTATTTAATTAAGTTAATTAATCTTATTCTTCTAAGTTTCATATTTCCTCATCATCTTACTAATTTTCTATTTTTAATTCTATCATCATTTAATCATTTAAACCATTTTTTAATGTTAATTAAATATTTATTATTTAATTAATTATGATTAATTCCTTTATTTAAATAATCTTTATTATTTAAATAAATTCATTCTCAATTTCTATCTTCATTTAATCATTAACCCTTTTCTAAATATTAATTAAATATTTATTATTTAATCAATTATGAATTTAATCTTTTAATTTAATAATCTTTATTATTTAATTAAATTCAATTTCTAAATAATTAAATAGTTTCTTTAAATTATTTAATTAACTAATTTATTCTTCTAATTCAAACTCAAATTCCAAAACCCCAAATACTAATTTCATTTAATTTCATATTCTATTAATTTCATTTAATTTCATATTCTTCTAATTTCATTTAATTTCATTAATTCTCCAAATTCTTCTAATTTAATTTAATTTCTAATTCTTCCAAATTCAAATACACGTGCATGATTTCAAAAATCAAATTGAAAATCAAAGTCAAGTTCTAAATATATCCAAATAAATCCAATATTTGAATAAAATCTCATGCAAAGATTAAAGTGAAAATCCAAGTTAAAGTTCAACCACATGCTAAATTAATTAATTCAATCAATTAATAAATTAATTCAATTATCTCTTCAATTCCTATCTCTATATTTTAGTTAGCTTTTTCTAAATAAAGCTCTCAATCAGCTTTCAATCAGTTAACTATCTCCTCCTCTCTATTTTCTCCAATCACCCTTTTTCATCATTCAATTAGCTTTTTCTCAATCAGTTGACTCATTTAATCTATTCAATCTATTATGTTCCACCTCCAAATCAACAGTTCAACTATCAATCAGCATGTGAGCTCACCTGAGTTCCACCTCTTGATCAATATGTTCCACCTTTCAATCAATTCTCATCCAATTATCTATAAATTGAGCATTCAATTCCTCTAAATCACGAACTTCAAATCTTTGTATCAATGCAGGTTGCCAGTGCGATATCTGAGAGCCACCATACCACAAAGAAGAGAAGAGCAATGGAAGC
This sequence comes from Cryptomeria japonica, assembly GCF_030272615.1. Taxonomy (NCBI): domain Eukaryota; kingdom Viridiplantae; phylum Streptophyta; class Pinopsida; order Cupressales; family Cupressaceae; genus Cryptomeria; species Cryptomeria japonica. Next base: position 82,700,246 of record NC_081410.1, on the reverse strand, counting down.
TATATGCAGTCTTGGAATAGGGGGGATTGATTGATAAGCTTTACATTCTTGTTTCTTGCTTTTGCATTATTTCATTGTGTGTTTGTTTGAATTTTATTAGGATAGGGATTCGTGATTTCTCCCTTTGATTTCTAGTTGATTACATGAATGAATTTTTAGCATACACATTTTGGTGAACCCGACGTGAATCAACAACACTCTAATTTCGAATTTTGTGTATGCCTACAGGTATAGGTATTGGATCTTGCAAACTACACCTATCTTTTAAATTCATATTCTAAGAGGTTTTCTGATCTTAATTGGTATGTTATTAAAAAAATTCAAGACTAACATTGTGCAGATCAAGTTCCAGGCAAGATTGCATGCCGTTAAAATATTTTATCATATCTTCCAAATTATTGCGAATATCTTCATGATTTTTTTATTGCAGGTTAATGACCATCTCAGAACTCTATAGTAAAAAATCAGCTTTAGATCATCATTTTTGAGTGAGATATGGTAGTTTCAATTATTTTCATAAATCTTTGATTTTTTATGCAAATAAACAAATTTATGTGAGATTTTTTTACAAAAGGTTAAGGATCCTGAGACACATCTACAATAAAAAATTTGGATCTGTACAATTTGTTTTGACTGAGATATGATCATTTTAACTTTTTTAATAAATTTTGAATTTTGGGCACAAATTAGAGAATTTTTCTAAAATTCTTACATTTCTGGAAATCTCTTGAAATTTCACAGGGGGTGTCTTCTTTACACTTTTGATTTTGATGTCAAATAATTAACATAAAGTTAGATCTTTAAAAATTCACGTTTTTCCATAAATCTGCTCTCCAGAGTGCAAATTAATGTTTTTTTTCTAAAATCCTTACATTTTTGGAAAGCTCTCAGAATTTCGTCAGGGGTATCTTCTTTGTAATTTTATTTTGGGGTTTAAAAAAAATAGACTTTTTTTAATGTTGTTATTTTGATTTCTCTTACTATTTGTTTGCAATGTGTGGCGAAATTACAAAGAAGGCTTGATCATTCCAAATTATTTTGGACACCACTAACAATTTGATTGTAAGATCCTTTAGAGTTAAATCACTTTTGGATTTTGGGTTTAAAATGGAAATGCATGCTTTCACACCTCAATTTGGTGCTTAAAACAAATCTGGTTAAAATTGACATGCATACTTTCACATTTCAATTTGGTACTTAAAAAATAAATCTGGTTAAAATGGACATGCATGCTTTCACACTTCAATTTGGGGCTTAAAACAAATCTAGTTAAAATTGACATGCATGCTTTCACACTTCAATTTGGTGCTTAAAATAAATCTGGTTAAAATGGACATGCATGCCTTCACACTTCAATTTGGGGCTTAAAATAAACATGGTTAAAATTGACATGCATGCTTTCACACTTCAGTTTAGTGTTTTAAAATTGACATGCACATGCGTATCTCACACCTAAATTTGGGTTTTAAAACAAACATGAATCAGGTTTATCAATAGAATAACTCACACTTCATTTTATTTAAGGGAAATAACTTTTTATTGTGTTTGGGGTGGACCTACTGTTGCATCAACTACCTTTCCACCCGCCTTAGGGGTCTTGGGAGAAAGGGATAAGGTGATAACAACACCCAAAATTTTCATTTTAGTAGTGAGGGGTATCTTTGACTGGGGATTTCATCACCCCACAGAGGTACTTCGAATTGGGATGCGTTGGGGATATCATCTCTCCCAACGTACTCTCAAGCGGGTTTTTCGAGCCGCTATATAAATATACTGGTCAGGCAACTAGAGTGTTGAGTGAATTCGATGTATGTGAGGGCCTTCCCTGCACCGATAAGCTTAACTAAAGTCTTAAGTGGTTTTCTCTGAGAATCTGTCGTTGGATCAGGATCTCCCGAAACTTACAATAAGAACCAACTTAGTAGCCCAAATCCTACATTCAGTGATTCCGGGAGTGCAGATCATACCCCATAGATACCCCTCATGTACCTTGCATTATGAGACATAAATCCCTCGGTAATAAAATCTTTGGATCTTCGGGGTAAGAGAGAGTGGCATGCTCGTGAAGTGTGTGTCGTCGAGTGGAGCCAGTGCTGCCAGACTCTATATCTGTTCGTCTTGTTTCGGTATTTTGTTGCAGGGGACTCATTGAATGGTGTCCACTTTCCAGCCTAAGATTGTATTATGATCTTTTATATGTATCATTGTACCAGACCACTATTGAGTCAATATTCGGGCTATTTTAGGCCCTATCTTGTGTATCTCTGAATTCTCAGAGTTGGTCAGAACACAGTTCAGTCAGCTATACCTATCTTCAAACAACTGTTCTCAGATTTGGAAAACAACAAACTTGTCCTACATAGAATTATTGGCAACAAAGTTCATCTTGAAATGTCAGACAGTCCTGCAAACTCAAAATATTACATACTTGTGACCATAGGCAGTCCTTGCATAGTCCTCATTTGCATCCTTATTATCGTCCTTAGAAGTTGCATAGTCCTCATTTACATCCTTATTATCATCCTTAGAAGTTGCATAGTCCTCAATTGCATCCTTATTATTGTCCTTAGAATTTGCATAGTCCTCATTTACGTCCTTATTATCATCCTTAGAAGTTGCATATGTCCTCATTTACGTCCTTATTATCGTCCTCATATACGTCCTTAAATTTGGTCCTTATTAGATTTCATATACATATATCTTAGTCCATCATCATTTGCATAATCATCCTGGAAAGTCATAGCATGCGTCTTAATGGGTCTCTCGGGTGATGGTTTGCTCTCCTTCGAGCAACCTAATCTAGTGCCAAACGATAGTCAACAAGAAATCATTGAGAATTTAGGTAACTTGGCCTGACAATTAAAGAGAAACACACCTCATTATATAGGAGTTGAGTACGAGCTAAATAAAGAGTATAAAATTGCCCTGTAAAATTGATAAAGAAATTGTTGTAGAACTTCTAAGAGAAGAGCTTGAAAAACTTGCATTGCAAAAATATCGAAATACTCAACAAGTCTCATGTCAAAATCCTCAATAGAGAGTCTGGTCTAGTCTTGCATATTCCATACTTAGGTCTAGAGTCTTGCATTATTGTCTTCTGGCATTAGGTTTTAAAACTATCCTCATATAGAAGTCTTAAATGCCCGTCACAAGGTCACAAAAGGCAAAAAATAAGATGGACCCAAACAACGACCTGTCAGTAAATCCAACTTGGAACATGGACATATCAACTAGTCAATAGTAAAATCCTTAGAAAATGCCCACAATACATGAACTACAACAAAATTTAACATGCGAAGAGATTGAATCAACTCAACAGGACCCACATGTCCTTATGATCTTACACGCTCTTGTACATAATGATAGGGACAAATATCTCTCGTTGTTATTACAAAATGAGGCCAAATTACCTGAAGATTTTGATATCACAACAATCTTACCACTAGGAAATACTTTAGGTCCAAATAGCAGTCAAATATCACATATGACACAAACGCAAGCGATGACCTCAAGTTTTCCTTAGAATGCACCAACATCATCTGTACAAACAAATGTCATTTCAAATGCGACTTCTCAATCAAGTGCATCATCCTCAACAATAAATGTTAGCACATCAACATAGGCTATATCGATAATGTCAAGTGTCTCAGCACCTATTCAAACACAAGTTTCTCATACAACAAGTGCGAATCAACATTCGGTTTCCTATTCTATAAGATCTACATACAGTCATCAAAATACAAATCCAGGTTCCGCTAATGTAATGAGTACAACCTAGTCAAACATGGGTTCACATATCACTTATTTCACAGTACCTAGTGGAACTCATAACACATGGAATTATAATTATGGTACCTTTCAACAACCTCCTAGTTATACTACCACAAATCCTTTTGTGGGAAATATACATGCACAAAGTGTACCCTGACTCAAACATATATTTTGTCCCAACAAGTACAGAATCTAAAACAACAAATGACAACTATGCAAATTGGTAACGATAAAAAGAGCTACACAATGCAGGACTTACATCCTTATCCTTTTGATCACACATTATACATGCCGCCTTTCCTGCCACATTTTGAAACACCAAAATTTGACAAATATCGAGCGAAAGGTGATCTTGGAGATCATATCAGAGAGTTTTTTACAGCATGTATAGAGGTTGCAACTGAAGACACTTATCTAATGAGACTGTTTCCTAAAAGTCTAGGAGGCTCAGCCTTGGAGTGGTTTTCACATCTACCACCAACTATCACATCATGGGGTGAATTAGCTGAACATTTCATTGCTAACTTCTCGCATAACATTGAAACCCCAGTCACTTTGATGGACTTATGTGCCGCAAAACAATATGAGAATGAAACATTCGCATCCTTCATACAAAGATGGAGAGCTCTCTATAGGAGATGCAAGACTATTATTCTAGAAATGGAGCAAGTTGACATGGTTACACAAAACTTCATCCCTAAAATCAAGTACCCGATACAAATGCAATGTTTGATCATATTTAAATAAATCACTGAAAAATCCTTAAAGTGTGAGAAAGGACTAGTAGAACAAGGTCTTGTAAAATATGGCAATAACAACAACAATGATAAATCCAAATTTTGGTCGAAAACCAAAAATGTGACCAACGATGGTGTTGTAGATGCTCGTACAGTGAACAAAACTCAACCGATTTTGTATTTACAAGGTCCAAGTCAATCATTTAGTCCACATACAAAGAATAACACTGTATCGACCAATGTAAACGTTGCACAAACTATGAACACAAAATTCCCAAGGGTAAATGCTCCAAAAAGGAATTACACACCTCTAGGGGAACCTATTGAATCAACGTTAAAAAAGTTAATACAGACAAACATGATCACTTTGCCAGAAGCAAGAGTATATGAACCAGGTCCTTTCAAACCTACATGGTGGAACGATTGTGATTTTTGTGAATATCACCATATTAAAGGTCACAAAACTGCAAGTTGTTATAAATTGAAAAACTTAATCTAAGACATGATCGATCAAGGTGACATCACAATTGATACCAACAAACTTCAGCAAACACGAATCATACCATCTTTAAGGATCCATTTGTCAAACATGATAAAGGGAAGGCATCTACATCGGGAACACAAGACAACACAACTAACTACACAAAAGTCTCATATGACTATACTATTCATGCCATTAGCTCGGGAGATGTAGTAAATGATGATTCACAAGAAGCACTTGATAATGATGAGCAATATCAAGAGACTTACAATTATGATAACCAAATTTGCATGATGTCAGAAGCACCAAAATATGATGAAGACTAGAATCTTTGTCTTATGGACCGGGGACATGAAGAATCATTTCATTCAGGATGGTTTGAAGATGAACTTATAGCACATGTCATGGATGTCAGACTTGTACATGATGACCATAGGAAGGGATATTAAATAAACCTTGATAACACAACATATGTTACAGATAGTTCCCTCACAAGATATGATGCAGTGGCTACAATCACGATAACTCCCAGAGACATAGACTATGCAGTTGTTACTTGCAGATCTAAAGTAACTTTACAAGGAGTACCATCAAACCCACCACCAACAATAGGGACCTATAATGTTGTTGAGAAACTCAAGAAAACCCTGACACATATATCACTCTTTGAACTATTACGTATATCACCAACTCATAAAGCTATCCTAGACAAAATGCTTCAAGACTCAGTAGTTGATAGAGATATAGATGAAAATGTCTTCCAATCCATGGTGGGGAATTTGGCATAGGGTACTCATATTGTATTCATAGAATATGATATTCCCAGTGATAGACTTATCCATAATAACCCGCTACATCTAGAAGCTTACATACATAAGAGAAGAATTAGAAGAGTACTTATAGATGGAGGAGTTGGTCTCAACATTTGTACATTAAAGTTGGTTAAGGCATTGGGATATTCTGAGCTTCACATTGATCCTTCAAAAAGAATAAACATAAAAGCATATGATGATGAAGAGCGTCCTTCAAAAGGTATAGTTACCCTACCAGTGCAAGTAGGACCTATAACAACAGAGGTTACTTTCCAAATGTTGGATAGAGAAATAGGGTACAACATGTTATTGGACCGCCCATGGATTCATACCATGCAAGTTGTACCATCAAAATTTCACCAATGTGTTAAATTCCCATACAATGGCATTGAAATCACTATAAAGGGTGATACAAATCTATTCCAACACTGTAATCACTTAAAGGCAAGTGTAGATAACCAGGTACCCATTAATCAAGCAACACCCCTCACTACAAAAATAGAGTCATTAATGATCACAGAAATACAAAAGAATGCGCCTACAACATCTTCTTTGTAGATTAAAGATATTGGTTGTTGGGAATACTCTATTTCAAGTACCTCAAGTGGAAAACAATTATCTCTTTCTCCTAGGTCTTTTGGGAAGCCTCAAAACACAGTAATGAAACAAGACAAAGGGAAATAAATAGTCAGATATTCAGATTCATGCTCTTTCATTAGGTGGGGAGATTTATAAGAAGAATCTCTGAATGAAGATGTCAATCACTAGATATACAAAGAAGAAGATGACATGACAATACCCAGGTTACCTTTAGATCAGTATGGCAACGGATTCAAGATGCTACAAAAACATGGGTATGATGGTACCACAGGCTTGGGATTACAAAAGAAAGGAAGATTAGAACCCGTTGTATCAAACAAAAATCCAAAGAATCAAGGGTTAGGATATAAAAATGTACCAAATATAACAAAAACAAGACAACATACATTAGATATACAGAACAAACCAAGGCTGTCGTCGAAGTACATATCTCAAATTCAATTATCAACACGAGTATTTCCCTCTTCATCTCAGACAAGCAAGAAAGTAGCAACATCGCCTAGTACGAAATCAGATGGTAAAGATATGAGACAACTTCTACAAAAACCTAGCACTGAGTCACCCAGCAATACAGTATCTGAAACATCCACATAAGCAAATACAATAACAAATACAGGCTTATCACTAGTAAATGAGCCTAATCCTTGGTTTTTGTCAATACTTTTTCCAAGGGAAACAACTGAAGCTCCACCCAATGAATCAGACGAAGAAAGACTACAATGACTTATACCAAGTTTAAGAAGGGTGGACCCCATACAAAGGAGGCTCGCAAATCTACATCAAAATCAGATGCAAGAACAAGAGGAGATAAGTGATACAACCTCAGAAGCTGAAACATACATAGAAAGTGAGATAGATTCTCATGACTATGAATTCCTATATGATTATGATTCCAGCCCATGAACAATTGACATGATGGAGTATCACAAATTGCCTATGGATGATGAAAATATATCGAGTCACTCAAATAACCAGGTATGCATGTTATCAAAATTTGTTACAACAGAAGGGAGCAATGAATTACCCCTTGTACACTCACATTTGATTGATTGGGGATGATAAGGAAAACCAACTCTAAATTTGTTTGAGAATGATGAAGCTATTGCAGAATTAATTGGTGTTAGAGAAGGGTTTCCACAAGGTGATCATAAGGCAGGATTTGTTGTAGACCTGGATAGAACAACATACTTTGGAAAGACAAGTGCCTTTGTGACAAAGGATATGGATCAAAACGATCACAATGGAAAGAGTGAGTTAAACAACCTCCCTATTGAAAAGAGAATTTAGCATTACTCATGGAAGAAACCGAAGAATTCAATATAGTAGGAGGAGAAGTTGTACATAATATCCACTTAGAAAAATCATTAAACCAGGAAGAAAAGGACAAATTCATACAGTTTTTCAAACAATGTCCTATCAATTTTGCTTGGTCCTATGTGGATATGCTAGAACTAGATCCAAAGTTGGTGTTACATCATTTACCATTGCTACCAGGAATTAAACCGTACAAATAAAAGCTAAGAAAGATGCATCCACAGATTGCATTACTGGTCAAAATAAAACTCCAAAAGCTTCTGGATGTGAGTTTCATTCAACTTATTGACTATGCAGAATGGATATCCAATCTGATACCTATGACTAAGCCCACTAGGGGCATAAGAATCTGTATCGACTTCCGAGATCTAAACAAAGCATATCCTAAGGATGATTTCCCATTACCCAACATAGACATGATAGTTGACTTAACTATTGGAAATGAAATGCTTTCATTAATGGATGATTTCTCAGGATATAACCAGATCAGGGTTGCACCAGAAGATCAACACAAGATGACATTTACCTATCCATGGGGAACATACTGCTGGAATGTCATGTTGTTTGGTCTTAAGAATGCAGGAGCAACATATCAAAGGGCTATGATGACACTATTTCATGACATGATCCATTATCATGAAAAATTATGTGGATGATCTACTAGCTAAATCAGAGATAAGAGAAGGTCACCTTGAAGTCCTTGCAAAGATATTTGATCGATTAGATCAGTACAATGTCAGGTTAAACCTGAAAAAGTGTGTTTGGTGTAACAGTAGGCAAACTTTTAGGATTTATTGTGTCTAATAGAGGAATTGAAGTAGATCCTGCAAAGGTCAAAGCAATCATGGATATGCAACCTCCATCAACACTTAAGCATTTAAGAGGGTTACAAGGAAGACTACAGTCTATAAGGAGGTTTATAGCACAACTAGCAAATAAATGTCATCCATTCCAGTATTTACTCAGAAAAGGAGTTACCTTCAAATGGGCAAAATAGTGCCAAGAAGCTTTTCAATCTTTAAAGGATTATCTTCTGAATACTCTAATATTAGTTCCACCTAATCAAGGAAATCCCCTACTACTATATATATAAGCAACAAACTCATCTTTAGGAGCCTTGTTGGCACAACATGATGATAAAGGAAAGGAAAGAGCATTCTACTATATAAGTAGAACCCTAATTGGATATGAGATTAATTACACACCTATAGAACGAGCATGTCTAGCAGTGATCTTCTCATCTTAGAAACTTATACATTATATGTTGAGTCACAAAGTCCAACTCATCGCACATTTTGATCCACTCAAATATTTGTTAAGCAGGGCAACATTGATTGGAAGATTGGCTAAGTGGGTCATGATTTTAAGTGAGTTTGATATAGAGTATGTGGACATAAAGGCAATCAAAGGGTAGATTATAGCATATTAGTTAGCAGAGGCTCCCTTGCAAGATAGTCACCCGCTACTAATAGACTTTCCTGATGAATCTATGTTTACATTGACAACATCTACCATATTGAAATTATACTTTGATGGGTCATATACAAATCATGGAGCTGGAGCTGGGATTCTTTTTATCACCCCTCAAGGTGATTCTATCCCTAAGTCATTCAGAGTAAATATTTCCTATACGAACAATATTGCTGAATATGAATCTCTCATCATAAGACTTTGTATCGTTGTACAATGGAGGATAAAATAATTAAAGTCTACGGTGACTCACAACTGATTGCAAATCAAGTCAATGATGACTATAACACAAAAGATGATAAACGGTTGCCTTATAAACAAATGGTAGAAGATTACAAAGAACATTTCAGTAATATCACTTTTGAACAGATTCCAAGGATACAGAACAAGGCAGCCAACACCATGGCTACAGTAAGGTCTCTACTAAATATGCCTAATAATGAAACTCGGTTTGAGTTTATTGTAGAACAATTGATGATACGGGCATATGAGATTCCCTCATTAGAATATGTATGTGCAATTGTGGGTCCTAAATCCCCATGGTATAATGAGATATACACATACTTACATACTCAATATATGTCTCCTAATATGTCTAGAAATCAAAAGAAAACTCTTATTCATCAAGCGTCTAGACACACTATTATTGCTGACACATTGTATAGAAAGGGTTTTGATAGAACCCTTCTTCGATATCTTGATGAAGAAGAAGCACAACATGCCCTAAAGGAGGTACATGATGGAATTTGTGGGGCTCATCAAAGTGGTCCGCCACTATCAAATAAATTGTTAAGAACTGGATACTATTTGCCAACTATGGAAAAGGATGCCAATAAATATGTACAAAAATGTAAACAATGTCAAATGCATGGAGACCTCATTCATGCACCGGCACAAGATCTTCCACCTATTACATCACCATGGCCATTTTCACAATGGGGGTTAGATCTAGTTGGTAAAGTTAATCTTACTTCTTCCAATAGGCACAAATTAATCTTAACAACTACTGAGTATTTTACTAAATGGGTCGAAGCAATTCCCGTTACATACACCACTGGTAAGCAAATAGCAAATTTCGTGCTTAATTACATTATCTATCGGTATGGGATTCCAATGTACATAGTGATAGACAATGGATGTCCATTCAAAAATCAAGAAATGAGAGAATTATGCGAAAAAATTCAAATACAACAGAGATTCGCAACACCATATTATCTGCAAAGCAATGGACAATAAGAGGCAACAAACAAGACAATATTGAAGATCCTAAAGAAAGTTGTCACTGATACAGGACAAGACTGGAATTTTGAAGTGGGAGATCTAGTTCTCAAGAAGAACCAAAGGAACCTAGCAGAACAAGAAAAACCAGGGAATTTTGAACCTAACTGGCTAGGTCCTTTTATCATAACAAGGGTTCTAGGAAATGGAGCATACAATTTGGCTACCATGGAGGGAGATCCACTCCCTAACCCTATGAACAACATACACCTTAAACTATATTATATCTAAGGGCTGGGTTAGTTTAGGTTTTGCTTTCTGCATCACATATCATTTTCTTTAAAGCACGACATCACATATAGTTTCTTTTTCAAATGCATTGCATTGCAAAAATTTTGCATTTGCATATATCAGCATCAATAAAACAAGGCAACTATCCAAGTTCATCATCTGTTTGCATTCAAGAGAAATAAGGGTCGTCTCCTTTCTTAGATATTCAAACATGAAGTCTTTGAGATCCTAAGGTCATTTATTTTCAACATTACCCTGTGACGACGCTTTACTTATGGTTGGGTAGTGATTTCACTATTTGAGACTTGTTGACCCAAAATCTATCAATTGTTATATCTCAAACACATTAACAAAATCTCTAATTCATTTGAGACACCTAGTTGATCATATGACTAATGAAAAATCTAAAATTCTACTTTAGTGCCGCTGTAATTGTCACACCCAAATAGGTTTCATTACTTACTAGTCAAGGCAAAAAAAAAAAAGTGTTATGCCAAATATCCATCTCAAGGCAAAAGAGAAATGGTATATAACTAAAATATCATGCATACAAAGTGCGACAAAAATCTTGACTATGGGAACATGCGAGTAACTCCATCAGGGCTATAAATGCCTATTGACAATGGAGCAATATTTGAGAAATTACAGTCTACAACCTCGTCGGAGCTCTAAAAGCTTGTTGGTAGTGAGGCTCTATTCGAGATGCTTTTGAAGTTAGGATAATCCACATAGCTAGTCATATAGGATGTTAAGGATCTTTAGTGAATACGAGAGCGGGAATTAACTCATTTGCACACACATAGGTAAAACAAGATCAAAGTTTCAAGAACCAATGGGGAAGTTTTCCGGATCTCCATTTGTAAATCCTAGTCACTAAGTGTGTTAATTTGGATGTTCCATGGGAACTTACGGACCGGTTGACCACTTATCTATGAAATGTTTTGTACCTCCAATTCAATTGGTGTATTACGAAATGCTACACAAACACAGTCATCCTTGTTCGAATAGGAAATGCATCTTCATCATGCATATTGCATTAACATAGGACATGTCAAAAATTCATTGTCTCCACATACAATCTAAAAGGTCATCATGTCATACAGGTCTGCACACTGGGGGCATAACTGAAAAAATCCTAAAAATCATATAAAGTCTCAAAGAGGGGCAAATGTAGACACCTAAAAATGTCTCATTGGTCATGTACTAATTATTCATCTAATTAGTTAAATAATTCTTTAATTATTTTATGTTAATTAATCTTATTCTTCTAAGTTTCATATTTCCTCATCATCTTACTAATTTTCTATTTTTAATTCTATCATCATTTAATCATTTAAACCATTTTCTAATGTTAATTAAATATTTATTATTTAATTAATTATGATTAATTCCTCTATTTAAATAATCTTTATTATTTAAATAAATTCATTCTCAATTTCAATCTTCATTTAATCATTAACCCTTTTCTAAATATTAAATAAATATTTATTATTTAATTAATTATGAATTTAATCCTTTAATTTAATAATCTTTATTATTTTAATTAATTCCAATTTCTAAATAATTAAATAGTTTCTTTAAATTATTTAATTAACTAATTTATTCTTCTAATTCAAATTCAAGCTCCAAATCCCCAAATACTAATTTCATTAATTCTCCAAATTCTTCTAATTTAATTTAATTTATAATTCTTCCAAATCCAAATACATGTGCATGATTTCAAAAATCAAATTGAAAATCAAAGTCAAGTTCTAAATATATTCAAATAAATCCAATATTTGAATAAAATCTCAAGCAAAGTTAAAGTGAAAATCCAAGTTAAAGTTCAAGCACATGCTAAATTAAATAATTCAATCAATTAATTCAATTATCTCTTCAATTCCTATTTCTATCTTTTGGTTGGCTTTTTCTAAATAAATCTCTCAATCAACTTTCAATCAGTTAACTATCTCCTCTTTATTTTCTCCAATCACCCTTTTTCATCCTCCAGTCAGCTTTTTCTCAATCACTTGACTCATTTAATCTATTCAATCTATTTAGTTCCACCTCCAAATCAGCAGTTCAACTATCAATCAGCATGTGAGCTCACCTGAGTTCCACCTCTTGATCAATCTGTTCCGCCTTTCAATCAATTCTCATCCAATTATCTATAAATTGAGCATTCAATTCCTCACAATTCCTCCGAATCACGAACTTTGAATCTTTGTGTCATTTGCAAGTTGTCAGCGCGATAACTGAGAGCCACCTTACCACAAAGAAGAGAAGAGCAATGGAAGCTATATGCAGTCTTGGAATAGGGGGAATTGATTGATATATCTTATATTCATGTTTCTTCTTTAGCATTATTTCATTGTGTGTTTGTTTGAATTCTATTAGGATAGAGATTTGTGATTTCTCCCTTTGATTAATGAATTTTAGCATACGACAATTAATTCTCTCCAAATCCCCCCTTTTAATTAATTAATTGATCTAGGTGATTCCTACAAATCACATTTTTCCTAATCCATCATTAACCTAATGAATTCTTCTAGAAACCCCCTAATCTCACTTATCATTATTCTTCTAATTTTTAATTCCCTCCACTCACTCTCTCTCCTAGTCAAATCCTCCAACAAATCCCATTTGCCCTAATCCCACCTAATAATTTCTTTTAATCCCTCTCCTAATGAGTTGCTAGTGGCTAATCCTCATGATTAGCCACAAAGTCTGCTAGTGGCTAATCCTCATTATTAGCCACAAAGTCAACTCCTTGTCTCTTCCATCCAACCACCTTCCTTAAATGCCCTTTTCCTAGGTGAATGTGAGAATCTCACATTCCTCTAGACATTTCCTCCTCCAAGGAATTTTTAATTCCTCCTTATTCCTCCAATCCCTATGACTATCCTTTTTGAGGAATTTTTAATTCATCATCCCCATCTCTCAAGGAATATTTAATTCCTTTCTCTTCCCTAGGAACATTGGGAAGTCTCCCCAATGAGCCTTGAGGAGTGTGGAGACAAGAAATGCCTTTAAGGCATATCTCTTGGTCTCCACGCTTGTCTTGTCACCTCCTCTTGGGCCATGTGTGGGCTCACATGGAATCCTGACCCTTCATCTTGGATCAATCCTAGCCCTCCATTTCTTCTCCTCTTCTCCTATAAATTGAGGACTCCATCCCCTTATTTGACATCTCCAAATTAGCCAAGTTTATGCTATCCAATTGAGTCTAAGAAATCTTCCATAGCATCCAAACTCTACTCAATTTTCCGCTTATCCATCACTTAGTTAAAATCCCTCATCCATTCCATCTAATCATCTTGTGCACAATCTTGGAGAGCCATCCACATTCAGCAAGCGAGCCAATCCAATCAAGTCAAGGAGGGGCGCATATTTGGCTTCATCAAAGGTTCAATCCGAAGAAGGTAGAAAACTGCAAGGTATAAATAGTTATTTTGTGTTTTATATGGTTTGTTTGATGTATTTATGTTTTGTGTATTTGAATGCTTCATTTACATACTAACCATCTAAACTCACCTTGCTGATTTTCCCCTCTTCAAGTGGTATCATCGACCTTCAAGAAGTAGCCAATAGAGTTGCTCATAGCCTCAAAACGTGAATTCTCCTAGAAATGAAGGGGAAGATTGGGATGAGGAACCCACACTGGACGCACACTGAGTGGTTTAGTAAGACGGTTGAAGGACGTTGTCCATGGTTTGGCTGAGAGAGATTGAGCACCCCAAGCCCACAACTTGCTCAGAATGAAATCACAGTTACAAGAGGAAACAAAAGATACAACAAAAAAACCTTTAGCAAAGTGAAAAGCTCAATGGTACCAACAACTAAAGGCTTCCAAGAATCAACCAGCCATCAATGAAGATCCAGAAGAGAAGGCCAAAAGCCAGTAAATCTACACATCAACCCAGAACATTGGTAGAAATCCACATTTTCCACCACATCTTGGCCACAAACCACCACAAGGGAGGTCTTGGCACAAGAAAGAGGACGAGGTTTCCCCTTAAGAGGGAGGGCAGCAACAATTCTGGCAACACAGGCAAAGCTTCATCCACCAATAGTAGAAGGCCCTAGAGGAGGGACCCCGATAGCAGAGGGCAAAAAAAATTCACAAGGTCGAAGAGGAACCAAGCCTAGAAACCCTAACACGAGTAGGGGACACCAAGAAATCCAGGGAAGAAATCGTTGGAGGGGCTAGAGGCTGACCTTTGGCCAAAGAAAACCCAAGCCCTGATGACCTAGTTGAGGCAAAATCCGCAGGCGCAAAAGGGGCAGGAGTTGAAGCAGTTGAAGGTAATACTACCATTGGAGGAGCAGGAGCGGACATTTTCAAAAATTCCATACTAAATGCATCTACAAAAAAAATTAGCTTCCTAAATGTATCTACGAAAATTCCTCACATATTATGTTACATCGTACAAATCTAACTCAAAACCCTTATTTCTATTTGTTTCTTCAATTTCTTAGCCATACTAAAGAACTAAGCCATAAAGATTTTTTTTAAATGATAATTGAAAAAACATTATTAATACAAACTTAATTTCAAATATCTATTTAGAATTTTAGAAATAAAAAGACAATTCATACACAACTCAACCCCAAAACCTCACTTTTCAAATTTAGACAACCACACCAAAGTAAGATCTAAGAATTTGTTTGAAAAAGTGACACAAAAACCCACCAAACTAATAGAACTTTCTTTAAAGGTACTAATGGAAAAAACGAAATTTACATATTCACTTAGTTGCTCTCAATTTGAGTAGACATTGCTCACAATATTTTCTCTTTTACAATGTGAAGCTAGGACAAAGTGGAATGATTTAGCAAAAGGTAGGTGGCTTCATAAGTAGTAGCACTAGCACATTGATGGCATATTTTGATTTTCATTAACCTATCTGAAACAACTTTAAATAAATAATCAAAGTTGATATTGCATTTTAACAGTGAGACTTTACCCCTTCCTCACATTTACTATAGTAAATGGTGGATGCACAATAATATGCAATTCCTACATTTCATTAGCTAGTAGTGGAAACTTGTCTCTATAGTCGACAAGACTTGTGAACATGATACTTAAGGTGTTTGAAATTTGGACCAATCCACTTTAAGCAAGTGGTCATTTACCTATCCATATAGCCATGGTAGAGCTAGCATGTGATAATTTGTGAAGCAATAATATTCATTTGTCTATTTTATATTTTCCAACTTATGCTCAAGTGTTGTTTGAGAGGTCAAGTCATTTTAGGTCTAAGATTGTCTAAGTGGGATTCTAGAGGTTCTAATTCTCTCTTTTGTTTGTAATTGTTCTTGGAGGTTTGGCTACACGTGTTCCCCTTTTTCTTAGTTGTGTTGTTTCTTTGTTAATTCTTACATGCTTGGATTTGTTTTGCCTAGTCTTTTAGTGATCTTGTAAAAGATTAGAACCTTCATTTCCCATTTAATTCAATAAAAAACAATACTCATTTGTCCAAGACCTTACTATACCTCTAATTATGTTGATTCTAATATAATATATGCATGAAAAAACATAATATTAATCTCATCATACTTTATTTTGATAAAATTATTTATAAATCTTGAATAAGATAGGTTTTATTTAATATTAAAACAGTATTGAAAACTCTATAATGTTTTAAAAACTATTGCAAATCAAATCATTTTCAACCTAAAAAAATTGCAAATAAATTGTTTCTATATATTTGAACATTTGCATTGGCACAAAGGCTTGTTGAAATAAATTAAGTTAACAAAAAATTTAGATATTCTTAACCCACAAAAAAATGCATCCTATTTAGGACTATTTAGGAGGGATTATGAATTTTCAATAGCACCTTATATTCCAAATGCATAAGTTTGTCCTTAGGTTGACAGGTCAACAAACCATCACTTTTATGTCATTATGTATAAATTAAAACAAAATGGGTATTGCTTCTTGGAATCACCTACATATGTATTAGGTATAAGATGTGTGAACAATGCATATGTTAACACTTCAATGCTTAGATGAATAATATAATCATTATAAATGAATATGCACGATTTCAATTAAAATTAAATTTCTTGTCCAAGGGGTTGAGCTTAATTGGTTAAGGCGTTGAATTCTTAATGTGGAGACACAAGTTTAAACCCCAATGGAACATCTAATATCGAATTCTAAGTCGAGGCTCTTGGCCTTTCATAGTTGATTTTTAATGTGGAGGTGGTTTCTAAATAAGTGGAATTCTAAGTTGTCTCTTGGTCTTCCATAGATAGTTTCTAGT
Organism: Cryptomeria japonica; assembly: GCF_030272615.1. Taxonomy (NCBI): domain Eukaryota; kingdom Viridiplantae; phylum Streptophyta; class Pinopsida; order Cupressales; family Cupressaceae; genus Cryptomeria; species Cryptomeria japonica. The sequence goes on along the minus strand of NC_081410.1, from coordinate 82,683,301 downwards.
GTGATTGCTCGAAAGACGTTATTATTAGTCTCATGGTTGTATTCACAAGAGTTTCTGTTGATCTCATGTTGATGCTTAGAAGGACAAAATGTTTGTAAACTATTAGCAATATAAAAAAAATGTCTTATAGATAGACCAAAATTTTAGCTTTTATAGTACCTTTTAGATCTTCTAATATTTAATATTTTGCATAATTTAGAAATGCAACATCTTTTAATGAAATGCATTGTTCCATAAATCAAGACAATTACCATATTGTTTAATGTAACTTGGTTATTGGAATAAAGCCAAACTTAGGAAGTAAGATAATATTATATATTTGTAAAAGGATTGGGTGCAAGATGTTGTTGCAAGCTCCGACCGCTAGGGTTCCTTCGGGAGGGAGTTTTTCTACAAGCAAATTTTCACATAAGGGGGCATGATTGTTGGGCATTTGTGGTAAGACAAGGTGTTTGTCATAAGGATATTGTTGTTAGATCCAAATGGGATAGGAAAGATGGTGTCAGGTTTTTTCAAAATGTTTCTGGCTTTGGCGCAGGCAGGGATGGCTATGTAATGAGACATGGTTAGGTGAAACACCCCCCTTTTGGGTCTTTGGCAGGGGAAGGAGGGTATAAAGGGGCTAAGAATGGGAATGTGGTGGGTCGAGGGGTGTTTTTGTCTATTCCACTTTCAGATCTACAATCTCATGGGGATGGTAAATCTGTTGGTTCCTTTGCAATGAATATGTTACCGATGGCTAAGCCCATCATTGTTAATCTGTCATAAGAGATGGAGAAATAAGTAGATCATAATGAAAGGGTTTAAATCTCACGTTTAGGGCTCATTGGACACTTCAGAGGTCTGTGGCTATGTCTAGGCGATCTTCGCAAGTAAAACTCTATTCATTGGGAACCCATCGTGTAAGGTTGTGTGCAAATTTATCCACATACTTGTGGGGTTTTTGTTGTAGTTTTTGAAAATGAGATGGACAGGAATAAAATCCTTGGTGATAGTCAATGGTGCTGGGAAGACCATCGTATGTTGATGTTGAAACCATGGCATCCAACTTTTAACCCTCTATCTGAATCCTTTGATCAGATTCCTCTTTGGATTAGGTTTCCAAATCTTCCCACACAACTTTGGTTTGATTCCTATTTTGAGGCAATAGGGAATTCTTTAGGAAAGGTTTTGATGGCTGACAAGGGTTCTTTAAATTTGTTGCACACAACTTTTGCTCGGATTTTAGTTGAGATGGATGTGTCTAAAGAACTTCCATTGGAGATTTTCATTTCAACTTCGAAAGGTAGTTGGGTATAGCCTATGGACTTTGAAGGAGTCCCATTTAGATGTAGGAGATGTTTTAAAATTGGGCATAATGCGGCTTCTTGTGACAAGCGCAAAGTGGAGAGGCTAGCAACTTGGTGGAGAAAGGTTACTCCATAGCATTACACGATGGAGAAGGTGAAGATGAACCAGAAAATCCCTCAAGGTATGGATGGTGGGCACAAAGAGGTCAATGAAAAGGAACCAAAGATTAAGGAAATCTCAGGTTCACAGGAGGTTCTGATGTGGTGGTGAAAGATGGTTTTAATGTGAGTAGTTGTTTTGATCAGTGCAAGAGTCGAAGAATATATCTAGTTCAAATTTGGGGTGTGTTTCTAGGGAGATTAATTTGAGTTCGCATAGCCCGAAGAAAAGGGGGAAGGATGTTTTGGGACTTTCCAATTTGAAGTTATTGAAAAATGCAAGAGAGGGAGGATGGATAGAAGTTAAAAGGAAGAGAGATAAGAGGGCTAAGGAGGGGAGCATCAGCATGATCCCCCGCTTTCTTGAGAGGGGGGAGTTAAATCAGCAATGTAAATACTAATCTCCTAATGGGTCGGTTATGACTTTGGGGAGGTGGCTCCCCGATTGTAGCCCCACCTAGTTTGGGCCAATTCAAAACCCGATTTCTCAATAAAATTAACTAATATTGACCACAAAAAAAACCCAAATTTAGGAAGAATAATTACAATTGTATTTAGATCATTTTCACAAATGTGGATCTATCATATCACATGTAAATCTGATTTGATAAATCTTCCATTTCTATTTTTCAATTAAATTTGATTTTTGTTTCTTTGATATTAACAATTGTTTGCCAACATCCACCAAGTTCGCAAAGCCAATCTTTCTAGAGAATTGACATAGAACTTAACCATAATAATCCAACGGATATACCCTAAGAAAACTCTCTATCCAATGTCTTAATCCACAATCAATAGTTACAATACAATAGAAGTTTTTTACATGCTTCATGAGATCTACAATGTACATCAAGAAGAATTTTGGCAGCACGACCTTCTATGAAACATAACATGCAATCTTCATCCTTTGTATATATATGCAAAGAAAATTTAGAAAACTAAGAAAAAATATAGGCTCAAAACCATGAATCAAAGTCAAGTCCAAGTGACCAATATTCAATCCATGCACCCCATTGCAAAAGTAACTCCTAACATATAATGTCACTCTCAATTGACCATTCAAATATATTAAGAAGCTAATCACAAGCAATTAATTATTATTTACCAAATTGCTAAAGTGTGAACAAAATGAATACATAACAAGATCAAAACTCTTACATTACTCTTCCTTTTTTTTTTAATATTAATCATAATGTCCATCCATAACATATTGGAAGGATTGCTAATCCGTGGCATCTTGAACTACTAAATTAGTCTTCCTTTTTTTTTAATATTAATCATAATGTCCATCCATAACATATTGGAAGGATTGCTAATCCGTGGCATCTTGAACTACTAAATTTGTAAGAAATTCTAAGACTTCAACTCCATTTATCAATAGTTTTAGATGACCTACAATCACTTATTTCACTATAGACTTCATTAAAATCAGTGAATACTACTCTTAAAGAGGAAGGATTTTATGCCCGTGCTTAATTTAGTTAAGCCTTTAACTCACCTTTGATCTCTTAAACTACAAAATTTGTAAAAATTCCAAGATTAACTCCATTGATCAATGGTGTTATATGACCTCCAATCACTTAATTTCACTATAAACTTCATTAACATCGATAAATAAATACTACTATTAAAGAAGAAGCAAAGTATATTCTATGTATGTCTATGGGGAATTCAGGTAAGCCTTTAACTTCACTTTTGATCTGTGTAAACAGCATCTACATCATCAAGTTCAAGTAACTTTTCTATAAGGTCTCTATTCAACTCCATAGCTTCATCATCTGGCTGTTTAAACAATAGACAAAAAACAAACCTCATCATGTAGTGTCATAAATAAACAAACAATAATGCCATGACTAAGCCAAAACCAAAGTTGTAAATATCTAAACTAGAATACCTATATTTAAAAAGAAATTACGTATAATACGTCAAGTGATATCATTTCAAAAATAAAGTATAAGTATGTTATGGTTAGGATAGGATCATGGTACAATTAGTGTTATGAGAATGGTTTGCTTAGAGTTATGTGCATTCAAAATACAAATAACTATAAATTCATCAATTTTCATAACCGAAAAAGGAAAAATACTTGAAGTGAAGAATATGCTCAAATGATCTCTAACAAATTGAATAATCACAGGAACGGTGAAGCAATATCTGTAAAATAAATCCTCAAAAATACTATCAATTTAAATCTTAAAAATTTTAATGGTTAAATTTTAAGTTTTATTATTTAGAATAAAATTTTTAATTCATTAATTATATATTTAAAAAGACCATAGATTGAACAATGTTGTGTCCATTATGATTAAATTTTTCATCTAATTTGCCAATGCACAGGCCTATCTTGCTCTTGCCAAACCAATTGCCAACAACGGCAACAACAAAGGGATTTTGTAAATTTGTATTGTGATCATTTACCATGCCAGTCACTTTGTCATATGCAAAAATTTATTTTAGTTTAGAGCCACTTAGAAATTCAACGCATAAGGATTAGCAATTAGATATTCATTGAACTCCCTTTGGGTATCCCTCGCAGTGTTGAGCCACTCACTAAGCATTTCCTCCATTTTGAACATAAACTGTTCTCCGTAATTTATATTAACACAATCCGCTGATAAATTGGAAGTTGATATAATAGAAAATAGCTTTAATTATGATCACTAATATCTTCTAATTACAAAATTTAACATAATAGATACTTCTACCAGCACAATCCAAATTCAATTTTCAAGGGAACTTCCTATATTTATGTTAAAAAAATATTTTTAACCAACAAGATACAACAAAAAGACAAATTTAAAATATTGATCAGAAAAGAATTCTCTTTTTATCAGGTGGGCATGCAACTTATCATTAATGACATGTCTCTGCCATGACAACCATACTCGAACCATCTCTAATAAGAGAAAATTGTATTGTTTCAAGACTTCACAATTTTCTGAAACTCAGATCAAACCCAAACATCAATCTGATCCTACATTAATAAAAACAAATGATATATATACAGCATCAAGGCATATATAATTGTTATTAGGGAGTGATCTTACTATCAACTAAGGCAGCCACCTTATTAGTAATTTATGCTACAATCTCAACCTTAGCGGAGCAGCAATTCTATCTTAGAAAGAGCAACCATTCTTACTATACTAACAACAGCAATCAAGGATAAGTAGTAGTGATTCTATCATCTTAGGAGACAAACAGTATAACAACAGTGATTAATATCTCTGCACACAGCACATGTGAATAAGCAGAAGTAATTCCTTAGAGATCAGCGAGCAAGACTAATAACAAAACAACTATAACAAACAGCATGAGATAATTGAAGTTGTTAAGGAAACATGAAGAGATGTGATCAAGGGAAAGAAACAATAATTAATCAACAATTGAAGAAGAGGCATGTCTCCTCACAAATTGGCTCTCCTCAAGGAGTAATAGGATATAAAATGGCGAGGGCTGCAATGGAAGGAAGCATCATGGAATCACTCAAGTACGATCAGATCAAGCATATTCAGTAAATAAATACAATTACCACGGAAGATCAAAACATTCAGCATAAGAGCGCATTAGTCTAGGATCCTCATAGCAAATGAACAACATGTTAAATTCGTGCCCTAGATCAGTAATCAGATTTGTAACATTTAATCACGCCCTAGTTTATTAATCAGATTTGTAATTTAGTAAACTATAATCAAGTAAATTCAAGAATGAAACAAGGAACCAAGAGACAAACACAAATACCCTGGGAAAACCTCCAAGGAGGAAAAACCCAGCATTAAAGACCCACAGGTCAGATTATGTATTCACTCTTATTGCACAAATACAATACTTAGCTTGCTTTTCTGAATTTGATCTTTATATATCAGATCTGCCATTTTTGCATGCTTCAAGACTACACCAAAATGCCCTATATCCTCTTGAATAAGTTCGCCCAATCCTTGGACAAATTCGCACAACCTTCTTTGGTGATTTCGCACCTCTTGTTTGCAGAGCTAATTTGCTGATTTCATGGATAACTAAATTGTATTTGCATTTGCAATTTAACCTTTATTTATACGAGTCCTTAGCCTTTATTAAATCCAAGTCGGCCTCCCTCTTTTGGCGCCAATTTATTTATTGTGGCGTGGAGTATTTAGGGTGGCGTGGAGGTATAGGGTTGGGCTCAACTTGGGGGCATGTTACCCCTTTAGGATAGGGCCCAGTCCTATATGGGTTCGAATGCTGCCTTAAGGCAATCCGAACCCATTTTTACCTAGTTACAAACAACACAACATATAAACCAAAGGAATTTATCTTCAGATCAGGCATAATACGACAGATTGATTTATATCAGATCTGCCTTCCTCAGCACTTTCCTTCTCACAATCAATTGTAATATATATATACATGTTGCTTATGCATAATAAATAATGCTTAAGTGTATGATTATATGATAGAATATAAGATATGTTTGATTGTCTGAAACCCATCTTGTAGGAAGGGCCTGGGGTGTAAGAGGTGGGTGACAAGAGGGCTACACAAGTGTCCTAGTGTTGACCATAGTGGCTCCTAGGACAAGAGGGCACTTACATAGATGAGCAAAGGAACCCCCTTACGACCTTCGCCCAACTCCACAAGATGGTGCTTGTCTTTAGGAAGATGAGACATTGATGGGAAAGTAGGTACAAGCTGCTAAGCAAGCAAAGAGGGCTCTGGCAGTCATCCACTCTTGGGCTTAGTGTAGAAATGGCTTCAGGCAGACCTATCATGTCTCTTCCTCCAAAACCTAATATGCATGTATGCTAATATTATGGATGGTAGTTGGATGCAATGTGATCTTTGCCTAGCCCAAGTAATTAAATATACATATATTGTATATGTTCCTTATGTTATGATTGCAAGATTCAAATTCAGAACATGGTAGGATGTAACCCTAACCCTAATTTGTTGCAATTATGATTATAGGGCAAATTCTAGGGTAAATCAGGAAGGGGACATTAAAAAAGGTATCAGAGCACTGATCCTGCCAGCTTGTAGGGTAAAGATAAATTAATGAATCATTCTAGCAAATGAGAAGGAATCTAACAATACGTGTTTGCATATATCCATGTGTATGCTCCGTATTTGGTTCATACCTAATGTGTTTGACTACTCCATGAGTGTATATGATTACTATAGAGAAATATATTTTTCTAGAGGTAAATTTGAAGTCTTTGGTTGTTTTAAATAGTTTAAGGATCTTGTAGAAAAATAGATTGGTAGGAAGATTAAGTTTTGAGGACTGATAATGGTGATAGAGTTTTGTTTAGTAGATTTTGATAGATTATGGAAGGACCATGAGATATAAAGATATAAGACAACTTTACACTGCTTAATGAAATGGAGTTGTAGAAAGAACAAACGTGACATTAATGGAGGGTTAGTAGAAGTTGAGTGGTGTTGGCTTGGAACAATTTTTTTGAGTAGAAGCGGTTGTGGCAAAGAACCCAACCTTTCATGCAAGGATGAATCATATTGATCTCCAATACCATTTTGTTTGAGATAGGCCCTTAGCAATTAAATGAGGGTGTTGATACTCCCTTTGCTCTTACAAGGTGTTCAACAAATGGGAGAATGTTGAAAAAAGTGTCTCAACCTTGCTCTTAATGTTAAGATTACAAAAGGTGCAATTTTTGGATATAAATTTGGAAAACTGAATTTCTAGTCCATAGAGTGGGTTTTTGGGTAAAACAAATATTCCTTGTTGCTTAGCACCGCCCGTGGGGGTTCCCTTTGCGTAGATCTCTTCAAGTAATTAAATTTTAAAAAAAGGGCCCAGTTAATCCACCAAATCAAAAGTTATGGCCATAGAAGTTTGCATAGGAAATGTAAAAAAGTCATTGGACTCATAAAAAAGCTATAAAGTAGAGTTACACCTATTGCACAACTTATGATTTGTGCTATGACACATCATAAGTAATATTTGATTGGGGGATAATTTGGGTGCCACTTTTTGGATGGTTTTAGCTCATCGGTTTCTAGATACCATTTGGTGGTTTCAAGATTTGTATCTCTTATATATTAGATGCTTGAAATGGAGGTTGACTGTAGAATTTTATAGATATTATTAAGTTGTAAGAATTTTCTAGATCTCTAGTTGGTGATACTCTTGTGAAGGCTTCATCTACAAGTGTATTGTAATTGTCATTTACTAAATAATATATTGAGTTGCATTGGAGAGGGGTTTTTCACTCAAAAGGGTTTTCCCCACATACGCTTGTGTTATGGTGTATATTGTTTGTTTTATGTTTAAACGTGTTTCTACTTTTTGTAATTGTTAAAAGATTGAAATTTGCACACTCATCAAAATATTAGTGTAGGAAGTATTTCTGCATATCTTGCTTCCTTTCACTCAAGAGATTGACCAAGAAACCAATAGAGAGTTGATGCATAAGATGTCAAAGTTTGAGCATTGGCACAAGGTGTTAGAAAATTATGCATGATACCGAGTACATTTAATCAATTTTCTACATAACTCCATGAGAGAAAAGCATGCATACAAGCTTATAGAATAACCAAATGCATAGATCAAATAGACAAGCCACAAGATAGCACAAGATATAATTTGGAAAACCGTCAAGAGGGAAAAATCCAATCTCTAAAAGCATCCATACTCCATCTACTATTCAATAATATAACATTACATCCACTTATAGAGTTACACTGAACACTTTTGAAACATCAAGCCTCTCCAATGCATCTTCGATGTGTTGAAGCATGAATCTACACATCCCATGCCGTGCTTCACATATGCACTCTTCAAAAAGATTTAATACTATGACAATCTATAATGTCCCCTTTTGGGACATACCAAAAAATTGCCCAAAAATAATAAAAACAATAATATTCTCTTCTCTAGCTCACTATCTTGATGATGAATCATAGAGTATGATTTGAAACATTGATGAGAAATTGACACACACAGTCAAATCTAGAAGCTCAAATACACCATAACAATAATATAATTTATTCACAAGATTATTCTTTCATTAAATTACATAATAGTAGTTTAATCTAGGAAAATATTTAATTAACATTAAACCAATGATAATGTAGTTTCCTACTGTGAACGTGCACAATATAGCTTCAACCATATTAGAAACATGCGGGGAAAACACCATAGGATGTTGGGAGACTATCCTCCACAATTAAACTCAGCAGTGTCGAACAAGCAACCAACTCAATCTAACGCCTTAGCCCACAAGAAACCAACTCAATGGGTGCCCACAAGCAACCAACTCAATGGTTATCCACTTAAAGGGTAGGATCTATGCTCCTGCATCCCTATTGTGTTTCCTTGCTTGTTTCTCATAAGATTGCTTTATTAAATCTGATGAATGATTATTAGTACTATCTCCTTGGTGGATTGTCAAGTTAGTCAAATAAATAAATTAATGATTCATAGCTACGTAACCCGGGGATGCGTCCCTGGGCTAAAATCCCCCGTCCCCGTACCGGGGACATTTCGGGGACTTGGGGACGGCTAGGGGACGTCCCCCCCTTGTCCCCAAAATTGCAAAATTTGTGGGAAACGTCCCGGAAACTTGGGGACGGTAGTGACTCTCAAAGGGGATGTCCCCCCGTCCCCCTTTTCCCAGCACATTTAAAAAACAAAAAAAGACTCATGCTTAAAAAAACATTTTTTTAATTTTATTATAGGTCTATAAAATTGGATTTTCACTAATATGATGGGTAAACATGTCTGAATCACTTCCAAAAGCACTTAGAAATAATGAGCAGCAGCCTGGTAATAAATTTTACAAACACTTAGAACACGGTAGTGCATAAAAAAGTGGTTGTTGGTCTGCATATTGGACTTTTCACAATTATGAAAGGTAAACAGGTCTGAATCATAGCCAAAAGCACTCAGAAATATGAATAACGGCTTGGTATAGAATTTCATAAACATCCAAAACTTTGTAGTGCATAAAGAAGTGGTTGTAGGTCATAATAGAAATGGAAGACTATCAAAATATCCTTCAACCACAAAGAAACAATGAACTACATGCAAACAAGTGTTGGCATATTGACAATGTATTTTCAATTATGAATACATATTGAGTATTGACAATAAATTCTGCATTATGAATGCATATTGAGTATTGACAATGAATTTTGAACACAAATGTGGTATGTTAAGGTTCTATAATGTACATATACCTGCTTTATCCATGTTTTCATGTGAATATAATGTATATATACATGCTTTATCTATTTTCATATGAACATTTTAAATTTCACTATATATTTTAAATTTTCCCTATATTTTATATAGCCGTCCCCTTTGTCATCCCCCCGCGGTCCCCAAAATTGGCAAAAAAGTTTGCCGTCCCGGAAACTTGTCCCGCCGTTTCCTGCCGTCCCCATCCCGGAAACTCGGGGTAACATAGATTCATAGAAGAGATTAAATAATAGACTCAATCACATTGCATACCAATTATTCTGCTAAATATAAATGGCTGTCTTAATTCTGAATTCTGTTCAAAACTCCAATTGCTGATCTTATTCATTATTTGCTTTTTGCAAATTAGAGCTGTCTTATACTTCAGATCAGAACTGTCTTATATATCAGATCAGAACTACCTTTCTTTTTTCCAAGTCAGATCTCAATTGCTTCCTCCATTTATGCCTTTTCCACAATGAAATGTTTCTTCCTTTATATCTTTAGATTCAGCTGAAAGGTCACTTCTTTTCATAAATAACATCTCATTTTCAAGGGATGTGTAATGTCCCCATTTCAGACTTAACATAATTTAGCCCTGAGACATCAATTTTAAATTAAAATGAGAATGGTAATATATTAATAAACATAACTTTATTAAAACTGAACACATTTCATTATAATATTGAATTTAAAATTTAAAAGAGTGGAACTTATCTTGGCAACTCTCTCTGATTTACCCAAACAAAATTCTTCAGCATGTTGTTGACTCCTCTTAAATATTTGTTGACCCTTTGGTAATGCTGATTGCTCAAATCACAAACAATAATCTACAAATTCCTTGTAAAAGCTTAATGGGGCTGAAGTTAAAACACAACCAATATCTCCAAGTATTACAAATGGGTCCCATTCCCTTTAGTGGAGCTGCTGCTAAAAACACAACAAAAATTGTGAAATCTTCAAAACCTTTTCTGCAAATACTGTTGGAAGATTCTTTATTTATAGGAATCTGAATAACTATTGTGTGCGGCCCCCAAGCACTTTGGCAAGCTTAAAATCTGAATTTCTACTAAAGTTCTTTTTCCTTAATCTTGATATCTCTGTCAGATCAAGAGCCCCCCCCCCACGTGGAATTCCTTTCTTTCTAATCCGCTTCCACATCACAAGATAATTATAAATGATGCTGAATTAATATATGTTTTCTGAGTGTTGCTTGAGTCAAATAGAATAATAAAATCTGATTATGTATTTCAGATATATATCTGCTGTAACCTCTTAACATATTAACTAGTGCATATTATAATCACTGCTGTGTAACCTCTTAACATATTAACTAGTGCATATTATAATCACTGCTGTCTGGAGATTTATTGATGTCCAGTCATAACTAAACTTACGGAATTTTCACTGCTGCCTTCATAATCCCCCATTTCTTTAGACACTCTTCCCATTTTATATCTTATCTTCTTATCCCCACCACCTCTACGTATGCCTTTTGACTTATATAGAAAGGCATTCTTTTGAAAGGTCATAGCCTTTAGTTATAGTTACTTTTTCTTAATCACATCTTTTACTTATTACTAATCGCTGCTTTTGGTTAACTTTTAAATGTTGTATCCTTCCATCAAATATTCTTTTATTTATACATGGGACTCCGAGTGCATATCCCCTTTCATCCATATACCCAATAGTCTCTATTAATTTGTAATAAATAATCCCATGGAATATTTGACGGCGCCATGACTCCTTTATTTCTTCTTGATCGTTGTATTAGTTTGTCGAATTTCTAATTAATTGATTTGTCAGCTAAGATAATCTCCACTTTCCAACACTCTAATATTTATCGACCATGGTATTTGGTCATTTGCATCTTGATTTTATGTGTCGATAGTACTTTGTTATTGAATATATATAAATTATATGTTTAATATTAATTTATCTTTTTATTTGAATATTTCAAGATATTACTAGTAATAAACATTAATAAATATTAATTAAATAATAATATTTAATAAATAAATAAATTCCAAATAATCATTTTTTGGTAGTTATTATATTAATCAATAATAAACATGACAGTATTATTATAATATTAATATTATTTTTATATTAATGAATGATTAATATTACTATTAATATTATTAACATCAATTATTAATTACATAATAAATGATAATTTATTATTATGATGAAGAATCACAAAATCTATTATTAATTACATCACTAAGATGTGGGGTTATGACAACCCTCTCATTTTAGAGGAAAATCGTGAAGTCTCATAAATGAGACAATTTTCCAATATTATTAAATGTTAATTAATAAATGTTTTAATTATCGTATTTATTTAATCACAATAATCCAATGTCCAAAGAGGGGTTATGACAATCCGCCCTTCTCGAATTTGCTTGTCCCCACTTTGAAATAAAATTTAATAATAAATGATAATAATAAAATTAAAATATTTAAAATTAAATTAAAATATAATATAATATAATTAAATATGATTAATTAAAAATTAATTAAGTTAATGAAAAGTCAAAAGACATGAAAGGAAAAGTTGCGACTCCCTCAACAATGAGATATAAAAGGGAGAAGAGAACCTCACATGAGAGGGGGGATAATTTGGAAATGAGAAGTGCAGATCTAATTTAAATAATAAGTGCAGATCTGATTATGAGAGGTTGTGTCCCTTTCAAAGGGTAGAAATAATGAAGAGTTGCACTCTATCAAAGGGAATGGTGAAAGGGTGTGTCTCTAGCCAAAGGGCATACATGATGAAGAGGTGTGACCTCTCCCTCACATTGAGAGATATAAAGGAAAGGAATCAAAAGCATCTAGTAAGAGCACCATGGATCAGATCAGATCAGAACTGTTATTAAGTTACAAGCAGTAACATCCTTGTTCTTGGTGGTATGCATGGGGATGTGTTTAAGAAGTATCCTTAATATTAAATATATGAAGCCCAATAATGTTCTTATGCAGAATTAATAGTAATAATAACATGGACTGCAATATGTATGATAGTCATACTTAATTTCATATACGTATTCATAATACATAAGAAATATATATACTTATAGTCTAAATCATGTTATTACTTTCCGTATTTAAGAAGATGGGATTGAGATGTTCCAAAGAGGGGCAGTCTAAATCCAAGCAATAGGTTAAGTTCCAAGATAGGGTCCGGATCAGCGACCAATAAGCCTTGAGGGTATAGACCCAAGATAGGTAAGGGCTTGGATTTGTAAACTTTGATGGAACCTATTGTAGTTGGTCTCTAAGCGCTTTGGTAACATATGTAAACCCTTCTCCCTTAAAACTGAAGTAGTAGCAGGGTTTGATATCTATATTAAGAACTATGAATAATGAAATTAATCAGCTAATGAGGAAAATAGACAAGCACTTGTTAATAACTTATTGAAGAAAATCTATCAATTTTAGTATATTTAAATAGATTAGGTAGGAGACATTACAGGATGTCTCCCTATTGGCAATTGACACTCATCCGGTGACTTTTAATGCTTGATTTATGGTCTAGGGTTGTCATTGATGGCAACTCTTCTTGGAGATTCGATCTGGCGGTTGTGATTCATACTATCCGGAAGCTGGAGTTAACCGGTAAAATAGGGTACTCGGTAATGTTGTGGTCCGGAATGATTTATGATGATTGCGGTGTTTTTGGTGATTGTTTTGTGATCGCGGTGAATGGGAAGATCCTTAGGAAGCGTGTGATTACACTCTTTTGGTCCGGTGCTATGTTTTGTTCGAGATTAAAGCTGACTTGGAGCTATACGTTACACTTCTTGAAGCCGACTTGAAGGAGATTACTTTTATGTTAAGACCAGATATATAAGATCGATTTGGCGATTGATTTTTGGTGTATTAGTAGTGTGGTGATCCGTTTTGGTGCGATTGAGCGCAGTTTCACGTGCGCATTTGTTTGTTAGACAATCCGGTAGTTGAATGAGACAGAGACAAAGTGTTTGCAGAGTGAAGACAGTCAGAGATTTAGTGCTTAACCAGAAAACATTTTTGCATTATTATATGCTACTTGAGAGTTCATTTCATTGTATTTTCTCATTGTAATCATATTGTAAGTCAGTGAGACTTCCCTGAAGGTTGTAACCTCCCGGGCAACTATATTTGAGCAATGAGCTCTAGGCAGTGAGCCTGAATGCAAGTGCATTCCCCATCTATGTAATATTTATGTACTCCTGGCCATAGTATATGATTATTGTGGGTTCCAACCCCACCGTAGTTTTTCCCTTTCCGGGTTTCCATGTAAAAATTCTAGTGTTGTGGATCTGTGGTTTATTTGTTGCATGTATATGTTTTTTTCTGTTATGCATTGCTAACCGGTGGATAAAGAATAAGTTTGTGGATTTGGTTTCCGACAGATCACTTATTCACCCCCCCCCCTCTCTCAGTGATCTCTGATTCTAACAATTGGTAAGAATTTCATGCTTATGTTTTGAATGGTTTCGTTTCAATTTTGGAGAAGTTGCGGACAGGATGGGACACATATCTTGGGTTTCTTAAGATGGCATATGTAGATATATTGAAACATGTATAGATTTGGACATCCGATGTGTGTATATATGTACAGGCAATTTTGATGCACACCCCATCTTTGGCATTACTGTCAAAGGGGGAGAGATGGGGTGAAAAATGTACAGGCTAATTGTATGTATGGAGTGTACAGTTCGGTGATGCAGATTCTTGGGTTATTGATCAAAGGGGGAGTCTTAGAATTCTTTTATTCTTTTTCATCCGGTGTACAGGCTTCACAGGTGTTGCCATCAATGCCAAAGGGGGAGATTGTTGGCAATTGACACTCATCCGGTGACTTTCGATGCTTGATTTATGGTCTAGGGTTGTCATTAATGGCAACTCTTCTTGGAGATTCAATCCGGCGGTCGTGGCAATGAGCCTAAATGCAAGTGCATTCCCCATCTATGTAATATTTATGTACTCTTGGCCATAGTATATGAATATTGTGGGTTCCAGCCCCACCGTTGTTTTTCCCTTTCCGGGTTTCCACGTAAAAAGTCCGGTGTTGTGGATTTGTGGTTTATTTGTTGCATGTTTATGTTCTTTTTTGTTATGCATTGCTAACCAGTGGATAAAGAATAAGTTTGTGGATTTGGTTTCTGGCAGATCACTGATTCACCCCCCCCCCCCCCCCCCTCTCAGTGATCTTTGATTCTAGCAATTGGTAAGATTACGTTTTGAATGGTTTTGTTTCAATTTTGGAGAAGTTGCGGGCAGGATGGAACACATATCTTGGGTTTCTGAAGATGGCATATGCAGATATACTGAAACATGTATAGATTTGGTCATCCGGTGTGTGCTTATATGTACACGCAATTTTGATACACATCCCATCTTTGGCATTGATGTCAAAGGGGGTGAGATGAGGTGAAAAATGTACAGGCTAATTGTATGTATGGAGTGTACAGTTCAGTGATGCAGATTCTTGGGTTATTGATCAAAGGGGGAGTCTTAGAATTCTTTTATTCTTTCTCATCCGGTGTATAGGCTTCACAGGTTTCTATACTTAGTCATTTTTCACAGGTGTTGCCATCAATGCCAAAGGGGGAGATTGTTGGCAATTGGCACTCATTCGATGACTTTCGATGCTTGATTTATGGTCTAGGGTTGTCATTGATGGCACCTCTTCTTGGAGACTCGATCCGGTGGTCGTGATTCATCCTATTCGGAAGCTGGAGTAAACCAATAGGTAGTTAACCGGTAAAACAGGGTATCTCGGTAATGTTGTGGTCCAGAATGATTTCCGATCATTGCAGTGTTTTTGGTGATTGTTTTTGTGATCTCGGTGAATGGGAAGATCCTTAGGAAGCATGTGATTACACTCTTTTGATTCGGTGCTATGTTTTGTTTGAGATTAAAGCCGACTTAAAGATGCATGTTACACTTCTTGAAGCCAACTTGAAATCACTTACTTTTATGTTAAGACCAGATATATAAGATCAATTTGGCGCGATTTTTGGTGTATTAGTAGTGTGGTGATCCGTTTTGGTGCGATTGAGCGCAATTTCACGTGCGCATTTGGTTGTCAGACAATCTGGTAGCTGGCTGAGGTAGAGACAGAGTGTTTGCAGAGCGAAGGCAGTCAGAGATTCAATGCTTAACCGGAACTCATTTTTGCATTATCAGATGCTACTTGCGAGTACATTTCATTGTATTTTCTCATTGTAATCATATTGTAAGTCAGTGAGACTTCCCTGAAGGTTGTAGCCTTCCGAGCAACTATATTTGAGCAGTGAGCTCTAGGCAGTGAGCCTGAATGCAAGTGCATTCCCCATCTATGTAATATTTATGTACTCCTGGCCATAGTATATGAATATTGTGGGTTCCAGCCCCATCGTGGTTTTTCCCTTTCCGGGTTTCCACGTAAAAATTCCGGTGTTGTGGATCTGTGGTTTATTTGTTGCATGTATATGTTCTTTTTTGTTATGAATTGCTAACCAGTGGATTATTTTAAGGCTGCGATTTGTTTATTAACTTCTGCTAACCCTAGTTTGGTGGGGCATGACACAGTCCACTCACCCAGCCAACCTTGACCACTAAAAATATGCTTGCATATATAAACTCAACCTCACACAAATACAAAAAAGTGGTAAGATAAAACCATGTGCCTCGATACCATGATAATGCAAAACCATTGACCCCTCATTTAATATTTGATGCTAAAACATTTATAAGAATTAGAGTAAAATTAAACACAATTTTGCTTTCCATATATGCAATGTTCGCAAAATCAAATTCAACATTACAATCATTCAACCCTTGAATAAGATTTTTATTTTTCAAGGTCCTTAAACCCTTCTCACCTATTTAACCTATTCTTTGGTGCCATAACAATGTTTTCATTACTAGCAGTTTAGTCTCCAAACCATGAGCACCCTTAGGAAGCCAAAAAGCATGACCAATAGAAGTAGACATAATGCACCTCTTTGTTGTTGGTTCCAATGGTGAAGATGGAGATTCTACAAATCTCTCCACTACAAGAATTGAAGAATTATTACATGAACACCCTTAACAAGAACCATTACACCTTTGACAATCTTACACCCTCCACTCAAGAAAGCAACATGCACATCAACATCATTTAGTTTACTAAAAAAATTAGCTTCCATGCCAAACCAAAGATATGAAATACACCATTGGTCCCTTCACTTGTCCATCGAGGAATCTAATCAGGACTCTACTACGACCAACAATTTTCAAATGAGAATCATCTTTGAGGTACACCTTCCTTGGTCCCACCATCATATTCTTCATATTTTGTAAAACCAACCTATATGTAAGATCATGTAAAAAAAGGGACCAAAGTCTATCAACCACGCACCTTCTGATGCATGAGTAGCCAAGGCAGCGCCAAAAACATCACCTTCATCCTAAGAGGATCTTTCAAACTCATCATCAAAAATAACTTCTTTTGTTTCTTCTTCTCCTTACAATCTCTTCTTAGATGTGCAATTTTGCTACAATTCCAACATTTCACCTTGAACTTACCAAGAGATTTGGATGTCCCTTGGGATTTGGATCTAGATTATTCTTGCTTCTTATCCTTCTTGCCATTTTCTTTAGATCTTCCACAAACCACTAGGGCCTCCTTAGCTAACTCTGAACTTTTCCTTCTAATTTCTTCTAGAAGCAAAGATGTAACCACTCCGTCCATCTTGAACTTGGTGGTGGTGCTCCCAATGGCCATAACAAGGTGATCCCATGAATATCACAAAGAACACAGCAAAGTCGTACACCAATCCTCCTCCATTTTCACTCCCAAGGTATGCAATCGTGTAACTACCATATTGAAGGCACTCCATTTTCATGACAATTTTGGTTTTTTTTGCAGTTCCTTTTATCAAGGTTACTTTTGTTCTTTGGCTGTCTTTGATTCTTTTGCTATGGGGACCACCAGCATCTTTTGAAGATTCTAATTTTTTCTTATTCACTGCTCACATGTCTTGGCTAGGACTGTAATGTCCCCTTTTGGTGATACTTAGAATTTGTCTTCGAAAGAATAACTATAGCTTGCAACCAATACTGTGAAGTCAACCTCAATTTGCTTAAGTACGCAATGTCTTTGATTCTTTTGCTATGGGGACCTGTTGTGACGTATTCACACATCGCCCCATTGCAAATGGGGACGCCTGCTTTTTGCTTTCTAGGGTTTGTTTTCTGGGTCTTTTAGGGTTTTGTCTGTTAGCCTTTGCATGATGAGTGTTGTCAGGGGGATCACTGGATAGCAAGCTTTGCTTGAGCCAGGGTGAGTCCACGGGGCCCCAGAATTAGGGTTTCTTTGAGAGTCTTCCTTAGGGCCTGGTTTTGCTCTTGTTGCTAAATGTGTCTTGCTTGGTAAGTGAGTATCATCCTTAAAGGTCTGAGCTAGGTCAAGTTGGTGAATGATGAAGTCTGGAATGTCACCCCGATCTTCAAAAGCCCTGAAATTTGGCTGTCTGGAATGTCTTCTTGATCCTGAAATTTGACTATCTGGAAAACTGAAGAATCCTCCAAAAACTAAATTTTGCAATATAACTCCTGGAGGTCCTATTGTGACGTATTCACACATCGCCCCATTGCAAATGGGGACCCCTGCTTTTTGCTTTCTAGGGTTTGTTTTCTAGGTCTTTTAGGGTTTTGTCTGTTAGCCTTTAGCTTTAGAGTGTCGCCAAGGGGATCACTTGGATAGTAGGTTCTGCTTGGGTTAGGTCAAGTTGGTAAGTGATGAAGTTTGAAGTCCTGATCCTGAAATTTGGCTAAGTCTGGAAAATTCTGATCCTGAAATTTGACCAAGTCTGGAAACTGAAAAACCTCCAAAAACTAGATTTTGCAATATAACTCCTGGAGGTCTGAAACCACTCTCAAACATCCTGAAAGTATATATGGAATATAACTTAAAGTATAAGAAATGTCACTTATACTTAAATGTTATATTCCATAAAATTTTCCTGACGGAGAGTTCAAAAAGTCAAATTTCGCTCCTGACCCTTCCTGAAGGTCCAAAGCGAATTTCGCTTCTGACCCTCTCAGGAGGTCCAAAGCGAATCTCGCTCCTGACCCTTGCTGAGGGTCCAAGGCAAAAATGTTGTTTAAGTCATATTTGTCACTGACTTTTCTAATTTGCTTTGTGCACGGTCTCCTGGAAGGATGATTGAACATGACTTGATGCTTGGGAAGATTTGGAGGCGTGAAAGATGGTGAATTTTGAAGGCTAAGGGAAAAATCGCTCCTGACCCTCAGAGAGGGCCCAGGGCGAGATTTTGATTTCCTTCATTTTGCAATGGAAAGAGACCGAGTTTTGATCATGAAGGGGAAATAAATGACTTTCTCCACCCGCCTGAAGAAGTTTTGACTAAAAATGATGAAGGACTTTGTTGAAAACAGAAAAATCGCTCCTGACCCTCAGAGAGGGCCCACAGCGAGAAATCTTATAAGGGTCATTGCTAGCCGTATTTGGTCGACTTAAGATGTCAAAGGCATGGGGATGGATGAAATGAGCACAATGAAGTATCCAGACTTGATCAAAGATGATAAATGGAAGGAGTTTTGCCCAGGAAAGGTAAAATCGCTCCTAACCCTCAGAGAGGGTCCAGAGCGATTTTCTTTGTGTGCACATTTTTGGACCTTTCTTGGACATGAATTTTTATTCATAGCAAAAAACAAGATGACATCTTCCTTGGCAAAGTGATTTTTAGATGAAAAGTGAAGCATTTTGGTCCAGGTAGCAAAAATCGCTCCTGACCCTCAGAGAGGGTCCAGAGCGAGATTTTCAAATATGCATTATTCTTACAAGATCAAAGTATGTTTTATGATTGGAAGGGATGAAGGAAAGCATGTTCTATCCGTTGAATATAATTTGGATGATCAACAAAAGAGGAAATCAACCCAAAATCAAAAAATCGCTCCTAACCCTCAGAGAGGGCCCACAATGAGAAACCTAATATGGGAACTTTTCATCCAAGTTTGAGGAAAGCTAAGGTTAGGCATGGGTTAGAAACGATGTTTGAAATGCCTTGGAGTGAAAGGAGATTGTTGAAAGTCAGTATTTTGAAGGCAATTACAAAAATCGCTCCTGACCCTCAGAGAGGGCCCATAGCGATTTTCCAGGATTCTCTCCTTTGTTTGAGCAATTGAGGCAAAATCCAGTGTGGATAGGAAGAAGAGATGATGTTTTATGCCTTAGAAGCAATTTGGAGTCCAAAGGATGGAGAAATATGCCTAAAACCAAAAAGTCGCTCCTAACCCTTGTTGAGGGTCCAGGGCGAAAATCACAAAAATTGCATGTTTTCCTCAAAATTGTGCTAAGGCAAGGATAGGGTAAGGCAAAGAGACCTCCAAAAGCATGATGAATGATGTTTTGCCTTTGAAACTTGATGATTTTTGTCAGAAAATGAAAAATCGCTCCTGACCCTCAGAGAGGGCCCAGAGCGAAAATGTTGAAAATCCTCATTTTGCCTTACAACAACGAAGCAAATTTGGTTGGAGTGGATAAAGGAAGGACATTGCCAAATGATGAATAAAGTTTTAATGAGAAGGGATGGAGAATTAAGCCCAATTTGCAAAAATCGCTCCTGACCCTCAGTGAGGGTCCAGAGCGAAAAAGCTTGAAAGAAGATTTTATTGCTTATTTTGGAGGCCTAAACGTGATCTAGCTTGGTGAGAAAGTGTTTTGGTGAGGAAGTGAAGATTTGTGGTCAAAATTTAAAAAAAACGCTCCTGACCCTTGTTGAGGGTCCAGGGCGAAATTGCCTTTAAGGACATTTTTTTCCTCCAAAATTGTTGATGAATTAACTCTATAGTGCAAGGAAATGGATTTTGGGAGTGACATTGAAGGGTCAACAATCAAGTTGAGGTGGATTTTAGCTAGAAAATGAAAAATCGCTCCTGACCCTTGCTGAGGGTCCAGGGCGAAATTGACATTTCCACCTATTTTTCCTCACACAAAATGTCAAATTTGAAGTGCAACACATCAACTGGATATCAATTTACCCTCCAGGAGATTTTCAAGTCAGGATGTGAAGTATTCGAGGCTAAAATTAGAAAATCGCTCCCGACCCTCAGAGAGGGTCCAAGGTGAAATCATCATGGAGTTTCATCAAGCCTTGCTTTAAAATTCATACTCTCCAAATTGCATTAGATCACCAAAATTGCTAAATTTGAGGCATGTGGAAAATTAAATTTAAATTTGAAAGCATTTTGGCATTTAATAAATTAATTTTAAGCCTTGAGAAAATCGAACTTTTATTTTGGAGGCATTTAAAATTAATTTTTATTAAATTAAAATTGAATATAAAGCGCTCAAGGCCTTATTTTTGCTTTTATTAACCAAGTCGGCCCCCTTTTTTTGAGATTTTATTTATTTTTTACCTCCTTTTTGCCAAGTCGGCCTAGAGGAAGCAAAGGGGTGAGCGCTCTATATATTGGAGAGGTTTTGTTTCACATTTCAAATCATTCAATCACTTCCTTGAGTGCGAAATTGGAGATCAAGTTGGAGGTGCGAAATCTAGCTTGTTGGAGCGAATTTCTTCTAAGTGTTGAAGGCAAAGGAGTTTGGAGTCTATAATTTTCCAAGCTAGAGGAGGCGCAATTTGAGAAGGCTTTGATCTACACTTTGCCTAGCGAAATTCATCTATTTTTACATCATTTCTTAGAGTTAAGTACTCAAGAGGAGGTATGGCGAAATCATCTTAACAACCTTGTTCAAGGTTTGATTTTTAGACATTTTTAAAAAAAAAGTCTAAGACTTGAGAGTTTGATTTTGTTGATTAATTAATTAGGAATGAAGAATTCTAGATTTATCATGAAATTTCCTAATCAATATCTTGAATCTTCCCTTTGGAGAGTCTTAATTTCACACTTTAAGATATAATGCTTAAAGACTAATTTTGGAATTTTTGTGTAGGCATCAAATGGCGACTCCCAAGCCCGGAGGATCTACAAGTCGGCAAGCTCTCATCAAAGAAGATCCGGTCCAGGACAAGGATGATCTCCTCCAGTCCAGCATCATTAAGGACAACCTTCTCCATCTATCCTCTAGTCTAGCATTGATAAGGACGGCCTTCTTCAGACAAACATCATCAGGAATAACCTTCTCCAATCCAGCATTCCAAGGCGAGGTACATCATCATCCTGCACATCAAAGACAAAAGAAGTCAGAGCAAGGGTTCGTTGGGGAAGCAGATAGTTTCAGAAGAGTTAATTAAAGCTAGCTTCTCAGCAACATCAAGTTGAATATCTACCAAATTACAAGTGTCAGACGAGGTGGCATCCTAGTCATCACTCCTCCAGTCGGGTTGGTCCACCTCAGCATGTCCAGATTCAATGTACCTAACTCATGGGAGGTGGCACAAACTTTGATGTACCTACCCCAGCTATCTATTGGTCGAATTTTCCAGAGAAGACATGTGTCCAATTAATACAATTTTATCATTGGTGAAGCATTAAATGTTATGTAATGGTTGTAACAAACCCTAATTAGGGTTTTCATTATTGAATCTTGGCCATTGATCTTAAATTGATCTTAACCATTGAATTGTATTAAGGGCACTATATAAGCCCCGACTCTTCATTTTGTAAAGGCAGTTAAGGGGGAGTTAGAAGATAGGGAGTGAATAGTTAGAATAGTGAATTAGTCAGTTGATAGTATAGCAATTAGAGTAGAGTAGAGAGAGAAGGCAAAGATTGTTGCCAAGATGTTGTTGTAAAAGACTTGTAAAACTTCATTGAAGAAATGGTGAAATTTATGGGTCGATTCGACAATTTGCATGGTCTCTATACTTCTCATATTTGATTTCATGTTATTAGATGAGTGGAAGAAACGTGTTTGATTGATGGTGAAATTCGTATATCCATACTACTAGCAGTTTGTTGATTGCAGACTTGCCTTGTGTAGTCAACTGGAATCATTCAGCTTAAGCTTAACTTCAATTGTCGCTTCTTCATTGATATGTATCAGCCTGATGGTGTCTATGCCTGTAGTGATGATTTGAACATCATAAAGCTTTCCTTCGAAGATCGCACTAACCTTGTGGAGATGGTCCTGTGATGTCAAAACAAGACTTAGTTAGAATTTCATCAAAGATCAATCATTGCTCCTACATTCTTAGTATCAGAGTTAGATCCTTTTCTCACCCTCATCCTTTTTCCTTTTTTTTTTCCAAATCTAAGCCGGTAAAATCCTGTGTTCCAGCAATATTCAAAGCAAATCAGACGTTCAGGTCATTGAAGTGCAAGTCCCCTTGTGATTCCAGCAAATCACATCATACCACAAAGAGCTTATCCACACGTAGAGATCCTACAGAAAAGAACCTTGAAGTCATCCCAATTGATCCTTTTCGCGACATCTTCAGCATTCGGAGACTTTATTCAAGAGAGGATAAGGTACCTTTAGGTATTTTATTCTGTGTTCGCATGTGCATAAAAAACACATCAACAGGTCTGAAACCACTCTCAAACATCCTAACAATATATATGGAATATAACTTAAAGTATAAGTGACATTTCCTATACTTAAATGTTATATTCCATAAAATGATCCTGACGGAGAGACCAAAATGTCAAATTTCGCTTCTGACCCTTCCAAAGGGTCCAAAGTGAAATTCTCCATAAGACATTCTACTTTGACCAAAACCTAGAACTAATGCATTCCCAGGCTTGAATGAAGGTAAAAACGCTTGTTTGAATGAGGAAATGTGAAAATGAAGTCAGGATTTGAGCCCAAGGATGATTTTCACTCCTGACCCTTCCAAAGGGTTCGGAGCGAAATTTTTCTCCACTTTGCTCTTTGAATTGACCAAGTTTGTTGACTTCTGGGGTGTGATGGGAAGGTTTTGATGCACATTTGTCTTTGAGAGGAGATTTGAGGTGACAAAACGATGGAAATTAGCCTGAAGTAGGAATTTCGCTCCTGACCCTTCCAAAGGGTGCAGAGCGAAATTCTTGAAAACACCTCATTTTCTCCCTTGTTTAGACCAATGTTCTAGTTTTGAGGTGATGGGATGCGAAAATGTGAAGGATCTTGGCCAAGATTAGGAATTTCGCTCCTAACCCTTCCAAAGGGTCCAGAGCGAAAATCCCCTTAAACCTCAATTTCTCACTTATCAAGGCCAAGTTTTGAGTCCTAAGGCATGTATGGAAGTATTTTGACTTGTTCTAGGCCTTAGAGAGCGACTTGAGGTGGAGGAGATGAAGGATTTTAGCCAAGAAGATGAATTTCGCTCCTGACCCTTCCAAAGGGTCTAGAGCGAAATTCTTGAAAACACTCACTTTTCCTTTAGCCAAAGTCAAGACCAAGGTAGAAATGAAAGGAAAGTAGTCTATGTTTGCCTCCCAAGGAAGATTAGAGTTTGAAAAATCAAGAATCAAGGTCAATACATGATTTTCGCTCCTAACCCTTCCAAAGGGTGCAGAGAGAAAATCCTTATATCTCTTGTTTTCTTCCTTGTTTTGGATAGGCATTGGCATGGTGAAGGAGGAATTAGTATTTTTCTTGCCCTGAGAGGTAGTGGGATGCTTTAGAAGATCAAGTTTTTGCCTAGGAGATGAATTTCGCTCCTGACCCTTCCAAAGGGTCCAGAGCGAAATTCACTATAAACCTCATTTGCTACCTTGTTTGGGCTTGAAACCTTGTTCCTTAGGTGGAAAATGATCTATGTTCGCCTCCAGAGAAGATTGAAGTTTGAAAAATGAGCAATCAAAGCCTAAAACAAGATTTTCGCTCCTGACCCTTCCAAAGGGTCCAGAGCGAAAATCTACCTAAGACTCATTTCCTCCCTAGTTTGACCAATTTTTGATGTCCAAGGCATGTTGAAAGAGAGAATGGGCATATTGAAATCCTTAGGGATGTTTAAAAGCGTTGGAGAATGAGGGTTTTAGCCAAGAAAGGAAATTTCGCTCCTAACCCTTCCAAAGGGTCCAGGGTGAAATTCCTTGCAAACCTATTCTTTTGACCTTGTTTAGGCTTAAGACCTTGTCCCATGGGTGAAGAATGATGTTTAGTTGCCTTCTAGAGAGGATTGGAGTTGAAGAGATGAAATATCAAGTCAAGAAAGAGATTTTTGCTCCTGACCCTTCCAAAGGGTCCAAAGCGAATTTTCTCAAAACCTCTCTTTGCTCTCAACTTTGTGCTAGATCAAGTGTGGGCTAAGGTAAAATCAAGAAGGAGATGTCCCTAAGAGAGACTTCAAGTGTGGGTTAAGGCCAAATCAAGAATTTCGTTCCTGACCCTTCCAAAGGGTCTAGAGCGAAAATGCTACAATCACTTGTTTTCCTTGCAAAATCAAGTCAACTTTGAGTTCTTATAGCTTGGATGAGTGTGAGGAGAGGCATTCTTACCCTTTTGGAGTTGATTGAGGTTGAAAGATGGAGGAGTAAGCTCAAACCAAGGATTTCGCTCCTGACCCTTCCAAAGGGTCCAAGGCGAAATTGTGCAAAACCTATCTTTTCCCTTAATTTTATGCCAAATCTAGTGTGGATCAGGATCAAAGAAGGCCTTAGGAATGACTTCAAATTGCCAATAATTATCAAGTGAGAAGAATTTGAGCCAAATGATGAAAATCACTCCTAACCCTTCCAAAGGTTCCAGGGGGAAAATTCTTCAATCACCTATTTTTCCTTGCAAAATCAAGTCAAACTTGGGTTGGATGAGAGAGGAGAAGTGTTTTCTTGCCTTGTGAGGTGGATTCAAGTTAAAATGATGGAGAAATAAGCCTAAAACAAGATTTTCGCTCCTGACCCTTCCAAAGGGTCTAGAGAGAAAATCCTAAAAACCACCTTTTTTTCCAAGACTTGAGTGAAGTCAGGCCTAGACTAGAGTGAAAGAAGCTATTTGGAATTCCTTGGAAAGATTTTTGACCACCAAAGATGCAAATTTTGAGCTAAAATTGAAATTTCACTCCTGACCCTTCCAAAGGGTCCAGAGCGAAATTTTGGATAGGTCTTGTCCCTGGCTAGGTTTTTGAGCGAATTTGACTTTTTAGGCCTTGTGAAGATCAAACCAATGATGCCAAGTTGGGAAGTGGATTCAATGTGAGGGAGTCTTGATGAAGTGAAGTGCAGAAAATGAAATTGGGTGTGAATAGGCAAGCAAAAAGTGGATTTCGCTCCTGACCCTTCCAAAGGGTCTAGAGCGAAATTCATCAAAATCACTATTTCCCCTTTGTGTCAAGACAAGATTTTGATTCCTAAGGCATGAAAGGACTAGAGGGAAGTTATTCTTGCCTTGTAGGATAAATTGAGGTAAAGGAAGTGTTAGATCAAGCCTAAAACTTGAATTTCGCTCTTGACCCTTCCAAAGGGTCTAGAGCAAAATTCTTAAAACCTCTCTTTTGCCCCAAATTTACATCAAACTTGGTGTTGGTTAAGAATGAGGACACCCTTGGGAATGTATCTAAGCAAGTACGGTCACAAAGTGAGAAGAACTTGAGCCAGGAATGCAAAATTCGCTCCTGACCCTTCCAAAGGGTCCAGGGCGAAACTCTTATAGAACTTGTCCCTAGAAAGAATCCTGAGCAAACTTCATTTTGATATCTTCTTGTTGATGATTTAAGGTAGAAAATGTTATGCTGAAATGAATTTGTTATATGACCTTAATCATCTTTTGGTTTGTCTTGCAGATGAAAGAAGACCAGGCCAAATCAAGGACAACCTCCTCCAGTCCAGCATCATCAAGGACGACCTCTTCCAGTCCAACATCATCAAGGACGACCTCTTCCAGTCCAGCATTTCAAGGAAAGGTACACCATCCATCCTGCACATCAAAGACAAAGGAGGCTAAAGCAAGGGTCCATTGAAGAAGCCAATAGTTTCTGAAGAGTTAATTAAAGTTAGCTTCTCAGCATCATCCAATTGAACATCTACCAAGTTACAAGTGTCAGACAAGGTGGCATCCCAGTCATCACTCCTCCAGTTGGATTGGTCCACCTCAGCGTGTCCAGATTCAATGTACCTGACTCATCAAAGATGACACAAACTTCAATGTACCTACCTTGGTTATCCATTGGTCGAATATTCCAGAGAAGACGTGTCCAAATAATGCAATTATTTCATTGGCCAGAATTAAGTTTGTTGTAACAAACCCTAATTAGGGTTTTTATTGTAAAATCTCGGCCATTGATCTCAAATTGATCTGAGCCATTGAATTGTATTGTGGGCACTATATAAGCCCTGGCTCCTCATTTGTAAAGGTCAATAGTTAGTCAATAGTTGATAGTGAGTGAATAGTTAGCTAATAGTGAATAGTCAGCTGATAGAATAGCAATTAGAGTAAATTAGGAGGAAAAGGCAAGAAATTGTTGCTAGCGAGTATAAACAAACTCCATTTTCATTGAAGTTATGGTGAATTGTGTTGTTTCGTTGCAATATGCATGGTCTCTTGTTGAATCTTCATTTTAGATGATAGATAAATAAATTGAACGAAAGAAGTTGTTGAATGCACCTATGTGGAATCCGTCTAATCCATACCACTAGCCTCTTACTGATGGTAAGTTCGCCCTGCGTGGTCAACTGGCATAAAATGAGCTT
This sequence comes from Cryptomeria japonica, assembly GCF_030272615.1. Lineage (NCBI taxonomy): Eukaryota > Viridiplantae > Streptophyta > Pinopsida > Cupressales > Cupressaceae > Cryptomeria > Cryptomeria japonica. Next base: position 82,656,124 of record NC_081410.1, on the reverse strand, counting down.
AATCTTAAGTCGTTACACGTCTATTGTTCATGCATTATCTTGAATGGTGATCAGTGTCTGATAGTGTACGATTTGAACGTATTGGAAGCATCCCTTAGAAGATCACATTGAGTTGGTGTCGGATTGTTCAAGCCTGATGGTGAGACCCAGCCCAGTAGGACTCCACCTAGTCGTTCATCCATCTTCTCGCATTCTAGGTAGTAGAGTAGACTTCTTGAACCCTGCATCTTTTGCCATTTGTTTATCTTCCAGTTAGTAAATAGGACTTGTGATTCCAGCAAATCAGACGTTCAGGTCATCGAGTGTAAGTCCCCTTTCCAGCAAATCACATCATACCACGAAGAGCTTATCCATGGGTAGAGAACCTACATAACAGAACCTTGAAGTTTCTCTGATTGATCCTTTTTGTGATATCTTCAGCATTCGGAAACTTTACTCAAGAGAGGATAAGATACCTCTGGGTATTTTATTCTATGTTTGGTTGTGTACAAAATACACATCAACAGGACCACCAGCATCTTTTGAAGATTCTGAATTTTTCTTATTCGCTGCTCACATGTCTTGGCTAGGACTGTAATGTCCCCTTTTGGTGATACTTATAATTTGTCTTCAAAAGGATAACTATAGCTTGCAACCAATACTATGAAGTCAACCTCAATTTGCTTAAGTACGCAATTCTACCTTAGTAATGGTTTTGATGCTTTATTACGTATGTATATTTTAATAGAAGTAATGAAATTAGTAATGGTACAACATTCTGATTTAAATTACTGTTAATGGAATCCAATATAATGATTATCTTTAATAGGAATGAAATAATTGTTGTTACTCTATGATCATGCAATGAAGATATGAGGACTAGTTCTTATTCGAATAGCTGTGCCCGATTGACCTTTGTACCCTGTTATAGCGTGTGCTTCACCTTGTTGCGGGGCAGATGATATCCCTCCCTCTTACTCGACTGACCAAAGGGCTCCCTGAGCGCTGTGAATATGGAATCCGATTTATATTTCTTCCGTTGAAGACACTTATGATCCTCTATTAATATCTCTTCAAGCGAACATGATTGAAGAGTTGTATTCCAAAAGACATGTCTATTTATCATTGCCCCCTCTCCTTAATACTAATCGCACCATATTATGACAAATATTGTTATCAGTTTAGACTTCCCTAATCACTACCCTTATAATCAATATCTGATCCCTATATATCAACGTATCCCTTAGCCTTCAATCAATTAGTGGTAACTTTCACATAATCACCGATTAAGTCCATATTAGAATTGCTGTCATAATGTTGATCATTATTACTATACAATTATTTAATCATCGCTTGACTAATCTCATGATTAGTTTCTTTTAAATCGATCTATTGATCTTTATTCCTAATCAATGCTTGTTAGAATGCCATAGTCTCGTCTCTATCCATCCTTGATGTAATCGCTGTTCCTTATCAACCCTTGATGCCTTTGCAAACTTAATAAGCTAAATCGATACTCACCTCAGTTGATCTGTAGGATCGCTGATTCAGATATGGTTGATATAAATAGCGCAAAGATTGTTTGGTCTCGTTCCAAAACTTATTTATAAATTCGTCTCCATGGGAGACTTCTCGAATTTGAATGATCTCAGTGGGTAATGTTTATGGGACATTACAAGGACCCACATCTTTTGCCTTTTGGTAGGTTAGTTCCTTTCTGTTGGGCACTACCAATTACTTGCTAACTTGGTTTCTTATCCTCTTGGGTAGTTACTATGAGGCCCACATATGTAAGTGCCCCCTAGAAGAATATTTAAAATTAACTTGGGTATTTCATGTCCTACACTACTTATGTTGGGACTCACCAAAGGCTTCATGTGGTGTGGATTTCTATTTCTTATCTGTTGACTGATTCTATGGGACTCACAGAATTGTCTCCTTTGTTGGGAGATAGTGATCACCTGATAGGCTGAAGTCATTGTTTACTGGTCAGTAGCAAAAGAAATATACTCTTAGTGATTACATAGTGACGACATCGATTCTAATTATCATGAAACGCTTTCATATTTAGTATGGGAATTATCTTTGGTTGGTGGCAACAATTACCAATACCATATGCTGGAAAACTCCAACATCAGTTAACACTGCTGAGCAATCTTGACAACACCCCTGTATTGGACGAAATTAGAGAAAGACATATTAATGACTATTTTATGTGGGAGCTCATATCTCTTCATACTGCTAGGTGAATCTTTATAATACCGATGACTAGCACAGTAGTGTACTAGCCCTATAACCACTGGCTGTCATGTCACTTATGTTAAGGCAGGGTAAGTTGGGAATCAAGCACGGCGACAACCTGGGATGATTTCCAAGTTAATGTTATAGGTTTTCTAAGAAGGTTGTATGCCTATAGGAGTGTAATAGTTTGTTCTTATCCCATGAGAAAGAAATGAATGAATGCATCCATTTATTTGGTGAGCAATATTTGAATTTGATTCCATGCCACAATATTCCATCCATCCAAACAAATATTGAAAAAAATGATAGACGACACAACAGAAAAAATGGGGACAACAGCTTTTAGTGTTAGGGATTGTCAAATGCCAAATATGATTTAAAAAGCTAAAAAAATTAAATGCCAGCCAAAACTATGACGTTTTGTTTCTGGTTCATTGTGATTCGGTTGGATTTGTTTTAGGTTCACCCTAGTTCCTCCAGGACAAACCCATAGTGATTTTGTCACCTCCTTATGTCATTTTGTGGCCTGATTGACCTGGATCCCATACCAGGTTTACACTGAACCTAGATCTGAGGCCCCAGGCCAGCAAATCAGCAACATAGTAAATTTTTATATTTGTCTTGGTGTGAAGGGAGTAGAGCCCAACTAGTTTTGGAAATTGAAATATAAACTTTTAAAAAAGGCATAAGCTAAAGTAAAATAGTTCTTGAGTAAAAAATGATATATAGCAAAGCACCTCAATGGTTGACAAAGGTAATAGCTCAAACCCATTATCTGGTTCAAAAGGAATGCCTTCTTCACGAAACTTTGACATTGTTTCATTATAATTTTCTGTTGTAGTAATCACCTTGAAATACCTGTCATTAGATCAGCTATTGATCAATAATACACTCAGTCTGAATCCAAAAAAGTTCACATTATACAGTAAACAAAATTAAAATTATGATAAGAATGCATTTTGAATTACAAGTGATTTGATCTATAAGACATATACAACATATCAATAAACTTCAATTTGTTTATTATTTATGAAACAAAATACATTACAATAGAAACTCCTAAGACGTGTCAAAATATATTGTTTATTATTTTTGGAGGAATGGAGAGCAATAGATTCATAAAATAACAAACAAACAATTTTTTTCTCAAAAACTTTTAGACCTAGAAATCATTTTCAATCATTTTCTTTGTTTTAGAAGATCTCCAGGCTAACTTTTAAATCTTCCCCAACACTCACTAACATTGATCACATGGTCTACAATTTTTTTGAGGAAAAAGAATGGAATTCTCATATCAATCCAAACTCAAGTGAAGTTAAACATTCTCAGGGATAAGACATTGGATTTTACTATGCGGATGTTTAGGTGTTGGAGCGATTAACCTTTGGTGGGTAACACATTGTCACAAAATGAGCAAGTTTAGGGGGTTTAATATTCCATTTTCTTATATACAAGAATACCAGAAGCTTTAACTTCATAAATTAGCAATTTTACCAAGAGTGTTGATTTTGTGGGTCCTAGTCTTTTTCCCAGATATTTTTGAAAAATCATGACCATAAATATTGTTGATTTTAAATTAAAAATTGCTTGTGTTATGGCATACAACCCCCTCCCAGATATGTGTATACCCCTATCTAATACATTTAGGGATATGTTACACCTTGTCTACAACCTAAAAAATCATTTGTACCAAAATCTATCCCGAGTACAGTTAGGTGATGTTTTTACTATCCCCAATGTAAAATCTAAGGGTTATCCAAAATAAACTCAAAAAAGAAAGGAAAGTACTCACGAAAATGAAAATTATGCTTTCTGTTATCACAAAAGCTTGCACCCTTGCTGAGCTATCAACTCAGCAACCTCGTGAAACATGGAAACAACTCCAAAGTGTGGGACCTTGCACATGGGGTTGAATCTCCGAAGAAGGCAGGCTTCCTTCTTCAAATAGGTGCAGGTGTTGAACCAACTCAACACTTCAAAACTTACTCCTAAGCCTATCCTAACAACTTGCAGAGGTAAAAGGAAGAGAGAATTGCTTGAAATAAAAGGAGGTGATGCACCAAGAAGAGATTGTTTCTCTCCCTACCGAATGGCACAAGGAACCAACTAAAAAACCCAAGAGATGCACAGCTTCAATTGCATAAGTGACCCAAACACATGTATGGAGGTTAGAATTTGCTAAGTGTTTAAGAGGGGAGAAGGATTCCCACAAGTCACACTCATAAAACAAGTTAACACGGCATAAATGGAGAGAGAAGCCACAAGACATACACCTATGATGAAGGTAAGAAAAGCATACACAACATACATAGGTTAGAAGGAGGCAAGAATGGTGATTTTTTAATTAATCATAAGGCCAAAAGCCAATCTTACAGTTGCAGAAATGCAAAAATAATTACAAGTCTTCAAGAGAAGAGAAAGAGCATAAGAAAGCTCAAGCCAGCAGGGAGAGAACCCTTTACAATGAGGCTTAACAACCTTTATATAGAAAAATGGGTTAAAATGGTGATCATGACCCCTGCATGTCAGTCTGGAAGTGCAGGGAAGTGCATGCACTTGGCTTGTACATGCAAGCAACCTAGCCATACCTCAAAAGGCAATTCTGAGGAAGGTGGATTGACTAACCTTCCAAAGTCAGACATGACATAAGTCACCAAGCATGGTCTCGTACCTCCCTTGATGGAAATCCTGCTAAAAACACTTAATGCACCCTTGTGGCTCCACAAAAGAAAATGCACAAGTCACCAAAACTGTCGAAGCATTTAAGGCCTTGAGTGTCGATCACGCCATCCGGACGTGTCGCCAGTAGGAAGGAAGCCCAGAGACTTTGGAAGCTCGGACTCCCGAAGTGAGGAAGACAGGGGAAGGAGTAAGGAACCTCAGAACCTCGAGGTTCCGGAGTTCCGAGATAGAGAGAGGAAGAGAAGGAAAGAAACTTCAGAACCTCAGGGTTCCGGAGTTCCGGAGGAACTAGGGAGAGAAGGCAAAAGGGGAAGGAACCTCGGAACCTTGGGGTTCCGGGGAACTACTCAAAGGAACTTCGGAACCTCGAGGTTCTGGGATAGAGAGGGAAAGGGTTAAAGAGAGAAGGGGAACTTCGGAACCTCAAGGTTCCGGAGTTCTGGGCAAAGGAGAAGCTTAAGAGAAGAGGCGAAGGAAATGAAGGCTAGGAACTTCGGAACCTCGAGGTTCCAGAGTTCCAAAGAGGGAAGGAGAAAAGGGACAAGGAACTTCGGAACCTCGGGGTTCCGAAGTTTCAGAGAGAAGGAGGGGAGCTTCGGAAGCTTAGGGTTCCAGAGTTCCGAGATAGGAGAAAGGTGAGAAGCAAGGAACTTCAGAACCTCAGGGTTCCGGAGTTCCGAATAACTAAGGAAAGGCTAAGGGAAGGAAGGGAACTTCGGAACCTCGGGGTTCCATAGTTCCGGGAAAAGGAGAAAGAGAGGGCCTAGGAACCTCCGACAAAGCAACACCCCAAACCTCATGATTGCTTTTCTCCTTGATCAGCTGGGGCAGCGCTGGTCCATGGAACATATCTCTGATCGGTTCTCACTAATGGACCAAGGGTGTCATAAAATGGCAACACTTTCCAAATACAAAGAGAGGCAAACTTCTTTCTTCTCATGTGCACCAATTGTATTGACACTCATATTTGGAGGATTTAGGAATAAGAGATATATGTTTTAAAAAATAAGTACATTATAATTGTTTTTATAATATAAATGATATTGCCTACTAAATCCACATATCATAAATGGGACCTATCAAAGGATTAGTTGAATTTTTTTTCTCAAAATACGCCATTATCAAAGGGGCTGGGGATTAGGTTTTCAAAGTGTCTTTGATATTCGTGAGTTAAAAGTTGAAGTATCCAAAATTAAACAGATCTCAAAGAATTAACTGGGAATTTAAGTAGGCTAGGCAATCCTGGAAAATGTGTTTTCATCATCTATGTTATTGCATTCGCATAGTCTACATGTACCATCTCCACAGAGTGTTCGAGGCATTGTCAATTTTGTGGTCTCAAAATGGAGTTCATGAGAATAATATTTATTTTTCTTTTGCTCGATGGTCTTTTTATAGTATCTTGACTTCTTTTCTCTTATTCCAATACCATTCCAAAGATCTCATTTAAACTTATGAGCAATGTCCCCTTTAATGTTGCTATCATTTTGATATTGTTAATTACAAGATCTTAATAATGTCCCAATGTTTAAGACAGACTCAGTATTTTTGATCCAACATTTTTCAAGTTTGAAGAATTTATCGCATACTTCTTAATTGATGCTAAGGAATCTATCTCCATTCATCTTTGAGACCTTACACTTGTAATGACGTACTTGATAAAAACATTTCGATGTGAGTTAGCTCTGCTTCAAAAAGGATTTGTGTAGGGGCATGCTAGTTTTAATTTTTAAATTTTTTATTATATTCCATTTTTTATTAGTTAATTTTTTTCTCTGAGCTTGATACAAGAAATAATTTACAAATAATACTTTAATTTTGGACCAATCACTTTATTTCCAAAAGGGCAACTTAAATATTATTATTAATTTAATAAGTGGTCAACTAAATGAGATATTATAAGACATGTAATATTTTATTTGAAAAATGTTTTGAACACTTTGGAGGGAAAAGGAAAAAATGTTTTTATTTTTTAAATACTTCGGAGGGCAAAAAACAAATTCAAATTGAGAGCCCAAAAAGAATTAATAAAAGGAGGTCAAATTGGTCATTTGAATCATGATCTATTGTCATTTGTTGTTCGTTCCATTTTGGAGATTGAAGCATTAAGGGACAAAAACCCTTGGTGTAGGAGACCTAGAGGGCATAAACCCTCTTGGTTTCTAGAGTTGGATTTGAGGACAACAACCCCCTTGTCTATGAGATGACTCCATCTGAGGATCACATTTGTGCTGATTAAGATTTTGATCATCAAGGACTAGATCAATTGAATATTTGCAAGCAAATCTAATCGATATTAACAAAATATTAATGAATTTTTTTTTAAAATTTTTTTGGCAAGTTTCTACCTTATGGGGGTAGATCCCTTTTCATTAAACTCAAAAGAAACTACTACATCCAACGAGAAATAACAATCACCCCTTCGCTCAGTACATTTATCCCCTCCATCTGAGAGGCGAAGAAAAGATCTCCATTTAAGCCCACAAAAGAAGCAAAGGGGGTGAGAGAGAACTTTCCTAACCCTTCCCTATAAAAAGCAACTGCATCTGCCATCCTCTTCTCCTTTCCAACTGCCTCTACATCAAATATGTTAGCCATATATCCCCTCTTTGGATTAGGGGAAACTAGAAGCAATGAGCTCGAAACTGTTCCTCCATGTCGTGCCTATGTCTACTCCCAAACCATTCTTCTCCCAACACATTTTTAATCACTGGAAGTAAAAACTCCTCCTTGGGAATGAAGTCTCTTTCACTGGCTGTCAAAGTCCCCCTCCTGTCATATACATGCAACTCTGAAACACACCTTCGCTGCCATTTAAATTCTCTAATACCTGCACACACAAAGAAAGCCACAAACCTAAGTGCATAATACCCAAGATGCATCTCTCCATCGCTTAAATAAACCGATAGAAGTTTCCAGATTCCCCATCAAATCCCAAGACTCTGCTTAGAGCTAAAGATTTAATTTTTCTTGTCAAAGCCACCCAAAACTGACTAGAAAACAACTATTTCAAATCTCCCCGGTACACCATAATCGATCAAAAGCTACCACCGAGAACCATTTCCTACCATTTAGGGGTCTGAACCCAATCCTTATCCATTTGGCTAATCTATTTTGGCTATTTTAATTTAGTCTTCACATAGATCATCCGATGACCATAAAATTTCTGGTTTATTGATCTCAATACCAATATTAGCAAGCTTATTGGCTAGCCCGTTTGCCTCTCTATATACATGTGAAAAGGTGACATTTTCCATCTTTGATAATAAATCTTAAATAATGATCAACCATTTTTTCAATTTCCAGTTCTGAATAGAATTATTGCTAATAGCATTGATACATAGCAACGAATCCCCTTCTATATCTATAATTTTAATACTGTTATTGATGCACAATCCCAATCCACACACCAATGCTTCGAATTCCACTTTGTTGTTCGAGGCAAAACCCACCTTTCTAGCCAGGGTCCTGTTGATGTGTGTTTTACAAAACAAGAAACAAGACCACAATGACATGATGAGCAAGGAACAAAAGCACATATAGGAATTCTCTCTCCTTCAACACAAAGAAGACATATTTTGCACCAACAAGCCAAAGATAAATGATTTTAAGGTGCAGACAAGAACACAACTTTCTTTCAAAATGCCATCTATAACAACCAATGTGTGCATGCTTGTATTTATTATTGTACAGGGAAGTTACATTGGTGATTGTAGCTTCGATTATGTAAGTTACCATTTCTACATAACTAATGTAGTATTATTACATCATTAACATATGCAATAAATGCTTGTGTACAGAGTATAGTCTAGCATTACATTATTTAATACAAGATTTGACAATATTATAGATGACTTGTCAAGAGCGATGGGTGAATTGCTGCCCCACTTACAGTGCTGTTAAAGAAGGATGTCTTACATTGGAAACTACAAAAGAAATGTGCAGTACACTAGTTTTGGCTACTCTGGACTCTACAGAGACATTTACATGGAATATGATTCTTCAGGGTAGTTTTAATTTCAAGAAAGAGTGACTTCTAGGAATTGTGAGTCCACGAATCAAGGGTAGAATCTCACCTAACCTCTTTTGTGAAGGAAATGTTGGCCATACTATACACAGTCAAGCAATGACACCACTATTTGATGTGTCCATATTTTAAGGTCGAGACAGATCATGACAGCCTCAAATACTTTTAAGAGAAAAGGCTATCATCAAACAAGCAGCAATAATGGATCTCTAAGATGCTAAGATATGCTTTCTGTTGTGCCTCCTCAAGAGACTGCCCATGTTCAATCAGTGATTCAGACTCCGATTGATTAAGAGGTGATTTTTCTGCTGATTGGAGTGGTTGATACTTGATAGGTATTGGCTGGGAGGAAGAAAGGATGTGGAAGGGTTTTGGAAGAGGAAATAGTTGTTTAAAGATAACTTTGGATACTGGACAAATATTACACTTGCGTGAGAAATAAATATCTAGCTTTCATAGGAAAATTATAATGAATGTAAAATCTAAACTCAAATGTCACTTACATCTAATGACAAGTACTTCTAGGCCGTCCTCACTACATGACAAGAAAAATATCTCAGCATAATTCTTCTTATGATCTACTTATCATAACATCCAACTTAAATTCACAATGGGTACTTGCACTCTTTTCTAGAGTTTCTACAATTCCTTCCAATGTTTCAAGTGAAATTCCAAATTATCAACAATATGGATAAATATATTCTTAGAATTCCAGACTGAGATGGCTCACATTAAACAGAGATTCAACTGCAAAAGAATTAGAAATGTTGTATACTCCATGTTGTTTGCATACCACAACAAATGCAGGAAAGACTGAAATGACTAGCACCTTGCAGATTGCTCATTTTCTGTATCATCTTCATACACTGGAGGTTCGATGATGTCATCTGCACCAGCATCCAACGCTACACCCAGGAGTTTGTCTTTATCAACCTGATCAACTTTCACATTGATAACTCTAGCTCGTCTGAACTTGAATAACACAGATCCTGGATCTGCCATCTTTCCTCCATTCTTTTTTACTATATCCTTTACAAAGGCTGAAGATCGATTTAAATTGTCTGTTAGAACTTCAGCTATCATACCAACTCCGCCAAAACCATGCACCTGAAAAGACAGAAGGAATTCTAGAAACCTGAAAGATAAAGGAATTCCAGAAACATTGCTTTACAGCACAAGCAAATAATTTCTTCAGTAGAAGCTAATTTGTTAAATTGAACACATTTTATCTACTATTCAAAGTTAACTCGTTGCTGACCATGCTGCATTTCATCACAATCATGTCCAAAATGATAAAACCCATAAAGAGATACTTCCTTTTGCAAAATGAAAAAAGATTAATAAGTGGTCAACCTATTCAGACATGCAAGTACCTCATAAAACTTCTCAATAAAAGCTTCCTGCCCTTTATCCAATGCTTTCTTAATATTGCGTTCAACAATATCTTTTGGTACATCAAGCTCTTTCGCTTTCTGAATTACTGCTGCCAATAATGAATTTGATGTTGGATTTGCTCCACCTCTTTTAACACTGCAGTTTCCAGACACAACCTGTAAGAATCAAAACATAATTGAAATAAAAAGCAATGCAAAGATAGCTCAACATTAGAAAGGAGCTTTCTAAAATATTACAAGGTTCATTGACAATAGTTTTAAATTTCAAAGCTACTGTACAATGCATCATAGATCATATGCCCCACCTATAATTAGAGTGCAACTTAGTTCCAGCACCTTTCATTATTAAATCATTTCTGACCATGATGTTAGAGCCCAAATCAGCCAAAATATAGTCAGCAATGCACAATAATTCAAGATGATAGAAAAACCCTCAGTTCAATAGTCAGAAAATATCATGTTTGGTTGAAGAAGAAGAAAGTCCATATCACAAAACACAAATGGAATGAAAAGCACATACAGACAGGTGATGAGGTCAGATAGATTCACAAATGGGAATTGAAGAGCTAGATTTGCCTAAAGAACCATTAAACATTCACTACATTCAGAAGTAGGTACAAAAGAAGGTAATAGAGAAGCTCTGAGAAGACCTTGGTGAGAAAATGAAATTTTGTCAATGTGAGATTAATTCAATGATCATCTTCACAGAAAATAATTACCTCCAAGAGAAATTTTCCATGCATAGAAGGCATTTATTAGTGAATTTATGCTAAGCTCTCATCATCTAGAAGTTGCAACAGGCAATTGGAAAATATAGATGGAGGACAACATCTATACTCTCTCTGCCAGCAAATATAAAATGAGAGTGAGGTACATGATGCTACACTGTACCTATTAGAATAATACTTTATTATTTTATTATTAATGCTCAATATTGTAAACTTAGTGTAAATATCTTAATAAGATCTTGCTCGATCTTATTGGCAGTTTCTTTTTAGAAACTTGCCCTCTTGTAATTCTTTGTAATCCTATTTATTGAGCATTTGGTCATTGTTAATATACATTCAAGTTTTTACCAATTACTTGCGTAATAGTACCATCTATGAGAAAGTAAGGCAGAAGCTCTCAATAGAGTTGAACATTTGAAATATATAGAGAATCATGTTTTTATTGCATCGGTAATACTCAGAACAATGTATTCTAGTACAGGGAGGATTTGTCAGTAAATCAGTGTTCTTACCCTGACAATTGAGCTGATATTTGTAGGACCAACAGCATTTGGTTAACACACAACCATTAGTCTAATTATCCATTACAACCATGTAACATATGACCACGCTGGCTATCAATAGCAAAATAATACAGTCGGCACAAAATATTTATTAGTGATACTGTATAACTATCCATATCATGTGTGTGGTGGGTTCAGTCTAGTAGAATCCTTTAAGATAGTTGTAATAGAATGACCCAGTAAACTGGCAGCAGCTTCATGGTGGGCATGCATCTCATTGCAAACCTTGTTATATGGTTACTTTCACAAGTAACCAATTTAGTGGATACAGTTTCATTTATTCATTGAAAAAATAAGACCAAGAATACAGTCACAATAGTCTTCAAATTCTATGTTATATAGATTCAGGGTACAAGGATGATCCTTACCAAAATGGGAGAAATTTCCAATTCATGCAGAGGGCTTGTACATGGACAAAGATGAGGGTGAAACAAATGGCCTTGGAAATCTTAACTCCAATTCCATTGTCTGCAAATGAATAAGCACTCAAGTGTGATGAGTTCTAGAGGGTTTCTTCACAGAAGACTTTGAAAATCGAAATTCAGCTCACATGGGACTCTGACACAAACTTGATGCGTGAAACTCTTTTACCTTCGTACCATTTTTTTGGGTATGTTTTACTCCTGATATTTCAATTTGACTCTTCCTTTAACACTGAGACACTGTTTGTCATGATAAATTCCGTTAAGCACTTTATGTATTGTTTATCAATATAACTATATGTTGCTAATTCTGTATTTACAATTTTTTAATGTTCCTTTATGAGTTTTGCAATGGTTGTAATGCTTGAATTTTACTACTTATGATTTTAGTATTCTAGCAATACCTAACTATGCAAATTTCCTGCAAAGCCCATATAGAAAGGAGACCAAATCTCTTCTGCAAAGGAAAACAAAGAGATCACAACATAACGTAGAAACCAGTCATCTCTTCTGCAAAGGAAAACAAAGAGATCACAACATAATGCAGAAGGCAATCATGATCAGCCAAATCAATCTCATTAAGAAAGGAAAAAGAGTGGAAGAAAGCAAATAACCTTACTCAACGCCAATGGGAAAACTAATATAGTCTGAATTTCTTAAAACATCCATCCCATAATCTCACACAGGATATGATAGCAGACGCTACAAGCTCAAGAATTTCACGGCACTACATGATGAAAAAGAAATTGTCTAGAGATCAAGTCAAATTCCTTCCTGAAATCCCTAAAGTAACAATAGACCTTAATACTTTTTCTTTGGCTTCCTCAAAGTGTGAGAATATAACCTATTCAGTAAAAAATCTTCAATAATCTGGTACTCCTAAGCTGCCTCCTCTCTACTAATCCAAAGGAACATGTCAATTCATGGTATAAAATTTCACAAAGGTATGCCCAATGGTCACAATCTGCTAATCATGTCTCTGTAATTTCAACTGACTTTTGAATAGATTGCAAAATGGTTTCAGACCATGAGAATGGGAAGCCAAAGCGGAACACAACTACTTAAAAAGATAGCAATGGAACAAATCAACACGTATCCCATGTTTGAGAAATAAAACCCAGAGGTATTCACCATTGGTCTCTTTAATAAAACTCAAAAATAGGTTACCTGATAGTGATCCAAATGAAAAAAGAAACAAGCAATCAGGGAGGCAACCTGCACAGTAAGCTGGCAGATACCATACACTGCAGGTACACTTGATATCCATAACAGTATAGAGGCACCTGCATAGGAGACATGCATGCATGTGGGTGTGTGTGAAAGAGAGTGAGTGGGTGTGTGTGAGAGAGAGAGAGAGAAGGACAGAGATTGTTGAAAATTTAAAAGAACAAAATGTTCCTCCAAATGATTATTAGATCCAAAGCCAAAGAAAGATTCGGTGACAAAAACTACCTTTGAACATTATTTCAGAAAGCAAGTGTTCAAACAATCTAAAAACTAAACTCTTAAAAATTAAAATGTAGTTCAAAAGTTGATGAAAAGGAAAGAATTACAGACGCTGATATCACTTCCTTGCTAATCTTTCCATATCGCTTTGACTTCTTCAAATTTTGTGCCCCCTGCACCAAATGAAAATTCCATGACTTGAAAAACATAGAAATTCTCTCCTTCACACATCACAACATTATGTTAAATGAATTAAAAACAGTTAGAGGGCAAAAAGGACCAGATAACCCAACTAAAATATGTAACGTCAATATTATAAAATATCTTACATCTCCTTGAACTCTCTTGCATCCTGATGATGGATCACGGAGTGTGATACGAAACGTTGATGATAAAAAATTTATAACACAATCAAATCTAGAAGCTATTAGCAATATTCAAATGGATTGTGGAAGTGTAATAGCATTGATTATAAATCCAATCAAATGCATTATACATGTCTGTAAATAAACACACAAAAAAATCTGACAATGTCCCAATCCCTCTTGCAAGTAATTCTATCACAATTTATTTTTTAACATTGAAATATCTATAAGAGATATTAAAGAACCAGACAACTTTTAATCAATTTGAACTACTAATAAATAATCGTGCTGTTTCATAAGATCGAGACCCCATGATAATCATTAACATATTCTGCTATAAAGTATATAAACACAAATGTAGCAGGAGTATTTATAAGAATGGCTGAAACTTGGAGAAACCTGATTGCTTCAATTTTATATCCCTAATTGGATAGCACCCAAGAATCCTAAGTCATAACTATAAGAACTAAACATGGATTCGCAACATTGTAAAATATATTCTAAGAGCTCTCCAAGGATGTTTAATGAATCTCTCTTTGAAATTGTTTAAAATTTGTTGAATGTCCACTACTTTGGGCCATTGTCGTTAGGGAGACAAATGAGATTAAGGAAATCATAGACAACAAATTTACAACAATGTAAAGAGTACCCCAAATAAATTTCTGATGATAAATAACTAGGTTACCCAATTGGCAGAAAAACAAGCATTTCCAGGTATGATTCATTCCAGAATCGGATTCAGAAATGAATTGCCTATGGAATTGAGCAAGGTTTGCATTTTTGCATTGGAATTGTCAAGGAATGAACCAGGGCAATTCCAATTCAGACATGGCATTTTAAAAGATGTTTGCATGATGATTCCAGAGGCAGGAGAAGTTTTTGACAAATTTTCTTTGACTCATACCAGTTCAAATACCTTTCTGTATTAAAAAGAAATGGACATGGAGAGTTCAAGCAAATTTAAACAACTATCTGAATAAAAATTGAAATGAGCATTTAATTAAACTAATTCTAAGTACTCATTTGTATGAAGAAACAAATGTGTTGTCAGCTAAAACCAATCGAAATACATATATGAATGAAAAAACAAATGAACATTGCTTGTTTTGGTTGGTCATTACTTTAGCCTTTGCACCTGTTCTTCTGTGGTGCTCTTTTGGTTTTGCTAATGTAGCTAAAGGGTGGAAGGGATCCACAATGGAGTGAGTTATGTCCAAATGTCATCTTAAGGCAATTTTTACCACTCGTAATATGCCTACCCTGTGATGTCCCCAAATTGAGCCTCATAAAATACTGTTAATATTAAGAAAGCTCCTTGTATTATCTTTATAATAAATTGATGCAACCGAAATCAAATAGTTTGATAAGAATGATGAAGAATATTAAATGATGAACATGAAGTGGTTAGAGCAACTACATAAGACATAAGGTGCGGTGATTAGTATTGTAGCCAACTTCATGTTGATTTAGTGATCAGAATTAATAAAACTCAGAATATAAATAAAATGCACACACACGAAAACAAGGATACCCTGGGAAAACCTCTCTCTTTGAGGAAAAACCCAGCAACAAAGTTCAGATCATATATATTAATATCAGTAATGATACAATTACATATTCGCCCACCTAGGGCACACGAATAGCTGACTTATCTGATTCACAATCTCAGATCTGAACTGGAGATCGCCTTCACAGCAGATTAGACTGATGTAATACACTCAGAACCTAACGACTTTGGTGAAGGATGGATTTACACAGCATTAATGATATTCACTGAGTCTACGATGAAATTCACAGGTAATCGCTAGACTCCGGGGGTGATTCGCTAGTCCACAAGATTGATTTGCTGGCCTTCGCTGGTCCTTAAGATTGATCTGCAGGCCTTCTATGAATTTCGCTGCTGCACAAGGTGGTTTGCTAATGCACAATCAAGTTCGCTGACTGCTGTATCAAGATCGCCCAAGTCTGATTGCAGGGATAATTGAATTGCACAAACTCCTGATCAATTGACAATGTCTTGCCTTGATTTTATATGATTGCAATGCCTTGTGAACTTAGGTCGGCCATTTCCCTTTTGCCACCAAGATGCAAATATTAATTAATTAATTACAATTTCCTTGAGCGCCCAAATAGTGCCTGCCCTTACAATGTTTACAAGTTACATTTGGGTCCAGCCCAATTACATATAATTAATCAATATGCAAGTTACATAAGCATTCAAATTTGGGCCCAGCCCTATGCATTAAATGATTACATCAATATAATTAATTTTCAGGCCAAGGGCCACATTAAAATTAATTAAGCTAGGGATTTGACCTAGCTACATTTCAACACTTCAGACATCGTAAGAAGAGCATTGAGTTACATAATAGATGCAGCGATTTCATATACAAAATAAATAAATGAAAAACTATTTAATTATAAACGCAAAATATACGGTGTTGTGATTAAGACAAGAATACAAGTGATGTGATTAGTGTAATTGGAAGATGAAGCAATCATTATTCATAATGCAACGTGAGAAATATTTTCATGATCTCTTACCTCTCAACTACAGTTGGAATAGAAATCATCGCCACATTAAAGGGTGCTGGCACAGGCTTTGCATCAGTGCCAATCCAAGCCAAAAATAAGTAGTTACAGGTCTGTGGCAAATACGCTTAATAAGTACGCTACAATTGGAATCGTAGACATTCTGAGTCATTCCTGCCTTCATTCTATTAATCCGATTATGATCACCCTCCATTATTATTAACGTAGGACAGATTGCTTGCAATAAGGGGTAATGTTATCATGAAGTCACGATCAGCAAATGCCACCAGCATGTATGATGGATAATCAGTATCGACAAATGCCACCACCATGTATGATGGATAATTAGTATCGCTTAGCGAACTAGTGGTCAGTAATTAGTTACTCAGTGAACGGCGATTAAGGCAGACGATACCTTTGTATGATGCGGTTTGCATAATGGACCAATCTGTATAATTCATAGAGACACGATTAAATTAGCAAGACCGCTATTACTAATCATATTTATATTTGATTGCAATTAAGGTATAAGTGATTAGGAAAGGTGTGATTTGTCAATGCTGATGTCTAATCACCGATTAGTCATCCACAAAAAGGGGTGCGATTTATACTCACAAGATCACAATTATATGGGTGTGATTAGTGATAAGAAGAAGTGATTAAACACTGCAAGAACCGTGAAGAGTGGCGACAAATGACGGGAGACAACTCCTCACTCCAATGGGTGTAACCTTTCAATTACAGGATATATATATAGTAGATCAATTCCATTTACGGAGGGTGGATAGAGAGAGATATAAAAAGACTATGGATTGGATCAGATCAGAACTGTTATTAAGTTACAGGCAGTAGCATCTTTGTTATTGGTGGTATGTGTAGGATGAGCTTAATATATAATATTTGTTATGGAGGATTCAATAGTAATATTTAAGGATAATAATAATACAGTCTATATTTCGTAAGGCACTCAGACTTCACTCCACATACAGTGGCAGACCAGATCTGACGTAGGTCAGACCTGTCTGCCACTACAGCTACTAGGTAGAATAATACTAATTTGCCGTAAAAACATACAGTGTAATACTATCTGGGAATAAATATAGATAAATATATATAGAAATAGCAATTTGAATGAACAAGAAGATGTGAGATTATAAATCTGATTGAATTATCAATTCAATATCAGGAAGAAGATTATATTAACACTGATTGAATTCAGGTTAAGATGGTTTTTGTCTCCTAATCAATGTAGTTTAAGTCATAAGTATGTTGAGATGGAGTAATTATGGTTAAAATAGGTCTAAACCTAGTAGGGGACATTACATACCCTCCAGATGATTAAGAGTATTCTGGAAAAGGATGTTTGGCTAATATTGGCATTCACAGTTGCAGCATCCCATTGTAAATGATTTTTGGCCAAGCTGAATGTCAAGGTGCTCACTCTGATTGGAATTTTGGGGAAGCTGATGTGGCCAAAGGTCAGGGTACTAACTAGGCCTCTGGTTTTGTTAATGTTTGCGTGGTTATGGTTCTTTTGTTTTGGCTGGAGGGTTTTAAATTGGGACTCTGTTGATGTGTTTTTTCTGCACTTCATACACAAAATAAAATACCAAAGTATCTTATCCTCTCTTGAACAAAATCTCTTCAAATGCTGAACTAAGTGGTCACTTGAGGTGATTCTAAGGTTCCAAATGCCAGGTCTTGACATGTGGATAAGCTCAATGGTTGATATAATTGCTGGTAATCCAAGGGGACTAACGTAATTGTTCCTGACCTCTTGGTTGAATATGGCTGGAACGTGGAAATTTACTTGATTTAAAAAAGGACAAAAGGGATTGGGGTTTAGAGAGACTACACTACTCCTAAGATCACTAATAGAACTGGATCATACTAGGATGAACACATTCCTTAAACCAAGCTTTCCTTCACCATGTTGCCAAAAACTCCACAAAAACGATGCAATCTTCCAAGGGAAACGGAAGGTTTTCATATCATGAACGTTCATCCAAATACCCAATACACTGGCGCAACTTGAATAAACATATCCACAATTGAACTTAGCACATTTTAATGTTCAGGTTAACTATGCGCTGCAATTGAAATCATCCACCCACAAATAGTATGAACCAAGGAATTATCAACATCCACACATTACTCCATCACAATCAATGAACTTCATCTAACATGAGGATATAACGAGAAACCATGCAATTTGTAGAAGAAACAACATGTTCCACCATAAATTCAATGAAAAGGATGTTTATTTACAAGCTTGGCAACAATTTCTGCCTTCTCCTCCTATTCTACTTCTAACTTCTAATTGCTTGCTATCTAACATCTATTAACTATTACATTTTTACAAATTAGAGAGTGGAGCCTTATACAGTGCTCTAAATACAATTGAATGGCTTGGATCAAATCCACACCAATGGCCAAGATTGAAAGATAGAAACTCTAATTAGGGTTTGTTATACCCATTACATAACATTTAATGCTTGACCAATCATAAAATTACAATAGGACACATGTCCTTCACTGAATTCCGACCAATGAGAGATGAGGTTAGGTACATCGAACTTTGTGCCTCCACATGTGGTGGTTATCCTCCTCATTGGATGAGTCAAGTACATTGAATTTGGACACCTGTTGACGTGTCTTTTGTACATGACCAAACACAAAATAAAATACCTAAAGGTACCTTATCCTCTCTTGAACAAAGATCTCGACAAAGGATCAGTCAGAGTAACTCCAAGGTTCTGTTATGTAGGATCTCTACGTGTGGATAAGCTCTTTGTGGTATGATGTGATTTTGCTGGAATCACAAGGGGACTTACACTTGATGACTGAACGTCTGATTTGCTTTGAATATTACTGGAACACAGGATTTCACTAGCCTAGATTTTGAAAAAAGAAAAAAGGATGAGGGCGAGGAAAGGATCTAATTTTGACACTAAGAATGTAAGAGCAATGAATGACCTTTGATGAAATTCTAACTAAGTCTTGTTTTGACATCCCAGGACCATCTCCACAAGGTTAGTGCGATCTTCGAAGGAAAGCTTTATGATGTTCATATCATCACTACAGGCATAGACACCATCAGGCTGATGCATGTCAATGAAGAAGCGACAATTGAAGTTAAGCTCAAGTTGAATGATTCCAGTTGACTACACAAGGCAAGTCTGCAATCAACAAACTGCTAGTAGCATGGATATACAAATTTCACCATCAATCAAACACATTTCTTCCACTCATCTAATAACATGAAATCAAATCTGAGAAGTATAGAGACCATGCAAATTGTTGAATCGACCCATAGACTTCACCATTTCTTCAATGAAGTTTACAAGTCTTTTACAACAACATCTTGGCAACAATCTTTGCCTTCTCTTCCTATTCTACTCTAACTGCTATTCTATTTGCTATTAATCATTAGCTATTCTAACCTCTATGAACTAACTATTAGCCTTCTAGCTATTGACTAACTATTAGCCTTTACAAATGAGGAGCCAGGGCTTATATAGCGCCCTTAATACAATTCGATGGCTCAGATCAACTTGAGATCAATGGCCGAGATTTTACAATGAAAACCCTAATTAGGGTTTGTTACAACAAACTCAATTCTGGCCAATGAAATAATTGCATTATTTGGACACATGTCTTCTCTAAAATATTCAACCAATGGATAACCAAGGTAGGTACATCGAAGTTTGTGTCACCTTTGATGAGTCAGGTACAGTGAATCTGGACACGCTGAGGTGGACCAATCCGACTGGAGGAGTGATCACTAGGACACCACCTTGTCTGACACTTGCAACTTGGTTGATGTTCAATTTGATGATGTTGAGAAGCTAACTTTAATTAAATCTTTTGAGACTATCTGCTTCTCCAATGGACCCTTGCTTTAACCTCCTTTGTCTTTGATGTGCAGGACGGATGGTGTACCTTTCCTTCAAATGCTGGATTGGAAGAGATCGTCCTTGATGATGCTGGACTGGAGGAGGTCGTCCCTGCTGATGTTGGACTGGAGGAGGCCGTCCTTGCCCTGGCCTGGTCTTCTTTCACCTGCAAGACAAACCATAAAATGATTAAGGACACATAATATATTTATTCTAACATAGCATTTTATACCTTAAATCATCAACAAAAGATATTAAAATGAAGCTTGCTCAAGATTCTCCCTAGGGACAGGCCCTATAAGAATTTCGCCCTGGACCCTCTGGAAGGGTCAAGAGCGAAATTTGCATTCCTGGCCAATTTAGACCTCTTTTCAACATTACCTCACAACTAGCCCTTTGCCTGGCCCGAACAAGGTGAAAAATAGGAGTTTCAAAAGATTTCACCCTAGACCCTTTGGAAGGGTCAGGAGCGAATTTTGTATTCCAGGATGATTCTATCACTTGTTTACTCCAAAAATCCTCCCAAGGCAAACATATGATAGTTTTCCTTCCTCCAGCGCCCAGGGACCCACACTTTGACCTCTATCATGAGCAATTTGAGTGAAATTGGGAATTTCGCTCTGGACCCTCTGGAAGGGTCAGGAGCGAAATTCCTATTTTAGGCTTATTCCTCCATCTTCACTTTCAATTTATCTTGCAAGGCTTAAATAATCTCCCTCCAGTCTTTTCATGCCTTAGGAATCAAAATTTTGTCTTGACACAAAGGGGAAATAGTGATTTTGAACAATTTCGCTCTGGACCCTTTGGAAGGGTCAGGAGCGAAATTCCCTTTTTGCTTGCCTATTCACACTAAATTTCACTTTCTTCACTTCACTTCGTCTGGACTCCCTCATATTGAATCCACTTCTCAACTTGGCAACATTGGTTTGATCTTCACAAGGTCCAAAAAGGAGAATTCGCTCAAAAAACTAGCCAGGGACAGGACCTATCCAGAATTTTGCTCTGGACGCTTTGGAAGGGTCAAGAGTGAAATTCTCATTCTAGCTCAAAATTCACACTTTTGATGGTCAAACATCTTTCCAAGGCATTCCAAATAGCTTCTCTCACCCTAGTCTAGGCCTAACTTAGCACAAAATTTGCAGAAAAGGATGGTTTTAGTGTTTTTCGCTCTAGACCCTTTGGAAGGGTCATGAGCGAATTTCTTGTTTTGAGCTCATTTCTTCATATTTGATGACTCTTGGCAATTCAAGGACATGCCTAAGGACACCTCTAATCTTGATCCACACTAAACTTGGCATAAATTTGAGGGAAAATATAGGTTTTGCACAATTTCGCCCTGGACCCATTGGAAGGGTCAGGAGCGAATTTCACCTTTTGCTTGTTTATCCTCACTCAATTCCATTCTGTTCACTTTGTTTACTTGGACTCTCATCCTTGGATCCCTCTCCCATGCTTGCAACACTTTATTTGACCTCAAAATGACTAGAAAGGAGAATTTCACTAGAAATCATGGCCAGGGACAGGACCTATAATGAATTTCGCCCTGGAGCCTCTGGAAGGGTCAGGAGCGAAATTCTTCCTCTAGCCCAAAATCATCATTTTTGGAGACAAAAATCCATTCAAGGGCAATCTCAAGGGCTTATATCATCTCTGTCTAGGCCTGGCTTGGCACAAATGTGAAAGGAATAGGTCGATTTTAGAATTTCGCTCTGGAACCTCTAGAAGGGTCAGCAGCGAAATTCTTGATTTGGCTCAATTCCTTCAATTTCAATGATTCCTAGCAACTTGAAGTTACTCCTAAGGACCTCTCCCATCTTAATTCACCTTAGTCTGCAATTGCCTTGGCATAAAATTGAGGAAAAAAGGTGGTCTAGTGAAATTTCGCCCTGGACCCTTTGGAAGGGTCAGGAGCGAATTTCCATTTCTAGGCTTGATTCTTCATCATTTCAAGTTGAATTCACCTCAAAAGGCTAGAAAACACTTCTCCTCTCACATCCAACCCAAGTTTGACTTGATTTTGCAAGGGAAAATAGGTGGCTGAAGAATTTTCGCCCTGGACCCATTGGAAGGGTCAGGAGTGATTTTCATCATTTGGCTCAATTCCTTCAATCTTGATAATCATTGGCAATTTGGAGTCATTCCTAAGGCCTTCTTTAATCATGATCCACACTAGATTTGGCATGAAACTAAGGGAGAAGATAGGTTTTGCACAATTTCGCCCTGGACCCTCTAGAAGGGTCAGGAGCGAATTTCTCTTTCTAGCCCAAAATCATAATTTTTTGAGACAACAATCAATTCAAGGACAATCTCAAGGGCATCCCTCACCTTGGTCTAGGCATGGCTTGGTACAAATTTTGGAGAAAATGATGGGTTTTAGGATTTTCGCTCTAGACCATTTGGAAGGGTCAGGAGCGAAAATCTTGTTTTAGGCTTATTCCTACATCATTTCAACTTGAATCCACCTTAAAAGGCAAGAAAACACTTCTCCTCACCCATCCAAGCTACAAAAACCCAAGTTTGACTTGACTTTGCTAGGAAAATAAGGGATTTTAGGAATTTCGCTCTGGACCCTTTGGAAGGGTCAGGAGCGAATTTCCTATTTTGAGCTTGTTTTGACAACTCCATTACCTCAATCCAATATTCAAAGGCAAGAACACATCAAAGTCCTTCTAACCATGCCATAAAACTCAAGAATTTGACCATCTCCAAGAAGAAAATATGAGTTTCCAAGAATTTCGCTCTGGACCCTTTGGAAGGGTCAAGAGCGAAATTCACCCTCTTGGCTAAAATCCTTCATTTTTCAATGCTTTCAAACATTTCCAAAGGCCAAACATGTCCATTCTTCCTTTCAAGATACCTTGCAAATCAAAATTTGGTCAAACAAGGAAGGGAATGAGGTCTAAGAAGATTTTCGCTCTGGACCCTTTGGAAGGGTCAGGAGCGAAAATCATGATTTGGGCTTGTTTGTTCAATTTTCAAACTTTCAATCTCATTTGGGAGCAAACATAGATCATTCTTCATCTAAGGAGCAAGGTTTCAAGCTAAAACAAGGGAGCAAATGAAGTATATAATGAATTTCGCTCTGGCCCTTTGGAAGGGTCAGGAGCGAAATTCATCTCCTAGGCAAAAACTTGATTTTCTAAAGCATCCCACTCCCTCTCAGGGCAAGAACATACTAATTCCTCCTTCATCATGCCAACACCTAGCCAAAACAAGGAAGAAAACAAGAGATATAAGGATTTTCGCTCTGGACCCTTTCGAAGGGTCAAGAGCGAAAATCATGTTTTGACCTTGATTCTTGATTTTTCAAACTCTAATCTTCCTTGGGAGGCAAACATAGACTACTTTCCTTTCATTTCCACCTTGGTCCTAACTTTGGCTAAAAGAAAAATGAGTGTTTCCAAGAATTTCGCTCTGGACCCTTTGGAAGGGTTAGGAGCGAAATTCCTAATCTTGGCCAAAATCCTTCACATTTTCACATCCCATCACCTCAAAACTAGAATATTGGTCTAAACAAGGGAAAAAATGAGGTTTTCAAGAATTTCGCTCTGGACCCTTTGGAAGGGTCAGGAGCGAAATTCCTACTTTAGGCTAATTTCCATCATTTTGTCACCTCAAATCTCCTCTCAAAGACAAATGTGCATCAAAACCTTCCCATCACGCCTGTTGTGACGTATTCACACATCGCCCCAATGCAAATGGGGACCCCTGCTTTTTGCTTTCTAGGGTTTGCTTTCTAGGTCTTTTAGGGTTTTGTCTGTTAGCCTTTAGCTTTCGAGTGTCGCCAGGGGGATCACCTAGATAGCAGGTTCTGCTTGAGTTAGGTCAAGATGGTGAGTGATGAAGTCTGGAATATCCTGATCCTGAAATTTGGCTAAGTCTGGAAAACTGAAAAATCCTCCAAAAACTAGATTTTGCAATATAACTCCTGGAGGTCTGAAACCACTCTCAAACATCCTAAAAGTATATATGGAATATAACTTAAAGTATAAGAAAGAAGAAAGATAGAAGGAAATGTCACTTATACTTAAATGAACCACCTCGTTCCTAGGCATCTTTGAGGGCAAAACACTTGTTTGGATGGAAAAATGCGATAATGAAGTCAGGATTTTGGCCAAGATTAGGAATTTCGCTCCTGGCCCTTCCAGAGGGTCCAGAGCGAAATTCATTATAAAATTCATTTGCCACCTTGTTTGAGCTTGAAAACTTGTTCCTAACTTGGTAAACCATCTAATTTTGCCTTGTGAAGTGGTTTGAGACTTGAACATTGAGCAGTTTAGCCTGGGATGAAGATTTCACTCCTGACCCTTCCAGAGGGTCCAGAGCGAAAATCTTATTTGAGCTTATTTGTCACTAATTTTGGCTAACTTGTTTTGTGCAGGGTCTCCCGGAAGGAAGATTGGACGTCACTTGATGCAATTGAGGGTTTGAAAGCATGAAAATTGATGAATTTTGGGCAACAAAGGCAAATTCGCTCCTGACCCTTGCTGAGGGCCCAGGGCGAAATTTTTAACTTTCCTTATTTTGCAGTGAAAAAAGATCAAGTTTTGAACATGAGTGAAATAAAGGCATCTCCCTTTACCCGCCTGAGAAAGTTTCAACTCGAAAAGATGAAGGACTTTGTTGAAAACCTAAAATTCGCTCCTGACCCTTGCTGAGGGTCCAGGGCGAAAATCTTGTGGGAGATGTTTTTTCCTCAGTTTTGGTTGAATTGAAATGCCAAAGGTATGATGAATAGTGAGATGAACTTAATAGAGCCCCTAATTCACTTGAAGATGAAGGAATTTTTGCCCAGAAGAGGAAATTCGCTCTTGACCCTTACTGAGGGTCCAGGGCGAAATTCTTTATAAGCACAGTATTTTACCTCTTGGACATGAAATCATATTCATAGCATATCACAGGGTGAGATCTTACTTGACAAAGAGGTTTCAAAGTGAAAAGTGGAACATTTTGGTTAAAATTGCAAAATTCGCTCCTGACCCTCTCAGGAGGCCCAGGGTGAAAATATCAAAAAATCTATTATTCAACCTTGTTTGATTGAGTCTAAGGCAAATTGCAAGATTGATAATACAAAGACATAGAAATTTGCAAATATTGGTTGAGAAAATTTCAATTTTATCAAGTGCGCAAGTCTAGACAAGGGGTTCAAACCATCACTTTGGATATCTTGATGCTTAAGGAGTCTTGATTAAGCTTTAACATTCCTAAGCTAGCCTATAGCCTTTCATTAAATTTGCCTATTTCAAGACATTTGGAAGACTAAAGCAAGTTCGCATAAATTAAGGCATTCATAATTTGATTAATTAAATTCTAAGCCTTAAAATAAATGAAAAATCCACCTTTAGGCCTTGAAATTAATTTTAAAATTTTAAAATAAAATAAAAGGTGAGCGCTCAAGAGCATTTATTTGCTTTTAAAAGCAAGTCGGCCTCCTTTTAGGTGGGATTTTATCTTATTTTATTACTAAAAACCTAGGTCGGCCTCATGGTTAATTAGGGTGAGCGCCCTATATAAGAGAGGGGTGTTGTAGCAAATGCAAATCATTCTTTCATTCCTTCTTATGCGAATTTAGAGGAGCAGATTGGAGGAGCGAAATCCAGCAGGTTGGAGGCTAAATTTCCAGAATTTGCTAAGTGTTGGAGGCTAAATTTCCAGAATTTGCTAAGTGTTGGAGGCTAGTGAAGGTGACGTTCTTTTGAAGGTTGATCAAGACATAATTCATCCAAGAAGGCCAAGCAATTCAATCCTCATCCAGCAAAGTCTGATCTTCTTTTTCCATTTTTTCAAGATTCATAGTTAAGCATTCAAGGAGGAGGTATGAAGAATCATTTTTTTGAAGTTCTTATTCAAGACTTATTGTGATTTCATAGCAATTTTGTAAAGTCTAAGTCTTGAAAATCCAATTTCCATTCATAATTAATTTGAAAATGTATAATTCTTGATTTATCATGTCTTTTTCAAATTAATATCTTAAGTTATACCCTTGAAAGGTCTTAAATTCTATGCTTTAAGGTATGATACTCAAAGACTAATTTTAAGTTTTTGTGTAGGTTTCAAATAACCACCCAAAGCCGGAGGATCTATTACTTAGCAGACTCTAAACGAAGAAGATCGGGCAAGGACAAGGGCGACCTCCTCCCGTCTAGCATCGACAAGGACGGCCTTCTTCGGTCAGGCATCATCAAGAATAACCTCTTCCAATCCAGCATTCCAAGGCGAGGTACATCATCATCCTGCACATCAAAGACAAAAGAAGTCAGAGCAAGGGTTCGTTGAAGAAGCAAATTGTTTCAGATGAATTAATTAAAGCTAGCTTCTCAGCATCATCGAATTGGATATCTACCAAGTTGCGAGTATCAGACAAGGTGGCATCCTAGTCATCACTCCTCCAGTCGGGTTGGTCCACCTCAGCATGTCCAGGTTCAATGTACCTGACTCATTAAAGGTGGCACAAACTTCGATGTACCTACCTGTTGTGACCATTTCACACATCGCCCCATCGCAAATGGGGACCCCCTCTTTTTGCTTGTTTTTCGCTCGTTTTCGCTTTCGTTTTTAGGGTTTTGTTAGTCAGTTGGTTGTCTGGATTTAGGGCTAAGCCTTAGGGTTTTAAATTTTGCCTTTTCAAGCTAGAATCCAGTCGTTTTTTGAGAGATTTTGAGCTTCTTTTCTAGAATGCAAATTTTGAATGCAATGATTTCGCCAAAATAGTCTAATTTTCAATTGGAATGTTCATACAGAGCTTAAATTTGTCTAAGTGTTGACCGTCAATATGAATTTTTGTCCGATTGAATATTTTGACCAAATTTTGACTTTTTTGAATTTTGATCTTGGGCATTGGAATTGATTTGTTTTCGCCTCGTGAAGTGTTAAAATGTGAAAAATCTTGTTATTTTGGCCTGTAGGAGCAAAATCGCTCCTGTCCCTCAGTGAAGGACGGGAGCTCAATTTCAAATATCTCATCATCCTTGCAGAGTCCAGACAAATTTTACGTTTGAAGTGATGGAGAACGGCGAGATCTTTCCATTGAATATAAATTGAAGATTTTCATGAGCACAGAAATGCCTCAAGGAGGAAAATCGCTCCTGTCCCTCAGTGAAGGACCGGAGCTACAATTCAAATTTCGTCTTGTCCTTGCAAGATTTCGACAACTTAATGATTTGAGGACGTCCAAGGGAAGATGCTTTGCCAAATGAATATAATTTGAGATGCAAAACGAAGGAGAATGACCTATATTGACCAAATCGCTCCTGTCCCTCTCCAAGGGACCAGGGCGAGGTACCTTGTAGCTCTCGTCCCTCTCCCAGGGACCAGAGCGATTTCCTTCATTTTGCAAAATCCAGACAAGGGTCAAGGCAAGTTTACGTTCAAAAACAAAGGAGAACATGAGATGAACGCATTGAATATAAATTGAAGATTTTTGGGACGTCCATACCAGTGTTAAATGCCTAGTTCGCTCCTGTCCCTCAGGAAGGGACCAGAGCGATTTTTGATATAATTGCTTTTCTTGCAAAGTTGCAGATGATGTCAAGGCATGGATGAATGGAGTAGAGCATGACAAATCCATTGAATATAAATTTGGAAGGTGACAAAGTAAAATGAAGGCCACAAGAGCAAGTTCGCTCCTGTCCCTCTCCAAGGGACCAGGGCGATACAATGGTTGTATTGCTTCTTGTTCATGTTTAAGTCGATCCAAGTGAAGACGAAGGGTGGCGAAGATATTTTAGGGCATTTCCATCAAGCGCGAGGTTGTAAAGGTCATCACATGGAAGGAATGTGCACTCTAAGACCCATATCGCTCCTGTCCCTCTCCAAGGGACCAGAGCGATACTTCCATTAAGGCATCGATTTCAAAGGACAAGCAAATATTAATTTACCAAGAGGACTTAAAGGACGTCATCTCACGCAATGAAGATAATTGCAAGTTGGTAAAAACAAGAACAAGCTCGCAATGATGAACTTCGCTCCTGTCCCTCAGGAAGGGACCAGAGCGATATTGGATATATTGGCCAATTCATGCGAGATTTACGTAAGGTCAAGGTTTCGCAACGTCTTGGAGGATCCATGGTATGATAGGAAGGTGATACACGAAGATTTCAAACGTAAAATAATCACCAAAATGAACATAGAGCTCACATCGCTCCTGTCCTTTGGACAAGGACCAAGGCGATACTATCAAAACACTCACGCTCCTCCAAAGATCAAGGCGAAGCAAGGTTAGGAAGCGCGAAGGACAACGTTTGAAGGACATTGCAAAGGAGATCGAAGTTTAAAAGTCGCCAAGATCAAGGAGAAATCATGGATCGCTCCTGTCCCTCTCCAAGGGACAAGGGCGATGGTCCCTTTAATACGTCCAAACACATAATGAAGACAAATGGAATAAGCGCGAAAGGAATGAGCATAGATGTTGTTCGCCCTACAATGGAAGTTCGAAGGTCAAAGATACAAGATGAACGTGAAGACATGGACATCGCTCCTGTCCCTCTCCAAGGGACAAGGGCGATGTTAGGCAAAACACATGATATTCTTTGAAAATCACGTTAAGACAAGGACGCACAAGGTTTTAAATGGCATCTGGAAGATGATACAAGGAAAGGATCGTACCAAAATGGAGAATTTCAAGCAAAAACCTTAGGATCGCTCCTGTCCCTCTCCAAGGGACCAGGGCGATAATGGTCATAAGATGCACTTGCTCGCACAAGAAAGAAATTCAAATTCGAAGTACCACCAGAGGATCGATTTGGGACGTGGAAATGAAGGAGTTGAACGTTGAAAACGCAAGAATCAAGACTAAAATCATGGATCGCTCCTGTCCCTCTCCAAGGGACCAGAGCGATGAGGTACGTCCCTTTATTTTCATATTCTTTTGGCGCCAAATTAAACAATTCAAATTTCCTTAAATGCTAAATCGATTTAAAAAATTGAAAATCCTATTTAAATTGGCATTTAATATGGCGTTGATCTTTATTAATTATTTTGCCTTTATTAAAAATCGAAATTCTCATTTAAAAAACGCAAGGCATTAATAAATTAATAAAAAATCGAATTAGAGCGCTCATATATGGAGGTCGGCCTTGTTATTTAATTTAAAAATCATTTAAAAATCGTTTGAAATTGTTATATTTTATCAAGTCGGCCTAAGGGGTGAAGGATGAACGCGCTATATATAAGGGGTGAGAGATTTCATTTTCTACATCATTATTTTACCTTCCTTCGTGCGAATTGAGAAGAGGCGAATATAGTGCGAGTTTCATTCATCCAAGGGTGGCGCGCTAAGTTATCAAAAGGTGGTGTGAATTTGAAGACCACACCAAGTGCAAATTACGTTGAAGACCAAGGCGAATTTGAAGATCCATTTGAGACCACGTCCAAGGCGATAATTGAAGATCACGTTCTCTCCAGAGGTGGCGAAGACAATTTTGAGGAGATCATATTGAAGATTACTTTATACCTCAAATTTTGCCTAGGCGAATTTTGTTTTTGCATTCTAGAGTTAGCTCTCTATCGAGGTATGGCGATTTAATTGTTATTGTTTTATTCATTCATCGTCATATTTCAAATTTTAGGACATGATGGCTCTAGAGACTTATCATGAGGTTTCCTAAAATTTATCTCTCTTATTTACGTTATTTATTGCAAAATCTATTTCTTATAATGAAATGTTGTGTAGGTATGGCGACCCCAAAGGCGGGAGCATCCACCAGTCGCTCGGCTCTCATGAAAGAAGATCAGAAGACCGAAGAAGTGGAGACCAAGATCGTGTCTAAGTGGAGCAACATTGGAGATACCAACTTGGGGAACTTTAGCACGAAGAAGTTCCGAGAGGTCCCTTACATCGGCAAGCCATCACCTGTCGCCCGGAGAATAATAGAGAGTGGCATCATCAAGGCGGCCGGTTTTCCTCCAGCCATTCAGTGCCACGAGTTGATGATCGAGTGTGCCCGTCATTACAATCCACAGTCCAGGACAATTGTGTCCAATGAGGGAAACACTTTGGCGTACCTTTCAGAGGAAGCCATAAGTGAAGCCTTCCATCTTCCAGAGCACAGGGACATGATATACAAGAGCATTGAAGGAGCCAGATCAGTGTATGATGATGATCCAGATGCTTGCCTAAGCATAATCAATAAGAACTGGCTACTCAAGAGTCGTCCCCGTCTGAGCAAAGTACCGAACACACCACACAGGATTGATTTTCAAGAGGAGTACAGAGATTTGATTACCATGCTCAACAGAGTTACAGGAGCACCTCATGCCTTCTATTTTGAGAAATGGATGTTTTACTTCATCCAGGTGATTGTTCAAGGAAAGGGTACAATACATTGGGCTAGGATAATTAGCCATTGCTTAGACGTACAGTTGAGAAGACTCAGGGCTACTAAGTCCTTCCACATGAGTTCATACGTCATCTATGCCTTAATCAGGAGCGTTGAGTACGCAGGACTACCTCACAGAGGAGTGATTGGAAGAGGACCCGGCGAGGTCAGAGTTTGTGAATCCTATACCTACTTGCATCATCCACCAGGGAAGAACTACAAGTTAATCAATGATACTTTCACGATGAACATCACAAGGACGTTGCAAGGAGGGATTCACAACAGATTATCTCAGGATGCCCAGGAATTCATCAAGAGGTACGGTGCTTGGTTCATTCAGTTTCCCAAGTTCACTTACATTAGAGTGTATGGATGTCCTTTACCTCCATACATGTTGCCGAGGTACCCGACAGATAGAATTGTGTTACTTGAAGTAACAAGGCAGTTGGCAGCATATGTGAAGGCATTCAGACACAGACATCAGAATGGAGTTCAGGTACCTATTATTTTGGGTAATTCAGTTGAGGTATGTCCTAATATCTTAGCCATGGATGACGCAGAGAAGGAATTAGCCTTGTATCCTTTTTCATCTTTTGCTTGGAGGAATAGTTTTGATCCACTTGGACATTTAGAGGAGACGGTCGGTAGAAGATTTAAACATGAGTACCAGATTGAAGATTTTATGATGAATCTCCTAGATGATCTTGAAGTGAAACGTAAGATACATTCTAGATTGCCTTTGGATTTCATCAGGAAATGTAAGATTTACAGAGTAGCCGACCAAGCACAGGACAACGGCAGGCACATCCAATCTTCATATGATAGAGAAAGCAAGACAATAAGTTTGAATTGGAATGAGCCCGAGGCCGTGGATTTAGATGATTTGATGGCACCAGTCTTGTCTTGTACTCGTAGATGGGTAGACGTTCAGCATCAGAAGTTGAGAGAACAGGGCATAGCCATGTCTTTTACTTTGGAAGAAAAGCCAGCCGAAGGTGGAGCCAGTGTTAGTGAAGGCAATCCTAATCCTAGGAATTCAGGTGAAGGTAACCTTCGATGTGCCAGTGAGGGCAATCTCCATTCGAGAGGTTCAAAGAGAAAGGAAAGATCAGAAAAGAAAGAGTCTTCCAAGAAAAAGCAAGGTGCCAACAAAGATCAAACACCAGGTACTTCTTCCAGACCAGAGGATAGAACAGTTCGAGTGGAAGAGTCCATGGAATCGATGGTACAGAATGACAGACAGGAGGAAGAACAGGCACAGCATGTTTCATCCGATGGATCTCTCCAAGACTATGATTTAGATAATGATAATGAAGTAACATCTCCTCCCAGACAAGAAGAAATAGTACATAAAGAGATTCAAGTTCAAGAGACAAGATCGAATATCCCAGATTGGTTGAAGGAAAGATTGACTAAGGTGATCGTAATTGAGGACGAGGACAGTGCAATTGATTTAGAGAGCCTCGTGGGACGTTCACATATGACAACAGAGAAAAAGAAGGCTACAAAGATGTCCAAGATGATTCGAGATGAGACTGGATCTAGAAAACTGCAGATAGCTACACCGACAACAGACAAATATGAGGGTGAGATCCTAGCAGAAGACTATCATATACAGACTATTGAGTTAGGACCATCCACAGCAGAGCAGACTTTAGATGATGCCACCGACACATTTGAGGCATTGAAGGACAAGTTTAGAGAAGAAGTAGAAAAGAATAGAAAGCTTGAGAAAGAGGTCGGTGCATGGAGGACATATTTCAGTCACATCAATGAACCTTTGGGACGTCAGGATCCAGTTAGATCACCATTGCAGGCATTACCCCTTCAATCAATCAATGAAGCAGAAAGATTCAGGAACCTGGTCCAGCGTACATGTGGTTGGATGGATAGATCTCACACGGTGGCCATTGAGTTTGTTACAAGGATGTCGAAGATCACCCACCAGGCTATCCAAGTTCTTGAGATTATTCACAGATTGATGGCAACAGTAGCTGCATTTGCCCATACCAAGGACGTTGTCATCCCTGTCTTGAAAGTTATAAGACACACATCCAGAAGAATTTTAGCACAAGAGAGGATCTTAGAAGGTGATTCTCACAGTTTGTTTCAGTGGTCAACCTTGCTCCATATAAAGAGTGTTCTCTTCGAGGACATCAGTGTTAGATGTGGTCAAGTTGAGGAGGTGATCAATCCGATCCAGGACAGAGTATTTGAGGTACTTCGTACCATTCTTGGCAGAAGGATCGAGGTCGAGACAGATGTGGATATACAAGAATTTGAGGATAGAATCAAGATCATCTTTCGCAAGGACGCAGATGTTACAGATGAGCAGTATGATCAGATGTATGCCACCATGCTCCTGATTGATAAAACAAAGGAACTTGAACCTACTTGGGACACAGCTCTTCTAGATGCATTTGATCAGGTTATCCACTTAGAAGAGAGTATCAAGAATCTTCCCGAGATTCCAAGCACAGAAATCGAAAGAATCGTGACAAAATTCATTGCATATGCTAAGAAAGAGAATTGGAAAGGGAATAAGATTCTAGATGAAAGGTTGTTACAGATGACATGACATCTTATTTCTCATTGGTTGATACCTCCTAGATTTTTGTGCCAAATTTAATATTTGGCTATGTATTTAATATTGTTCAGTAAAAAGGAGGTCATTTGTAACAAACCCTAATTAGGGTTTAGGTGTCATGATCTTGTCCATTGATTTATTTTCAATCTGGACCTTTCATTGTAATTGGGGATGCTATTTATACCCCCATTTTTCGTTTCATTAAAAAAGAGTTAATAGTGAATAAGTGTGAGAGATAATAGTTGATGTAATAGAGAGATTAGAGTTAGAAGCAAATTTTATTTTGTAGCAAGATTGAGTCTTGAAGAGAGAAATTCAAGCAATTGTTGTATATGATGACTTGGAAATCAATAAAATATTGAAGTTATGGTGTTTTGTTGCAAATTTCTTAAGTTATCTTCATGGTTGTTGGATGTACTTGAATCACGCTCAATCAAAGTAGTTTGTTAATTTGAAAGGCTAAGTGTGAGATTTGATATTTGGTAGGATTCGCAATCCAAACCACTAGCTTCTTGCTGATTGTAGGAACGCCTTGCGTGGTCGACTGGAAAACATTTTGAGTCCTTAACCTTCAAGCATTTTCGCATCTCGGATATGTACCTTCATAGTAGTGTCCTTGGTCTTTGATGCATTGAACACCATTATCACCTTAGAAGATCGCACTAATTTCAATTGAGTTGTTATCTTATGGCAAAATTGAAGTTGGTTGAGTCTTGCCAAATCTCATTCATGCTAAGTCGTTCATAGGGTTAGGCTAGATTAGACTTACTTAAACCCTGTCTTTTTTCCATTTTTTTGAAAGTTCCTTTTAGTTTAGTAAAATCTTCGAGCTTTTGAATCCGTAAGACGCCTTGAAGGAAACAGCAAATCACATCATACCACTAAAAAGCTTGTCCACACGTGGAGACCCCACTAAAAGAACCTTGGAGTCCATCTAACTGATCCTTTTTGCAGATCTTCAGCAGTTAGAGACTATTTTCTCAAGAGAGGATAAGATGCCTGTCGGTATTTTATTCTGTGTATGATTGTGTACAAAATACACGTCAACACTACCCCAGCTATCCATTGGTCGAATATTCCAGAGAAGACATGTGTCCAATTAATACAATTATTTCATTGGTCAAAATTGAGTTTGTTGTAACAAACCCTAATTAGGGTTTTCATTGTAGAATCTTGGCCATTGATCTCCAATTGATCTTAGCCATTGAATTGTATTAAGGGCACTATATAAGCCCCGGCTCTTCATTTGTAAAGGATAATAGAAAGTAGTCAGAGAATAGATAATAGTTAGTCAGTAGTTAGAAGGTGAATAGTTAGCTAATAGTGGATAGTCAGTTGATAGAATAGCAATTAGAGTAGAATAGAAAGAGAAGGCAAAGATTGTTGCCAAGATGTTGTTGTAAAAGACTTGTAAAACTTCATTGAAGAAATGGTGAAATTTATGGGTCGAGTCAACAATTTGCATGGTCTCTATATTTCTCAGATTTGATTTCATGTTATTAGATGAGTGGAAGAAATGTGTTTGATTTATGGTGAAATTTGTATATCCATACTACTAGCAGTTTGTTGATTGCAGACTTGCCTTGTGTAGTCAACTGGAATCATTTAGCTTAAGCTTAACTTCAATTGTCGCTTCTTCATTGATATGCATCAGCCTGATGGTGTCTATGCATGTAGTGATGATCTGAACATCATAAAGCTTTCCTTCGAAGATCGCACTAACCTTGTGGAGATGGTCCTGGATGTCAAAACAAGACTTAGTTAGAATTTCATCAAAGGTGATTCATTGCTCCTACATTCTTAGTGTCAGAATTAGATCCTTTCCTCGACCTTGTCCTTTTTCCTTTTCTTTTCAAATCTAAGCCAGTAAAATCTTGTGATTCCAGCAAATCAGACGTTTAGGTCATCAAGTGTAAGTCCCCTTGTGATTCCAGCAAATCACATCATACCACAGAGAGCTTATCCACACGTAGAGATCCTACAATAAAGAACCTTGAAGTTACTCCAACTGATCCTTCACCGAGATCTTTAGCAGTCGGGAACTTTGTTCAAGAGAGGATAAGACACTTAGGTATTTTATTTTGTGTTCGCATGTGCATGAAAAACACATCAACAATGCCCCAGAAGTCAACAAACTTGGTCATGTCAAAGAGCAAAGTGGAGAAAAATGAATTTTGCTGTGGACAGGGTCAGTAGCGAAAATCATCCTTGGGCTCAAATCCTAACTTCATTTTCACATTTCCTCATTCAAACAAGCATTTTTACCTTCATTCAAGCCTAGGAATGCGTTAGTTCTAGGTTTTGGTCAAAGTAGAATGTCTTATGGAGAATTTCGCTCTAGACCCTTTGGAAGGGTCAGGAGTGAAATTTGACATTTTGGTCTCTCTGTCAGGATCATTTTATGGAATATAACATTTAAGTATAAGTGACATTTATACTTTAAGTTATATTCCATATATACTGTCAGGATGTTTGAGAGTGGTTTCAGACCTCCAGGAGTTATATTGCAACATCTAGTTTTTGGAGGATTCTTCAATTTTCCAGACTTAGTCAAGTTTCAGGATTAGGACATTCCAGACTTAGCCAAATTTCAGGGCATTTGAAGATCAGGATGACATTCCAAACTTCATCACTCACCAACTTGACCTAGCTCGGACCTTCAAGAATGATACTTACTCACCAAGCAAGACACAATTAGCAACAAGAGCAAAACCAGACCCTAAGGAAGACTTTCAAAGAAACCCTAACCTAGAGCATCTACTGACTCAACCTAGCTCAAGCAGAGCCTGCTATCCAGCGATCCCCCTAAGAACACTCATCATGCAAAGGCTAATAGACAAAACCCTAAAAGACCTAGAAAGCAAAAAGTAGGGGTCCCCATTTGCAATGGGGCGATGTGTGAATACATCACAACACCTTGACTTAAAATGATGTGATTGGGTTGATGAAGGTAAATTGTCACCACCTCAGCCTGCTCCATTTGTAGATCATCACAAAGGTTTGCTCTTTCATTATGTTGATCTTCATCTTGTGATGATGAGTCTTTATACTTCCCTTGCAATATTGATGAATGGAGTGTTCCTCATGTAGAGAAATCCACTTCATTTGCTTAGCTTGATCTCTCCCATTGTGAAGTTCTCTCTCTCGCATTGATCAATCCTCCTTGTGTTTGTAAGGCAGCCCCTATGTAGTGCTGTATAATGCTTAGAAGCCCTGGCCCTAATCATGATCTGCACTGGAATTGATGTCTTGACTTTCATCCTTGATGTTGAAATTTCCTCCTCTTTATTTCTCTGTTTGGATGTAGTGAGTCTTCCATTGCATCATCGTGGAGTTCTCTCCCTGCTGTTATGAGCTGCACCTCTTCATTGACTGCGCTGATATCCTTCCTTGAACCTTGACCTACGCAAGCTACTGAGATGTCCTTCTTTACCATCATTCAATCATCCCGTGCTTCTCTCCTTGCAATCTGCTGTTTGCTGATGAAGTTATCTCTGGATGTTCCTCCTCTTCCTTGCTTAAGTGTTGTGGAGAGCTTTCCTTCTTTGTTGCAATGTTTCCTTGAAATACTTGCAGGCTGCCCCTTCACCCTCTTCCTTAGTCGTCTGCCAAACAAACAAGGATAGCATCAAACACATATGATACAGACATACTTGACTAACCCTTAATCTAATATGTATCCTAAATGATGGTAAAATGATGACTTGATCTCTGATTTCCATGTCTGATTTGTAATGTTTTAAGGTCTGAGACCTGATTTGAGTTTCTAATTTTTTTAATGTTTTAGGTCTGATCTGCCGAAGTCATGGATTTTTCCAGGTCGTGGATTTGCTTTGGGTGTGGATTCTTGCTGGTCGGGGATTTGAGCAAGTCGTGGATTTTGGTTGATTGTGGATTTTGGCCAGTGAAGGACAAATTCATTCACCTTTCTTCAGTTCATGTATTAATCTGATCACTTTAATTCTTTCTTATTCTCATCATCAAAAGCACTTTGCAAATTTTGAAATCCTTAAGGATGAATTTGATAGTGCAACATCCACTTTACCTCACTTTGGAAGGTTGATCATCTCATCATTCCACTCAAGTCATGGATTTGGGCAACACATGGATAATCTTTAACACATCCACCTCCAAGTCGTGGATTTCTCTAGTTCGTGGATTTTGGAGGGTCATGGATTTTTGAAAGTGGAGGATAGTCATCATCATTCAAGCTTGCACACTCCAACACTTAGTCGATCAATTCACTTTCATCATGATGTTGATCTTCATTCTCCAAGTCAAAGATTAAGTGAACTCTTTGTTTCTCCTTCACTTCATGGATCAACCTTGCCATCCACCCTTGAGTCGTAAATTTTTAGCACCTCATGGATGTGCTCAAGTCATGAATTGATCATCATCACTCACCTTTATCTTCAAGATTTCTTCATCCAATTCACTCCAAGGCATTTTCATTATCACCCATCAAGACATTAGGACCTTACAACTTACCTCGTCAATGCTTTCCATGACCCCGTAAGTCGTGGATTTCCTTAGGTCGTGGATTCTCTAGGGTCGTGGATTTCCATGAGTTGTGAATTTTGGTGACTCACGGACAAACTCAATAACTTCCACTTCAAGTTGATTGCTTCATCATTTGTTTAAGTTGATCATTTCAGTGCCTTTGTTTGTAAACTTGGAGGATTCAGGAGTAAACTCAATCATTGACACTTTCATTTATCTTGACCCAATGAATCATCCAAGTGGATTCTGGCATGTCAATGA
The DNA here is from genome assembly GCF_030272615.1 of Cryptomeria japonica. Classification (NCBI taxonomy): domain Eukaryota; kingdom Viridiplantae; phylum Streptophyta; class Pinopsida; order Cupressales; family Cupressaceae; genus Cryptomeria; species Cryptomeria japonica. Next base: position 82,618,185 of record NC_081410.1, on the reverse strand, counting down.
TAGAAGTCATTGCCTCACTTCATAGTCATGGATTCCACCAAATGAAGGATAGCACTGCTTTAAGGGTGACTTGATGTTAACTTTCCTTGTTATATCCACTTTAAGTATTAAGTCACTCAAATCATACACTTCACTTATTCCTTGAAAGATTGATCACCTCCTCTTAAGCATCAAGTCACTAAATTCGTGGATTTATGAAGGTCGTGGATAGATTGATCATCCCACCTCTCACCTGTCTTGAGCATTGAGCCTTTCAAGTCACAGATTTGAGCAAGTTGTGGACAAATTGTTGCACTTCACCTCAAGGTCGGGGATTTCACCCAGTTGTGGATTCTAGCAAGTCATGGATTTCAGCCAGTCATGGATTCCTTGAGGTCATGGATTTTGGCAAGTCGTGGATTTCTCCACCTCATGGAATTTTAGTTTCATCCACACTTATCCTCCTCTTGAAATCCACCTTTAGGAATACTTAACATTTCTTGATTGATTGCTCCACTTAAGCTCTATATGATCATGACTTCATTGAGTTCATTCCTTGACATCCTTGCAACATTGACACTGCTTGACAACTTTCCTAACTTGACAACAACATTTTACTCTTTCCACTATCTCAACTCGAAAACTCAATGCTATCGCTCTACCATGGACTCCAAACATGAAACATGACTCCATAACTCAACCACTTTCTGACAATCAAGGCACTGCATCCTCTCACAAGCAAAAGGTTAACGACTAAAGAAACTACTACCAAGCAAAGCAAGCTAAGCAAAAGAACTAAGCTATGAGCAAAAAGTGGGGGTCCTCATTTGCAATGGGGCAATGTGTAAAAACATCACAATAGACTCAAGTTGTGTTTTGGGGGATTTCTTTTTCTTCTTTTTTTCATGAATCTCATCTTTGTAAGCCTTCGGGCACTTAAAGATTAAGCTATGTAGATTTTCAGCCTTGTTGACACTTTAGTAACAATTATAGAACATACATTTTACTAATAAGGCCCCAATAGAACCCTCAAAAACAAAATGGGCATTCAGTTCAAGAAAATTTAAATGTCTCTCTCTATTAATATATAATTGTTGGATTATGACAACAATAAAACAATTCATATCTTATATTTTAGAAAAACAGTTTTTTCCTTTGAGAGGAAATTCCTAATTTCTTTAAAGAAATAAAAAAAAAAAATTCTGAGTTTGGTGTTGTTGTTATCTTGGAGATATTCCATATATCTTTGCTGCTTTGAAGGCAAAGTTATTGCAAAAATTGTAATTGTACGAGCAGCAGCTGTGAAGATTGTAATTGTTTTCTCTAAACAATAAGAATACCAATACATTGCCCCGTAGATGTTCCCTTGGCATATTGTCAAGGTTTTACCACGTAAATTTGTGTCTTCTATGTTATTCTGTTATTCTATTTTATTTTCTCTGTTACTTCTTTGCAACTAATTTGTGCTGCAATTTTTTGAAACTTTTATGGGTTCAGCTTCTGCCAACGCAACGAGTGGTATCAAAGCAATTACTTTTGCGACAACTATGTTAGGATTTGGTGTTGATTTTACAGCATCAAATGGCATAGGTTTCAAATGCAAGGTTTGTGGTGGAGAAATTTAATGAGAAGAATAACTTTGAGCTTTGGAAGCTCAAGATGCATGATTTGTTAGTGCAGCAAGGATTGCACAAGGGGTTGGTATGAAAGTCAAAGAAACCTACAAATATGAATGATGAGAGTTGGGAAGATCTAGATAAGAGAGCTCCTTGCACAATTCAGCTGTGTTTGGCAGATGAGGTTCTTTTCAATATTGTCAAAGAGGAAACAACAACAAGCTTATGGAGCAGAATGGAGAGTCTTTACAAGACAAAATCCTTGACAAACCGAATCCACTTGAAGAGACAATTGTATAGTTTGCGAATGAAGGTATAAAAATTGTTGATCATTTAAATGTTTTCAATACTCTTATTTGTCAATTATCTAGTATGGGTGTAAAAATTGAAGATGAAGACAAGGCAGTCACATTGTTGCGTTCATTGCCCAAATCCTCAAATCACCTAGTCACTTCTATAAGCTTTAGCACAACTAACACCCTTGAAATTGATTCTAATGTGGGAGCTTTGCTGTCTGAATTGTGGGAGCTTTATTGTCTGAAGAGGTGCAAAGGAAGTCTAATATAGAAACCTCCACACCAGAAGCAGTGGTGGCTGGAGGTCAACCCACAAAAAAAGGGGAGAATTTGAGAAGTAGATCCAAATCTAAGTCAAAAGGCAAGAAAGGTAAGAGAAAATGTTGAAACTGATAAACTGTAATGTCCCCTACTAGGGTCTGCCAATTATTCATACATCATTATACTTATTATGTCTTAAATCAGATTATTAAAACTAAAAAACAATTATTATTCATAATATAATTGATAATTACTATATTTAAGCCCTCAATCCTTACTTCTTTCCTAATCATCAACCCTAACGGAGGATGGGGAATTACTATGTTAGAGTGCTAGAAAACCATTCTCCACAAATAGGCCCAAGGGTTTTAGGAACACCCATCCATGCCACCTCTTGATCTTCTAGGTTTCGGGAACACCCGTCCATACCACCTCTTAGGGCTCACCTAACTTGTGAGACATTAACACCGCCTTTCCTTAACAAAACCAATGTATCGTCATGAGGAGCAATAGAGAATGATTAAGGATTAGGCTATGAATATACTAATCTCTCATGTATTGTGAATATATACGTAGATAACTGAAATTAAGCATAATTGTTATATAAATCTGATTAACCATATAAATTTTATTATTTCTGTTACAAGTGTAACAGCTTATACTGTAGGCTATATATTTGTTCCTAGTTCCTAATAGAATTCAAATATAATATTACTGTGAACATTCAGTTCATAAATAATATACAACATACCAATCTGCTGCTTCCACAATAATTGCCAGCAATATGATCGGCCGGTAACTTAATGTTCTGTTCCTTCGATGCCCCTTTTTGCTTGCTTGGATTGGATAATATTACCTTCCTTTTGATGGTGAGAGTCATGACCCTTCATGTGGCTACAACTGTAAGAGAGGCGACTTCTCCTAAATGAACCATGACTGTTCATAATTAATTATTAGCCTTGATCACTTGTCTTAGTTAGGTGGTTATTCTTAACCATGACTATCCTTGACATCTATTCCAATCTCAACTAGAAATATTCTTAATACATAGTTGATTGTCGATGCTTCAAGACGTGGCTTCTTGATCTTAATTATATGTTGTTAATAAAATCGTTGCTTAAGATGTTTTAATCGCTAAATATCCATTGATCGCCAATTAGCATGATTTGTATGTTGTTACCTAATCATCTCCCTTCCTAATAAAATCGAAACTTATAATATAATTGTTGACGTGTTTTTTTTTACAGCGTCGAACACAGAATAAAGTCACCAACGATCACCTTATCCTCTCTTGATCAAGATCAGTCTGTATGCTAAGATTGCTTAAATTTCAAACGGCTAATTCCAAGGTTCCTTCAGTGCGTGGATGTGACTCAGTTGTTTGATAGGTTTGCTGTTAACCCAAGGGGCCTTACGTGTGTTCAATTGAAGAAGATGATAAACTCATGCAAGCTCAAGGATTTCTATATGGATGATTTGCAATGAAAGCCTTAGTTTTAGATTTTTTTGGATTTTTCAAATTATGCAGAAAGTAAATGAGAATGGGGGGTAGAGAGAAATATGCTAAAGCTAATCTAATACTAAGAACAGGAGATGGGATAACTCATGCAAAATCAAACCACGCTTTGTTTCGCCAACAGAGCACAACTATATGAAGGCGGTGCAATCTTCAAAGGGTCCATGGAGGTTTTTCAGATCATCAATATAGACCATTGGATCGAACAATCTTTTACTAATGATCGAAGTTAAGTGTATACACATCAAAAGGCTCAGGCTAACTTTGCACGGTATACAACAATCAGCTGCACACCAAAAGTATGAGCTCGGATTCTGCAACAAGAATCCTATCAAATCCAGTTCTCCTAACAACATATAAGCAAACCTAATCTAATTGAAGAGAGCAAGACCATGCAGATTGCCAAAATAGAACAAGAATACACCATCAAAATCGAACAATGTATTAAGTTGGCTACTTCACAATCCTGATGCAACAATCTCAAATAATCTCTCCTCTCTTCACAAATGAGGGGGGTCACCCCTTTATATAGGCCTCAGGCCAAGCAAACCCTAATTAGGGTTTCACCCTAGAAGATTCTCCACTCAAGATGCAACAAGGTGGGAATCGGCAATTAATACCCCATGAAGCCCATATACAATTATTCCATGAGCCTAAAATAGCACCCACTAGTGCATTAAATGCACCCCACTATATCGATCATGCCTAGAATATAATAAACATCTCCATGCAAGGAATAAATGCCCATCATTCTTCATGCAACGGCGACATGCATAGAGAATCTGACATAAAATCATAAATAAGGCGGCTGCATGCAAGAAGATTCCTCATGCGACGGCGACATGCATTGACCGGACCCACACTTAGTCAAAATACCCCAGCAGTAAATACACCACCACTATTCAACTAAAAGATTCTCATCCAAGAATGGACGACCATTATCCCGCTCATTTATGGCGTATGCAATGAATCTATTGACAACGGTTTCCAACTCTCCGATGGAGACACTTGGCACATTTTCAATGTCGAATTCCATCAAGGCAATTTCTTCCTCGCTGTTGGAAAAGAAGCTCTCCCACTCCATCATGACTTCTTGTGTCTTCTTCATTATACCGGAGAATGAAGAAACATTTGCAAAATGCTCCTTAGGGAATGAACCTACGAAGAAGAAATCATGCAACTGAGATTTCAGGGAGTTCATTGTTATTCCACCATCATTGAGTTTCCTTACGAACAATGCCTCAATTGCATTGATGATTTCCTCTTCCACCCCTCTGATGGAATCTTTCAAAGTAAAGGAGTCTACGCTGAATTTATCGAAGGTGTTCTTTCCTAAGCAAATGACGTAGAACCATCGGGGAAAGTCATAAGCTTCATTCTCCTGAATTACTTTCCCATCAATCAGAATTTGCCTTGGAACCTTCGTCAAAGCCCTGAGTCGCGAAATGGTTAAATCCTAGTAAATGTGCACATCCTCCCACAATCCTTCTGTTGTCTCTAATCTGCTTAGGAGGGTCACGAACTTTGAATGAAGATGAGCCAGGTCCTCAACGAATTTTCCCGCTTTAGTAAAAACATCTTCTATCCACTCCCTGGAATTTTGCGCCATCGCTCTAATAACTTTCGCATCATCAACAACTTCCTTAGGAAGGGAGGAAGGAGGAGTGAATGATGGACCTGCCTCCCTAAGGGGTCTTTTGAAACTCCTGATGTACTCGCATAGGGCTCTATTTTCTTCCCTCAGCCGCTTACATTTCGCCTTTGATTTCAGCATCTTTTCCCTCATGGCTAAGGAAGATTCTTCAAAGTCTCCCATTACTTGACCTATGGAAGCATGGCCAAGATCAATCTGTTTGATAACATAATCCTCCTGCCTGATTTCGCTTCTGTCTTTATCTACTGCAGGCTCGGCAATGTGCAGGGTCCGGGATCCAGATTCTTCCCTAACAGCCTTGGAAAATTTCCAGGGAGCCTTCCTTTCTGCTGGCTGATCCATTATTTTCAACAATTCTTCCAACTCCCAAGCTGGATCAATTTCCCTTTCAGATTCCTTTCTCAGCCTTCCCACCAACCAATCTGGAGAGGGGATGGAGTGACTATGAACCTCTACCAGCTCCTACTCCTGTGACTCTTCCTCCATTTCACCAAGGATAGCTTCCCTGGCAAGCCTCTTCCTGATGTGGGGGACTTTCTTGTCTTTGACTTCTTGGCTGATGGTGTCCCTGTGAAGCGTTAATGCTAAGTATATCTGGTGCCGGAATGCTCTCTGGGAGTGGACCTGCTGGATGTGGAAACATCTCTACAACCTGCACACTTGAGGAACTTGCTGGTGAATGCTCCCTCTCCGTCCTTGCTTTCTTTTGTGGAGGTTCTTCCTGCTGGACTTCTTGTTGAACCTCCTGTGGTATTTCCTGCTGGATATCCTTCTTCTTTGTTGTCCTTGGTCTCTTTGGGGCATTTTTTCCTTTATCCATCCGAACTTCCCCTCCTGCTTGAACCTGTGAAGAGCCCTCGGTTGCCTTACTGTGGGAATCTAGACTTCCCATTAGCTGATATGTTATGAACATTCCCTTCCGCCAACTTCCTTATCTGCCTGTCAATCAAGTGCTTAGTGAATTTCAGCACTAGCCTGGCTAAGACACTCAAATCATCCATTTTGAGCTCTGAACAATCTGGCAACTGAATGGGCTGATCCTTTACTTTCTCAAATTCATGTTGTACCAAATCCGAATCCTCCTTTACTTGATTTGGCACTTGATAAATTTCACTTAACTTGATGGTGTCGAGGGGCAATTTGGAATGCATTCTCTTCCGGACCTAAAGGTCATCCTCGACACTTGCCCAATAATCTTCTAAGTGAAACTTGTGTATGAATTTGACGCCAGCAACCTTTCTGATTTGGCAGTAAGGATCATACTTGGCCTTGGATGTATAAAACGGCACACGATAGAATGCCAATTCCCCTGCTGCACTTTCAACGGCTTCAAAGCCCGGGCATATTTCCATGAAGTCACCCAAGACAACTGGGAATTCAATTGATTGCTTTTTCTTCTTCTTCTGCAATTGATCATAGGCAATTAACAATCTCATGAGCTCTAGCAATACGAGCTTGTCTAATGGATATCTTGGCAATTTGTATGACTGGAATGAGAATCCTTGCGTCCTGATGTATGTGAATTTAGGAAATTGCAAGAACGTAGCTCCATACTTCTGGACCAAGACACTTGCTTGCGGCGACACCCTTACGTGCAACTTCTTCTGCATAAGCCGTGTCAAGTACACGGTGAAGGTGTCATTCGCCAACCTGTAAGAATTAACATTGTGAAGATGCAGCTGGGGATAACACTTATGTACTTTCAGCTGAGCTGGTCCGCAACCCATAATTCCTCTTGTTGGCAGACCATCAAATCCTCCCCTTCGCGCAAGCATATAGAACAGGTAGGAGCTCATGAAAAAGGACTAGAACCTTTTTTCTTTTAAATTTTTCAACTACTCATGCAAGTAGTGACTGATCAATCTAGCCCAGTCGATTAACCCATTTGAATTCATGATCTCGCCTATGTAGAAGAACATCCAAGCCTCAAAGTTCACAGAATGTGAACACCCCATTACTCTGCTCAGCAGCTTTATCAGGTCCACATACTCCTGCTTGAACTCGAAGATAATGAGTCTTTGGCATCTTGGAGGCATGCACCCTAGGCTTCAGCAACCACTGCTTATTAATCAAATCAGCACACCTGGCGGAACCTGCTTCATATACTACCCGAGCTCCGCTGCTAGTCGTGTATGTCATGGAATAGTTCGAAGGAATTCTGAAAGCCTCACCAATTGACTCCGGAGTCAATGTTGCCAGCAGCTTGCCATCTGGTGTTGAGATTGTCTTTCGCTCCAAATTATAATGTGCTGCACATTCCTGGACCAAGTCTGGGCACTGAATAGCAGGAGGAAAACCAGCAGCCGCAACAATTCCGCTTTTGACAATTTTGACAATTGTTGGTGATGGACTATGCCCTGCTGTCCCGAACATTCTGATCTTGAATGCAACCAAATTGAATGTGTCTAATTTAGTATCGCTGATTTCATCCCACCTTGAAAAAGCCAGGAATGGGGAAGGAAACCTTTCATTTCTGCCTTGATCAATGCTTGCCTGGAGAGGGTAGCTGCCTTGCTTGATTCTGCCATCCGGGAAGCACCTTGGAAATGATGAAACTAAAGACTAAGTATGACCACCCTTCACTTTTCCAACTCTTCTTTCTTGAATCCTGCACGTGAGAAATGAAATGCATCTCCAAGATTATATAGAATTCTCCAAAACATCTTGCTAAGTTAGGATGCATTAAATTAGCAATTGCATTCATGATGCGTCATACTTTCCCAATCACTGCGCCATGCCAAAAGAAACTTCCCATGCGAGTGAGTTTGAATCTAGAAGTTTCATTAAATGCACTAAGTCATGCATCATACTTGGAAGATTCTCTTTGCAAACTCATTAATTTCCGTTCTTTCCAATTTCAGAGGGAAATTGAAGGATTTTTTCAAGATTTGCGTGATTTCATTCTAACTTGTTGTCTTCTGCCTTTGAAGGAATTTTCACGCCCTTTTCAACATCCCCTATTTTTTAGGGATTCCCATAAAATTGAGGAGCTAGGTTCATTGGATAGAGAATTTCACCACGATTCCGAATCTATAAAATTTTGCATATCCTTACAAGATTCGGTGTCTAAAAATAGAAATTTCAAAAATTTGCCCGAGGGGTTTTTTACTTTCGATTCTTCCTTGACCTTTGACTTTCATGCCTTGGACAAATATTTTAATTTTCAAGCTTGAGCATGGATTTTCACTGGAAGAGGAATTCCATCAATTTCGTGAATCTTCGATGGATGTTTGATTTTGGCGCCCAACTGGAGAGTAGGGCGGAATTTTGACTTAGTGGATGATATTCATTCATTTCATACTCTCCATGAACATCCTTGTTTGGCGCCCTCACCTAGCACTTGGGCGCTATTCCTTCCTCAAGGAGGAATTCATCATTTTGTATGTTATCCATGAGCATACCATTTTGGCGCCTTCCTCCTTGTTAGGGCGCAAATTTGCCTATGGAAAGGAATTCTCAATTTCTTCAATTCTCCTTGCATACTTCATTTTGGCGCCCTTTACTGTGCTAGGGCGCATTTTGACTTGAGGGAGGAATTGCTTTGTCTTTTCCACCTTTCCATACATACCCTCTTTGAGCGTCGTATGTAAGGCTGGGGCGGAATTTTGCATAGGTGGAGGACTTCATCATTATTCATTGCTCTCCATGGAATGCGTAGTTTAGCGCCCTTGGTTTTTGACTTGAGGAAGGAATTTCCTCATTTCCATGGATTCCTTATATCCCTCAATTTGGCGCTCTTTACCTCTCTTGGGCGCTATCTGGACTAGGGCGTGAAATTTCTTTGCTTTGCACTTTTCCATGATACTTCTCGTTGAGCGCCCTTTCAACTCCTTGGGCGGATTTTTACCTTGGCCGAGGATTCACAGATTGCGGAGTGAATTCCATGATGCATCAACTTTGGCGCCTTCATGTGTAGCAGGGTGGCATTCTTCACTGGTAGAGGATTCAATGAATTTGTGAATCCTCCACGGGACCTCCATTTTGGTGGCTATCTCTGGCCTGGGGCAGAATTTTGACTTGGTGGAGGATTCAGTGAATTTTGTGAATCCTCTATGCCTTCTTCATTTTTCCAGACTTAGAGAGTTTTCCCGAGCTTTCCATTTCAGGAGTGGGCTTCCAACATTCAACCATCTACAAAACACAGCCACTCAATCCAAAACTCAAGAAGAAAGGGACGAGATGAAAGAACTGATAGAACAAGTGAAAAGGTTGTCTACTGAGGTGACTTACCTTAGAAATCAGAATAACTAGATGCAAAGCATGCAGAGAAATTATCGATCATACCAAGGCGGCAATAGAGGGTATCATAATAACCCTCCAAATCATCATGAAAACCATCAAGGACATGGTACCAAACATCAAAATAACAATCATGGTTTTCAAAATAACAATAATAACCAAGGGCTCCATAAGAAAGCATGGAACACAACACCAAATAATGGGGGTGTGCCTTCACTGCTGGACAATCCGCCACCCTCCAACAATAGGCTGGCAAATAAAGTATTCCTTGCAGAGGCCGCCCTATCAACTTGGTGTAGGCTTCACAATAGCATTCTGAGCTACAATGTCATGAATTCCAAGTAGCTGCTGATATTTTCCGGCAAGAAAAGAAGAATTTTAAAGGTCCCGAAAACCCTCCAACAATGGGATACAAGATAGTCCCGACACAAAGATATGACCAAGCTCTTATTCTGGAGGATTTAAGATTCCTGCCTGAATTTGAAGATTATACGCCACCACAAGGATCTTACAAATTCCCGCCAGCATTAGCAAATGGCCCTGTGGAGGCGCCAATATATCAAGAATCATCAAAAGTGTCACTCGACAAACCTCTGGTCCAAGATGGATACATTTTCCCTCCGATGAATAATAGTGTTCTAGTGGAAGCGGTTGGCGAGGTCCAAGCATTTCAACAATCAAATGGAAATGCCGCTCCAAGGGCGTATCAGAGAAATTATCGGAACCATGAGCCACTAACCTCATCTATCCCTCCGAATAATTTCTCAACTCCTCCAAATCCTAGCGCCAACAATGTTCCTAGTCCTCTGAGGGATTCACCAAAGTATAGGCAAGCAACTGCTCCCCAGAGTGAACAAGTCCAACCATCCGCGCAACCTGCAAAAAGGAGACAACAAGATAATGCTCCCAGGGAGGAATTGAAAAGATTGAGCTCTTACGTTTTGGAAGAATTCAAGAAAATTAAGATAGGCTTGCCCCTATTTGAACTAATGAGAATTCCTGAAGTAAGAGATTCTTTGTTGGGAAGCCTGAGCGATGCCCTATATCAAGAAGTGCCCCGCAAGCCGTGGCTAATATTCAAAGGAACGCTCCCAACAATCTGAACCTGACATCAAACACAAACATTGTTCAGGATGTGCCACAAGTCTTTTCCGATGCATTCGACGCTCCGCAGCAGCCCCCAAGCTTTATTGGAATGGTGCAAAATTCTCCTTATACTCCACAAGAGTAGAACCCTGCAACAATTCAACCGGCTCTGCAAAGTACCCCTGCGGTAAAGAAAGAAGAAACAACTCAGGAGGTCACTGAACCTGTGAAGCCAGCTTTTACTAAAATCATTCAAGTGCTGGCTACAGGTCAAGATTCACAGCAGGAAGCGAGGAGTTGTGAATTTAACAATAATGGTGAACAGAGAAGGAAGCCCACAATTTGTTATTCAGGAAGAGATGAACCTGCTCCTTTCTTAGTCTTTGATAGGATTTTTGGCAAGCTCTTACACAATTGCCTGATAGACTCCGGCGCTTCAAGCAAAGTAATGCCGTTGGCAGTGTGTCAGAAACTGGGATTAATGCCTCTACATACAAACAAGAAGGTCACCCAGCTTGACAAGACTGAAGTACCCGTTGTCAGAGAACTCAATAACATTCACATGCAATTAGTTGCAGACCCAAGGGTGCATAGTTGTATTGATATTTCGGTTGTGGACATTCCAGATGGATATGGCATGTTGCTAAGTAGAGATTGGTCAAGGAAGTTGAATGGATATATCTCTACTGACTTTTCCCACATGTGGCTTCCATGGAAGGGTGTTCCCAACCAGATCAGAATTGATAGCACGCCCAAACTGCGCCTGACAATCACTGAATATGGAGAAGACAATGAGATCCTATTTCTGGAGACTGATTTGGGTACCTATAGGCCCAAGGTTGAAGAAGTTTTGATGCTGCATGGCTCAACAAAGATTGAGCAGAGGGAAGAAATGCCTAACTCCACATAGATTCTTATTGAAGATGATCCTGAAGAACAGCCGGGTGGAGGCAAGGATATGTTTGATAGTTTTAGAGATTTCGTCCTGAGGAGTGTAGAGCAGGAGACTCAGTTGGGTAGAGGCATTGGCACTCGTGATCTTTTGCTACCCAATTGGTGCAGAATTCATAATACCTTTCACTCAGAGCTTACCTGTGAAATGTGCAAGCTTGCTATTGAGCAAGTAATGAAGGTGGTCCCACCAAACCCAGTAATGGCAAATGTTGCAGAAACCAGTAATTCTGGAGCCTATTCCAAGGTAGTTCTAGGATTCAAGGATGAAAAAATGAAAATTTCTCAAGAAGAAGAAAAGAGGATAGAGGTCATTCAGTCGCCCCAAGTTCAAAATATTGGTCAAATATGGACCTTAAGGTTCGATGAATCCAAATCCAAGAATGGGAGTGGTGCTGGAATTGAATTGATTAGCCCAACTGGAGAGGCTTATCAGTTTGCATACAGACTAAAATTTCCCTGCACTAACAATGTGGCCGAATACGAATCATTGGTCCATGGATTGCTCCTTGCAATCCAGAAGGGTGCAAAGACTCTGCATGTCCTGGGAGATTCACAAATTCTGGTGCGGCAAATAAGGAAATTATACGCTTGTCATGACAAAAGGTTGTGCCACTACCGTAACAGAGTATGGGACTTGATTGAGAGTTTTGATGCATTCAACATCAAGACGATACACAAAGGTGATAATGAGGCCGCAAATGCATTAGCTCAAGTAGCTAGTTCCCTAGAGCCCCTCGCCATGGAAGGCTTGAAGAAATTTTCACCGTGCCAAACAATGTTACAAATTTCCAAGTGTTCGAAGATGATAAACACATTTTAGACTTTCTTACAAACTCAGATGTGTTTACGGCACAAATAATTGATGAAGAGGAACTTGAAGAAGCAGAGTTTGATGCTGACGGGATAATGAACTTGAAAACAAATGCTATCCCTCGTGGAATGATTGAATTGGAAAGACTCTTTGACCCTGATAGGTTGAGCAGGAATCAAACTACAAAAGGTAGTGAGTGTGAAGTTGTGAACCTGGGGGAAGATGGACAGACAAAGAATGTGTTCATTGGGAAAGTTTGTACCCTGGAGGAAAAAGAAGGAATTTTAAAGAACTTGAAAGAATTCTCTGATGTTATCGCATGGGGATACGAGGATTTGAAAACCTATGATACTTCTCTTGTCACCCACACAATTCCATTGAAGCCAGGAAGCAAGCCTTTCCGGCAGAGACAGAGGCCTGTGAATCCATTGCTAGAACCACAGATTTATCAAGAAGTTAAGAAACTACTCTCAGCAAGGATAATATTTCCAGTCAGGCACTCGACGTGGGTTGCCAATTTGGTTCCAGTGAGGAAGAAAAACGGAGAAATAAGGTTATGTATAGACTTCCAGAATTTGAGTAAGGCTTCTGAGAAGGATAAATATCCTCTACCATCTTTGGACGAGGTGTTGCAAATTGTTAATGGATCTCAAATGATGTCATTCCTGGACGGATACTCTGGATATAACCAAGTTCTGGTGGAGGAAGAAGACAGACTAAAGACAACTTTTACCACCAAGTGGGGCACCTTCGTCTACAGAAGAATGCCATTTGGCTTGATCAATGCACGAGCCACCTTCCAGAGGGCAATGGACATTGCATTTCGTGATTTAGTGGGAAAATGCATAATAATTTACATGGATGACCTCACAGTGTTTTCCAAAAGAAGGGAAGATCATGTTGATGATCTGAGGAAAATCTTCCAACGTTGTAGAAGGTACGGGATATCTTTTAATCCCAAGAAATGCATGTTTGGTGTAACTGAGGGGAAACTTCTTGGACACGTTATTTCTGAGAAAGGAATTTCTATTGATCCAAACGCATTGAGGCTATTTCAAGAATCGGCCTGCCTACTAGTCAAAGAGAATTGAAATCATTCTTTGGTAAGATTAACTTAGTCAGGAAGTTTATTACTGGATTCGCTGAGATCGTGAAGCCACTGAATGACATGTTGAAGAAAGGAGCAAAGATCGAATGGACAGCTCCAACGAAGCAAGCGTTTGAAGAAATAAAGCAAGCAATTGTTAATACTCCAATCCTGGTCAGCCCTGATTATACCAAGTCTTTCTATTTGTATTCGTTTGCTTCAGAGCACACTGGCGCAGCAGTTCTCACTCAGAGAATTGAAGAGAAAGATGAACACCTAATTGCATTCATGAGCGCTCCGTTAAAGGATGCAGAGCTGAGGTACCCGAACGTGGAAAAATAGGCCTATGCTATGGTCAAGGGTGTTAAGAAATTCAAGCATTATTTATTAAGAAGCAAGGTGTTCGCCATTGTTCCTGATGCGGCTGTGAAGACTTTATTGATGCAAAACGAATTGGGTGAAAGAAGAGGCAAGTGGATCGCCACGATCCAAGAATATGACATCGAAATACAACCGATGAAGATAGTCCGAGGTCAAGCATTAGCACAAACAATTGCCACAACAGGGCCCAGACTAGTACAACAGACTTATGTTCTTGAAGAGGTATCTCCTGGAGAATGGTACGATGAAGTTATTTTCTATTTACTGAACCACAGATGCCCTTCGCATTTGAATCCTGTCCAGAAGAGGGCGTTAAGGATGAAGAGCCAGAGATACATGTTACAAGGGGTTGTGCTATACAAGAAAAATCATTAAGGGATATACTTAAGATGTGTGGGGAAAGAAGAGGCCAAACAAATTATAGAGCATTTTCATGGTAGATTTGGGACCAGTCACGGAGGTAGTTTGGCTACAACACATCAGATTGCCAGAGCCGGATATTATTGGCCCACACTATTTAAAGACACAAACAAACATGTGAAAGCATGTCACACATGTCAGGTGGCCGCTATTCGAGAAAAGAATCCTGCTATGCCACTTCAGCCGGTTATTGAAGTGAGGCCATTTGCTCAATGGGGATTGGATTTTATTGGAGCAATCAATCCTCCTTCTTCAGCTCAGCACAAGTACATCCTTACTACTACAGACTACTGCACCAGGTGGTTCGAGGCCCAAGCTCTAAAACTGTGCACCACTGATGTAGTGATCAAATTTCTTGGGGAGAACGTTATTACAAGATTCGGATGTCCACACGCTTTGGTGTGCGACAATGCCCTTGTGTTCTCATCATTAAAATTTTCCAATTGGGCCTTCGAGTATGGGATCACATTAAAATTCTCTTCTAATTACTATCCCCAGGGAAATGTGCTAGCGGAATCAACAAATAAGAATATGTTGAGTGCTATCAAGAAGCTGTTGGATAAGAATCCAAAGGATTGGCATACAAAGCTGAGGTTTTCTCTTTGGGCAGACAAGACACGGATGAAGAACTCCTTGGGAACATCTCCCTATCATCTAGTCTACGGACAGGATCCAGTGTTCCCCATCCAGCTAAGAATCCCAACCCTGCAGTTCCTGCAAGAATATTTGGATGGTGAAGATGCGGTTCAGACACGTCTTTCACAGTTGCTACACCTTGAGGAGAAAAGGGATCAAGCATTAGACCACTTTGTGAAGCATCAGGGAGTGGTCAAACGGTGGTTTGACAAACAGGCCAAGGTCAAGTGTTTCCGGATTTCTGACTTGGTTTTGTACTGGGATAAGGCTCATGAAAGAAGAGGTGATCATGACAAGTTCGACAAGTTATGGATGGGTCCTTATCAAATTTCCGAAATCCTCGGAGATAATGCGTTCAGATCAAAGGCCTTCACAGGGGAGGATGTCCCATTGCCCGCCAATGGGCAATTCCTTAAGCATTATTTCCAATCATAGGTCTCCCTATGAAGCTTGCTTTGTACTATATTAGATTAAGTTTTGTTTCCCCCCCTATGGGTTTTGGGTTTCTTCTTTTTTGTTGTGCGTTGTTTGCTTTGGGTTTTGTTTTGGTTTGTGGCTTTCGGTGCTGGTTTCCCTCGAGCTTGTCCGCTCGTGTGGTTTTGCTTAGGTCTAGGGTTTTTGGGTGGCCTTAAAGTGTTCGGAGTCTCTGTCTGTTGGTGGGGTGGTGATGTTGTATTGCCTATCTTTTCCACGGTACCCGGACCTCTGCTCTAAGCCATTCAGATCTTTTAGGAGAAGTTATGGTTGGTGAAAACTTTATATCTTGCTTCAGCGCCACTGGAATCTCCAAACCCATAGTAGGCTTCATTGCTTACAAGCCAAAGGAATTGACGAAAGCAAAATGAAATACCAAAAGAGAAAGAAAGAAGGATGAAAAATAAAAAGATATATTAGAATATTGGCTTTGGGAATGTGCGGATAATTCCACTGGGGCTATGGACGCTTGGCCGACAGTGGAGCAATATTTGTGGAATTCCAGAGACAACCTCGTCGAGGCTATGGACGCCTGACTGGTAGCGAGGCAATGTCCCGGATGCTTTTGAAGTATAGATACCACTAGCCTGCCATAACTGATTTCAAGAGTTTTGGATGATCTCCTGGAACAAGGTTGATATCCATACACTTGAATTTTACTTTGGGTTCAAACCCTGAAGTGTTTCTCAACACTCGAAGTGTTTTTCAACACTTCACCGGTGGAGTTGCCAGATGTTGTGACCTAATCACACATCACCCCATCCCAGACAGGGACCCCCCTAACTTTTACGCCCTTTTGGTCGTTTGGTCTTGGTTTTTTGTGGGTTTTGGTGGCAGTCTCATTAGTCTCTCCGCTTTGTAGATGTTCGAGGGTCATTTGGAGTTAATCTGCTTTTTGTTTGAGCGAGTTTTATGAAGTCTAGGGCCTGTTTTGTCCTTTTTTAGGGTTTTTGCCTTTTCTCCTAGATTTTAGGGGTTTCTGTTAGAGTTTTGGAAAAACTGAACATACGACTGGAGTCAGGACTCTTCAAGGAACCTCCCAGTAAAATTTGAGCCGAAACGGAGCAACTTTCTATTCTTAGAAAGTTCTTATTTTTTCGGGATTTTACTTAGTCCCGGAATGTCATCATTTTGCCAAAAATCAAACTTACTATTTTTAGTAAGTATCTATTTATAGTAAGTCATTCCTGTATCATGTCTAGGGGTCTAACGCTGACACTTTGAAGGTTTCTTTTTTTGGAAAGTTTGTTCTAACAAGACCATTCGGGCAAGGTGACAAAGATCAGGCATTGGCGAATATTTCTAATTCCGGAAAGTCAGAAAGCAAACAGAGAAAGCCAGAAGATGGTTGAATGCTGGAAGCCCACTCCTGAAATGTAAAGCTCGGGAAAACTCTCTAAGTTTGGAAAAATGAAGAAGGCATGGAGGATTCACAAAATTCACTAAATCCTCCACCAAGTCAAAATTCCGCCCCAAGCCAAAGATAGGCGCCAAAATGGAGGTCCCGTGGAGGATTCACAAATTCATTGAATCCTCCACCAGTGAAGAATGCCACCGTGCTACACATGAAGGCGCCAAAGTTGATGCATCATGGAATTCACTCCACAGTCTGTGAATCCTCAGCCAAGGTAAAAATCCGCCCAAGGAGTTGAAAGGATGCTCAAGGAGAAGTATCATGGAAAAGTGCAAAGAAAAGAAATTCCACGCCCTAGTCCAGATAGCGACCAAGAGAGGTAAAGAGTGCCAAATTAAGGGATATAAGGAATCCATGGAAATGAGGAAATTCCTTCCTCAAGTCAAAAAGCCACCCTGGGAAGATGGAGGGCGCTAAACTAAGCATTCCATGGAGAGCAATGAATAATGATGAAGTCCTCCACCTATGCAAAATTCCGCCCCAGCCTTACATACGGCGCTCAAAGAGGGTATGCATGGAAAGGTGAAAAAGACAAAGGAATTCCTCCCTCAAGTCAAAATGCGCCCTAGCACAATGGAGGGCACCAAAATGAAGTATGCAAGGAGAACTGAAGAAATTGAGAATTCCTTACCATAGGCAAATTTGCACCCTAACAAGGAGGAAGGCGCCAAAATGGTATGCTCATGGATAACATACAAAATGATGAATTCCTCCTTGAGGAAGGAATAGCGCCCAAGTGCTAGGTGAGGGCGCCAAACAAGGATGTTCATGGAGAGTATGAAATGAATGAATATCATCCACCAAGTCAAAATTCCGCCCTGCTCTCTAGCTGGGCGCTAAAATCAAACATCCATGGAAGATTCACGAAATTGATGGAATTCCTCTTCTAGTGAAAATCCACGCTCAAGCTTGAAAATTAAAATATTTGTCTAAGGCATGAAAGTCAAAGGTCAAGGACGAATCGAAAGTAAAAATCCCCTTGGGCAAATTTTTGAAATTTCTATTTTTAGACACTGAATCTTGTAAGGATATGGAAAATTTTATAGATTCAAAATCGTGGTGAAATTATCTATCCAATGAACTTGGCTCCTAAATTGTAGGGGAATCCCTAAAATATAGGGGATGTTGAAAAGGGCGTGAAAATTCCTTCAAAGGCAAAAGACAACAAGTTAGAATGAAATCAAGCAAATCTTGAAAAAATCCTTCAATTTCCCTCCGAAATTGGAAAGAATGGAAATTAATGAGTTGGCAAAGAGAATCTTCCAAGTATGACGCATGACTTGGTGCATTTAATGAAACTTCTAAATTCAAACTCACTCGCATGGGAAGTTTCTTTTGGCATGGCGCAGTGATTGGGAAAGTATGATGCATCATGAATGCAATTGCTAATTTAATGCATCCTAACTTAGCAAGACATTTTGGAGAATTCTATATAAGCTTGGAGATGCATTTCATTTCTCACGTGCAAGATTCAAGAAAGAAGAGTTGGAGAAGTGAAGGGTGGTCATACTTAGT
The DNA here is from genome assembly GCF_030272615.1 of Cryptomeria japonica. NCBI lineage: Eukaryota > Viridiplantae > Streptophyta > Pinopsida > Cupressales > Cupressaceae > Cryptomeria > Cryptomeria japonica. The sequence continues at coordinate 82,599,846 of NC_081410.1, read as the reverse complement.
CTCTATTTTCATCATTTCCAAGGTGCTTCCTGGATGGCGGAATCAAGCAAAGCAGCTACCCTCTCCAGGCAGGCATTGATCAAGGCAGAAATGAAAGGTTTCCTTCCCCATTCCCGGCTGAATTCAAGGTGGGAAGAAGTCAGCGATACTAATTTAGGCACATTCAATTTGGCTACATTCAAGATCAGAATGTTCAGGACAGCAGGGCACAGTCCATCACCAACAGCTGTCAAAATTGTCAAAGGCGGAATTGTTGCGGCAGCTGGTTTTTCTTCTGCTATTCAGTGCCCAGACTTGGTCCAGGAATGTGCAACACGTTATAATTTGGAGCGAAAGACAATCTCAACACCAGATGGCAAGCTGTTGGTAACATTGACTCCGGAGTCAATTGGTGAGGCTTTCGGAATTCCTTCGCACTATTCCATGACATACAGTACCAGCAGCGGAGCTCAAGCAGTATATGAAACAAGTCCCGCCAGGTGTGCTGATTTGATTAATAAGCAGTGGTTGCTGAAGCCTAGGGTGCATGCCTCCAAGATGCCAAAGACTCTCACTATCTTCGAGTTAAAGCCGGAGTATGTGGACCTGATAAAGATGCTGAGCAAAGTAATGGGGTGTTCACATTCTGTGAACTTTGAGGCCTGGATGTTCTTCTACATAGGCGAGATCATGAATTCAAATGGGTTAATCGACTGGGCCAGATTGATCAGTCACTACTTGCATGAGTAGTTGAAAAATTTAAAAGAAAAAAGGTCCTAGTCCTTTTTCATGAGCTCCTACCTGTTCTATATGCTTGCACGAAGGGGAGGATTTGATGGTCTGCCAGCAAGAGGAATTATGGGTTGCGGACCAGCTCAGTTGAAAGTACATGAGTGTTATCCCCAACGAAATCATCACAATGTTAATTCTTACAGGTTGGCGAATGACACCTTCACTATGTACTTGACACGGCTTATGCAGAAGAAGTTGCACGTAAGGGTGTCGCCGCAAGCAAGTGCCTTGGTCCAGAAGTATGGAGCTGCATTCTTGCAATTTCCTAAATTCACCTAAATCAGGAAGCAAGGATTCTCATTCCAGTCATACAAATTGCCAAGATATCCTTAAGACAAGCTCGTATTGCTAGAGCTCATGAGACAATTAACTGCCTATGATCAATTGCAGAAGAAGAAGAAAAAGCAATCAATTGAATTCCCAGTTGTCTTGGGTGACTTCATGGAAATATGCTCAGGATTGGAAGCCGCTGAAAGTGCAGCAGGGGAATTGGCATTCTATCGCCTATCGTTTTATACATCCACGACCCAGTATGATCCTTACCGCCAAATCAGAAAGGTTGTTGGCGTCAAATTCATACACAAGTTTCACTTAGAAGATTATTGGGCAGGTGTCGAGGATGACCTTGAGGTCCGGAAGAGAATGCATTCCAGATTGTCCCTCGACACCATCAGGTTAAGTGAAATTTATCAAGTGCCAGATCAGGTAAAGGAGGATTCGGATTTGGTACAACCTGAATTTGAGAAAGTAAAGGATCAGCCCATTCAGTTGCAAGATTGGTCAAAGCTCGAAATGGATGATTTGAGTGTCTTAGCTAGGTCAGTGCTGAAATTCATTAAGCATTGGATTGATAGGCAGATAAGGAAGTTGGCGGAAGGGAATGTTCATCTAACATATCAGCTAATGGGAAGTCTAGATTCCCACAGTGAGGCAACTGAGGGCTCTTCACAGGTTTAGGCAGGAGGGGAAGTTCGGATGGATAAAGGAAAAAATGCCCCAAAGAGACCAAGGACAGCAAAGAAGAAGGATATCCAGTAGGAAATCCCATAGGAGGTTCAACAAGAAGTCCAGCAGAATGAACCTCCACAAAAGAAAGCAAGGACGGAGAGGGAGCATTCACCAGCAAGTTCCTCAAGTGGGCAGGAGGTAGAGATGTTTCCACATCCAGCAGGTCCACTCCCAGAGAGCGTTCCGACACCAGATATACTCAACATTAACGTTTCACAAGGACACCATCAGCCAAGAAGTCAAAGACAAGAAAGTCCCCCACATCAGGAAGAGGCTCGCCAGGGAAGCTATCCTTTGTGAAATGGAGGAAAAGTCACAGGAGCAGGAGCACGTAGAGGTTCATAGTCACTCCATCCCCGCTCCAGATTGGTTGATGGGAAGGCTGAGAAAGGAATCAGAAAGGGAAACTGATCCACCTCGAGAGTTGGAAGAATTGTTGAAAAGAATGGATCAGCCAGCAGAAAGGAAGGCTCCCCGAAAATTTTCCAAGGTTGTCAGGGAAGAATCTGGATCCCGGACCCTGCACATTGCCAAGCCTGCAGTAGATAAAGACAAAAGCGAAATCAGGCAAGAGGATTATGTTATTAGACAGATTGATCTTAGCCATGCTTCCACAGGTCAAGTAATGGGAGACTTTGAAGAATCTTCCTTAGCCATGAGGGAAAAGATGCTGAAATCAAAGGCGAAATGTAAGTGGCTGAGGGAAGAAAATAGAGCCCTATGCGAGTACATCAGGAGTTTCAAAAGACCCCTCAGGGAGGCAGGTCCTTCGTTCACTCCTCCTTCCTCCCTTCCTAAGGAATTTGTTGATGATGCGGAAGTTAATAGAGCGATGGCGCAAAATTTCAGGGAGTGGATAGAAAATGTTTTTACTGAAGCGGGAAAATTTGTCGAGGACCTGGCTCATCTTCATTCAAAGTTCCTGACCCTCCTGAGAAGATTAGAGACAACAGAAGGATTGTGGGAGGATGTGCACATTTACCAGGACTTAACCATTCCACGACTCAAGGCTCTAACGAAGGTTCCAAGGCGAATTCTGATTGATGGGAAAGTAATTCAGGAGAATGAAGCTTATGACTTTCCCCGATGGTTCTACGTCGTTTGCTCAGGAAAGAACATCTTCGATAAATTCAGCGTAGACTCCTTTACTTTGAAAGATTCCATCAGAGGGGTGCAGGAGGAAATCATCAGTGCAATTGAGGCATTGTTCGTAAGGAAACTCAATGACGATGGAATAATAATGAACTCCCTGAAATCTCAGTTGCACGATTTCTTCTTCGTAGGTTCATTACCTAAGGAGCATTTTGCAAATGTTTCTTCATTCTCCGGTATAATGAAGAAGACACAGGAAGTCATGATGGAGTGGGAGAGCTTCTTTTCCAAGAGCGAGGAAGAAATTGCCTTGATGGAATTCGACATTGAAAATGTGCCAAGTGTCTCCATCGGTGAGCTGGAAGCTGTCGTCAACAGATTCATTGCATACGCCATAAATGAGCGGGATAATGGTCATTCATTCTTGGACGAGAATCTTTTAGTTGAATAGTGGTGGCATATTTATTGCTGGGGTATTTTGACTAAGTGTGGGTCCGGTCAATGCATGTCGTTGTCACATGAGGAATCTTCTTGCATGCAGCCGCCTTATTTATGATTTTATGACAGATTCTCTGTGCATGTCGTCATCGCATAAAGAATGATGGGCATTTATTCCTTGCATGGAGGTGTTTATTATATTCTAGGCGTGATCGATATAGTGGGGTGCATTTAATGCACTAGTGGGCACTATTTTAGGCTCATGGAATAATTGTATATGGGCTTCATGGGGTATTAATTGCTGATTCCCACCTTTTTGCATCTTGAGTGGAGAATCTTCTAGGGTGAAACCCTAATTAGGGTTTGCATGGCTTGAGGCCTATATAAAGGGGTGACCCCCTCATTTGTGAAGAGAGGAGAGATTATCTGAGATTATTGCATCAGGATTGTGAAGTAGCCAACTTAATACATTGTTCGATTTTGATGGTGTATTCTTGTTCTATTTTGGCAATCTGCATGGTCTTGCTCTCTTCAATTAGATTAGGTTTGCTTATATGTTGTTAGGAGAATTGGATTTGAGAGGATTACTTGTTGTAGAATCCGAGCTCATACTTTTGGTGTGCAGCTGATTGTTGTATACCGTGCAAAGTTAGCCTGAGCCTTTTGATGTGTATATGCTTAACTTCGATCATTAGTAAAAGATTGTTCAATCCGATGTTCTATATTGATGATCTGAAAAACCTCCATGCACCCTTTGAAGATTGCACCGCCTTCATGTAGTTGTGCTCTGCTGGCGAAACGAAGCGTGGTTTGGTTTTGCATGAGTTATCCCATCCCCTATTCTTAGGATTAGATTAGCTTTAGCATAGTTCTCTCTACCCCCCATTCTCATTTACTTTCTGCATAATTTGAAAAATCCAAAAAAATCTAAAACTAAGGCTTTCATTGCAAATCATCCATATAGAAATCCTTGAGCTTGCATGAGTTTATTATCTTCTTCAATTGAACACACGTAAGCCCCATTGGGTTAACAGCAAACCCATCAAACAACTGAGTCACATCCACACACTGAAGGAACCTTGGAATTAGCCGTTTGAACTTTAAGCAATCTTAGCATACGAACTGATCTTGATCAAGAGAGGATAAGGTGACCGTTGGTGACTTTATTCTGTGTTCGACGCTGTCAAAAAAAACACATCAACAATACTATTGCTTTTTAATCGTTGTACATGATTCTTGCCTTGTTACTGCTGGACGTTTTAGGTTTTAAATAGAAAATTGTGAAGGCTTAGGAATAAGACGATTTTCTAATGTATCGATAGATTCCTTATGGTGGGGGCATTACATAAATGAAGGCATCTCAAAAAAGATTGTTGGAAAAGGAAAGAAGAGAATGGTGATTCCAAAAATGAAGCAAACCCGGTTGAGACAAGTTCAAGTATGGTCAGTGAAGTATTATCCGTTTGTAACTTCTTACAGCATCATGAGGAATGGTTATTAGATTTTGGTGCCTCTAATCATGTGTAAACATAGCAGTTGGTTTTCTACTTACCAAGTTATTGATGGTGGTGTTGCTCTTATGGGAAACAATGTTTCATGTAAGATTGTTGAGATTGGGAGCATTAAGATTAAAATGTCTGATGGTGTTATAAAGACATTAACAGAGGTTAGACATGACTAGAACTAAAACAGAATTTAATTTCCTTGGGCATCTTAGATTCTGATGGTTATAAATTTCCTTGTCAACGTGGAGTGCTGAAAGTGTCCAAGGGCCTTTTGGTGGACATAAAGGCTACAAAAGTTGGAAACCTTTACAAGCTAGATGGGAACACTAAGATAAATGAAGTAGCGGTGGTATCTAAGGAAACAAATGATTCTACTCATTTATGGCGTCAATGATTGGGTCATATGAGAGAGAAAGGGCTATGGAAACTGGTAAATCGTAAGTTACTTCCAAATTTAAAATCTTTGAATTTGAATTTTTGCAAGCATTGTGTCTTTGAGAAGCAGTGTACACAAAAGTTTAAATCCGGTAGTCATACAAGTAAAAGTGTTATAGACTATATTCATTAAAATGTTTGGGGACCATACCCTATAATTTCTTTTGGAGGAGCATCGTATTTTGTGACATTTATAGATGATTACTCTAGAAAGGTGTGAGTCTATTTTCTTAAAAATAAAGCTTGTGTGTTTAGTGTTCCCAAACTCGCCGCGAGTCAAGCGAGTTCGCCGAGTCGAGCCAAGCTCGGCGAGTTTTGCTGACTCGGGACTCGGACTCGGCGAGTTTTGACCATAACTCGCCGGACTCGCGAGTCAGGCGAGTTATGGCAAAACTTGCCGAGTCCAAGCTCCAAAACTCGGCCACCACAAGTCAATGTTTTGACTTGTTTGACAAGTTAGTATCTTCGTCAGGATTCATATATGGAATATAACATTTAAGTATAAGTGATTATACTTTAAGTTATATTCCATATATATTGTCAGGATGTTTGAGAGTGGTTTCGGACCTCCATGAGTTACAATGCAAAATCTAGTTTTTGGAGGATCCTTCAAATTTCCAGACTTAGTCAAATTTCAGGCCATTTCAGGATCAGGATGACATTCCAAACTTTTAAGGCGAGTTCACTCTGACCTTGACGTATGGGATGGGACCTGGGAGGACACTATGCACTCAACCAAGGTTTGATTTAGCAACTTGAAGCGTGACCAAATAGTACACAAAAACCCTAGGAATGATCTAAATAACCCCTAATCACTCAACTGACCTAACCTCCTTCACTCCACCTTGAGGAGATCCACCTGATTTGATGACCTTTGAGAAACTCAATCCCTTCAATGCAAAGGCTAAGACACTAAAATGACCAACAACAAAACTAAAAGAGCTAACCCTAGAAAACAAAAAGTGGGGGTCTTCATTTGCAATAGGGCGATGTGTGAGTACCTCACAACAGGGATGTTTCTTAAAATTTTGAAAAAAGGGGGTGAGTTGGGGATATTTCCTACCTATCCCCACATCCCAAAAAATCCCCCCATGGGGCACAAGGTTATTTTTGGCAAGGGACATGTCTCTGAGGAGCATATTTCAAACCCTTATGGCCTCACAATTCCCCCTTCCATCCAACATATATATAGCCTAAAAACTAAGAGGTCCAAGAAAGACCAAGGTCAACTATAGTCCCAAGGTAAAACCTAAGTTCAAAAAGCACACTATTTAATGCTACCATACACAAGCATTCCTTACAGTTTCCAAGTGAAGATGTTCATGATGTCTCATGTTGGTGCTCCCAAAATTTCAATTTGGCCAAAGAAAATACTAAACAGAAGCCCCAAACAAGTAGATACTCTACCAGCATGCCTTTCATGGCATAACAAGCTAGCACACATTATAATTGGGCTTTATTCAATAATGGGTGCATGAAACAAGTTTTAAATTGTTAAAAATCTCTTAATTTCAAGGTTTTTTTAATTTTGCCGAGTCATTGCCGAGTCATTGCCGAGTCATAGCCGAGTCACGAGTCGAGTCGGCCTTGCCGAGTCCGAGCCGAGTCCGAGTCTGGGAACTTAACTTCAGTGTATTCAAGCAATTTAGAGTTTTGGTTGAAAAGGGTATTGGCGGATCAATCTAAGTGTTTAAGGACAAATAATGGAGATGAGTTCACATCTTTGGAGTTTGAAATTTATTGTAAGGAAGCTGGGATCGAAAGGCATAAAACCACAATTTGCACTCCTCAGTAAAACGGTGTTGTTGAACGCATGAACAGGACTCTTCTAGAGAGAGCAAGGAACGTGATTAGTAATGCCAAGTTGGAGCGAGAGTTGTGGGCAGAAGCAATAAATATAGCATGTTATCTAGTAAATTGGGCACAAAATCAATTGCAATAGATTGTAAGATTCCTGAAGAGGTATGGACAGGTCATTCTTGTGATTATTTAAATTTGAAATTTTTTGGTTGTGATGCATATGTTCTTATTTCTAAGAATTAGCGTTCTAAATTGGACCCCAAATCCAAGAAATACATTTTTGTTGGTTATGGTGATGGAGTTGAGGGATATAGGTTGTGGGATCCTACAACCCACAAAATCATCATTAGCAAATATGTAGCATTTGATGAATCTTCTCTTATAAAATTAGACATTGTAGAAGTTGATTTGGAACATAAACAAGTACCGCGTTATCAACAATTTTAGTTGGAAACTCATCCATCAACTGAAAATAGGGAGCAAGAAGAAACTTTTGAAGATGAAGATGTGGATGCAAAAAAAAATACAAGAAAGAGATCTACACAAGACAAAAATCCTTCTAAAAGATATATGATGATTTTGTTTCATCTATTTCTTTGATTTTCAATGATGGGGAACAAAGTTGTTGTTAGGAAGCGATGGTTGGCACTAAAAATGCTAAATTAAAAAATAGCAATGAAAGAAGAAATGGATGCCTTGGAGAAGGATAAAACATGGGACTTGGTAGAACTTCCAAAGGGTAGGAAAATTGTTGGTTGCAAATGGCTATACAAACTAAAGAAGGGTGTTGATGATAAAATTGAAAGGTACAAGGCAATATTGGTAGCAAAAAGATATTCTCAAAAGGAAGGTATTGATTTTCTTGAAAAAAATTCACTTGTTAAACTTGTTTCTATTTGGGTCGTATTAGAATTAGTTGTATTACTTGATTTTGAGTTGGACCACTAGACGTAAAAACAACAGTTTTACATGGAGATTTGGATGAGATAAATGTAGAACAGCTTGAAGGGTTTGTTCAAGATCGCAATAGTCATTGTATGGCCCGAAGCAATCACCCAAACAAAGGTACAAGAAGTTTGATTCCTTCAAGGTGAACCAAAACTCTAGATTAAGTGAGTATGACCATTGTGTTTACTTTAAAAGTTTGAAAAGTTTTCTATTCATTATTTTGGTGTCATATGTTGAAGATATGCTTGTAGCAAGCAAAAGCATGGCTGAAATTAATAAGTTAAAGGCTCAATTGGCTAGGATGTTTGATATGAAGGATCTAGGAGAAACAAAACAAATTTTGGGAATAGGAATACAAAAAAACGGGGAACATGGTAAGCTTTGATTATCAAAGCAGAAATATTTGGATAAGATCCTCGTAAGATTATGTATGCAAAATGTAAAACCAGCAAATATCCCTTTAGCTTCACATTTTAAGCTTTCTTCAAATCTATGTCGTAGTAATAAAGAAGGAAAGGATTATATGTCTTATGTATCCTATGCTAATGCAGTAGGAAATTTTATGTTTGCAATGGTATGTACAATATCGAATATTTCACATGCAGTTGGTGTTGTCAATAGATAATGGCAAATCTAGGTAAAGAGTATTGGGTAACAATGAAATGTGTGCTTCGGTATCTTAGAGGCACAAGTGATTAGTGCATCATCTATAATGGTTGCAGTGATTTAGTATGTGGCTATCTTCAACTAATTCTTCAACTTTTGTTTCATGATATTCCTTTTCAGGTGCAAGGCATGGCGGGCTATCCACTGTAATACATTGTTCATCAAGTGCATTTGTATCGTCAACGTACAACTGATCCTTCTCACAATCAAATGCTGGAGCAATGTCCTGTTCATAGGTTCTCCTGAATTCTACTGCAAGATGTGCACCCCAAGATCTGTTAATAATACATTCTTCCTCGGACAAAGTTGGCATTCCAAACTGGTTTCTGACTTGATTGATAGCCATTTCACATACTGAGCAAGTAAATTCAGAGTGAGGTGAGTTGTGAATTCTACACCACAATGGCAATTATGTGTTCTCTAAACGCATTTCATCATTCAAAATGAGTTGACTCTCGATCATCCACAAGAAGCATAGAAGAGGATCCTTGCTCTCTGGGACACTGAAGCTGCCTTCTTCTGTTTCTGGCCTGGGGACATCCCAAAAGAAGATTTTTCCCTGCGCTGTCGATTCCATCCTTGATAAGTACTTCAAGCAATGCATTTCATCATGCTCCTCTGTCTCATGGACTCGACACTGCCCTAGTCTTGCAAACTCGGACAATCTACGTGTGTAAAGTTGTGTATCTAATCTCCACCAAAGTTCAGGAAAATCAACTTGTTTCTCATCGTGAAACTGTTGTTGCTCCATGAGAAATCTTTTCTTTTTGATTTTTTTTTTTTTACTTTTTTTTGGATTTTCTATTTTTCACTTTTTTGGATTTTCAGGAATAAGAGAGATCTTGAATATCTCAGATTCAACTCGAAAGCTTAATTGGTTCTAGCTTGCTTCCTTCTTTCGTAAGTCCAACTAACGATCCAGCAATCATCTTCCTTCTCTGTACCAACTCCATCGAGCGTTGAAGAAGGCTTTCCACTGATCTTCCTTGGATTCAAGAGTTCGTGTTTGCCCTCCTTTCTTCTGCTTCAATTTTGTTGAGTGTGGAGGAGGGTAAAAAGCCTTAAGATCATTTCTTCAAATGCGATGTGACTTGACAAGATCCGACATTCAAATGCTCAGCCCTCCCTCTAGCGCCAATTCTGTTGAGCACAGGAGGAGGGACAAAAGTCCTAGATAACTCCTTGCGAATTAGGATCTCGATTTCATCTACTCATGGCATGATAATGCTCTGCCCTCCTTCTAGCGCCAATTCTGTTGAGCGCGGGAGGATGGTGAAAAAAGTCTTTAAGATTACTCCTGTAAATATGAATTGATAGAATCTGAAGTCTAGTTGTTTAGGCATTCATCGCAATCAGGCCCTCCTTCTAGCGCCAATTCTATTGATGTGTTTTTTATGCACATGCGAACACAGAATAAAATACCGAAGTATCTTATCCTCTCTTGAACAAAGTTCCTGACTGCAAAAGATTTCGCTAAAGGATCAGTCGGAGTAACTCCAAGGTTCTGTTATGTAGGATCTCTACGTGTGGATAAGCTCTTCGCAGTATGATGTGATTTGCTGGAATCACAAGGGGACTTACACTCAATGACCTAAACGTCTGATTTGCTGGAATCACAAGTCCTATTAACTAACTGGAAGACAAACAAATGGCAAAAGATGCAGGGTTCAGGAAGTCTACTCTACTACCTAGAATGCAAGAAGATGGATGAACGACTAGGTGGAGTCCTACTGGGTTGGGTCTCACCATCAAGTTGAACAATTCAACACCAACTCAGTGCGATCTTCTAGGGGATGCTTCAAATATATTCAAATCGGACACCATTAGATACTGATCATCATTCAAGTTAATGCATGAACAATAGACGTGTAACGACTTGAGATTAAGCTCATTTTATGCCAGTTGACCACGCAAGGCGCACTTACAATCAGTAAGAGGCTAGTGGTATGGATTAGACGGATTCCACACAGGTGCATTCAACAACTTCTTTCATTCAATTTAATTATCTATCATCTAAAATGAAGATTCAACAAGAGACCATGCATATTGCAACGAAACGACATATTTCACCATATCTTCAATGAAAAAGAAGTCTTTACAATTAAGGCAACAATGTCTTGTCTTCTCTTCCTAGTCTACTCTAATTGCTATTCTATTTGCTATTCTACTACTTATTCACCAACTATCAACTATTTACTAACTATTCGCTATTAGCTAACCATTGACTAACTATTAGCCTTTACAAATGAGGAGCCAGAGCTTATATAGCGCACACAATACAATTCAATGGCCCAGATCAATTTGAGATCAATAGCCGAGATTTTACAATAAAAACCCTAATTAGGGTTTGTTACAACAACTCAATTCTGACCAATGAAATAATTGCATTATTTGGACACATGTCTTCTCCGGAATATTCGACCAATGGATAACCGGGGTAGTGTTGTGACGTATTCACACATCACCCCATTGCAAATGGGGACCCCTACTTTTTGCTTTCTAGGGTTTGTTTTCTAGGTCTTTTAGGGTTTTGTCTGTTAGCCTTTGCAGGATGAGTGTTGTCGAGGGGATCGTTGGATTAAAGGCTTTGCTTGAGCCAGGGTGAGTCCACAGGGCCCCAGAATTAGGGTTTCTTTGAGAGTCTTCCTTAGGGCCTGGTTTTGCTCTTGTTGCTAATTGTGTCTTGCTTTGTGAGTGGGTATCATTCTTGAAGGTCCGAGCTAGGTCAAGTTGGTGAGTGATGAAGTCTGGAATGTCATCCTGATCTTCAAATGCCCTGAAATTTGGCTAAGTCTGGAATGTCCTGATCCTGAAATTTGACTAAGTCTAGAAAACTGAAGAATCCTCCAAAAACTAGATTTTGCAATATAACTCCTGGAGGTCCGAAACCACTCTCAAACATCCTGGAAGTATATATGGAATATAACTTAAAGTATAAGTGACATTTCCTCACTTATACTTAAATGTTATATTCCATAAAATGATCCTGATGGAGAGTCCAAAATGTCAAATTTCGCTCCTGACCCTTCCAAAGGGTCCAGAGCGAAATTCTCCATAAGACATTCTACTTTGACCAAAACCTAGAACTAACGCATTCCTAGGCTTGAATGAAGGCAAAAGCACTTGTTTGAATGAAGAAATGCGAAAAAATGAAGTCAGAATCATGGCCTAAGGTGAATTTCGCTCCTGACCCTTCCAAAGGGTCCAGAGCGAAATTCATATTTCCTCTATTTTTCTCCTTAGCTTGACCAAGTTTGTAGACTTTTGAGGCATAATTGAGAAGGTTTGATGCAACTTTGCCTTGGAGAGGAGATTTTAGACCTTGGGATGATGGATTCTAGCCTGGGAGAGGAATTTCGCTCCTGACCCTTCCAAAGGGTCCAGAGCGAAATTCCTAAAAACACCTATTTTCTTGCAAGGTCAAGACAACTTTTTAGTTTTTATGGCTTGAATGGGTGTGAGGAAGTGTGTTTTGCCTTTTGAAGATGATTGAGATTGTCAAGAGGAAGCAATTAAGCCTAGAACATGATTTTTGCTCCTAACCCTTCCAAAGGGTCCAGAGCAAAAAACCTTAAAACCATCTTTTTTCCAAAATTTGAGCAAAGCCAAGCTTGGACAAGGGTGTGAGAAGGCATTTGGATTGCCTTAGAGTGGATTTTGGTTGCCAAGAATGCAAATTTTGAAGCCTAATGAAAATTTCGCTCCTGACCCTTCCAAAGGGTCCAGAGCGAAATTTCCAAATTCTCCTTTTTCCTTGCAAATTTAAGACAAGATTTTGCTTTTCATGACTTGAAGATGAGTGAGGCAAGATGTTTTATGCCTTGGAAGTGATTTGAAGATGAAAGGATTGGAAAATTGCCCTAAAACCTAATTTTCGCTCCTGACCCTTCCAAAGGGTCCAGAGCGAAAAACACTAAAACCATCCTTTTCTCCAAATTTTGTGCTAAGTCAGGCCTGGACTAGGGTGAGAAAAGCTATTTGGAATGCCTTGGAAAGATGTTTGACCTTCAAAAAATGTGAATTTTGAGCTAAAGTTGGAATTTCGCTCCTGACCCTTCCAAAGGGTCTAGGGCGAAATTCTTATAGGGTCTATTCCTGGAGAAAATCTTGGGCAAGTTTCATGTTGATATCTTTTCGTTGATGATTTAAGTTGAAAATGCTATGTTGAAATGAATTTATCATGTGTCCTTAATCATCTTTTTGTTTGTCTTGCAGTTAAAAGGCGACCTTCTCCAGCCCAGCATCAACAAGGACGACCTTCTCCAGCCCAACATCAACAAGGACGACCTTCTCCAGCCCAGCCTCATCAAGGACGACCTCTTCCAATCCAACATTTGAAGGAAAGACAAGGTGGCATCCCAATCATCACTCCTCCAGTCAAGTTGGTCCACTTCAACATGTCCAGATTCAATGTACCTAACTCATCAAAGATAGCACTAACTTCGATGTACCTACCTCGGCTATCCATTGGTCAAATATTCCAGAGAAGACATGTGTCCAAATAATGCAATTATTTCATTGGTCAGAATTAAGTTTGTTGTAACAAACCCTAATTAGGGTTTCATTGTAAAATCTTGGCCATTGATCTCAAATTGATCGGAGCCATCGAATTGTATTGAGGGCACTATATAAGCCCTGGCTCCTCATTTGTAAAGATATAGTTAGTCAATGGTTAGCTAATAGACAATAGTTAGTCAATAGTTGATAGTAGGTGAATAGTTAGCTAATAGTGAATAGTCAGTTGATAGAATAGCAATTAGAGTAGAATAGCAAGAGAAGGAAAAGATTGTTGCCAAGATGTTGTTGTAAAAGAGTTGTAAAACTTCATTGAAGAAATGGTGAAATCTATGGGTCGATTCAACAATTTCCATGGTCTTTATACTTCTCAGTTTTGATTTCATGTTATTAGATGAGTGGAAGAAATGTGTTTGATTGATGGTGAAATTTGTATATCCATACTACTAGCAGTTTGTTGATTGCAGACTTGCCTTGTGTAGTCAACTGGAATCATTCAGCTTGAACTTCAATTGTCACTTCTTCATTGATATGCATCAGCCTGATGGTGTCTATGCCTGTAGCGATGATCTGAACATCATAAAGCTTTCTCCGAAGATCGCACTAACCTTGTGGAGATGGTCCTGGGATGTCAAGACAAGACTTAGTTAGAATTTCATCAAAGATCATTCATTGCTCCTACATTCTTAGTGTCAGAATTAGATCATTTCCTTGCCCTCATACTTTTCTTTTTTTTCAAAAAATCTAGGCTAGTGAAATCCTATGTTCCAGCAATGTTCAAAGCAAATCAGACGTTTAGTCATCAAGTGTAAGTCCCCTTGTGATTCCAGCAAAATCACATCATACCACAAAGAGCTTATCCACGAGTAGAGAACCTACATACAAGAACCTTGGAGTTGCCTCGATTGATCCTTCGGCGAGATCTTCAGCAGTCAGGAAACTTTGCTCAAGAGAGGATAAGGTACCTTTAGGTATTTTATTCTGTGTTCGCATGTGCATAAAAAACACATCAACAGGTAGGTACATCGAAGTTTGTGCCATTTTGATGAGTCGGGTACATTGAATCTGGACACGCTGAGGTGGACCAATCCGATTGGAGGAGTGATGACCTGGGATGCCACCTTATCTGACACTTGTAACTTGGTAGATGTTCAATTTGATGATGCTGAGAAGATAATTTTAATTAACTCTTCTAAAACTATCTGCTTCCTCAACGGACCCTTGCTTTAACCTCTTTTGTCTTTGATGTGCAGGATGGATGGTGTACCTTTCCTTGAAATGCTGGACTGGAAGATGTCGTCCTTGATGATGCTAGGCCAGAGAAGGTCGTTCCGAATGATGCTGGACTAGAGAAGGTCGTCCTTGATGATGCTGGACTGGATAAGGTCATCCTTGTCTTGGCCTGGTCTTCTTTCAACTGCAAGACAAACCAAAAGATGATTAAGGACACATAATAAATTCATTTCAACATAGTATTTTACACCTTAAATCATCAACAAAAGATATTAAAATGAAGCTTGCTCAAGATTCTCCCCAAGGACAGGCCCTATAAGAATTTCGCCCTGGACCCTCTGGAAGGGTCAGGAGCGAAATTTGCATTCCTGGCCAATTTAGACCTCTTTTCAACATTACCTCACAGCTAGCCCTTTGCCTAGCCCGAACAAGGTGAAAAATAGGAGTTTCAAAAGATTTCACCCTGGACCCTTTGGAAGGGTCAGGAGCGAATTTTGTATTCCAGGATGATTCTATCACTTGTTTACTCCAAAACTCCTCCCAAGGCAAACATATGATAGTTTTCCTTCCTCCAACGCCCAGGGACCCACGCCTTGACCTCTATCATGAGCAAATTGAGTGGAATTGGGAATTTCGCTCTGGACCCTCTGGAAGGGTCAGGAGCAAAATTCCTGTTTTAGGCTTATTCCTCCATCTTCTTCACTTTCAATTTATCTTGCAAGGCTTAAATAATCTCCCTCCAGTCTTTTCATGTCTTAGGAATCAAAATTTTGTCTTGACACAAAGGGTCAAAAGCGAAATTCACTTTTTGCTTGCCTATTCACACTAAATTTCACTTTCTTCACTTCACTTCATCTGGAATCCCCCATATTGAACCCACTTCTCAACTTGGCAACATTGGTTCGATCTTCACAAGGCCCAAAAAGGAGAATTCGCTCAAAAAACTGGCCAGGGACAGGACCTATCCAGAATTTCGCTCTGGACCCTTTGGAAGGGTCAGGAGCGAAATTCCAATTTTAGCTCAAAATTTGCATCTTTGGTGGATAAACATCTTTTCAAGGCATTCCAAATAGCTTCTCTCATCCTAGTCTAGGCCTCACTTAGCACAAAATTTGGAGAAAAGGATGGTTTTAGTGTTTTTCGCTCTGGACCCTTTGGAAGGGTCAGGAGCGATTTTCAAGTTTTGAGCATGTTCCTCCATCCTTTCAACTTCAATTCACCTCCAAGACTAAGGACACATTGCCTCACTCCTATCTAGGCCATAAAAATCAAAATTTTAACTTGTCTTGCAAAGAAAGTAGGTGATCCTAGGGTTTTCGCTCTAGACCCTTTGGAAGGGGCCAAATCCTTGGTTTGGACTAATTTCCATCATTTTTCAACACCAATTAACTTCAAAAGGCAAGAACATGTCTCCTCGCACCCATCCAAGCCATGAAAACCTAACGTTTGACTAGACTTGCAAGGAAAATAGGTGGTTTTAAGATTTCGTTCTGGACCCTTTGGAAGGGTCAGGAGCGAAAATCACTTTTTGGCTCAATTCCTTCAAATTTGATAATCATTGCTAAGTCAAAGTCATTCCTGAGGACCTCTCCCATCAAAGCTCGCCTTAGTCAGCACTTGGCTTGGCACAAAATTGGGAAAAAAGGTGATTTAGAGAAAATTCGCTCTGAACCCTTTGGAAGGGTCAAGAGCGAATTTCTTAATTTAGGCTTATTCCTCCATCATTTCAAGTTGCATTCACCTCAAAAGGCTAGAAAACACTTCTCCTCTCACGTCCAACCCAAGTTTGACTTGATTTTGCAAGGGAAAATAGGTGTTTGAAGAATTTTCGCCCTGAACCCTTTGGAAGGGTCAGGAGCGATTTTCATCATTTGGCTCAATTCCTTCAAACTTGATAATTATTGACCATTCAAGGACATGCCTAAAGACACCTCTAATCTTGACCCACACTAGACTTGGCATAAATTTGAGGGAAAAGATAGGTTTTGAGAAAATTCGCTTTGGACCCTTTGGAAGGGTTAGGAGCGAAAATCTCATTCTTGACCAAAAATCATCATTCTTTCAACTTGAAACTTCATTGCAAGGTAAAATCTCATCTCTCTTTGCCCTAGGAACAAGGTTTTAAGCTCAAGCAAGGTAAAAAATATAAGCTTGTAAGGAATTTCACCTTGGACCCTTTGGAAGGGTCAGGAGCGAAATTTCCTTCCTTGGCTAAAACACTCATTCCTCAACTTTTTCAAACGTCCTTAAGGATTTCAATATGCCCATTCTCTCTTTCAACATGCCTTGGACATCAAAATTTGGCCAAATAAGGAAAGAAATGAGGTCTGGGAGGATTTTCGCTTTGGACCCTTTGGAAGGGTGAGGAGCGAAAATCTCATTCTAGGCTTGATCACTCACTTTTCCAACTTCAAACCATCTCAAGAAGCAAACTTAGATCATTTTCCACCTAAGGGACAAGGTTTCAAGCTCAAACAAGGTAGCAAATGAAGTTTATGATGAATTTCGCTCTGGACCCTTTGGAAGGGTCAGGAGCGAAAATCTATTTTAGGCTAAAATCTTGCTCTTCAAAATCATCCAACTCCATCTCAAGGCAAGAACATACCAATTCGTTCCCCAACATGCCCTAGAAACCAACACTTAGTCAAAATTTGAAAAGAAATGAGAGCTACAAAGATTTTCACTCTGGACCCTTTGGAAGGGTCAGGAGCGAAAATCACTTTTTGGGTTGGATCCTTGACTTTTCCTATTTTCATCCTCTTTGGGAGGCAAACATATATCCTTCCTCATGCATCTCCACCTTGGTCTTGACTCTTGCTAAAGGAAAAATGAGTGTTTTCAAGAATTTCGCTCTGGACCCTTTGGAAGGGTCAAGAGCGAAATTCATCTTCTTGACTAAAATCCTTCATCTTTCAATCTTGACAAGGCTAGAACATTCAAAAATACCTTCAAACACGCCTTAGGAACTAGAAATTTGGCCTTGATAAGTGAGAATTTGAGGTCTTCAAGGATTTTCGCTCTGGACCCTTTGGAAGGGTCAGGAGCGAAATCCCTATTCTTGACCAAGATCCTGACTTCATTTTCACATTTCTTCATTCAAACAAGCATTTTTACCTTCATTCAAGCCTGGGAATGCGTTAGTTCTAGGTTTTGGTCAAAGTAGAATATCTTATGGAGAATTTCGCTCTGGACCCTTTGGAAGGGTCAGGAGCGAAATTTGACATTTTGGACTCTCCGTCAGGATCATTTTATGGAATATAACATTTAAGTGACATTTCCTTATATCTTTCTTCTTTCTTATACTTTAAGTTATATTCCATATATACTGTCAGGATGTTTGAGAGTGGTTTCGAACCTCCAGGAGTTATATTGCAAAATCTAGTTTTTGGAGGATTCTTCAATTTTCCAGACTTAGTCAAATTTCAGGATCAGGACATTCCAGACTTAGCCAAATTTCAGAATCAGGACATTCCAGACTTAGCCAAATTTCAGGGCATTTGAAGATCAGGATGACATTCCAGACTTCATCACTCACCAACTTGACCTAGCTCGGACCTTCAAGAATGATACCCACTCACAAAGCAAGACACAATTAGCAACAAGAGCAAAACCTGGCCCTAAGGAAGACTCTCAAAGAAATCCTAACCCGGAGCACCTGCTGACTCCCCTGGCTCAAGCAAAGCCTACCATCCTATTGATCCCCTGGCGACACTCAAAATGCAAAGGCTAACAGACAAACCCTAAACACCTAGAAAGCAAACCCCAGAAAGCAAAAAAGTAGGGGTCCCCATTTGCAATGGGGCGATGTGTGAATACGTCACAACAGGTATAAAATTGGTTTTTTCTAAGTTTGGAGATTTTGTCTTGGAGATATTCTATATATCACTATTGCATTGAAAGCAAAGTTATTGCAAAATTTGTAATTGTAAGAGCAGCAACTGTGAAGATTGTAAATGTTTTCTCTGAGCAATAAGAATACCAATACCTCGTCCTTATAGATGTTTCCTTGACATATTGTCAAAGTTTTACCAAGTAAATTCGTGTCTTCTATGTTATTTGTTATTCTGCTTTATTTTCTTTGTTATTTCTTTGCAACTAATTTGTGCTGCAATTTTTATAATTATTTTGAGTATAGCTTCCGCTTACACAACAAGAGCAAATTTATTGCAAAAATTGTAATTGTAAGAGCAGCAACTAGAAAATTTGTTTACCAATGCCTTGACCTATAGATGCTTTGTTTTACCATGTAAATCTATGACTTATGTGCAAAGTTACCCCGAGTTTCCGGGACGGGGACGGCAGGGGACGGCGGGACGCGTTTCCGGGACGGCAAATTTTTTTGCCAAATTTGGGGACGGCGGGGGACGGCAAAGGGGACGGCTATTAAAATATAGGAAATATTTAAAATATATAGGAAAATTTCAAAATTCTAAATGTTCATATGAAAACATGGATAAAGCATGCATACATACATTATATTCATATGAAAACAATAAAACATGGAAATGGCATGTGTATGATACTATGAAAAGTTGAAGACATTTTAGAATGTAAATTCTGAACATACAACATTGTTAATACTCAATAGACAATATGCAATTATGCATTCATAAATCAGAATTTCAATTCATTCACATTGTCAATATGCATATCATAATAGATATTAAAGAAATAACATACAAAATGTCAAAACAAAGAGGTTAAATTTTCCCTACTTCTATCGACGCGGTTTCCCCCCATATTTTTCAATGGGGGTTTGGGGGCAGCGCCCCCAAGGCAGGGTCAAGGGGCAGCGCCCCTTGCGCGCTCCCTGTCGCAATACAGGGCGGGGTCGAGGGGGAGCGCCCCGCGAGGCCAAAAAAACTTATTCTTTCATAAAGGTGTTGGGTGTTATTTTTCTATTAACTCGCCGAGTTTGGCGATTTTTGGGCGATTTTCTAATCTCTGCGTCAAAATGCCCAAAGGCTACACTGCTGCCATATAGTTTCATTGTCAAAATTATGAATTAAATTAATGTTATCTTTTAAATTTTTTATTTTTACTAACAATTTGAATTAATAAGGGGCCTATATTAGAAAAAAAATTTAAAAATTTGAAAATACAACTTTTTTTAGTTTTTTAATATTTATTAATGGCCTTAGATAAGGGGGACGTCTAGCCGTCCCCGGGACGGATTGGGGACGTCCCAGCCGTCCCCGGGACGTACGGACGTCCCCCAAGGCTAGGGCAGGCGTCCCCCGTTTCGGGGACGTCCCCTAAAAATATAGGGCAATTTGGGGACGGGGGGAAACGTCCCCTGGCCGTCCCCAAGTCCCCGAAACGTCCCCGAGACGGGGACGGGGGTTTTCAGGTTGGGGACGCGTCCCCGGGTAACTCTGCTTATGTGTTATTCTGTTATTCTGATTTATTCTCTGTTACTTCTTTGCAATTAATTTGATTTAGCTTCCGCTTACACAACAACAATGGGCTTTTTCTTCAAAACAATTTAAATGCATTTCAGTATGAAACCAAAAGAGAATTCAGTTGAAGCCGATTCAAATACATTGCAATACGCAATTACGAATGGTGACTAAGTTAAAACCAATTTAAAAACCTTTCTGTCAGCAATCTTACAAGCACGCCTCCCCATGTTGAGTGGCACGCAAACTGATATTCTCCTACGACCACAATACAGCGACTCAGAATCCCATCGTTGTTTACAGGAGCTAATCATACTTGAATTTATTTGACTGTATAACTCGGTTAACACAGTCAACTGCATCGGGCCATTCTCTGAGAGTACCATCGATCAAATATCACCCTTAAATATAAGGCAAAGAACGAAATCGAAATTAACCAAAATTATGTCAAGATAAGGCCAGAGAAAGAAAGTATACTAACGTGAATACGTAGACCTGAATTCCGGCGGCGCCTTTGACAGCATTCCTAAAACCCTACCCAACCTACTCATTTTTCCTGCTACAATTTTCTTAAATCTGCACCATATAAATAAATGCAACAGTCTTAATCACGAAATATCGTGTTTCACATCTGGTGCGCCCCTATTCATATGCGGAAAAGTTTTCCGTTTCGAAAACTATAGCTGTTCTATTTCTGAGGGATTTCACCCCTGATCTGTGAAACTAAACCACCAAAAAAACTTAACAAGATTAACCCCGCTATATACCAACAATTGCACCTTAGGAGCTCCAGCCTTGGCCTGTAT
The DNA here is from genome assembly GCF_030272615.1 of Cryptomeria japonica. Classification (NCBI taxonomy): domain Eukaryota; kingdom Viridiplantae; phylum Streptophyta; class Pinopsida; order Cupressales; family Cupressaceae; genus Cryptomeria; species Cryptomeria japonica. Next base: position 82,579,230 of record NC_081410.1, on the reverse strand, counting down.
GAAAAATTTACATTTCATACGAAATATTTTCAGGATTAGTAATTAGATAAAAAGTCTCGGAGTTTTTATTATTATTTAGTATTTTTATAGGGCTGTTTATCTTCACATTTTGTTTATTTAATAATTTTTAAATATAAATATTTTTCTTTCATTGATATATAATTATTTGATCTATAAGATTTGGTGAGGTTGTATTACATGTGAAGATTTGATCTATCACATATCTAAGTTCAATTTAAATTCAAGATCTTTTCAAATGTTATCATTTATTTTGTTTTGTACTTAATTTTTTCAATTTTATCTATTGTTGGTCCATGTCATGCATGGAACTATAGCAAGAGTAATGGTTAAACAATGATTAAACTAAACATGAGTAAACAGTGATTAAACTAAACATGAGCATTCAATCAAAGTTCAATTTTTTTTAAGATTTATATTTAATTGCTAATAACATCAGTGAAGTTGCATATTTGTTAAGCAAATATTAATTCAAAGTTTTTGGTCATCCTACTATTGGTCTCTTTTTTCGGTTGCAAAATGGTAGAAAAGCTTTTTCAATTTGCAATGCAAGAGAAGGCACATGTTGCAAGGTCTGGCGTAGTGCATTGCAAGGTTGGTGCAGAATATAGATAACGGTTGGCAATCAAATTCATAAAGAAAATTTTGGAACTTTTGAAGAATGAAATACATGACTTTGTTTCTAAGACCATACATTTTTTAAGCAAAGAAGGTGTTGGCCAGAGAACAATATGAAGGAGATGATGTCATTGTCAAGTACCCACTTCTCCATTTACAACTTCTCAATATGTTTATATTTTTTGTGTACACTTAAAATATGCATCATCTTCGTTCTTCATTTTTTACCTTATCGCACGTATGATCTTCTTTATTTGCACAATCCCGTCCTATTCAGATTGATCCCTTGCCTTCTCATTTCAGGTTTGAGATTGCATTTTATCCTTAACCTCGTCTCTTTTGCATTAGATCATTCCCTTGTCACTTTTGCATTGATGTATTGCCTAATTGTGCCCCAATTAGGGTTTTTTGCCCCTGATTTGGTCCTCCCGTTCAGCCTTTTCCATGCCTATCTAGATCCTTCCCCTCTCTTCTCACTCCTAGTGCAAAATTTGCATTTCAACCTCTACTTCAGCCCAATTGTGTTGGATTTTTCCCCTCCCACTCCGACAATGTCTGCTTTGACCATTTTCTTCGTCTTAATTTTAGGGTTTTTAGGCCTACTTTTTAGGGTTCTGTTGATTCCCGCTTTCTATTTCCAATCCCGTTGGATCCCCTCTCCTGCCTATCCATATGCTAAGGTTGTATTTTGACCTCTTTTCTAGTCCCATGGCATCACATTTGTCCCTTCTCTATCTGGTGACCCGCTTTGACTCGATTTAGATGATATTGCTCGGTTTTACTCAATTTGCCTTAATTTGCAGTTTTTCACTCAAATTGTTTCATTTCCCATGCAAACTTTCCCATTCTTTCCAATTTCATTTATATTGACCCAAATTGACTTAATTTGACCCCTTTTAGGTCGGACGTCAGTTTGACTAATTTGCCCATTTAAGTTTAATTAATTCATTGATTATTTAACCCCTTTTTTAACTAATTATTCTACCCTAATCTTTCAGCATTTCATCAAACCCCTTCCCCTTTTAAACTTAATTAAATAATATTACATTATTCGGTTAATTATGAATTATCCCCTTTAATTAAACAATTTTAATTGATTAATTAAAGGTTCATTTATTTTAACCTATAGTTGAATAATTCATTTAAATTATTCAATTATCTAATTATGTCTTTGAATTAATAAATATCTTTATTTATTTAATTTTCCTAATTATCTTCTCGCATAAGGATAATATCTGCTTTTTAAAAAAAATTATTGAAAATATCCTTCCAGTTTTTGCAAATGGCAACTTTATCTCAAGATTCCTCTTTGAATTTTGAAAATCTTAATATCTCATTATAATTCAATTTTTAATTTGAAAATGAGGTATGCATCCCCAAAAATTTGCTTTTTGTTTTTTTATCGCTTTTTTCTTCATCTCCTTCATCCTTCCCCGAATGGCAGCTCTATTGTGTGTTCAATCTTATCCCTTCACTCGATCAAAAATCCTTTCGATCTTGTTCGTCCATCGAGTCTTCGGTTTTCTATAAATTGGGACCTCCCCTTCAATCAATTCATCTAACTTTTATGCACTCTTATTCTGTCACATTTTATGTAGCAATCGAACATTATCATTGTTATTCTATCATTTTATCAAATCATTTGTTTTTCAAATAGCTTAACTCGGTCATTTTGTCTAGTTTATCGATTCAATCATCATTTAATCACATATTCCTAGTAAGTCTCAAACACTGTCTCCTTTGCTTTCGTTGTTTCATGCACCTAGCCTCTCGAGAGTGACATATCTCCATTAGAGCTAAAAGGAAGAGCAGGGAGATCTAATTGAATAAGTGCAATGGATAGTTTGTATTAATGTTGTGTTTTATTTCAATTTCTTTGTTGGTAGGATTAAGAAAGTTAGTTTGCAATCTGAGTTTATGTGATTATCTTAGGTAGATTGTATGCATGTTTTGGTTTTTGAACTAACATCCCCTTTTTCCTCATCTACATTTTAATATCCTTTGAAAGATAATTTAGGGTTTCTATTCTCAATTTTCTAGATTGCTTGAACTAGTAAATATCATTATAATCATTCATTCATTCATTATTTTGTCTATTTGATCAAATTCTTTGTTGTGAACAAACCAGAGTTAAAGTTTTTGAACCCCTTTTTATTATTGGATGAATTCTCAGGTTAGTTGGTCTCTACACAAAAGCATTACTAACAAGTGTGATTGTATTTCATCTAACAAATCAAATGTGTGTGTGTATTGTAGTTAGTGCTCTTGCTAGCTTTATAGACCATCCTCACAATGGTATACTTATAGGTTTGGATCTTGACACCATTTTAAGTACACTTTTTTTCATCTCTTCACACTAATGAATTGATAATATATTTGCAGCAAGTTTCAAGACTATGACATACATGTTAGAGGCACGATCTTTTGTCCCTTTCTTTTCCCTTTTCAGAGCACCACAGCTGTAGCGGTTGAGTATGGGTGTGTAGATGTTGTTTTCACTATAAAATAAAGTTAAGGTGGAATCACATAAGGCAGTGGCTTTTGAGAGAATTTGACATTAATTGATAATTAGCTTTCTTTCATATTTTCAGACATTTTGCATGTTGTCGAAGTTAAGTATCACGCCAAGAAAAACATATATTAATTTGTCTTTAAAACCCTTTTTTTTTAAAACCACTCAAACATGAAATCCTACAACAAAGTTCAAAAATTTTAGGCCAAGATTTAATAGCCAAAATTGTAAAAAAATGCTTCTGCAAAAGAGCTCAGCATTGAATGGAAAAATTAGATCATGGTAACATTTCACCTATGAAAATCAGATTTTTGTTTTTTGTATTCAATTTTTTTTCGTCGGGATACAATACGTAATACAGACATTTTAATCTAAATATTTATAAGTGATGCCCTGCAAAGTGGACAAGGTTAGTCTAAGATAAACAACACAAAACACACAAGAAACCGTTAGTGTTAGTCAATCAAAAACTAATCTAAACAGGCATATCAAGAGAGACACTAAAATCATGCTAATATCTCTAACTAATGAAACAAAGATAATGAGGCATCTCCAAATACCTCTTAGCATGTTCTTAGCTCCTTCTCCCTTGTTCCTCTCCTCTCCAAGTTCCAAAATAGTGTAGCTCTCAACAGCTTTTTGCACTATGGATGCTTATGGAGGTTTGAGATTGAAATATTGCTCTAAATGTAAATAAAGAAGCTAATATTAAGCTATTGATACTAAAATGATTGATTTTATCCAAAATGACAAGATATTAGTTAATTATGCTAAAATGCTCTCTTAAAATACCTATAGCTTAAATGCATACAAGTTTTCAGGATCTGGATTATGAAGAAATGGGCTCTATTTATAGGGAAAATGAAGCAATGGATGGTTGAGATTGAGTAATCTCAACAAGGGTCAGGATTGAATGATTTGAAATCCATGTGAGGGCTTTCAACCCAATCCCAGGATGACAAGTGTCAATGTAAGATAGGTTGAGAGGAGAGGGAATAAACATTAAATGCCTGATATGACCTTGGGAGCTAAAATCAAGGTTGGTTGAATGAATAAACTCTTTATTCAAAGAATAAAGCTTTTATCCAATGGATAAACTCTTGTGCAAATGTGAAATGGATGAATATGGTCAAAACAATAAATGTTTGGGGGGACAAGTTTGAAATAACCATAAATGGTTATGTAAGAGCCATAAATGGTCTTGGAAGACTTTGGGGGTTAATTTGTTGAACACACGAAGCATTAAATGATTTTCAAAGACTTTGGAGTCTTTGAGAAGTGACTCCATTTTGCTTAGGAATGTGACAATAATTAGGGGATGGATTAGGCTAATTAGGAAGGGGTTAGAAGAATCTAGAAGGGGGTTAGATTTTTGCAAGTGGATTTGGTGGGTGAGGGAAAATAGGATTTTATTAAAATAAAAATTCATTTATTTCAATAAATGTGTGCAAGTTGCATTTGTAAGAAAATGCAAGTGGGGTGGGGATAATGATTTAAATAAATGTTTTATTTAATTTATTTAAAAGAGGAAAAGGGGATTTTATTAAATAAATAGATTTTATTTATTTAATTGATTTGAATTTGGTTTAATGAATTAATTAAAATAAATTGAATAATTTATTTAATTAATAGAAGAATGTTTGGAGATGAATTAATTAAATATTTATTTAATTAACTGATGGCTAGTGGATTTTTAATCAAAGAAATAGCGAATATTTATTTAATTAAGCTGGACAGATTTGTGTGACTACAATAAGTAATAGGAATTTTAACTTTTACATATATGCTTGACAAATTGAGCCTCAACTTCGAGGTGGGAAAAATGTGTTAATTGCAACTCATGGAAATTCTCTATGGTCTATAATAATGTATCTGGACAACTGAAATTCCAGGAGGTAAATTGACGATTTAACATGCATGTGCACTGCAGATTTGAAGCAACAAATTCCTTAGCAATTTTTTTTATTTTTTAACTTTGTTTTGTTTTGGTCCTTGGAATAGATTTGCAGTATTGCATTTGCATAGGTTATAAGCCTTGAACTATCGACTAGAATGCCCATGATTTACATTGTTAAGGAAGGTAAATTTATTAAACGGGGAATTCCTATTGCACCTTCAGAGGAGGAGTTTATGCATTTACTAGGGTTTGATATGCATCTATCTATAAATGGGTTTCATTGTATTGACCCAAATTCTATAATTTTTTGTCTTAAATTTGTGACTGAATTTAATTATGAAAAATACTCTTAGGGCAGCAAAAAATTTGTTTTGGCTTTACATTACTTTTATTTCATCAAATATAAAATTATTGTTGAATTGGATTTCCTAATCTCCTAAGAAATTTAATGCAATGCTAACTGCTATTGTGCAGAATTTGGCTCTCTACAGGCAAAAGTTGGATAGGGGAAAGGACCCAGTAGTTGAGTGCATTCCAATTCTTGTGATAGGAGTTGTTGATTTAATACCCCAATACTTGTTGATTTAATGTCCAACCTTTGTATAACATTGCACCAATAGTTGTATGATAAGTACCGATAATTGAATGAAATATACCATTTGTTGTGAAAAGTAACCAGTCATGTGATGCCACATCAACTGCACAAGTATTGGGGCTCTTTTGCACACCTATTGGTCTTACTTTTTTTTTTGGTTATTTTGGACATAATGGCAAAAAGCATGTTGATGTGGCCCCGAAACCTTAGTTATAAGTAGGGGACTTGCCAAGTAAGTTGCTGTAAAAAAATCGAAATGATTTGAAATTTCCACGTAGGATTTTGAGAAGCGCAAAGTTAGGGTGCACAGCTACTAGGTCCTTTCCCCTAATATGGCACACGAATGTTTTGAACAAGCCATACAAAAGAGCAATCATTTTAAACATTGTTAGCGAACATGGTAGAATTTATAAGACTACAAAAATTTGCCCATGAATTTGGTTGAACCAGACACATTTGGTATTAGATTATACATGTTGTTATCTTTCTCTTTGTAGGTATTATGGATTTTCATCTCTAGATATTCTTTAGAAGAAATCCACCAATAAAGAATGTTCAACCTAAATATATGATTAGAATTGCATGTTCACAAGAGTGAACAACAAATCATTTATCATTAATTCAGTAGCATAAAAGTAGATGGTGGAAGTCAAAAGTTCTACTAGAATTCCAGGATTTTAGCATTAGTTTGAGTGGGTATTATAAGTTACACTACTATTCTAAATGCACTGTCATTTGAGGCAGGGTGTCGGGTTTGAGTTGGACAAATATTATATATCAAGATAACTATGTATTCATGTAATTCACTAGTATGACTGAAAGAAATACTTGAGATTATATTGCAAATTGGCTTTTATACTTTTGATTTAAATTATATATTATGCTTTTCTTGCCTGTTAGACCAAAATTTTGTTTCCTCAATTTTCACTTCTAGATTTTGTAGAGTTAGCAGTTATATTAGATATAGCAAGATTTTGGTTGGATATATAACAATGGCATTAGAGAACTTTCTTACTCATAAGGAAAATGTGCATGATTTTGTTTTTTATACTTTGCAGATGTCAATGTTATGGTGTGGCTTTCGCATATGGGTGCAATTTTTATTTTTGTTGACAATATCAAAAGGTTTATTCACTGTTCCCATAGGAGAAATTCCAACATTAAGAATAATGTTGTGAGGAGGCTCCTTTATGTATTAAAATGGCAAATGCAGGACTAACAATAATCTATAATTAGGATATAAAATTCCATTCCTAACCCATCAACCTAAAGCTTAACCTGCTATAAATGTGAAAACTTGTTAAGTTTATTTTTGTTAGAAACCTAATTATAATTCAAATCATGATGCCTTAAATGCCAATATTTGTGAAGTAGTTTGCATATAATGAACAAAGCAATTTGAAGACTGATGCTACCATGATGGAAGAGAAATTAACACGTAAATTTAACCTAGTTATACCCAACATGGGGAAAGTTCACAAGATTGGGATCGTGCCCCTTTATCTAGACTATCGTCGTGCAAAATTAGCAAGCTAGTTGTTCAAATTCATCCCCCAAGGATGCTTTATGACCTTTGTTGAATTTATACAATGCTTTAGGAACTTTTCATGATTATAGAACACTATCATGCAACATGCTTGATTGCTTCCTTGATCATACATCCCACAATTCTACATTGTCAAAATAAACCTGAATTAGTATTTTTTTACAAGAAAATGAGCAATAAAGTTACATGGAGACTATAATCCTCCAATCCCATGAAAAAAAGGAAATGATCAACTTTTGTTTTGGACAGTGGAAGTTGTCTTTTTTCTTTTTCATTTATAGGGATTGTTTTAACAGACGTGAAAGTATTGACATGCTTAATGTGTTGCTATACCAATTTTTTACCAAATATTTTGGGTTGCATGTTATTTGGATCATTCTTAGGCAATTATATACCTATTTTGCCTTGTTCAATCTCTACATTTTATGTTTGCTCAAATTTACATCATCGAGTGAGTGAAATTATGATTCAAACATTTGATCCAACTTGGATTTTAGGAACTTGCAAGCATAAAAATATAATAGGAAATTGTTTATCATCTAACAAACTTATGGATCTAACTTGCAAAAATACACAAATAGAAAAAGCAATCCTTTTGTTCCTATTGATCCATCATTCTCCATCGTGAATTAGTCATTTCATCCTTGTTGAAAGATGAATTGTAAAGGTTCTCTAGGACTTATTAAAGTTCCATAGGTGATTTCCGTTTGAAAGTGCTCCACATTGAATAACCATATGATATTCAAACATTTAGTTTTAATGATTTCACAATTTAATCTGATTCCATCCTAAACATCCATTTTAGACTATGTTGATCATCAACAATGTTGCATGTAAATTCAATGATTGGCATTCGTGGAAAAATGACAAATAAAACAAATCATCTTAATTTCCTTTTATGGTATGTAAAACAAGTCTTGTTAGCTCTATGCATAAAATAATGTTATGAATTTAATACATTCCCAGTTAGGTATTCCCCTACATCGTAGAAGAGGTTCTGTTGGACCTTATTACTCCCATCTCCAACATAACAATCTCTCTCGCTAATCTTCAATACCTTCTCCCTGGTCCCCTTTACTTTTGTCAGATACCTAAAAATGTTATTTGAATTTTCTTTCAGTTTTATTTGATGTTTTCAACTTTGATGTCTATTTACAGAAACTTGACAATCTATCATAAAATAAAAAGTCAAAAAACACAATATTGTAGACACCTAAAATGTCTCATCGATCATGTATTAATTATTCATCCTATTAGTTAAATAATTATTTAATTATCTAATTAATCTTATTCTTCTGAATTAATTTAATCATCATTATTTTTTGTATTAAGTATCATAGAATCACAAAGCTCATTTTTTGCTCATTCAAGCATCCACGTTACAAACTTATTACAAACACCAACTCCTTTCGAGCAAACTTATTACAAATACTATCTCCTTTCGAGCACCAAACTAGAAACAACAATTGGAAGACCAAGGGTCACAACTTAGAAATCCACTTTAAACAATGAGACAAATACAACCAATGGAAGACCAAGAGTCACAACTTAGAATTCTACACAAAGGTGTCCCTCATGGGAGTTGAACTTGGGTCTCCACATTGAGAACTCAGTACTTTAACCAACTAAGCTCAACCCCTTGGACATTTAATCATCAATATCCTTAATTATTCTAATTAAACTTATTCTTCTCTAATAAATTGTACGGGCAAGCTCAGGATGAGCTTGATTTAGTTTGTATTAGGTATAGTTCAGGATATTAGTATAGGTTGTTTTTTTTATTTTTTCAAATCTTGAGCTATAACTGGAGGTTTTCTTACTGCCTCTTTCCTCTGGTATGCTCTTTGAACCAGTTTTTGTAACCTCCATTATTATAATATTAATATATTATGGTGGCTCGCCACCTTTGCCCTAAAAATAAAATAAAATTATTTGTCCTATTAGTTAAATAATTCTTTAATTATTTAATTAATTTAATTAATCTTATTCTTTTGAATTAATTTAATCATCATTATCCACATCACTAATTATTCAATTTTCACCTCATTAATCATTAATCATTTAACCCCTTTCTCAAATATTAATTATTTGATTAATTGCGATTTTAATTCCTTAATTATATAATCTTTTAAATTATTTAATTAATCCCATTTCTAATGATTGAATAATTTTATTTAAATTATTTAATTAATTAATTCATCATCCAAATCCCCAAATTCATATTTCAATTAATTTCATTTCTCCCAAATTCGCATTTCACCAAATTTCAATTTCACCACATTTCAAGTTAATGTGCATTTCAATTTCATCATTCAGAAATCAAAATTCAAATCCAAATAAGAATGAAATTGAATTTCAATTCAAAAATCCTACAACACATGTTGAAATCATGACTAATTGATCAAATCGGTTAACTAACCAGTTAACTCTTCAATCTCCACTTTTAACTCCCAATCACCTTTTTCTGACTAACCAATCAATTCAAACATCTCTCAATCAATTCAGTCTTCTCCCCCATTCTATTCAGTTAACTAGCTAATTAATTTAGTTGACTATCCAATCAATTGAGTTATCTTTCCAATCAATCCATTTAATAGATCAATCAAAATGAGTTAACTGATAAATCAAATCAGTTCAACTATCAATCAACACTTTAGTTCTATTTCTCACCCAATCTGTCCCAAAAATCTATAAAAGCAACCTCATTTCTCGTGATTCAAACAATCATGATCTTTGAAATTGTTGTGTCTAATCTATGCAATAATCCCAGTGCGATATCTGCGAGCCACCCACAACACAATTTTGGAGAAGAACAATGGAAGACATGATGCATAATAGAGAGTTTTATATTGTTTAATTCCTTCAATCTTGCATCTATTTCATTGGTTTATGTTTAGGATTTGCTAGATTAGTTAAGGAATCTATGATTTTCCTTATAGTATAATTAGTTATATTTCCCATAATGATTTTAAGCATGAAAACAATGGTGAACCTGACGTGAACCCACATCTGACTTATTTTCTCATGTTTTCTATAATTTTGCAGGATTCTAAAATTTTGTACAGAGCAATACAAAACTCACGCATTCGCACTGACAAAAATGCGCATTCGATCAAATTATTGCACATTCATCATGACAAAAATGCTCAATATTTACAAACATTGTGCAATCGTATAGGATAACACTACACTATTTTTGTTTTGTCATTGCTTTTCTCGATTTCTCTATCTAGCTAACCCTTAATTCAATTTCTAAATCTGGAATTTTTCATTTTCTGTTTAAAATGAGTTAGATCTAATGGCAAGACGAGTTAGATTTAAATTTTCAAATGCAAGAAGAAAGGCAAACAAAAAGAGACAATAGACAGCCCATCAAAGAATACTAAAGGCAGAAAGAAGACTCCAAACCCGAGAAGACGAAATTGCCCTATCTAGATATCACAACCTCATCCAAAAGTACCTAGAGAAATACCATTTCATCAATGAGGCCGAAGTAATGGTGAACATCATCATGAGATAACTTTCGGTCTACAGGTTTTAACATTCTTTATTCTGAAAGTTCTCTGTTATTTTTATCACGCAATCATTATGTCAGTTTTGCGCATTCGCTTTGATAGTAATGCACATGTGTATTGACAGAAAGGTGCATTTGATATCATAGGATTGTGCATTCGTGTTGATATAATTGTGTATTCATTGGATAATTTTGATAGTTGTTGTTTCTATGATATTTCTCTATCATTTGGTTTTTTGGTTCTACTGATGTTCTGTTGCAGCATGTGGTGAAGAAGAACAGGGAACGCACGATCGGTCGAAGATTATTGTTATCAAACTACTAATATGTGTTTGTAGGATTTATAGGTTTAGCCAATCTTTGGATTTGTGTTTGAAAATAAACATGTATGGTTGAACATTTCAATTTGGTTCTTAAAAAGAACCAGAAACACACTCTTGAATGAATGGGCTTAAAATTGAACAAGACAAACTCACCTTTGGATTTTGGGTTTAAAATGGACACGAACTTGTGGATCTCACATTTCAATTTGGATTTTAAATGGAGATGTGCCTGCCTTATGTTTAGAATAGCTCATATACTACAATCTTAAAGGGAAAATAACTCTAGAGCGCTTGCTCTCTGTCTTGGGTGGACCCGCCTTTGCACGAATTACCTTTCCACCCGCCTTCAAGGTCTTAGGAGATTGGGAAAAGTGATAACAACACCTATCTTTTTATTTTTAGTAGTTGAGGGGTATTGTTGATGGGGATTTCATCACCTCACAATGGTATCTTGAATTGAGATGCGTTGGGGATATCATCTCTCCCAGCGTACTCTCAAGTGGGTTTTTCGAGCCATGATATAAATATATCGGTGAGGCAGCTGAAATGTTGAGTGAATTCGACGTATGTGGGGACCCCCTGCATCGATAAGCTTAACTAAAGCCTTAAGTAACTTTCTTTGAGAATCTATCGCTGGATCGAGATCCCTCAAAATTACAATAAGAACCAAAGTAGTAGCCCAAAATCCCACGTTTAATGGTTTTGGGAGTGCGGATCGTACCCCATAGATACCCTTCATGTACCTTACATGATGACACAAAAATCCCTCGATTATAAGATCTCCAGATCTTCGGGGTAAGAGAGACTGGCATGCCCAAGAAGTGTGTGTCATGGAGTGGAGCTAGTGCTGCCAAACTCTGTAGTTGCCCATCTTGTTTCAGTATTTTGTAAGGGCCCCATTGAACGGTTTCCTCTTTCCAACCTAGGCTTTGTCTACTGTGATTGTTTGTGTATCGTACGTTCCAAACCAATATAGAGTCAGTATTGATATGGGCTAATTCAGGCCCTTCCTTGCAAAAATCTATTTTCAGAGTCTGTCACAACAAAATACATTGGCCATACTTTTTCACAAACTGTTTTCAAAAGTCAGAAAATATGTCACCAAAACAATCTCCCCTCAACAAAATTGATCAAAGTAGAAACCAAACCAAAGTCACATTTTTGAAGAATGGAAACAACACTTTACTATATTTGTGATCCTAAGTCCCATATATTGCATAACTCATTCTAAGTCCTTAGTCTTCGTAGTCCATCCTTAGTCCTTATATTGTCATTATTGCCTTAGTCTTTCATAGTTCGTCCTCAATCCTCATATGGTCTTTGCCTTAGTCCTCATAGTATATGTATAAGTCTTGTCTTCATCCTCATTTTGTATCAAGCTCAAGTTTGTCATCTTCACTTAGTCCTTGCATAGTCTCTTTTTGCATTAGGTTCAAACACTTTCTCAAAAATCTTAAGTTCACAAGACCCTTCCCCTATTTCAATCAATCTCAACTTGGTTCCCTTGCTCATCAGTCTAGCATTGTGAATCTCTTTCCAAAACTTTCAATTGGGTCATCATTAACTCCTGATATTTTTGCATAGTGTCAACCACTGGGTCATTTGAGTAAGTCTCCTCTAGTTGCATTACCATCATCTTTAGAGAGTCTCTATAGCATGTGTTACCATGGTCTTGCATGGTGACGGTTTCTCACCGTTTGAACAACCCAATCTTGGTCCAAACGATGATCAGGGAGAAATCATTGATAGTCTAGATAACCTTGCATGGAAGTTGAGAACTAGTGTCCCCTAGTACGAAGGATTCGAATTTGTTATATACGAGGAAATCTGAAAATCAGTCTGAATCCAAAGAGCACTTGAAAGAGAAATCGTTCAACAAAGACTCGAAAGACTTAGACTACAACAATGACAAGCTCCTTGTCCTAATCCTCAACAATCTCCTTCGCAACCTCCTCATCTTAATCCTCCCCAATAGAGTGTCAGAGTCTAACATCACCCTTTTAGATTGTATCATAATTTGCCCAAAGTCTTGCATTTCCTAGGTGTCATAGAAATCATTATGCCAGTAACCAGATCACAAAGAGATAAAATGAATCCAAATAATGACCCATTCTTCAACCCCACGTGGAAGATGGACCTATCAACTTAGTAACATCTGCAAGCTAGATGACTTGCATCATTGCATATAAATACAAACAACATGCTTTCAATAGAAGAAATCCAACAGAACTTGACACAAGAATAATTGGAGCCAACTCAACAAGATCCGCAAGTCCTTTGGTCCTAAACGCACTTATCAATAACAATAAGGACAAATACCTCTCCCTTTTGATTCAAAATGGGGCCAAGCTACCCCCAAATGTTGACATTTCAACGATATTGCCACCGAGAGTAAACTTGACTCAAAATGTGAATCAGGCACCAAACGTTACCAAAACACAAGTGACATCTTCAAGCTCAACTCATGGTGCACCTCAAAGCACACAAATCGCAACAACTCAAAATATGATCATGTCAATTCAAAATTCTCAATTAAGGGTTTCGTCAACAAATATCACGTCCCAAACTATTCCCAATGTTACTTCACAAACAACAACAACAATAGTGGCTATGAATACCATACCCACAAGTGCTACCCAACCCCTAGTATCAGTTTTAATTAGGTCTACCTACAATGGTCAGAATGTGAATCAAGGCTCCATCGGAATGTATGGATCAAGCCAGTCTAATGTCAGCACTCAATTTGCATATTTCTCACCACCCAGTGGAAACCAAGGCACATAGTTGCACACTCAATCTATGTTCTAGCAAGCTCTAGTATACTCTAACACCAGCCCTTTCATGGGGAATACCTATATGGTCAGTGTACCTTTATCCAAAACAAAAATCTTGGCTCAGTAAGTGCAAAATCTCCAAAGACAAATGACTAATATGCAAATAGGAAATGAAAAGATGAGCTACACCATGGAAGATCTCTTTCCTTATCCTTTTGATAGGAATTTGTACATGTCACCTTTTCCACAACATTTTGAGACTCCAAAGTTTGATAAATATAGAGGAAAAGGTAATCCTCTAGATCATGTCAAAGAATTTTACATAACATGTATTGAAGTAGCTCATGAAGACACATTTGATGTGTCTATTTCCCAAGAATCTGGGAGGAACAACATTAGAATGGTTCTCACATTTGGCATCAAAAATTTCCTCATGTCGTGAGTTAGCGGAGCATTTTATAACAAACTTTTCACATAATATAGGCAATCTAGTTACTCTAATGGATCTATGTGTTGCCAAACAAAGAGAAGATGAAACATTCGCTTCATTTTTACATCGATGGAGAACTTTGTACCGCGGATATCTTAGTCACATTCCAGAGGTAGAACAAGTGGATATATTCATTGAAAACCTCATTCATCAAGTTAAATATCCACTGCAAATGCAATGTCTTAATACATTCAAGGAAATTACAGAAAAGGGTCTAAAGTGTGAAAACAACCTAATAGAGCAAGGGATATTATTTAGCATCACAAAGACAATGGACCAACCAATAATTCAAGCAATGAAAAAACAAAATTTTGTTCCAAAAATAAGAATGTGGCAAGCGATGGGGTTGTAGATGCTTGTGTTGTCAATAGAGCTCAACCAATGGTATCGCTTCAAGGACTAATGGATTCTTTTGTCTCCAATAGAACACAGTCTCAAGGTAGAAATTGTTGGCATTTTTTATGTTTATGTTGTGGTTGTCATTGATGGATACACACTTGCTTTGAGATCACTTTCTATGTATGAGTTATGCTCAACTGGTATTTGTTCCAAACTGGTATTATGTATTATAGTCTTTAGGCTATTGGTGTTTTGCAGAAACTGTTTACCGATCTCAAGTGGTTCGAGGATCTCGAGCGAAGCGAAGAAACTAAAGCGGCAGTTATCATTTTCCCAGTCTTCATTTTTGGACAACCGGTAATCGATTTAATGTTTGAACCGGTATTACTTTGTGATGAGTTTCCAACCGGTAATCGGTAAAGTTGTATGAACCGATAATACTATGATGAGTTACCAACCGGTATTTTTGTGATGTTTTACCATCCACCGACACTTTGACGGTGATTTGTGTCATGTTATCAAATGTGTCTAGAAGCAATGAACCTAGGAACTTGCAATGTAATCCTATTGGACTGACATGAAATCAGATTCCTTTTCAAGGACATCATGTCTAGGGTTTTAAAAGAAGTAGTGTTAGGGTTTTTGGTGGTTGATGAGTTTTTGTATGTGCGATCTTAGAAGTGAAGATCAAGTCTGTGTGTTGTAATAGAGTGTAGATTTATTGAAGACTGAAGTAATGCTGAAATGCATTAGCAATGAGCTATCATGGATCTAACCAAGCAGATTGTGTTATTTTCTAGATCATTCACTTGTTGATTACTCACATCTTCGACAAGTCTGAAACCCTTAACCGGGTAGGCCCAGAAAAGCCTTTGTAAATCCTCTAACAAGGTGGTTCACATCTGTGGATCTAAAATCCTCTCACAAGGTAGTCTTTAATCAGACTTATCTCCTAACAGAGATTGAGATTCCTAACAGGATCTGTTCCAGTGAAGAACATTGTATGACCTTAACCGGTCTAGTTACTATTATGCAGATGGTTACTTGTGAGTTTCATCTCACCGTGGTTTTTCCCATTTAGGTTGCCACGTCAAAATCTCTTGTGTTATGGTGATTGTGCTTTTGTGGGTGAATGCCTTATTTGCTATTTGGTTTGCATTTGTGTTAACAAGATTGTTAGTAAAACTGTTATACCGGTTTACTGCTAAACTATTTAAGTGTTTAAGTTCAGTATTTTTTGGTATACTAATTCACCCCCCCCCCCTCTTAGTATTCATCAATTGGTATCAGAGCCAACCTTTCCATAAGTTTAACCACTTGGAAAGAGATATGGGGGAATACACTATGAGGGAACTTACTCATCAGCTCACTCAGTCTGAGAAAGCCTTTGATGAACTCAAAGTCAAGTATAAGGCCTCTCTGGCAAAAAGAAGAGAGCATGCTGAGAAAGTGATGGAGCTAACTGAAAACAGTTCCTCTGATGAAGTGGACATGGAAGCCCTAGTTGAAGAAGTTGAAAAGCTGAATGAGTCTAATGACAACCTGAGAAGGGAACTTGAAGGACTGACTATCAGGATATGTCAAGAGCTTGAGAACCGGAGAAAAGTTGAAGATCTGGTAAAAGACAAAGATCATGAGATCTCCAAGCTGAAGCAAGAAATCAGTGCACTTACCGCTCATCTCCAAGAGAGCAAAGTGGAAAAAGAGGAAATGCAAGGTGAAATAAACATGGCTATTTCTAAGAATGCAACCTTGAAGGAATCCAATGTTGCTATTACCAGAGAACTCACCAAGTCAAAGGAAATACATGACAAATTCAAGAAGAGCACTGTTAAGCTAGAACAAAAGCTTGAATCAGCAAAACCGGTGAAGAATACCACTTGACTTGGTTTCTCTGGTTATGAGGAAGGTGAGACCTCTGGAACAAAAGATGGAGCATCAAAGAAGCAACCGACACCAAAGGATAAAGGTAAGAAAAGGTTCAAACCTGTTTGCTTTAATTGTCTCAAGGAAGGACATACTGCTAATGTATGTAGAAACAAGGCTTACAATACCTTTCCTTACTTTCTAAACAATAAGACTAGATCCAATAGATTCAATGGAAATTGTTGTGCATGCAACAAGTCTGGGCATAGTGCATTTGAATGCAGGTTTGTCATGCACAACATCGGAAGGTATCCTCAAAGGAGTCAAGGAGTCTTTCCTGAACCCTCTGGGAACCAGAATCCAAACCGGTTTAATACCTATAATCATCAGTCAGGAAGCGGTGGCTATCAAGCGGCAACCGGATGGAGAGCAACCTGTTTGATCTGTCATAGTAGTAGTCACACAACTGCAACATGCAAAAGGTAGAATGGAAACATGAATAATGGACCTTAGAGAGCATCTGGAATGGTTTGCTATCATTGCAACAAACCGGGTCATACAACAAGATTATGTAGAACGAGAAAGAATATATCGGATGATATACTGGTCTTCGAAAGGAAAGATTGATGTTGAAACTGTTCAAGCGGATATGAAGAAAACCTGGAAAAAGAAGCCAGAAGAAGTGTCTCTAGAAGAACCGGTTTCTGCACTTGGTGTGGAAATATCTGAACCAGCAAACTAAGCTATAGGAAAGCTTAGGGGGAAACAAATCGGTAAAATATTTTGAACCCCCAGTTTACACCAGTAAAAGACCTTAACCAGTATGTGATACCTGTCAATTGGCGGAAGACAGGAAACGGTAAAAGGCAAATTAGGGTTTACGCCCTAATAATGGATCATTTATTATGGTAGGTGAAGAATTCATTTAAAAGGGATTTTCAAGTCATTTTCACTTATCATTTTTCGAGCGAAGAAGTTTTTAAAGTGCACACTGACAAAAGATGATTTGTCTTGCAATTTGGAGAGATTTCAAAACCTTGAAGAAGAATATGAAGATAACATCAATTGGTCAAGTGTAGAACTCAAAGCGGTAACCCAACAACTAAGTAGTGAGTGGCGAAGCGGAATTTGCAAGCCCTAAATCTTGACTTTCGAAGGTATTTTTTGAGTTTCTTTGTTTATCATGGCTTCAACATCGCATGCTAGTTCTAGTGCACCCATTGATTCAGTAGATTTCATCCAACGAAAGGCAAAATATAATGCCCTATCCCAAATACCCGCTAGTGTTATAGTAGAGGAAGGTATTTCAGATTACTTTGATTGTAAAATTGAAGACCTAAGATCTCTAGTGATCCATTCTCAGTTGAGTTTGTTCTGCGGGAAGGACAAGAAGATCAAATCGGAATTCAACATCTTGGAAAAGAAGAAGCTTCACAATACGGTCTATTTCCTTGAAGAATTCACAGATGATCACATCCGCATCATTCTAAGCAGAGTGCACGGTGACAGAATGTATTTGGAGAGGATTCATGACATCACACCAGAAGCGATTCATGTCGTCACCGGTTTTTGTAACGTTGGAGAAGTGCCAGCCCTAAGGAGGATCAGCAAGACCAAAATGACCAAGCTCACCGATTCTATGAGCAACCAATGGGGAATGACCATCAATACCATCAAGGACAATCTATTCAAGTATGCTTGCATGGTGATAGGGTACCGGACATTCCATGCTGGCAAAATCAACTCTATCTCTGCTGCAACGGTAAATGCTGGCTACAGGATGATCATGGAAGATGCCTCATTTGATTTATGCACCTGTATGCAAAGGCAACTACTGGCGAACTTGAAGTCAATCAAACAAGACAATGCCTCAAGATTTAAATTCGGACAACTATTGGTTGGATTGTTCTTCTACTTCCAAGGCTACTTCCCAGGAGTCGGTGATATTCAGTGGTCTGCTGACCAACCGGTTACAAAGAAAATTAATGAAAGTCTTCAAGCAGTTGGAACCGGTTATCCTGAAGTCATGAACAAATACTTTGATGAGTTCAGATGCAAGATGAGCCAAAGGGTGATAATATCTGGTGATATTGTCAAGAAGTATGAAGAGGACATCTGCTTTATCATCAAAGTAGATGAGTGCCTAATGGAGGCTGTTGAACCCAAAAAGGAAGAAGTGGAGCTTATGGGTTATAAGGTGATGTACGACATGCTAGACGGGTATGCTTCTACCCTACTTGCCTCACCACTTGATCCTAAAATGAAGAGAATCGACTCCTATTTGGAAAGGGTTACACCAGTTGAGGAGCCCTTCATGAAGAAAGGAAGGGCAGTATGATCTGTATCGACACTGGTTACTTCAACAAGTCCTAAAGTGACCAAGTGGTCACCGACAAAGAAGAAACCGAAAGTTGCACCCACCAAAGTCTTTGAGAGAAAGCGGAAGACAAAAGGCAACACACCAGACTCAGAAGATATAGAATCTGAAGAAAAGCCTAAGAAGACTAGGCAAACAAGAAAGAAGACAAAGACAACCAGCAATGAACCGA
The DNA here is from genome assembly GCF_030272615.1 of Cryptomeria japonica. NCBI lineage: Eukaryota > Viridiplantae > Streptophyta > Pinopsida > Cupressales > Cupressaceae > Cryptomeria > Cryptomeria japonica. The sequence continues at coordinate 82,560,189 of NC_081410.1, read as the reverse complement.
CATCATCAACACTGGTAAATATTGATATTTCCTCTTACAAACCTTTGACACATTGTCAAAGAACTATTAAGAACATTAGGAGAAAAGTGTTGAGTGATTTGGTAGATTGTTTTCATGATTTCAATTATAATGAAAAGGAGGAAGTAGAACAGGAGTCATTCAATATTTATGTATTAATGACCGGTCACCATCAGAAATTAAATCTGTGACACCAAATTCTTTATATAATTCTTTAGCAACAAATGGCGCATTGCCATAGAAAAGGAACATGAGATAAGAGAGGAAATATTTGCTCAACATTTTCCTGATGTGTCTAATTTTGAACTTTATGAAGTTATGAAAAAATATAAAGACCTCTTCTTTATGCGAAGAAGGAGACTCTTGTTGCTAGAAGGGAAAGTCCCTGAGGTGGTAAAAGATACCCACTCTCATGCCCAGGTAGCTATGAGATTGCACCAAGTGTCCGAAGCCAACAAAAAGGCTGAACAAGAACCGAAAATATCAAAACCGGATGAGGTGTATAACAGTGAAGGAGAACAGGTCACTGAGCAAATGGACCCTATTGATGTTGATGCTTTGGATGGTGAAGATGTTACTCTGGATACACCAACAAAAATGATAGGATAGGAGAAACAGGACAAGGAAAAGAGAAAGGAGGAAGCGAAGAGGAAACAGGTAGAAGAAGAGAAGAAGCAAAAGGAAGAGGAGAAGAGAAATGAAGAAGAGAAGAGAAAAGAGAAAGAGAAGAGAAAAGAGGAAGAGAAGAAGAAGAAGGAAGAAGAAGACAAGAAACAGGAAGAGGAGAAGAAGAAGAAGGAAGAAGACAAGAAACAGGAAGAGGAGAAGAAGAAGAAGGAAGAGGAGAAGAAACATGAAGAGGAGAAGAAGAAGAAGGAAGAGGAGAGGAAAGAAGAAGAGAAGCAGAAAGAAGAAGAAAGGAAGAAGGAAGCAGAGAAAAGAAAGAAAGAAGCTGAGGAGCAGAAGAAGGCTAAAGAAGATAAGCAAAAATCCAAGGAAAAGGAGGAAGCGGCAAAGAGTATACATGTAGAGACCCCAAAGGCAACTGGTGGTAATGCCAAACTGGCTAACATCACCAGTCCCATTGACCTCCAATCTGCAAATGAAATGGAGCTATTGCAAAGTATTAAGCTTGCTCAAGAGCGACTGGAAGCACTAAGGAGGAAAAAGGAGGAAGATGTGATTCAAATTGCGGTGGAAACTCTCACCAGTTTGATTCCCGGTACCAATCTCCCAAGTACCGATTCCTCTCTAGCTCAATTGAAGCTCCTATGCACAGTTGTAGAGGACCAAGTGCAATGTCTGGAAGATGTTGCTGAAGCCAATGCTCAAAACAAGCATCAAAAGACTCTGAACACTACCATAGTGAAGAAGTCGAATGAGCTCCGGTCCGAACTTCAGAAGGCACAGAAGGACATAAGAGATGCTCTGGATGAGGGGAATCTGTTGCTCAGTAAGATATGTCAACCTCACCTATTCTGTGATGATGTGATTGCTCAGAAAGACAAACTGCAAACTGATTTGCAGACATTCATAAGCACCTTCAAAATGCCTTATGATTCCTTCACCGCTTATGGGCAAACTGTTCACCGGTTTAACTCCAGTCTGCAAGAATAGAGTTAGAGATTAGCAACCAAACATGAGATTTGAACGAACTTCAACTGGTTCTACTACCAAGACTGCAAATACTTCAGAAATGCTATCTCAATCTGGATGCCTTAACAGTCACTCAAGAGATGAGTACCTTGGATGCAATGGAGGAATAGGTATCCCAGATGCAAACGAAAAGTGAGGTTGCTACCTCATTGCTTGAGTCATGGTCTTTATCCATGAAGACATTTATGCAGGACTTTAAATCAGTTTTTGACAAGTTTCACTCTTTATTGTCATAAACTCTTATGATTTTAATGATAATGGAAACAGGGGTTATTCAGCTGCACTTTGTCATTGTTGGCAAAGGGGGAGTAGTATTCTGTATTTAAATTTTTTGATGCATGTTATGTATACTTTCATGTTTATCTCTATAAGGGAGTAGTATACATTGTATTTTCTACAAAAGGGGTAGTGTATATGCTTAGGGGGAGTAATTTTGATTATGGCATATTTTTGTTGTAAAACACTTACATGTCAAAAATTTTCCTAAGTGTTGCCATCAATGCCAAAGGGGGAGATTGTTGGCAATTTTTATGTTTATGTTGTGGTTGTCATTGATGGACACACACTTGCTTTGAGATCACTTTCTATGTATGAGTTATGCTCAACTGGTATTTATTCCAAACCGGTATTATGTATTATAGTCTTTAGGCTATCCGTGTTTTGTAGAAAGTGTTTACCGATCTCAAGTGGTATGAATACCTCAAGCAATTTAAGGATCTTAAGCGGAGCGAAGAAACTGAAGTGGTAGTTATCATTTTCCCAGTCTTCATTATTGGACAACTGGTAATCGGTTTAATGTTTGAACCAGTATTACTCTATGATGAGTTACCAATCGGTAATCGGTAAAGTTGTATGAACTGGTAATATTGTGATGAGTTACCAACTGGTATTTTTGTGACGAGTTACCATCCACTGACACTTTGACAATGATTTGTGTTGTGTTATCAAATGTGTCTAGATGCAATGAACCTAGGAACTTGCAATGTAATCCTATTGGATCGACATGAAATCAGATTCCTTTTTAAGGACATCATGTATAGGGTTTTAAAAGAAGTAGTGTTAGGGTTTTTGGTGGTTGATGAGTTTTTGTATGTGCGATCTTAGAAGTGAAGATCAAGTCTGTGTGTTGTAATAGAGTGTGGATTTACTAAAGACTGAAGTAATGTTGAAATGCATTAGCAATGAGCTATCATGGATCTAACCAAGCACACTGTGCTATTTGCTAGATCATTCACTTGTTGATTACTCACATCTTCGACAAGTCTGAAACCCTTAATTGGGTAGACCCAGAAAAGCCTTTGTAAATCCTCTAACAAGGTGGTTCACATCTATGGATATGAAATCCTCTCACAAGGTAGTCTTTAATCGGACTTATCTCCTAACAGAGATTGAGATTCCTAACAGGATCTGTTCTGGTGAAGAACATTGTATGACCTTAATCGGTCTGGTTACTATTGTGCAGATAGTTAATTGTGAGTTTCAGCTCACCGTGGTTTTTCCCATTTGGGTTTCCACATCAAAATCTCTTGTGTTATGGTGATTGTGCTTCTGTGGGTGAATGCCTTATTTATTGTTTGGTTTGCATTTGTGTTAACTAGTTTGTTAGTAAAACTGTTATACTGGTTTACTGCTAAACTGTTTAAGTGTTTAAGTTCAGTATTTTTGGTAAACTAATTCATCCCCCCTCTTAGTATTCATCAGCAATACAACATCAACAAATGCAAATGCAGTTCATTCTGGTAATCAAAGACCTCCAAAGAACAATACACCTAGATGGAATTATATACCACTTCTACAACCCATTGAGTCCGATCTTAAAAAACTAATACAAACAAATGTCATCACCCTACCAAAAGTTAGGTCATATGAGTCGAGTCCTTTCAAACCCGCTTGGTGGAATGAGAATGACTTTTGTGAATACCATCGTGCTAAAGGCCATAAAACTACAAGTTGTTATAATCTCAAAAATTTGATACAAGATCTCATTGATCGAGGTGACATTATTGTGGATGCTAACAAAGGATCTGCTAACACAAATCATACCATATTCAAGGATCCTTTTGCTAAACATGACAAAGGAAAGTCTTCTAGTTTAGGGACACAGAATAAACCAATGTAACATATAATTATGCAATCAATACAATCAATGCAGGAGATGAAATAGTGGCTACAATTACAGTAAATCCAAGGAACCGAGATTGTGTAGTTGTCACTCACCGATCCAAAGTCACATTGCAAGGGTTACCATCTAATCCTCCTCCACCCATAAGTAACTATAGTGTGGTTGATCAGCTAAGGAAGACCCCGACATAGATTTCATTGTTTGAATTACTTCGTATCTCCCTAGCTCACAAAGCGGTCCTAGATAAGGCTCTCCAAGAATCTGTTGCCACCCGTGACATAGATGAAAAACACCTTTCAATCCATGGTTGGCAATCTAGTTGCTTCCAAGGTAGCATTCACAGAGCAAGATGTACAAACAAATAGACCCATGTGCAATGATCCTCTTCACCTGGAAGTATTTGTTCATAGAAGAAAAGTCAGAAGAGTCTTAATAGATGGTAGAGTTGGACTCAACATATGCACTCTTAACTTGATTAAAGTTTTAAGCTACTCACACCATCATATTGATCTCACTAAGTGAATAAATATTAAATCTTATGATAATGAAGAACACCCATCCAAGGTTGTGGTGACCTTATATGTGCAAGTATGACCTATCACCAATGATATCACCTTTCAGGTTTTGGATTGACAATTGGGATATAATATGCTACTAGGTCACTCGTGGATACATGATATGCAGGCGGTACCTTCAACTTTCCACCAATGTGTTAAGTTCCCTTATAATGGCATTAAGATTACAATACAGGGTGATCTGAACCCCTTTCAACATTCTAACTACCTTAGGGAAAGCATAAAAAATCAAGTCCCAATCAATCAAGCAGCTCCACTCACCATGCAGATTGAATCTTTGAAAATTTTAGACACATCAACATCATCATCTCACACACCTACAACACCACCTCTCCTAATCAAGGATGAAAGGTGTGGCAAATATTCATGTTCTGGGACATTACCAGTAGGCCAATTATCTTCTAGATCCTTTGGGAGAGCCTTACCAAATCCAACAAGTAAAAATAAAGGGAAAGAAATAGTCCAGTTCTTAGACTCTTGTTCCTTCATAAGATGAGGAGAGCTAAATGAAGAATCCTTAGAAGAAGATGTGAATAAATGGTTCTATAAAGAAGAAGATGACCACCCAAATGTCAAACTCCCTTTAGATCAATATGGCAATGGATTCAAAATGCTACAAAGACATGGTTACGATGGCACAACGAGATTGGGGGCACATGCTCAAGGCATTATAGAACCTATCCTACCATTAGAAAATCCAAAAAAATGGGGCTTGGGATATACGGGCCTGATAAGAAGAAGAATGTCTAGACCACATACTCCAGTTATTCAAAATTTACTAACAACAACACCAATCGCAAATGAGGATGAGGATCCCGAGTCACCAAGCAAGAAAAACATGTCAACGATTGCCTTTGCACTGGTATCTCATGTGAATGTAGTCACAAAAACAAGAATTGCATTGACAAATGAATCAAACATTACATCTACACCTAGTACATCAAGGGAAATAGGCATCGTACTAGCTAGAGAAGGTAATTTTATATTGCCTCTATCTCTCATCCAAACTTTAAATGAAGCTTCTATCACAAAAGAAGGGTCTAGAAGTCATGAAACTCTCCCATTCATCTTCAACACTATTGAAACTCTTCTCTCTCCCATTGTAGAAGTTGATGAAATTAATGAAGATGGATCAAACAGAGAGACATATATTGAGAGTATAACTGATTCTCGTGATTATAAATTCTTATCTTTCCATAGTTGTAGCACATATTCAACATTTAGAGCCTATGACAATCAATCACCCGTGGATGAGGCATTGAATATGAGGACAAACAAGTTGATCAAAAGTAAGTCAAGTATGTATTTGACAATAGGATCTGCATGATATCAGCAACATCTCCTCCTAATGAAGACAAAGACCTTTGTCTTATGTATCCTCACCTAATAGACTTGGGGCAAGAAGAACCACCACATTTGGATTGATTCCCAAATGATGAGGATATAACTAATTTCTTAGGTGTTAGGGATGGATTTACCTATGATGATCACAAAGCCGGTTTCGCTATAGATCTGGACAGAACTGCCTACTTTGTAGAAGCAAGCTCCTCTTCTAATCCAAAAGATGTGGATGAAATACAAAATGCCACTACAAATAGACTAGATAATCTTCATATAGATAAAGAACAATTAGCACTACTAATAGAAGAAATAGAAGAAGTCAACATAGGAGATGTTGAGACTATACATAAAATACACTTGGCTAAATCTTTAAACCCCATGGAAAAAGAAAACTTTATTCAATTCTTCATGCAACGACCAATAAACTTTACATGTTTGTATGCTGACATGCTAAGTTTGGACCCAGAATTGATCTTGCATCATTTACCATTGCTACCAGGAGTGAAACCATACAAGAAAAATATCAGGAAGACACATCCTCAAACAACCCTGTGTTAGTCAAAGTTGAACTACAAAAATTGTTAGATATAGGTTTCATTACACCCATAGACTATGCACAATGGATTTAAAACTTAGTATCATTGACTAAACCCACTGGAGGTATAAGATATACACTGACTTGAGGGACCTAAATAAATATTGTCCCAAAGATGATTTTCCACTTCCTAATATAGATATGATTGTGGATTTGACAGTGGGAAATAAAATTTTATCACTCATGGAGGGTTTTTCTGGTTATAATCAAATCAAGATTGCATCAGATACCAACATAAAATAGCTTTCACTTGTCCTTGGGGAACACACTGCTGGAATGTGATGTCGTTCGGTTTCAAGAATGCTAGTGCCACTTATCAAAGAGCAATGACCGCCATGTTTCATGACATGATACATAACATAATGAAAGTTATGTAGACAACTTGATGGCTAAATAAAAAACCAAGGATGATCATCTTGATGTTTTAGCCAAAATGTTTGACAAGATTGAGCAATACAATGTCTGAATCAACCCAAAAAAGTATGTGTTCAGGGTAACATATGGTAAACTCTTGGGGTTTATTGTATCCAACAAAGGCATTGAGATAGATCTTGAAAAGGTGAAAGATATCCTAGAAATGCCATCACCCTCCATACTTAAACAATTGAGAATTTTGATGGTATGATGAAAGAATAAGTATCTGGTAGATTATTGAGAGAGGGGGGGGGGGGGGGGGGCTTGAATTAGTAAACTAAAAAATTGATACAAACTTCCCAAACTCAAATTCAATCACACAAAGTAAACATTCACTGTCAAGATCAATACTCGTAAGAATACTCAACATCAACCGGTTAATTGTTATAACAACTTAACAGTAAACAACTTAAATCTTGTAAACATCAAAATGCTTAATCATATATCAACATATTTCATCTCTCAATGCTTCCAGTTATCATGCCTTATTAGAAGTTAATCAAATCAACAAATAAAATCATAGCCACAAAAACATTCACCACATGACATAAATGTTTATACGTGGAAAACCCAAATAGGTAAAAACCATGGTGAGATGAGACTCACAAGATAGCTATCTAAACTCTTCTGAAGTTCACCCTGTTAGGAGCCAAGTCTGTTAAAGCTTTTACAATAAGTCATGTTAAGAAGTGATCCTATTAGGAATCACCCGATTAAGGGATTTACAAAATGCCTCGAGGAAAAGCAAATACCCTTCTAGGAGTAACATCGGTAGAGGATTTGAGAATCCAAGGTAAAGGACCACCTTGTTAGAGGATTTAAGAAGTAACCAAGCTTGTTAGAGGTTACTCGGTTATGGGGTTTCAGTTCTAATGTAATTGTTAGAAAACAACAGGTTTTCTTGATCTGTCTAAATAGCACTACATTTGCTTGATCAGATCCTTTTAAGCTCCAATCTGCCTTTACACAAGCTGCAGATCCATTCTCTGGTTAGGCAACCACACACTCAACTGATTTCTACCAACTTTGCCAACAACTTAGCAAAACAACTTCATCGACCTTAAATACAAATCAATTAGGTCGATAACACAACAAAAACCTAATTCTCTCATAGAGATTACAAACAAATCGGTTCAAGTGTGACCATTGGATTTACATAGCAATCTATACACATTCTTCAAGAAAATTCCAACCGCTCCATGATCATTGCTGCATCAGACTTTGTAACTCATCACGTGCTATGCATTAGATGAAATCTACTTTCCTCATTCCCTAGACAATCAAACAAACATGCCAAAACAATCTGAACTTATCCTCATACAATGATCATACATGTCACTATCATTATCGCTCATCATTAGATCTTAAACCAACAAACTTGATGGGCTATGGTTTAAAAAACAACTGGTAGGGTTTACGGGTTACATTGCATAGAAAGGGTTTAACTTGATACACTGGTTTACCAATTCAACTCACAAACTTACATACCGGTTTACAACATCGTCCTCAAAGCTCTTCCTAATGGTTACAAGACAATAACAACAACAATATCAACAATATCATAAATACCATTACCGGTTCAATTGACATCAATGACATCATAACATATCATTAATGCAATCTTCATGCAAATGCCAACAAAGTTTGCAAGGGATATTACAATTCATAAGGCGCTTCATTGCACAATTGGTAGACAAGTGCCAACCATTTCAACATCTTCTTAAGAAAGGTGTAACTTTCAAATGGATAGAACAATGTTAGGAGGCATTTCAAGCATTAAAAGAATATCTTTTGTCAACACCAGTCTCGGTCCCACCAATACATGGAAAGTCGTTGATATTATACATATTTACAACAAATTCCTCTTTGGGTGCCCTTTTGGCACAACACTATGAACAAGGTAAAGAAAGAGTTATCTACTACATCAAGAGAATGCTCATAGGATATGAACTCAACTATACTCCTATAGAATGAGCATGTTTAGCAGTGATCTTTGCATCCTAGAATCTTAGACACTACATGCTGAGTCATAAGGTCCAGCTATTTGCACATTTTGATCCTCTCAAGTACATGTTGAGCAAAGAAGCATTCACGGGAAGATTGGCCAAGTGAGTCATGATCCTAAGTGAATTTGACATAGAGTATGTTGGCAGAAAAGCAATAGAAGGTCAAATCACCACAGATCAATTAGCAGAGGTGTTAGCAACATCCAAGAAGGAAGAGTGAAAGGGGGGGGTGAATTAGTCTTCACCGAAATATAAAACTTGAAGCACAATAAAATATCTACCAAATTACAACAATAGACAAATAATCAAATTAACAACACAACACACAACACCAAGATTTTGACGTGGAAAACTCGATTAAGGGAAAAACCACGGTGGGAACCTACCCATAGTAAGATGATACTCTACATTAGTATGTGAAAACATTAAAATGGGGAATACATATGTATTTAGGCACACTGCCTAGAGCTCACTACCTAAAAGATATTTGTCTGGAAGGCTACAACCCTCAAGGAAGTCTCACTGACTTACAATAAGATTCAGACTACAATCCAAAATAAATGAACTGAAAGAATAGCATCCCCAAATGCCTGATTACAGTTTTGGTTAAGCACAATTGTCTACTCTACAACACCAATCTCACCTCAAACTCAACACTGAAAGATAAATCACTTGTTCACACATACGCCTCTCTCTGATAATGCAAACACAATACTGACACCCAAACTACATGAATAATTCACCTATATATACAATTCATCAACCTTGATAACAAGGTCGGCTAAACCCTCAACCCTTAATTACAAAATTACATCACATGATACAAAGATCGACCATTGGACCAATATAATGGTTTACATAGCATAGCATGGTCCTAAATTAAATTCCCAAATGATCAACTCCACCAAAAATCATGGCAAGATCAACCGCAACACGCTACACCACTAGAAATACCGCATAACATGAAAATCAATATTGGTTGATGAAAACAACCAAAAAATCACACAACTTTCAATGTGGATCTCCAAAACAAATAGGACATGATTAGGAAACACTATCAAGCACATTAGAATCATCCGAAATAGTTGCACCAACACCATTTTTCAAATCTTCATCGGTCAACCTCTAGAAGCTCAAGAACACAACCAATCAACAATTGTCATGAAGAAAGATAACTTGTGGAGAACCAAATCATGAACCATATGAAATGAAGATACACAAGATCATCCAAAACAATATCCCAAAGTTACAGGACAAGATCTGACCACACCAAAATATACTAGAATAAATATCAACCTCTGCAAAATAATGATCAACAAAACCAAACTATAAAACCTGATCATAAAATCTTCCCAATCACACCGGAATAAATAATAGGAATATGTTGACATCAATGACAACATATCATAGCAACAACAATGACCAACCATATCCAACAAGAGGCACCCATCCATTGGTAGTAGACTTTCCTGATGAGCCGGCGTTTTCACTCTCAACATCCACAAGTTGGAAAATGTATTTTGATGGGTTATATACCAATCAAGGAGAAGGAGTGGGAATTCTCTTCATCACTCCTCGAGGAGACTCCATTCCAAAATCATTCAGAATCATCTTTCCATGTACCAATAATATAGCTAATTATGAAGCCCTAGTAATAGGACTTTGCACTGCCATACAATGGAAAGTAGTGGAACTACGAGTCTACGGTGAGTCCTATCTTATCAAGTTAACACCGTACAAACAATTGGTGGAGGAATTCAAGCAATATTTCACCAATGTGATGTTTGAGAAAATCCCAATAATACAAAACAACACAGCTGATGCAATGGCTACAATAGGATCTCTCTTGGATATGCCCAACAATGGAACTCAGTTTGAGTTCATTGTAGAATAGCTCATGGTACCTACATACGAAATCCCATGTTTTGAGTATGTCTGTATGATAGTAGGACCTAAATCTCTCTGGTATAAGAAGTATAGACATATCTACATGACCAATATATATCTCCTAATCTCTCACACAATCAACAAAAAACTCTTATACGTCACGCAAGAAGACATACAATCATTGTTGTTACTGTTAACATTATTTCGGGATTAGTTAGCGGGCGGCATTTTGCTATTTTTTGGTGGCCCCACCTCTTTTGTTCCTCTCGCTTGCATGCATCAGGCGAGATAGATGGCATCTCGGTGGGGGTTCTGTGTGCTTGCTTTTCCCTTTTTGTTTTTGCAGTAGCGTCGAGCTACCATGTGGTGTGGGTTGTTCACATAGCGACATATTTTTTGGTCCCTCCGCCCATCGTTTTGATCGTGACTCTTTTATCGTGCACCAGCAGAGCAGAGCATCGTGGGACTAACAACTTCACGGACTAATGAATTCAGGGGCGTTTTGTCTGGTAAATCAGACAGGTGGACCACGACGTGCAAAAAGAAAGGCGATGGAGTCTGAGGTTGTTAGGAGTTGAGGCTCTTTTTAGTTTAGTTTTTTCCCTATTGAAGGGGTTCAGAACTTTGCAAGGACAATTAAGTTTCTTAGTAGTTTTTTAGCCTTAAGAACTATTTTATTATTTTCTAGAGAAGTTCAATCAGACTGTGCCTATGGCCTTTCTGAGACTTTACTCTTAGTATGCATTAATGGTCTTTTATGTGCTCTTGTATTAGAATTTTAAAGACTTTAGGAATATATATATCTAAGATTTTGCCGATTGAACTATGTGTTGCACTTGTTATCTAGTAAATGCATGATAGGTATTTCTTTATGTTATAGAAAGATCTGATTGAACCTTGGTTGTGTTTCTGATCCAGACTTGTAGATTGTTGAATGAGCTCACAAAAATTATATTTAGTTGGTTTTTATGTACTCGTATCTTCTTAAAATATGCTTTGGCGCATCGCCTCAGTAGTCTAGTTTTTACTATTTTAAAGTGTTTCTTTCTTCCCCTTTCCTCGAAACACCAAGGAAGAGTCAACTTCTCAATCCCAGAGGTCATTCAGTGAACCTTGCGCAATCAGTCCCCCATCGCTGAATTTCCCATAAGGCTGTTTGTTTCCAAAGTAAAATTCAATTAGCCAAATGGCCTAAATATCCCAGAAATGACTGTTGCCAGTTCATCCGCTCCCCAATCTATGTATGCTTATCCCGGACCCCAACAAGCAAATCTGGCTTCTCCCTCGTCTTTAGCTGCAGAGGTTGGTGATATGAAAAATTTACTAAGGTCTTTTTCTAACGAATTAGTCAATCTAAAGAGATCTCAAATACCACAAACCAGACCCCCTTTCCAACAAAACTACCAATCTAATAGGCCTGCTTATCAACAAAACCAGTACTCAAATAATCGAGTTGCTCTGAATCAATCAGCTAGTTAGATAGTTCCCGTGCCCAACCCATTGCAAACGGTCTACCCTAGCACTGGTAAAGAGTTGACAGCAAGACAAAATAATCTGGCAAATGATACCAACTCTTGGTGTTTTCCATGTAACAGTGCACACACTCCGAGTAATTGTCCGAGAGGCAATCTACAACAAAAGCTTGCAGAGTAGCGTTGCCAAGGCATGGCGACCGATGACTTGGCCTACGTGGTCCCCAGTATGGATAATGCTTCCTTCATTGCACAAATGCAGGGCATGTCAATAGAGCAGGAAGCAGAAATGGCCCCAGATCATGCACTTTTCTCTTGGATGGGAGGAGAAGATATTGTGATGACTAATGATGCAACATCGTCGAGCTCATGGACTCCTCAAGTGCAATCATATTACAATCTCAGATCGAAGAGGTGGCTAATGGGAGAAAATATAAATGTGCCAGGGAATTCCTCCGTCGACAATGCTCCCGAGCAACCCACAACCGCCGTTACTTATCCAAGGAAATATTTTGTTCCTTATAAGCCCAGAGAAACAAAGGCTTTGGTACCATCAATATTGGACGTAGTGGAGCAGTTAAGGAAATCCTTGACTAACGTATCCTTATGGGATCTTCTTGTGACCCCAGATCAAAGGAGTTGTTTGAAGGAGGCTTTGTCGGAGGAGGTTTCCCCCCAGTAGGAAGGCTGCTACTTCTCTGTAGACGAGCGAGCAAGCTTCTCAGCGTCCCGCAGATAGGTCATATTCAGCAGCGCCATTGACAAATCAAGACATCCCACCGAAATCTCAATCAGAAGGTAAGCCTAAGCCCAAACCTTTTTATTTGACCCTCATAGTAGGGGATAAGCTACTACATAACTCTATGATAGACTCCGGCGCCAGTAGTACCGTCATGCTTAAGCAAATCGCTGAGGTTTTGAATATTAAGTATGAGCCTTTAAATCGTGGCATCATGCAGTTAGATGGGAAGAAGGTACAAACTATGGGCCTCATTAAAAGCCTCTCGCTAATGTTGTTCGCATGTCCTAGTGTCACAGTGTCTCAAGAAGTAGTGGTTATCGATATTCCCCTTGTTTTTGGTCTTTGCCTCTCTAGAGAATTTACTGCCAAGATATGAGGTTACCTATCCTTGGACTGGTCCCACCTCATCCTCTGTACTAAGCGAGGTGCCAAGCTCAAAATCCTCTTAGAACCCCTTCATGTTGAGCATGTTGCAGATCAAGCTATGCTCAATTTCGAGCCAATCCACACCTCAATCTCCAATGAAGAAAGAAGGATGGTAGAATTCATCGAGGATGAAGAAATAACAGGAGATGCTTCTCCAAATCAGGAGGTTTTTCTTGAAGAATTCATTGACTCTGACCCCTATTCAAATTATCATGCCACGGGTCTTGGTACTTACTGCATTTTTTATGAAGATCGGGTTGTCCCAAAACTTGTTAAAGAACCCTTTACCCAAGGAGATTTATCCTCTTTACTTTGGACCCTACATTTTGATGGTGCAAGATGTAAAGTAGGTTCAGGGGATGGAATTTGTTTTACTTCACCTTCAAGTGAGCAGATTCCAAAGTCTTTTCGCTTAGAGTTCTCATGTTCCAATAATGAAGCAGAGTACGAGGGACTGATTCAGGGCCTGATGTTGGCAGAAAAGATGGGTATAAATAAATTGAAAGTTTTAGGGGACTCCGAACTTGTTGTCAATTAGATTCAGGGAATCTCTAGTGTAAAACACATCTGTATGAGGTCTACTGCCATAGAGCTTGGGATTTGATTGAAAGCTTCGACGCTTTCAACATCCAAAGAATCCCCTGCAAGGCAAATGCATCTGCTGACCGGATGGCCACTATTGGGTCAAATTTTGACCCCACTGTGGATTTTCTAGTCAACCCCCAAGAAGTTGGCATCATCGTTTGACCAGCTATCCCAGATAATGACACCCACTGGCAGGTTTTTGAGAATGACGAACAAATTGCTTTGTTCATTTAGAATTCGGGAGAGTTTGCAGATCAGTTACAACCCAAGGTTAAGGAGGCGTACGGGGGTCAAATCATACAGTTGAAGTCAAACAAGCCCCTAATGGGCTAATCACCTTAGAGAACCTTTTCAACAAGGATGGCACCAAAAGTGATAAGCGGAAGCTCACGACTGATAAAGGAGACTATACCAAAATGTCGGTAGGTTATGGTAAAATCCTCAAAGTCGAGAAGGATATTTCACTCCAAAATCGAGAGAAATTGGTCTGATATTGCGATTAATACGGGGGTGTGCTAGCATGGTCCTATGAGGATTTGAAAGGATACAACCCCGATATCATTCAACATACTATCGAACTTACCAATGGAGCCAAACCGGTCTGGCAGAAGCAGAGACCTATTAATCCGAAAGTTGAGTTACTCATGGCCCGGGAGCTAAGAAAGTTGATAGAGTAAAAAATCATCTATCCCATCAAACATAGCACATGGGTGTCTAATTTGGTGCCCGCGAGGAAAAAGAATGGAGATATCCGACTATGTGTGGATTTTAGGGACTTAAACCATGAATCCCTAAAAGACCACTACCCTCTGCCATCAATGGAACACTTGTTAAGCACAGTTGCAGGATCAGAGATGTTCTCAATGCTAGATGGTTTCTTGGGTTACAATTAGGTTCTGGTGAAAGGAGAAGACCAGCATAAGACGACCTTCACAACTAAATGGGGAACATTCGCCTATCAAAAAATGCAATTCGGGTTGTCAAATACTGGTGCAACTTTCCAGAGGGATATGGACCTAGCTTTCAAAGAACTTGTTAACAAAATCATCCTAATTTATCTAGATGATCTCACTTTGTTTTCAAAAAACAAGGAAGATCATTTTGATCATTTGGAGCTGGTTTTCCAAAAATGTCTAGAATTTGGAATCTCTTTGAACCCAAAGAAGTGCATTTTTGGCATCCCACAAGGCAAATTGCTTGGGCATGTTGTATCTAAGGAAGGAGTCTCCATCGACCTTGATCGAGTCAAAGTGATAAAACAACTCCCCCTTCCTATAAATAAGAAAGGAGTCCAATCCTTCCTAGGCAAGGTTAACTTTGTTAGCCGCTTTATTGCATATTTTGCAGGGATGGTGAGGCCCATCTTCCTGATGCTTAAAAAAGAAATGCATTTTAAATGGACTTCTGATGGGAAGGACACCTTCGAGAAAATCAAAGAAGCTATTTGTTCAACTCCCATGCTATCCAATCCCGATATGGCCAAATATTTCATTATGTATGTTTTCTCTGGCCCTTATAGTATTGTCATGGTCTTAACCCAGAAGGAGACAAAAACAAATGGAGAGCACCCCATAGCTTTCCACTCCAAGAATCTTAAGGAATATGAGGCAAAGTACAACTTCATCAAAAACAAGCTCTGGCAGTAGTCAAGGGCCTAAAGAAGTTTAGGCATTTCATCGCCTACAACAAGATCACAGTTTATGTCGCTCACCCTTCAGTCAGAGAATATATCATGGAGTGCGATATCACTGAGAAGAGAGCTAATTGGATCACCAAAATATTGGAGTATGACATTGATGTCAGACCCACCAAGACAGTCCGCGATAGAGGTTTGTGTGAATACTTAGCACAGGACCTAGCACCCCGAGACCCCAAGGTAGCCGCAAGCGAATTTGTCATGGCCATTTTAGAGCGAGCGGAGGCATGCTGGGTGGAAGAGCGCAAATGTTTTATGAAGACATAAATTTTCCTGAGGGTCTTCCCCTGAGAAAGAGGAGGTTCTATAGGTTACAAAATAGCGGTTTTCGACTGATAGCTGATGTCCTTTTCAAAAGAAATTTTGACGGAGTCCTGCTCCGCTGTGTGAATCGAACCCAAGCTGACAAGATTCTTCATGAATTTCATCACGGTTCATCCGGAGGTCACTTCTCAGTGCCAACCACCACCATCAAAATCACACGTGCCGGATATTTCTGGCCATCCATGTTTAAGGAGGCACACGCCATGGTGAAAGCGTGCAAGGAATGCTAGTATTTTACTGGTAGGTGTAGGAAATTAGCAATGCCACTTCAACCCATAGTGGTGGAGGAACCTTTTGCACAATGGGGACTCAACTTCATAGGGATGATCAATCCCCCAAGCTCGACTGGGCATAAATGGATCTTGACTGCTACGGATTATTTCACCCGATGGTCCAAGGCCGTCCCTTTGAAAAATTCGTCTGAGTCTGAAATCCTGGCTTTTCTGGAAGATCTAGTGTGTCGTTATGGTCCCCCGAAGACCATAATTTCAGATAACGCGGTGCTTTCATGGGCTCACGACTCACCCAGTTTGCCCTGAGAAAAGGTATTTACCTAAAGACCTCCTCAAACTACTATCCACAAGGAAACGGGCTCCCAGAGTCTACCAATAAGAATCTCATCAGGCTCATCAAGCGGATTGGCTCAGAGCACAAAAGGGATTGGCATCACCATCTGAGGAGCGTGTTGTGGGTAGACCAGATAACACCAAAGAAAGTTTTGAAGACCTTCTTGTATAAATTGGTTTACGAGAAAGATGCATTGTTCCCCATATCCCTGGAAATCCCAGCTCTGCAACTGCTTAAGTCTTTTGAAATAGTGGAGAACGACCCTATGGACGTGAGGTTGGCTGAAATTATGAAGCTAGAGGAAGCAAGTGAAGTGGCGTTCGCCTCCCTCCAGACACATCAACAAACCATTAAAAGGTGGTTTGACAACAAGAAAAGTTCTCCCCTGCAATTCCTGCAGGGTGACCTGGTCCTAAAATTCAACGAAAGGGCTGCCAAACACAGCCAACATGCAAAATTCGACAGGCTATGGGAGGGCCCTTTCCGTATAACAAATTGCAAAGGTCACAACACTTTTGATCTAGAGGATATGCAGGGAGATCTTCTTACGATCCCGGTTAACGGTTTCCATTTAAAACCTTTTCATTAGCTTACCGCCTCTATTGTACATAATGTAATTAGTGCTTTTGTGTGCGTTGTTATTTATTGCTTTCTCTTTGGGTAATGTTGCCACTCAAAATGTCATTATTAATAAACAGAAAGAGACACTCAAATATGCCATTACTAAAGAAAAATAAGATTATCATATTCTGAGTATGTATACGAAGATTTACAAATATTGAGAAAGGCCTTCGGCCGCATTTGTAAAAAATCAAAATAGAGAGAAGAACGAGAAGAGTGGGGGCTATGTTGTAGTAGAATCATCTTCATCTCCCTACTCCTCCTTGAGGGAATTAGAGTCTTCCATGTCATCCTCTGCGTCCTCCTCTCTCGACCACTCCTGATCAAAAGCAATTCTAGAAGCTTCGATCGTGATGATGAAGACCAAGTCAGGGAGAATGTTCAGAGTCAGGACCCACAAAAATATATAGTCCCTGAAGCTGGTATACCAGTCGGTACTAGCCGGGACGGGGACAATCAGATAAATATGAAGAAGGAATTAAGTGGCAAGCTCTGTCTGTAAGCGATAAGCAGATAGCGTCATGGTCTGCAGTCCGCCAATAAGCGGATACCAAGGCACTTCTTCCCCAGATGTAATGAACTGCTGCAGGTCTGTCACCAGAGGTAAGCCTAAAAAAGGAATTTAGTAGGCTATAACCTCCTCTAAACCTCTAAGATAGTCTCCTAGGAAGAGAGATCTCGTAAGCTCAGAGGCCTCGTACCCACCAGTCCCAACATCGAGCAAAGAAGCCATGAAGCACGAGCAAATGTCTAAGTTAACTCGGTAGTGGTCAGCATTATCTATGAAATCCTCTCTGAGCACCCATTTGATGGCGGAGATGATCAGAGGATTCTTCCTCTTTGTCATCCTCTACAGCCTCTGATCATAAATATTGCCAATGAAAGCAACCTGTGCCTTACTACTGACAAGCCGAACAAGAGTATACATCTTTGAGAAAAAAAAAACCCCATCATTAAAGTTGGTGATATGAGCAAGAATGTCCAAAAAGGCATATTTATAGGATTTCTCGGCTCTAAGTGATAAATGATGACAATGCCAGTACTCCCGATCCCAAACCACACCAGCCATTCTGCATAAATTGGCACAAGGGAAATGATACCTGCTGACAGGTTTTCATAAATGGAAAGCTACCAGGCCGGTACCTCGATTGGAGTGGACATGTACCTAAGTGCCATGCATTTTGTTAGAGGTACATTGATTTTAAAGAAAAATCCCCGCAAGACTGCTTCACCTCGTGCCACCTCGGTAGGCGCGAGATTTTCTTAATTAAGGGGAAAATTCCTTCGTACAAGCAAATCGTCGCAAGTGGCTCGACTAATGGCGGACAACGCCAATGCTCTCTTGGTAATCACAAATGGTGGTGCCAATCTTCCTCATAAGTTTTCTCAACCCTAAAAAATGAGCTTGCATACGTGCGAAACAGGTGCCCATTCCTAAGTTCTTTTATTTCGTAGTGATCTAGGCATGCCATGCATTAAAGAGAGAGATCCACCGGATTTTCTTTCATTCTATCAACTCATCCTTCAGTCAGAGTTGGGAAGAGAATTGAGAAACAAATTTTTCATGAGTAAGAGATGGAAGCTGAAGCTACCTCTTCGACCCCTGCTCAAGAAGCGTTGTGGGTCGATGTCCTTGGCCAACTCTCATATGCCTCTCATGTTTTTCCGCCCAGGTCGGAATATCCAAGGACCAAAGCCAAATCAAAGATAGTCACCCGAAATACCACAACAGTGATAGACCTGTTCAAAGATGTCATGGAACTAGAGCTCCATAAACAATCGAAGAACCTGAGGGAGGCCGCATACAACAAGATGATTCATCATAGAGCGGACTCATTTTCCACAACAACCCATTTCTGGCAAAGTGGGACTCCTTAATTTATAGTCCCAATGGTCCCGCATTGTCCAGAGCTTGTGGCGGCAATTGCCAACATTTTCGACCCCAATTCCTACTCTACCAGTGGTCTTTCTTTAAGGGTGGTCATATCACTAGATGCCATAAAGGACATGATGTGTTTCCATTTCTTCGAAGCAACGAAGGTCTTCTCAGATGCTACCATTGAGGAATACTGGAACTCAAGAAGAGATGCGGTCCTTTTTTTTAACAACATCCTGAACCGAAGCTAGTCAACGGCCCCCCCAAAGTTACCCTTGTCATATAGTGATCTAAAGCATGAGGACCTTAAAGATATTTTGTCCATTCTTGCCTAGTTGTGTGGTCATGAAAATGATCGGGAGGTTACGACTACAATGATGGGTTTCCTTTTTAAATGTCGAAAATAGAAAGAAGCTTTCCATTTCGATTTCTCTGACCTGATAGCTAGCGAAATGGTAAAGCAATTATCTGAGTTCCACCAGCTTTGGTGTTTTAGGTTCTCCTTAGTCTTGGTTCACCTGCTCTTACATCAGAACGAAGCCTTCTTCAGCCGGTTTATCAAACTAGCCAGCAACGATAAAGCAAGAAATAGAATGTCGGTTTCAGTTTGGACGCCCGTTATTTTGTCCTGCTATGATGCTTATCAATTTTCTGATTGTTTCCTATTTCCCGCCTTGAAGGATTTTGGCGTCATTCCCATTGAGCCACTCTCCCACTTTTCACAAATCCAAACAAACTGGATGTGCAACGAATGACCCCCCTGTGACTGGTTCATAGGTAATGATTTCTCTTTTGTCTGAGTCCATGGTTTCTCTTAGGAACCTTTCTGTCTACCTACATACGTCACAGAGAGGACTCTTGCTCTTGAGATCACTCGCAAATTGGTATGAGGGGAGAAAGCTATAGGGTCCGAGAAACACGACACCTTAATCACCGAGGACAATAAGGCTATCGGTTCCATCACCCTAGTTCGACGAGGTATCGTGGAGAATGTCCTGACATCAAAGCTGGTGCAACTTGGGTTGTTGGTGATTGATGATTTTTGGAGTTATGACCCAGATGGGTGCTTGTCTCATAGGAAGAATGCGGTTAAACATGAGCCGCAGAGTGTAATGGAATAGCGCGTTAATCAATAGGTGGACGACCCAAGCTTGTATGTGGGTCTCAACAATTTTCTCGTGATCGAATGCCCCCCTGGTTGAGTTTTTACTTTGTTTCACAAAGGTACAACCTCGCGAAGCCCATTCCTCGAGCTATGTGCGAGACCATGGCGGCAAACACTTGGCCGCAGAGAAAGTGGGAGGATTTCTGGATCTACCGGCAGGAAATAAATCAGCCGAGAGCAAACATTGGGAACGTTCCTTCGGATGAGCATTTTGATCTTGAATGGTGCCAGGAAAACGGATCTGACGAGGGAAAAGGCGATAGCTCGCCACGTGGGTATTCATCTCCTGAGGTTGCCCAACAGCAAGAGGTTAAAATTATAAATATTGAAGAGAGGGACAATGTGCCTAGTACTCTCCCCCCTCTCGACATTTCTACTCGTAGGCCCCGCTCCCAAGCTAGTAAAAGGCAAGCTGAGAAGAAGTTTCAGGAGGACCCTCCCAGCAAAAGGTAGTATTTGGGCTCTGAAATGAAGGGTTCATCCTCTCAAGTCCCAAACAAGCCCTCGGATCCTTCGAGGTCGACGACCCACGCAACCCAGGTATGATCTTACTCACCGTTTTCCTCTTCTTAAGCTAATATTTCTTCTGCTGCCCATATCGCAGATATGCATGCTTAGATTCCCACTACCCTTACCTTAATGTTGGTTGGCCCGTTTGATACCTTTCCGCAAGTTTCAGTCTCATTTCAAGCCCCAGCCTTTGTATCAACAAATTTTTCCGCTTAGATGTTATAAGCAGCCACCATCTCATGCAGGCTTGGTTTTGGAGAGTCCACTCCTCCCCCAATTGTTGGAACATAGTCTACTGATCCATTTCTCCCAGGAGCCTCTCTCTTCATCCCGTTATGTTCTCCCATGACGTTGTCGCGTCCTATCCAAACCGCTTTTGACGGCCCTGTTTCCTAGTTTCCCTTTGCAATTCCCCCTGGTGTTGCGTTTGCAAGTCAACCTATTGCCAACGCGGATGCCTACCAATAGCAAGTTACTTATTCCAAGACCACCCGTGTTGGCAAAACATTCAAAAGAAAAGGAAGGCGCTAGGCCAACCCACCCACACTTGCAAACTCATTTCAGGGAAGAGAAGCAGAGTTTGTTCTTTGGAACTAGTTTCCCCAAAGTCAACAAACCGGAGTCAGAAATGAAGCCCAGTGATTATGACCTGCATGCTATCGGTGTTAACCTTTTGAATGCCATGACATCCAATAAAGTCAAAATGATGGAGGAAATATTGAAGGCTATCTCTTCGAACTTCATCAAAAAGAGTCGTTGCTTGGAGAAAACGCAAGCGAAGAATGCTAAACTCCGAGAATCTCTGACCCAGCAAAGAAAAGAAGATAAAGCTCTTCGTGTCGAGATCAATCAACTGCAGGGATTGTTGACTCAGGCTAACACTGAAAAGGGAAAGTTACAGTCTGCCCTCAATAATCTGGGTACACATTTGAAAGGTCAGGAGGCAACCAGAAACGTGGCCTTAAAAGATTTGCAAGAAAGAGATCAAGAAATTCAGCAACTGAAAGTAGCTTCTAGGGACGCCACGCAAATTCAGGCGTAGTTGCGTGAAGAAGTCCACCTAAAGGAAGAGTATGCCAGACAACTAAGTGATGCTTAGGTGATTCTCTCAGAAAGCAAATCAAGTTTTAAAGCAAAGTCGCGCGAAAATGAAACTAGCCTAGAGCTAGCCGAGAAGAAATTGCAAGATGTGGAGGTTCTTTTGCGCCAAGAAAAGGATGATGTTGCGCAACTTCAACAAGAAGTGCAAGATGGAAATGTAAAGACCCACGCGCTAGAAAGCCAAGTGATCGCTGAACAAAATAGGTGCAGAGAGCTACAGGGTGAAGTAACAACAAAAGGCGATGAGATCTCGCGGTTGCTAAGCATTCCTCCCCCCCCGTGGAGATTTCTCAATACTTTTCTCTTATTTTAACAAATTTATATGTTTCTCATTGGGAAAAGGTGAAGCAGTACTGCCCTTCACTGCAACCTATGCTAAGATTCCTTAATGACGCACAATCCCTTCGTACCAAAGCCAGCGCCCTCATAAGAAGCTCTATGCTTGTCATCGGTCCTAAGCTCTCGATGGCCTGGGATCTTGTCCATTTGCTACACTCTGCTCAAGATGAAGAATTAAAAGAAAAAGGGATTGTGGACCATCTGCAATTGATCAGAAGGATGAATGTTTTCATCAACCGACACAGGGAAATCATGCAGGCTTTGGAAGCTCTTGCACCTCTACAATTTTCAGTTCCGGACATCAAGCAGCACATAGAGAGGCTTTTTTTATTGGGCCTACCTTCTCATTTTCCCACAGATGGTATTGTACTAGGGATTGAGCAAATATTAAGCCAGATTGAACATTTGCAACAAGATAGAACCTTCCTGCAAGGTCTAGGCAATCCTATTTCAGCAGATGAGGTTGAGCGTCTTTTACACCCTCTCGCCCAACTCTCTACTCTCCTAAAGCTAGTCCAAGACGAGTTGACATCCTTACCTTTTGACGAAGTGATTTGTCTGGAGCAGCATTTCCAAAATTTAGAAGCACAAGTGTTTCCCCCTAAAGATGAATGGTTTCAAATACAACAGACCTTCGACTCACTCCACTCTGTTTTACCATAAGGCCTAGTCTGCGAACCTGAGTTTTTGGGTTCTAAGCTTTCTGTAGGCAGAATTCTCCTTTTAGTCACCAAGAAATGTCAACATTATTTCGGGATTAGTCCACGGGCGGCATTTTGCTATTTTTTGGTGGCCCCACCTCTTTTGTTACTCCCGCTCGCATGCATCAGGCAAGACAGATGGTAGCTCGGTGGGGGTTCTATGCATTTGCTTTTCCCTTTTTGTTTTTGCAGTAGCGCCGAGCTGCCACGTGGCATGGGTTGTTCACATAGTGACATCTTTTTTGGTCCCTCCGCCCACCATTTTGATCACGACTCTTTCATCGTGCACCAACAAAGCAGAGCGTCGTGGGACTAACAACTTCGGGGACTAACCACTTCACGGGCATTTTGTCTGGTAAATTAGACAGGTGGACCATGACATGCAAAAAAAAAGGCGGTGGAGTCTAAGGTTGTTAGGAGTTGAGGCTCTTTTTAGTTTAGTTTTTTCCCTGTTGAAGGGGTTCAGAACTTTGCAAGGACAATTAACTTTCTTAGTAGTTTTTTCAGCCTTAAGAACTATTTTATTATTTTCTGGAGAAGTTCAATCAGACTGTGCCTATGGCCTTTGTGAGACTTTACTCTCAGTATGCATTAATGGTATTTTATGTGCTCTTCTATTAGAATTTTAAAGACTTCAGGAATATATATATATATATCTAAGATTTTGTCGATTGAACTATGTGTTGCACTTGTTATCTGGTAAATACATGATAGGTATTTCTTTATGTTATAGAAAGATCTGATTGAACCTTGGTTGTGTTTCTGATCCGGACTTGTAGATTGTTGAATGGGCTCAGAAAAATCATATGTAGTTGGTTTTTATGTACTCATATCTTCTTAAAATATGCTCTGGTGCATCGCCTCAGTAGTCTAGTTTTTACTATTTTAAAGTGTTTATTTCTTCCCCTTTCCTCGAAATACCAAGGAAGAGTCGGCTTCTCAATCCCAGAGGTCATTCAGTGTACCCTGCACAATCGGTCCCCCATCACTGAATATCCCATAAGGCTGTTTGTTTCCAAAGTAAAATTCAGAGTCAACAGTTACCATGTACAAGAAAAGCTCAGATGGTACTTTGCTTCAATGTCTAAATTTTGAAGAAACACAAACAACTCTAAAAGAAGTTCATTATGGGATCTGTGGTGCTCACTCTTATGGTCCTGTATTACCAAAGAAACTATTGAGAATAGGATATTATTGGCCAGCAATGGAGAAGGATGCTTACAAGTATGTCCAAAAATACAGACAATACTAGATACATGGAGATATGATCCATGCACGTGTCCAAGACCTTCAACCAATTACATCACCATGGTCGTTCTCATAGTGGGGACTGGATCTTGTGGGAAAGATAAACCCTACCTCCTCCAATGGATATAAGTTCATACTCACAACTACTGAATATTTTACTAAATAGTTCAAGGCAATCCTTATGACTTACACCACATGCAAACAGATAGCTAAATTCATCTTGAACTATATAATCTATAGATACAAAGTCCCCATGTGCATCGTTACAGATAATTGGTGACCTTTCAAAAACCAAGAAGTGAGTGAACTTTGCAACTAGTTCTGCATCCAACGACATTTTGCTACTCCTTACTATCCCCAAAGCAATGGTCAAGCCGAGGTAACAAACAAAATGATATTAAAAATATTAAATAAAGTCATCAATAAAGTAGGACGAGACTAACATCTCCAGTCAAATCCTACACTCTGGGCCTATCAAATAGGTGTACACATAGCTATAGGTGCCACACCATACTCTTTGGTATATGGTCCAAAAGCCATTTTGGCTATTGAGGTAGAATTGCCATCGCTAAGAGTCTCCCTGAAGAATATCATATTAGAAGGAGACTATAGAGTCGCACGTTTGCAAGAATTAGAACTATTGGATGAAAAAAGGAAAAGCGCTCTGAACCATTTACAAGGTTACCAAAATAGATTAAGACAAAGCTATGAAAAAAGAGTAAGACTGCGCTACTTTGAGATAGGGGATATAGTCCTTAAAGAGAATTAAAGGAACCTAGCAGAATGAGAAAAACCAAGAAAATTCGAGCCTAACTAGTTAGGTCCTTTTGTGATGACAAGGGTCAATGGAAATGACGCCTATAATTTATCAACAATGGAGGAAGATCCACTCCCCAATCCTATGAACATCATGCACCTTAATCAATATTACATCAAAGGGCTAGGTTAGTTTAGACTTTACTTTCAGCATCTGCATATCATTTTCTTTCAGCATTGCATTGCATATAGTTTCTTTTATGTTGGTTAACAGATTTGTCCTTCTTAAATACCTTTCAAAAATGACTCCCAAATGCCCAAATTGAAAGACAAAAACAAGAACCAAGAGTTGATTAACTTGCATTGGTGAGTGCAAGTGCTCTCTGAATTTTGATATGAAGGTACAACTCCCTTCGTTGGATAAAATGTATATTTTTTGAGTATGATTTTAACCAGAAAGAAATAAAGGAAAACTAACATCTACCCATAACCATGAAAGTACATGTGAAAAACAAATTTATAATGAAGTGAATGAAGATAAGTAAAACATAGTTTAATTACTACACCCATGAAAATACCCTTTCCAATAGATCAAAATGCTTTGGACTCTGATTGAGTCTCTCTCATGCCTCAAAGGACAAGGGGGATCAGAATACCCAGACAAAGAGGTAACAACATATTTCTTTCCAACATACAAATTATTTCTAAAATCAAAGTTTCAGAATCAAATGCATATACACAAATTGATGTAATAGAAAAGGCAATGAAATGTAATTACAAGAGAAACAAAAGCTCATTGTAATCAAAAGGAAATATTGACAAATGCATAGATCAACAAAATCTTCTCCATTCCATCGATGTCAAAATGTGGGCTCACAGATTCAACACTTCTGAAAAAATAAAATTGTGTAGTCCAGAAAACAATGTTGCTCCATCATTTTTTACAGCAGAAAGAGAAAAAAAAAGAAGCCATGCTCTTTTATTTCATTACATATATATAGCCTCTTTTTTTTAAAGAGAGTTTCAGTTATTAATAACTGATTCTTGAAAAGATTATTAATTAATGTTTTCTTTTATCTTTTATCTTATTCCCAACAACTCTTCTTTTTTTAGCTTCAAATCTTCTATCCCTCGTTCCTTTCTAAGAAATATTTGTAGAAAATTTAAATTAAACACATATAAATATGTGTTGACAGGTGGACATATTTTTTATATCTCCAGGATAAATTATTTTCTGGGTGTCCATTTCAAAAGAGTCCCCGCCATGAGCTTCTCATAATAATTTGTTTCTCAGAATTTTTATAGACATGTACACAAAGATCAATATCTTTTAAAATCGATAATATTTTATCAATCGCTTCGGTAAGGATTTAGAAAACTAGGTTTTCTAAAACATATAAAAAATTCAACGGGATCCAACGGTTCTATTGATAGTTATGATCCCCGCACAGAGATTGATTTTGTTGTCTCAGAAAATTCATGGTTACAGGTTGCATTGAAAATTACAAACAATATACATGCCAAAAATTACACATGGATCACCACTTTGAGATGCCATTAAAATTGACATTAATTGTCTCTAGGAGCACCTCCTAAATATATTGAGCCTTAGATAAATCACCATTATCAGCTTGTTTGGTAAATCAACATGTTATACTACAACTCATGCCAATGTTATTGGATTATTGAACTCAAACACTCTGAACCTTCATCTGTTTAATCTGATGAATCTCTAAACTCTGAATTTGAAACTCTAAAATTGAACCTTGAACCTTGAACCTACAGGGTTCAATCGGAAGGTTCAAAATTGTAGACTTTGCCCACAATATGCTTCATTTATCACTTTCTCTTCATATTTAGCTGTGCGTTGAACCTTGAACCTTGAACCAAAGAAGGTTCAAAGTTCAAGTTCAATGACCAAAAATTACAAAGACCTTACACTCATAAAAACTAAAGCTACGATACAACCCACTCGGGTTGAACTCGAACCTTGAACTTGAACTTTGAACTTGAACTTTGAACTTGAATTTTAAACTTTTGAAATTGGTTCAATGGTTCAATGTTAAACCTAAGGCATGACATTATTCCTTTGGGCTTCCATAGAAAAAATTGCATAACGTTTTACTGAGGGCTCTGTTTCTTGTGAAATTTTAACTGTAGAATTAGTAAGCCAAGTAGAGCATAGCCCATAAATTATTTTTGCATAGGAAACATAAGACTTGGGATTTAATTGTTTGGGCATATGGGTAACCCAAAAATAAAAGCATTAAAATATCCTAGCTGACATGGAGTTTGGCCATAAAAACTAGTCATTTTAGAGAAAATGATGTTTTTGATTAAGTAAAAACAGGTTTTAAGGGACCTGAAACCTGATTACATTCGAAAGATATCCAAGAAGGAAACAAAACAAGACAGCTGCAAAAGACCAACAAAAAAACTAGCAGTAGAGAAAGGGACAACAAGAGGCCAGCAAGAAATTGGCCCCAAGCCCAACATTACAAATTAATTAAAAAATCTTCATAGTTTCCACAACATTCTGTACCAAGAGCATCATCGCCTTGGCCGCTTCCCTCAGGTCGTTGTTTTCCTGTCCCAGTTGGCTCTCTTTCATTTTGGTGTCCTTCCCAATAATGGTCTGCCTAGTTCTACATCTAGGGTTCTGGTGGGTGGGGCTGGAGGTTGGAGCATCTTCTATAATTACTAGGTTCTTATCTTGATTTTTCCTTTCCAAATGATCCACCGAAGCATTCATATTTTGGGAAGAAACTTTAAGGACCTGGAGGCTGTGGTTCATGAGGCTTTTCAAAGCCTTCTCATTACGAGCGATTTGGGTGTTGATGTTGTCTTTGTCCTCCTCCATCCGCTCTTTCAGAGTTCTAATAACATCTTCCAAAAGTTTCAGGTCCCCTTTGATTAGATCTTTCTCCAACCAGTCCTCCATCTCCATTTCCTCCTCAGCTTCACTGTTTTCTGTATCCTCATTCTGTTTCCCAGAGTAAGAAATCTTAATCAACTTATTAATCTTATCTTCCAGCTCCCTTTGCTTACCTTGCATACTGGTGATATTATCGACAACCCATTTCTGGAAATTGAAAAATTCCAGAGTGCAGTTACGGGCGGTGTCCAAGATGGTGTTCGCAGAGTCCTTGCCCTGTTCAGTCTCCTAAGAGTTAGGGTTGTCATACTCCTTAGGATTCAGAGTAGCATTCTCACTTTCTGAGCCCTTAGGGTTAGAGTGAGGGTTTTTCAGAATTACCCCCTTCCTCCCCTTCACCATAGTTCTCATCCTTATTTTGCTCCATTTCAGTATCAGTGTCCTTATCCTTTTCCTCTTCTTCATCACAATGCACCTCCTTTTCCTCATGCTCTGTTTCAACTTTCCTTTTTTTGTGGGTAGGGGTGTTGGGTTGATCCCCATTCGAGTTAGAGTCTTTGTAGCTCTCAGAGATATGAGTGTTAATGATCAAACGGTCATCCTTGGTTGCCCTAGCCTTATCCTTTAGATGTTCATATATTAGCAGTATGAGCCCCTGGTGGGCTAAAGGGTAAGATTTAGGCTTTTTAGCATGGTCTGCAAGCCTCTCATTTAGAGAGGACACTAAATAGAAGGGCATGGATATTTTAGCCCCATGACGGAAATGGTTCAGAATAGCGAAATGATAGTTATAAATTTTTGTAAATCTGCCATCCACAGTCAAATACTCCATTAAAACCCTTAGAAATTTTTGCCATAAAGGCTTTACCTGCTGGGGAGTGTAGTAGGAGACGTTGTCCTTCTTCACAAGCTTGCCCTTCTCATCCTCCGACTTCGGGAAGTTTTTGAAAGCTTCAGCTGCATACTTTAGATCCTTGTAGAATTTAGTCCCCTCCGTCTAGAGACCCGTGACCTCTGCAACCATGTTTTCATCGATTTGCCAAATATCCCCAAACAGGGTGACTCTGTTGTTACTCCAGCTTTTAGCAAAACCATAAGACACAAAATTTTTGCTTCCGTGAAGCTTTTCCATATAGTCAGTGAAGTCGTATCTGTGGAGCCTTCTCTAGACCTTTCGTTCACTATTCCAATTTTCACATCCTGGAGGCTCATTCCTGTTTAGGTTACCACCCATTCTGAGCTCCAAGTAAAGATACCCACTGCTGCAGTTCACAATCCGCAGATAAAACTCTGAAAACTTGTTATTTCTAGAAATCCCATGTAAAGACTCTTTCGTTGTTTTGAAATTGTTGCTTATGGCTGCACAAACCCAGCTATTATTACTATAATCTTTCGCACACATATGATCTTGGAAATGATGCCAAAAAACACTCATAATCTAACAGTTAATCTGCCCCCAAAATCTATCTTTGGAAATCGTTCCCCAAAAAGTAATCATGAGATTAACTTGACCCATTGATGTGATCAAAGTATAATTGCTCTTTAACCTCCCTTTTGATGTGAGTTTCTCCAATGTATTTGACATCCTTCTCCAAATTGACCCCTTCATTGGCTAGGATATCCGCAACCTTATTGCCCTCTCTAAAGGTATGAGTTATACTAATGCTAACATAGTTATTTAAAAGATATTTAGCATTTTTAATTAAATTGGTAATATTCCAAGAAACAGAACTTGTACCTTTGAGGGCTTGTATGATGTTTAAAGAGTCCCCTTCGAGCCAAATTTTTTTGAATTTGAATTCCTAAGCTAGCTGGAGGCTCTTTAGCATTGCCAGAGCTTCAGCCACATGGTTATTTTGGACCCCAAAAGGAGAAGAAAAAGTAGCAATGCAAATTCCTTGAGCATTTCTAATAACTCCTCCACCACCAGCCTTTCTAGGGTTCCCTTTAGCTGCCCCATCAAAATTAACCTTTATCCAGTCATATTCAGGAAAACGCCAAACAATGTTATCTCTCCTATTCTTATTTTCTGATCTGTAGACCTTATGCATTATGTTTCATTCAGTGAGGATGTCTCTTTCCATATCATTCATATCAGTAATAGACCATTGCTGATTATTCTTGTGAGGAATATTTATGTTCTCCTTTATAGCCCTGCAGATTTTTTCAAAGACCAGCTGAGTGTTACACTTAGCTTCCCTAAATATCCTATTATTTCTTTCTTTCCAAATGCCCCAGCAAATCATGGGGAGGGTCAAAGACCAAAGGTTCTTGATAATTTGGCATTTGGTTGGAAAATTCCATTGCCAGATAATATCCTTGATACTCTTGTTCATAACCCAATTAACTTTCCATTTTTCCCACATTTTGCACCAAATATCCCAGGTAAAAGAGCAGTGAAAAAAGAGATGATCAACTGATTCCCCCTCCTTCTGGCATAGCTCACATCTATTAGGGAATTTGAAACCTCTTCGGATTAAATTGTCAAGAGTAAGGGTACTATTACGAGAAGCAAGCCAAAAGAAAATATTGACTTTAGGGATCAAAATGTTGTTCCAAACTTTACTCCAAATGAGATTGCTGGTTTGAGAAAAGGTGTTTTTATAGGCTGAGGCAACCGTAAATTAACCTTTAGGATCACTTTTCTAGAGGAATACATCATCATAGTCTTTGTTAGGGGAAAAGGATAGCAACTTCTTCTAGAGGGAGGAAAATCCAGAATGAATATCATCAAGCCTAACCCACTTGTCCTCCTTCCAGTAGTCACACACCATAAGCCCAAACCTCCTTTTACACTCCTCAATAATTTGACTATTGTTTTGATCATAAAGAGTTTCATTCTTCATCCAAGGGTCTTCCCAAAACCTTATTTTGTCACCTTTTCCAAGGACCCATCCAGCCCCAGCTTTTTCCACTTTTATGGATTTAGTAATGCTATTCCAGATGAAGGATCCAACAGGGATGTCTTCCGAGTTAAGGACCCCTTGGATAGGCTGATTCTGAATGTATTTGTCAAACCAAATTTGATTCCAATCTTTCTTAGTATCATAGGCTCTTCATAATTGTTTAGAAAGAAGAGCTTTGTTAAAGGTTTTTAGAGCTTTAATCCCCAACCCCCCTTTGTTCTTTGGTCTACACACTTTGTCCCAAGCAACCAAGGGTATTTTATTTTTTTCTTCCACTCCTAACCATAAAAATCTCTTCTGGATTCTTTCCATTGCTTCAACAAATTTAGCTAGGATACCAAATAGGCTAAGGGCATAAACAGGGAGATTTTGAAGAGTAGCTTGAAGGAGCTGTAGTTTCCCAACCTGAGATAACATTGAGCCTTTCCATCCAACAAGTCTTTTATTGAATTTATCAATAAGCATATTCCAGAAAGAATTTGGGGGAGCTAAACCCAAGGGAAGACCCAGATAGGTGGAAGGGAGCATTTCCACTTTGCACCCAATAATTTTAGCAATTTTCTATTGTCTTATGACTGGAGTATTCAGGAAGTAAATAGCCGATTTGTCCTGATTTCCACTTTGCACCCAATAATTTTAGAGAAAAGGATGTTAAAAGTATCTCTACAAAAGGATTTTGTGTCATCTTTCACATAATTTGAAAAATAATGATTTTTTTTTGTGACTGGCAAGTAGGGGATGTCCATGAGGGTCCTTGAAAGTTTGAACAAAGGTGACCAACAATTTCAACATTAAAACATTAGCAATAGCTAGTTTTTATCTGATTATGAGGCTTTAGGCACGAGCAAAAATATAGGGGTAACATTATCTAAACACATCACATGCACAATCTTCATAGAATATATTCTCTACATTCACATATAATGACATCAATAAAACAAGGAGATGGTTTTAGTTATTCACTTGTCTGCACTGAAAGGAGCGAAGGTTGTCTCATTTCTTAGATACTTGTACATGAAGGTCTTGAAAGTATTAGGTCATTCATCTTCAATGTCACCTTGTGATTAAGTTTTATCTATGGTTGGGTAGAAGTTTCACTATTAACCCTTGTTACCTAAAGTCTATCAATTGCTATATCTCACACATTAATCGTTTGCTATAAGTCATTATAGATACCTAGTTGATCATGTGGCTAGTGAAAAATCTAGAATTCTATTTCAGCGCCACTGTAATTTTCATACACATGTAGGTTTCATTACTTACAAGCCAAGGCAAGAATATAAAAGAAAAAGAAAAAAAAAGCTATGCTAAAATCTATATCAAGGCAAAAGAAGCAAAGATATATATCTAAAATATCCTACATAAAAGTGCATTGAAATCTTAGCTATGGGAACATGCAAGTAACTCCATTAGAGCTATGGATGCTTGCTGACAATGGAGCAATATTTGAGAGATTACAATGTATAACCTCGTCAGGGCTATAGACTTCCGACTAGCAACAAGGCTCTATCCAGGATAGTTTTGAAGTTAGAATAACTCACGTAGCTAATCATATATGATTCTAAGGGTCTCTAATGATTGCAAGAGTCGTAATAAATTCAATTCCACACACATGGGCAAAAGAAGATCAAAGTTTCAAGAATCAGTGGCAAAGTTTTTGTGTCTACATTTATAGATCTTAATTACATAGTGTGTTAAGTTGGATGGTCCTAGGTCTTCTGAGAATGGATCGAACTCCTATCTCTGAAAAGTTTTGTACCTTTATTTCAATCAGTGCAATATAGAATGATAAGCACTTACAATCATCCTTGTTCAAATAGGAAATGCATCCTCATCTTTCATCTTGCATTAGCATAGCTTCATGTAAAAAAAATCATTGTCTCCACATGCATTTTGTAGATCATCATGTTATAACAGGTCTGCATATTGGGGGCATAGCCTTGAATTTTTTTTCTAAAAAGTAGATAAAGTCCTAAAAAAAATCCTAAAAAAGCATATAATGTCCAAAAAAAATCCTCTAAAAATTGAAAAATGTCTTGAAAAATACCAAAAACAGTAAAAAATGATCCTTAAAAAAACCAAAAATAGTCAACAATGATCCTGAAAGAAGCACAAAAACATCAAAAAAGCTCTTAGAAAAGAACTAAAAAATCAAAAAACAATATGAAAAACTTGCAATAAAATGTCTCACAAGAATCAAACACCCTAGCAGATATCCATCAAACGCTTCGCACGAAGTTCACAAAGGATAAAGCTATCTTATCAAAATTTGCAATCAAGTTGATCAAACTATCTTATCAATCATATCAACTATCCATATCAAGTGATCATTATCTCATCTTAAACAGAAGAGGATACACTCAAAACCAGACAAGTCAATCTTATTGAGGTCCACACTTTCTGAAACCAAACATTATCAACCATCACATAAAGAAACTAAGAACAAAGACACAAATCAATATGGCTACTGGATTTTGTCCTAGTTGGTCTTTATATTTTATCAATTGACAATAAATCATGTTACTATTCTACTCAAGGATGTCCACAAGGGACTAGAGCAACCGTAATGAGCATGAACTTTTCTTTGTTTGTTGTTTGTGGTGTGAACGAGTGAAGTTCTAGGGCAATAGTTATAGTGGGTGTCTGTGGTTGGTACGTTCATTTGGCAAGTATCCCATGAAGTATAACTATGCTTGTGACTACCGCACATACCCCTGGTGCTATTCCCATAATGGAGGGTTCACTCCCTTTTTGCTACGTGTTTGTTTCTACAATGAGATATCTTTACATCTTGGTTCCCTATACCCTGATGTATGCATCTTCATTGTTACATAATAAGGCTCAGTGATGAATATATATTATAGTACGAATAAAGACACAAAAGTTCATGCATCCATCATCAATCTTATCATGTTGATTGTATCAATCAAAATCATTCTTTCATCAAACATCTTTTGTTGGATCAACATATTCATTCTTTCTAATCATTTAGTCATATAACTTTCTCTTATCGCATCTTTCACTCTTTTTGTCTTACAAATAATTCTTCTTGGTTACTTGAGACAAGAGGCAAACCAATATTCTAGCATATTTTCAAACAAAAAGATTTGTTCACTTATTATTTAAATGTATTAATATGGTTCATATACATATTTATTTAGGTGATTGCATTCATATCATTTAGATTCATTATCATTTACTATCAATAGCTCATTTAAAGGTGCATTCATTTAGTTTGCATTAGATCATTTCAAGTGCATTAATTTAAATTACATTCATTTAGATTAAAATCATAATAAGTATCATGTGATTGTTGCATCATTAGTAATCATAAAGCACATAGATGCATCATATAACTCATATAACATCATGCATCACATCAATAGAACACATGCATATATGCTGCCACCAAAATTGCATATCATATCATATCATATATATATATATCTCAAAAAGGTAATGTGTCAGAATATACAACAATTGCTCGAAGGCTCATATAACATGAATAAGTCAAGTGTCTCAACTGACACTGCCTCTATTAGTAGGTGGATCCTTCCTACTGGATCCTACCCTAGGATGTCCTAATGGTGCCCAAGGTGGACCCGTGACTCCTCCACTGCTTGCATCCTGACTCTGAGACTGTGTTATGCTATGCGATCGAGAAGCTTGATAGCTAAGAACTCTCTGACCCTCTGGGACAACTGCCTCATAATGTCATTGCCAATATGTTGTCTCATAGCCGACATGGAATAGTCTATCATCCATATGTTGTGCATCAGTACCAACAACAAAATATCTCTAATAATAATCTATACATAACTGAGCCCTCTGCACGGCCTTGTTTTTCTCTATCCTGTATCCAAGCTGGATGCTCTTGTCGAACTGTAGCCCAATCATCCTACCTTTGTTGCCTCTTTGGTTAGGGAATCCTCTAAGCTCCAAATTCGTGCTCTAAGGACCTACAGATCATCATTATCATCATAACCCTCCCCATCTGCCTGCATAGTAGGTTCATCCTTGAGCTCTGGCATCTCTGTATCCTCCGAGCTCTCCTCCCCATCAGCATTGCTCGATGATCCCAATGAAGAATCATCCTCATTGTTGCTAGACTTGATGTCTCCACCAATGTCCACATCCTCCTCCTCTCCCATCTCCTCCTCCCCCTCCTCAGCTCTTGTTGCAGCAATAGCTGACACAACTCCTCTCCCTCCAATCCCATCCCTGCCACCACCTCTCCCTCTCCCTCTCCCTCTCCCTCTGTTGCCAAATCTCTAGTGAGGTAATCAGAATAGTAGGATATGTCAATGGAGTAGGCGTATGCTTGGCCCACCATCCGTTGAACTATGGATTAGTACCGGGATTAGCTACCCCATCTCGCCAACCCCATTGGATTTCATGCAAATAATTGAACTCAACAGAGGAAACATGTGGTTGAATGCATGCCCCCAAATTGGAGACCTCCCGAGTAACTTGAGTGAAGTAAGATGTCACAGCAGGTACATCCTGTACCTCCCCAAACTGTTTGAGCACCTGTCCTGGTAGGTGAAACTCAATGATCTAATGTGTATCAAGAGTCCTACCTATGAGATATCTCTGCTACATATAGTAGGGTAAATATTGTGCATCATTGGCCCAACCAGGGCAATCCAAATATGGTCTCCAGATGAAATGTTGCAAATATCAATCTAGTGCCTCTAGTATAAAGTATTACCTGAACCTCTGTGCTAGATCCCAGGTGTATACCTATATGCATACAACTCCTCCACCTGAAGATCAACATCTATAACTAGCATGGAGATGGCAATGTTCTCCCATGCCTAGACTTGGAGTAAAGTGACACCGTAGTTGATCGATTGGTATCTTAGATACACTATACCATGCATCTGATAATACAACATGACAACAAGACAATGACCCCATGCGAACACGCGTCTGTGGATAATCATATCATGTATGACCCTACCCCATCCAATTGGGAATCCATGACCTCTCTTGTCAGGAATAAGCAAACATCCTACCAAATAGCATAAGACTACGGTCCGATCATCATAATCAGCCTCTAACTGTGCCCAAGAGATATCATAATCACTTCTCATATGGAGATCATCCTCCTCACACTTAAGAGCTCACACAAAGTTGTAACACCTACCTAAGGATCATACACTACCCTCTCATCGTGTATAGGAGTGTGTAATATCCACCAGATATCTTCAAGAGTAATTGACACCTCATGGGTAGGAAAATGAAAAGAGCAAGTCTCTGAATGCCATCGCTTGACTAATGCAGTAATCAAGGCCCTATTGGTCATAATCTCAGGTAAATGTAACACATGGTATAATCCAAGCTATTTAAGTAAGGCAATATCCTTGCCGTCCAACTTGCAAAAATATACAAACAACAGAAGAAATCCTTATGTTCTTATTGATCCATCATTCTCCATCATGAATTAGTCATTCCATCCTTGTTGAAAGATGAATTGTAAAGGTTCCTGGGACCTATTAAAGTTCAATAGGTGTTTTTAGTTTGAAATTTCTCCACATTGAATATCCATATGATACTCAAATATTTAGTTTTGAGGATTTCATAATTTACTTCAATTCCATCCTAAACATCCAATTTAGACTATGTTGATCATCAACAATTCTGCATGTAAATTCAATGATTGGCCTTCATGGAAAAATGACAAATAAAAAAAATCATCTTAATTGCCTTTTATGGTATGTAAAACAAATCCTTCCATATCTATGTATAAAATACTGCTATGAATTTAATACATGCCTAGTTAGGTATTCCCCTACATCCCATAGAGGTTCTATTGGAGCTTATCACTCCCATCTCCAAAATAACATTCTCTCTCACAAATCTTGAAAACCTTCTCCCTACTCCCCTTTTCTTTTGTAAGATACCTAGAAATGTTATTTGAATTTTCTTTTAGTTCTATTTGATGTTTTCAACTTTGATGTCTATTTACAAAAACTTGACAATCTAGCATAAAACAAAAAGTCAAAAACCAATATTGTAGACACCTAAAAATGTCTTTTCGATCTTGTATTAATTATTCTTCCTATTAGTTAAATAATTATTTAATTAATCTAATTAATCTTATTCTTTTGAATTAATTCAATCATCATTATCCACATCACTAATCATTCAATTTCTACCTGATTAATCATTAATCATTTAACCCCTTTCTCAAATATTAATTAAATGTTAGTTATTTAATTAATTGCGATTTTAATTCTTTAATTATATAATCTTTTAAAATATTTAATTAATCTTGTTTATAATAATTGAATAATTTCATTTAAATTAATTAATTAATTAATTCATCCTCCAAATCCTCAAATTCAGATTTCAATTAATTTTATTTCTCCCAAATTCACCACATTTCAAGTTAATGTGCATTTCAATTTCATCATTTGAAAATCAAAATTCAAATCCAAATAAGAATGAAATTGAATTTCAATTAAAAAATCCTACAACACATGTTGAAATCATGACTAATTGATCAAATCAGTTAACTAACTAGTTAACTCAGTTAACTCTTCAATCTCCACTTTTAACTCCCAATCACCTTTTTCTGACTAACCAATCTATTCAGTCATCTCTCAATCAATTCAGTCTTCTCCCCCATTCTATTCAGTTAACTAGCTAATCAATTTAATTGACTATCCAATCAATTGAGTTATCTTTCCACTCAATCCACTTAACAGATCAATCAAAATGAGTTGACTAATCAATCAAGTCAATTCAACTATCAATTGGCACTTCAGTTCTATTTCTCACCCAATCTGTACCAAAAATCTATAAAAGCAACCTCATTTCCCCTGATTCAAACAATCACAATCTTTGAAATTGTCGTCTAATCTATGCAACAATCCCAGTGCGATATCTGAGAGCCACCCGCAACACAATTTTGGAGAAGAACAATGGAAGACATGATGCAGAATAGGGAGTTTTATATTGTTTAATTCCTTCAATCTTGCATCTATTTCATTGGTTTATATTTAGGATTTGCTAGATTAGTTAATGAATCTTTGATTTTCCTTTTATTCTAATTATTTCTATTTTCCACAATGATTTTAAGCATGAAAACAAATATTTTTTAATATGTTTTCAGATTGGATGTTATTCTTGTACTCCTAGTGCATAGTTGATTCCCCATGACTATTCCAATGCTCCCTCTTTTGCATACGCCCAAGGTACACTAGAAAATCCAATTCGAACAGTTGATAGAATTTCTTCTAACATGGAAATTTTTCTACCACCTTTACCAAATCCTACTACAAAAACAAGACAATTTCATTGCCAGCTTTACCAAATCCTAAGTTACAAACACAGTCCCTGCCTTCTTTGGTAGGAACTTCACTGCCCTACAACACTTGTTCCTTATAGTTTATGTGAATAAATGATTTGTTGTAATATTGTTAGCAACAAAGAGGAGGAAGATTGAGAGGGGGGTGAATCAGTCTTCACTGGATCAACAAACTTAATCACAAAAATAGATTAGATTTGATAAACTACAACAATAATAAATATAAAAAAATTAACAACACAATACACAACACCAAGATTTTGATGTGGAAAAATCGGTTAAGGGAAAAACCACGGTGGGAACCTACCCACAGTAAGATGATACTCTGTAATAGTATGTAAAATATTACAATGGGGAATGCAGATGCATTCAGGCACACTACCTAGAGGTCACTGCTCAAAAGATAATAGCCCAAAAGGCTACAACCCTCAGGGAAGTCTCACCGACTTACAACAAGTTTCAGAATACAATCTGAAAGACATGAACTGAAGAAATAGCATCTCCAAATGCTTGATTACAGTTCCGGTTTAAGCATAGTTGTTTGCTCAACAACACCATTCTCCACACAATCATAACACCAAAGGATAAATCACTTGTTCACACATAGACCACTATTTGATAATGCAGACACAACATCAACACCTAAATTACATGAATATATCACCTATATAGTCAATTCATCAACCTTGATAAAAAGATCGGCTAAACCCTCAACCCTCAATTACAAAATTACATCACACGATACAAAGATCAACCATCAAACCAATACAATGATTTGAATAGCATAACATAGACCTAATTAAAATTCCCAAATGCAAAACTCCATCGAAAATCATGCCAAGATCAACTGCAACACGCTACACCACCAGGATTACCGCATAACACAAAAATCATCACCGGTTCATAGAAACCATCAAAAACTCACACAATGATCAATGCAGATCACCAGAAAAAATAGGACATGACCAAGAAACACCAGCAAGCATGTTAGAACCATCAATAACAGTTTCACCAACACCTCTTAACAAATCTTCATCGATCAACATCTGAAACTCAGGAATACAACTAATCAACAACTGTCATGAAGAAAGATAACTTGTAGCTCACCAAATCATGAACTATCTTAAATGTAGATACACAAGACCATCCTAAAAAATATCCCAAAATTTCAGCATAAGATTTGATCACACCAGGATATACCGGAGGAAAGACTGAACTCTACAAAACAGTGATCAACAAAACAATACTACAAAACCAGATCATAAGATCTTCCCAATCAACAAACACTAGAGCAAATCATAGGAATATATTGACATCAATGATAACAACATATCCTAGCAGTAGCAATGACCAACAATGTCCAAAAATATCCCCCTTTGGCATTGATGACAACATATGAATGTGAAAAATAGTCAATGCAAAGAAAGAAGATATTTCCAACAAACTCCAGCACAGTCCCCCTAGGATCAACAACAAACTCCAGCACACTCCCCCTAGGATCAAGTAAAGCAGTTTTTCACATGATCTCTCTCCCCCTTTGATAGCAATGCCAAAGATCTCAAAAAATAAAATCAAACTTACTCTCCCCAAAACAAAAACATGAATCTCAGGAATATCTCCCCCTAAAACACAAACTACTCCACCAAAGGAGCAACACCAACTCACCAATTTGGATAAATGGATATGGCTCTACAGGCCACCTGATTGATGCAACTCAATGCATCTAGTTCTCATTAGGAGGGTTGGATATCCCTAACTTGTCTCTCGAATAGGCAAATGTATCTATAGGCAAAGACTTAGTGAAAATATCAGCTATTTGTTACTTTGTAGATACATACTCCAACTTCACCTTCTCTTCACTGACTTGCTCTCTCAAGTAATGATATTTGATTGACACATGCTTAGTATTTGAATATTACACCAGATTCTTTGACATGCTAATAGCATTGGAATTATCCCAGTATATGATAGTAGGCTCATCATAAATAACTTTGATATCTTTCAACATTTGCTTCATCCAGACTACCTGAGTGCAATTACTAACAACAACAATGTACTCAGCTTCAACAATAGATAAGGACACTGAATCTTGTTTCTTACTAGCCCAATCTGCATAAGTGTAGGCACACAGCATGAAATCAAAATTCATTGGATACTGTAGTCACACAAATCTATCCAGCTTAATTAAATAAATATTCACTATTTATTTGATTAAAAAATCCACTAGCCATCAGTTAATTAAATTAATATTTAATTAATTTATTCCCAAACATTCTTCTATTAATTAAATAAATTATTCAATTTATTTTAATTAATTCATTAAACCAAATTCAAATCAATTAAATAAATAAAATCTATTTATTTAATTAAATCCCCCTATTCCTTTTTTAAATAAATTAAATAAAAACATTTATTTAAATCATTATCCCCCCCACTTGCATTTTCCTACAAATGCAACTTGCACACATTTATTGAAATAAATGAATTTTTATTTTTAATAAAATCCTATTTTCCCTCACCCACCAAATCCACTTGCAAAATCTAATCCCCTTCTAGATTCTTCTAACCCCTTCCTAATTAGCCTAATCCATCCCCTAATTATTGTCACATTCCTAAGCAAAATGGAGTCACTTCTCAAAGACTTCAAAAGTCTTTGAAAAGCATTTAATGCTTTGTGTGTTCAACAAATTAACCCCCAAAGTCTTCCAAGATCACTAATGGCTCTTACATGACCATTTATGGCTCTTACATAACCATTTATGGTTATTTCAAACTTGTCTCCCCAAACATTTATTGTTTTGACCATATTTATCCTTTTCACATTTGCACAAGAGTTTATCCATTGGATAAAAGTTTTATTATTTGAATAAAGAGTTTATTCATTCAACTAACCTTGACTTTAACTCTCAAGGTCATATCAAGCATTTAATGCTTATTCCCTCTCCTCTCAACCTATCTCACATTGACACTTGTCATCTTGGGATTGGGTTGAAAGCCCTCACATGGATTTGAAATCATTCAATCCTGACCCTTGTTGAGATTACTCAATCTCAACCATCCATTGCTCCATTTTCCCTATAAATAGAGCTCATTTCTTCATAGTCTAGATCCTGAAAACTTGTATGCATTTAACCTATAGGCATTTTAGAGAGCATTTAGCATAGCAAACTCCTATATTGTCATTTTGGTTAAAAATAAATCATTTTAGTATCAATAGCTTAATATTAGCTTCTTTATTTACATTTAGAGCAATATTTCAATCTCAAACCTCCATAAGCATCCATAGTGCAAAAAGCTGCCGAGAGCTACACTATTTTGGAACTTGGAGAGGAGAGGAACAAGGGAGAAGGAGCTAAGAGCATGCCAAGAGGCATTTGGAGATGCCTCATTATCTTTGTTTCATTTGTTAGATATATTAGCATGATTTTAGCATCTCTTTTGATATGCCTGTTTAGATTAGCTTTTGGTTAACTAACACTAATGGTTTCTTGTGTCTTGTGTTGTTTGTCATTTACTAACCTTGTCCATTTTGCAGAGCATCATTTGGTGAACCCGACGTGAATCCAAACACCAAAAAGATCAATTTTTTTTAACCAATAACATGTTTGAATGTTGAAAATGTCACATAGGTTGCGCTTTAGCGCTATTGAACTCGTTCTAGCGCTATCGATACTTGTTTTTCTAGCACTATTGTTCTTACAATAGCGCTATTGTATCAAGTTCAGTTCTTTTGACACTGTTTTGGCGCGTTTGACATTGTTTTGGCACTATTCACCTTGTTTCAGTGTTTTTGCCTTCTCTATCTTTCCCTTTCTTTTAGCGCGTTTGTGTTAAATAGCGCCTCTGTTCAAACGCAGACTAGCGCTATTGTAACAGAACGTTGTACAAATCACCTTGTAACCAAAAAAACAAAAAAAAATAAATTATTAGGCTTGTAGAAGCCCACCGAATAGACAGATTTTACTAACTATTTTTCTCTTTTGTGCAGATTTAAATTAGATTAAAAGGTAGATTTATATTTTTTACTAACTTGTTTTCGAAGTTGGTTTTAAAAATGAATTCACTTTTTATTTTGGTTTAAAATTAACTTCACATTTCAAATTTGGGCTTTAAAAAAGAATCACACATTTGTTTGGGCTCTTAAAAAGAATTTCATTGGTCCAAAGTAAAAAGAACCACAAACTTATACAAAACAACTTTATTTCTTGCAAGTTAGGAAACAAACTTCGTTTTGGTGCTTAAAATCAACAAAACAAAATTTATTTTCTTGCATCAACTTAAAGAAATTTACAATCAACACTTTGTTTTGGGCAATCTAAAAAGAACAAGCCATTTTTCCTTCAAGCTCAAAAACAATTTTACTTCAAGCAAGACATGTTTTCAATTCAGTTGACTAGGATTTCAAAGTTCCTAGTTTACAAAATATTTTGCCTTTGAAGTTAAAAAGAACACCAT
The DNA here is from genome assembly GCF_030272615.1 of Cryptomeria japonica. NCBI lineage: Eukaryota > Viridiplantae > Streptophyta > Pinopsida > Cupressales > Cupressaceae > Cryptomeria > Cryptomeria japonica. The sequence goes on along the minus strand of NC_081410.1, from coordinate 82,517,895 downwards.
GACTGTTGGAGCAACATCTCCAAATAGTTAGACCACATTGCAATGATGGGTTAAAAAGAACAAGTGTTTTTCGTGCTTGACACACTTGTGCAAAAAGTCAGTCGAGTGGTCCTACCTCTAACACACACTATCCTCTCCCTTGGTTTTCGTGGTCCTAGGTGCAAGAGAAAAGTGTTAGTAACACTCAAAATTTTATCTTTTTAAGAGAGGCCTACCAAGAGACACATCACTCTTGGGAACGACCTCGCACGGTAAATCCTTCGAGCCGCTATAGAAATAAGGTGAGAGAGAAAGCTGTAGCCTTGGGTATAGCTGTTCCTATAGTGTAACTGGCCGAAAGGACAAATGGGCCCCACCACTAGTTACAAGGCTCTTAAGTGAGTCACTACAGAATGAGCTTATGTCCAAAAACATCGAACATGACTAAACACCTTTTAGTAGTAGCCCACCCGTTCTATTGATTGAGGATATTTGTGATATAATTTAGTGCAAGAGCATAGATGGTTTTGCTCCCAAGATACTCACCATACATATTTCCTTGAGTAGAAACATAGTTTTTTGAAAAGTCACTTGTGGCTTGATAAAAGTGGTGACTCCCCCATCATAGGGATCATCTATATGTTATGCTCGTGCAAGACTTAGTATATCACATCCTTACCTGCCAAGGCGGGATTCATAAGGTATGTAGTACCAAAGTCGAAGAAATATCAAGATGTGGGCTAAATTTATCACAACTGGCCATTTGACCTTAGGGATAAAAAGTGTTTGAAGTGTGTTCGTTTTAAAGACCAAGTGCAAATTGAGCCGACTTCAGGCTTTGGAAATACACCTTAAAATACATTTAGTAGTAGCCCACTCATTCTATTGATTGAGGATATTTGCGATATAATTTAGTGCAAGAGCATAGATGGTTTTGCTCCCAAAATACTCACCATACATATTTTCTTGAGTAGAAACATAGCTTTTTGAAAAGTCACTTGTGGCTTGATAAAAGTGGTGACTCCCCCATCATAGAGATCATCTATTTGTTATGCTCGTGCAAGACTTAGTATATCACATCCTTACCTGCCAAGGCGGGATTCATAAGGTATGTAGTACCAAAGTCAAAGAAATATCAAGATGTGAGCTAAATTTATCACAACTGGCCATTTGACCTTAGCGATAAAAAGTGTTTGAAGTGTGTTCGTTTTAAAGACCAAGTGCAAATTGAGCCGACTTCAGGATTTGGAAATACACCTTAAAATACATTTTAAGGAAGGGTCATATACAAGTCCAAGGATTGGGTTGATCTAGACCCATACTCATTTGTGCCTTTGAGGCTACATTCTTGTGTTTTTGTGCTTGCTTTGTTTTCTTGTCAAAGAAACATCCACTGAAAATCACTTCCAAAAACAAAGTATTCATCCAACCAAAAACATCAAAAACAAAGTGCAAACAAACAAAAGAATGCAGGAGCAAGCTATCAAAGAGAAATGACCACCATCTTCCATGACATGATGCATACTATGATGGAAGATTATGTTGATGACTTACTAGAAAAATCACTCACCAGAGAAGGGCATCTCCACATCTTAGATAAAATCTTTGATAGACTGGAACAATACCATGTTCGACTCAACCCAAAGAAATGTATCTTTGGAGTGACCTCCGGGAAGCTTCTAGGATACATTGTCTCAGCTAAAGGTATTGAAGTGGATCTAGCAAAGGTACAAGCCATCGTGGACATGCCACCACCAAAGAATATCAATTAGTTAAGGACATAACAAGGGTGGCTTCAATCCATCCGAAGATTCATTGCACAATTGGCTGATAAGTGTCACCCATTCACACACCTGCTACACAAAAACATCCGCTTTCAGTGGGATGCCAGATGCCAACAAGCATTTTAGACGCTTAAAGACTATCTCATGAATCCACCATTGCTGATGCCACCAGATCCAAGTAGACCGTTGTTACTCTATATCTCAGCCACAAGTATAGCATTGGGTGTACTACTGGCACAACATAATGCAGAAGGAAAAGAGTGTGTTGTTTACTACATCTCTCACACACTGGTGGGCTATGAACTTAATTACACGCCTATTGAGTGAGCTTGCCTGGCAGTAATCTTAGCAGCCACTAAACTGAGGCACTATCTGTTAACACATAAGGTACAACTCATTGTAAAGATCGATCCACTCAAGTACTTACTCAGCAAAGCAGCATTGACAGGCCGCTTGGCCAAATGGGTGATGATTCTAAGTGAATTTGACATCGAATATGTGGACCGTAAGGCTATCAAAGGGCAGGTCATTGCAGATCAGTTGGTTGATGCACCACTCATAGACGAGCATCCTCTCATTTCCAATTTTCTAGATAAAGAGATATTCATGATTACAACAACACAAACATGGAAGCTATACTTTGATGGTTCATACACTAGACATGGCTCGGGGGCAGGCATCCTATTTATCACACCTCAAGGTGATAGCATCCCGAAGTCTTACAGGATCACATTTCCATGCACTAACAACATAGCAGAGTATGAGGCCTTGATCACAGGACTCAGGCTAGCCGTACAATGGAAATTACAAGAACTGCAAGTATATGGCGACTCACAACTGGTCATTCGACAAGCAACTGATGAATATTAGACCAAGGATGATAAACTCATGCCATATAAGAAAATGGTGGACAAACTAAAGACATCATTACTACTATCACTTTTGAGCAGATACCAAGAGATCAGAATCGAGCTGCTGACGCTATGGCTACCATCGCATCTCTCCTAAATCTTCCACATAATTCAACACGCTACGAGTTCTTGGTAGAACAACTTTGGATTCCTGCTTATGATATCCACGAATCTGAAATGATATGTCGCCTTGTCGGTTCTGAATCCCCATGGTATGGTGAGTTCTACACCTATCTCTGCAATCACACCCTTCCTCCCAACCAATCAAATAACCAACGTAAAACCTTCATTCGCCAAACTGCTCGATATACCATTATTGCTGAAACCCTATACCGACGCGGTCTTGATGGTACTCTCCTTTGATGTCTGGAACAAGGTGAGATAACAAAGACTTTGGAAGAAGTCCATGAAGGAATTTGCGGGACTCACTCAAGTGGTCCGTCACTAGCCAAGAAACTCCTGCACAATGGATACTATTGGCCATCTATGGAAAAAGATTCCTACTACTTTGTCAAAAAATGCAAGAAATGTTAAGGTCATGGTGACCTGATACATGCACCAGCCCAGGAACTGCAACCAATCATGACACCATGGCCTTTCTGTCAATGGGGCCTTGACCTTGTGGGTAAAATCCATCCATCTTCATCCAATGGCCATAAATTCATTATTACCGCCACCAAATATTTCACAAAGTGGATCGAAGCTGTTCCACTTACCCAAGTCACCGGCAAGCAGATCGCCTCATTCATCCTCAACTACATCATATGCCGGTATGGTGTGCCCATGTCCATCATCATAGATAATGGTCTTCCTTTAAAAAATCAGGATGTCCGCGAACTTTGTGAGAAATTTCACATCCAACACCGCTTTTCCACTCCCTATTACCCACAAGGCAATGGTCAGGTCGAAGCATCCAATAAAAACATATTGAGGATCCTAAAGAAGACAGTCAATGATGCCGGTCATGATTGGCATGTTCAACTAAATCCAGCGCTATGGGCATATCGAACTAGCATTCGAACCCCTACAGGTGCAACTCCTTATTCATTGGTCTATGGTGCAAAAGCTATCTTGCCTATTGAGGTCGAGATACCATCACTACGGGTTTCCTTGCATAATCTAATAGATGATGAAGCGTATAGAGTCTCATGCCTCCAAGACTTAGAATTACTTGATGAGAAGCGACAAGCTGCATACAATCACCTCAAAGCCTATCAACAGTGCATGAGTAGAAGCTACAATCACCGAGTTAGATCTCATACATTTGAGGTAGGTGATCTTGTTCTCCGAGAGAATCCTTGTAACCAACCAAACAGAGAACATCAGGGCAAGTTTGAATCAAACTGACTGGGCCCATATGTTGTCACTGCTGTATTCAAGTCCAAGGCATATCAGTTGGCTACATCAGAAGGAGAACCGCTCACAGATCCAATCAACAACATGCACCTCAAACGGTTTTATACCTAAGCTGTTCAGAGCATCAGGCTCCCCTGCATACCAGAAAATACCAAAAACATTCAGAAAAATGTCCTGAAGAAATACAAAAACATTCAAAAAGTAAAGAAAAATCATGCATCCAAACGGTGAACAACCACTCTGGTGGCACCTTAGGTAAGTGCGATGGTGAAAACCTAGCAAATAGGCGCCACTCGTAAAGACAATGGCTCCAGTATCTTTCAGGCTCATTGCGATCACATTCATACATACATCCATCCATCCATCAACCATGGCTTGTTATAAATCTACAAATCCAAGAAAGTACTGCATGCATCCTACATCCCGCTTTTTTATAGTCATGTCTAAAAACTGGGGGCAATGCCTTTAAATCTAGTTGATGGAAGTGGATTCTACATTGTCTTGTGATTCATTAAAGTTCTTCATTCAAAAACTATCTCACACAAATCCGAAAACATTCAAAAATGACTCACAAAATCCAAAAACATTCAAAAATGTCTCACAAAAATCGAAAATACATCAAAAAACCATAAAAAATCCAACAAAAACATGGCAACACATTGTACATACTCATCCACATAGATACAAAATAAACATTGACAAAATACTCACATGATGACCATTTACCAATCAAACCACACAATCAACATCAACAAATCGGAAATTGTCTTTCAAAACAAGGATGCATCCTTCCTTGCCAAAACAAAGACAAAAGTAACGTTTTTTTTCTTTGACAAGAAAATTATGTTAAGCTATCAAATACTTGGTTGATTTGTGAGTACAATCATTTGTTTATCTGTAGCGAGATCTTTCAGCATTGTTTTGTATCGTTTGTGCATTATTTCCGATGAAGTTCTCGAGCATGTACTAATGGTGTCTACGTGGGAAGTTCACCACGCTACATGATCTTATGCAAAATGCAGTCATAGATCATTATGGCTTGCTGACTACAGCGTATACCTCGACCATATGAGCATGAACCATTACCAAGGATCCTTATTCTTTATTCTTTATGTATATATTGTTTGTTTGCAGGAACATTGCTCTTTCTTTGGTTCCTTCCCCTCATCCAATTTGGATAAAGGTTTTTATCTCTTAGTACGGTATGCACTTGTCTCAGGATATGATCAGCCTAAGATCAAGGAGGACGATCCAAGTCACGCATGAACGGAGATAATCCTTGTCTGTTCCGCAAGCAATACTCTGGTCGACTTGACCCTTATATCAAGTCATTTGTATTAACTTGCTATATAAAATCCATGTAAGGAATACTCAAGTCATCTTGAATCATTATGTCAAGATGCTTGTATTCTCTTCCAACACTTTAAAGCTCAATGATGAAAATAGAGCACTATGGATCATCATTTCCATCTCATCTATTTATATATTGCATTCCATTGCATATCACCCATCCATTCATTCATTCATATGTAGGCTTTATATGAAAAAGTGACCATTAAAGCTGGTCTTGGATACAATCACAACCGAGTACTCTGATACATCATCAATGCATCACACAAAGTCTTAAAAACCTTGTATTCCTCATGGTCATATCATCATCGCATTTAGGTGCATCTTGCATTAAGTCCATTCATGTCATTTTTAACTTAATATTGCATATAGTTCATTTTCTTGACATTAGTTTTCATTAATCATTTGCATCATTGCATCAATCATAAATAATTAGATTCATTCGTGAGATCAAATTATCTTTGATTGTTTTAAATCATTTACTAGGCATTCATTTAGTGTCAATTATCCATCATCATTTCATCATCCTTTATCATTTATTATTGCATCCATTCATTAGTGAAAAAGTGCATTCATTCATCCATTTATTAAAATATCTTATTAGGCTCATTTTAGGATTCATTTCACATTACATTCATTATCCTTTTTTAAATTGCATTAAGGTGCAGTTATTAAAACCATAAGTTATAGTATAATCACATTATCATTTTTACTTAAAATCATATTTAAGCATTTAGAATCATAAAATCCATTTGTTTCCAAACATTGGTTCATACCATTATATATATATCCATTATACATAGGCATTTATTTCGACATGATCATATAAACATTTGTACTTTACATTTTGTTTTACATTCATCTAAAAACATCTAGATGCATATCCATACATAAAATCATTCATTCAACCATTGCATTAACATCATCGCATAAATTATCATTGCATAGGAAACACCAAAATCTTGTTCATAAATAATCACAAGCATACATCATCATCATGGCATTACATACATAAAGTATTACATCAAAAATCAAACAAATCATACATATATAAACTTGCATTCATATGTCAGTATTCCACATCATAAATCATCATAAAAACACATGCATATAAGAAACATCTCATCAAATGCATACATATACACATATCCATCTAAGCAATAACTCATCATCCTGCATAAACATCCATACATATCAACTGCATATCATCAAAATATGGGATCTCCTCTTATATATCATCTCATATATCAAAGTACAATAAAGTCTACAAAATCGGCTACTAAGAGCCATCCAAGATACAATCCAAAAATAAACAATGATACAATACATATATGCAAAAATGCTCTCTCAGATGCCACTCTGGCCAGATGCTATACCACCATCACCACCTGCTCCCCCATTGGTGCCTGCACCACCTGATCCATCTCTCCATGGAGGCCTCATCGAACCCCCACTCACTCCTGCATCCCCTGATCTCTCCCTCCGTAGAGGACCCATCACACCCCCACTGCTCTGCACCCTTTGCGATTGCTCTGATCTGGTCTGCCGCATCTGAGAATAGCTAAGAGCTCGCTGACTAGCTGGCACCACCTGCTCATATAAACCCCGCCAGTAGTCTATCTCTACCTGTGCTCGTCGCATCTCCCTCATCACCTCCCCTATAGGCCCCTGTGCTCCTACTCCGACCCGGATTCTCTCCTGCAGCTTTGCCAATCTCTCCACTACACTATCCCTCTCCCACAGCACCACTGCCAGCTCTGACTCCCGTGCAAATAGCTGCACATCCCTAGCTGCCACCTCCGCCTCCAAATCCTCTATCCGGGTCTGCAAATGTGCTATGATATGATCTCGCAGATCTCCAGTGGCTCCCTCCCCGGTATCCATAGCTGCCTCACCTACACCACCCTCTCCAATAGCTCCCTCCCCTCTGTCCATCAGGATCTCCCTCTCCATCCCCCTCCCACCCAGTCGAACTCCTCCCTGTATCAATGGTCCCTGTGCTATCTGTAGAGGCAGTCCACCTCTCCCTCTCTGCTGACTCCGCATCCCCAACCCACCACCTCCTCCACCCTCTCCTCCATCTCCTCCATGTGCCCTCGGTCCTCAACCTCCTGCCCTCCTCCGTCTCCATCCCCTCTCATCCTCAAAATCCAGGATTGTCTCTGCTAGATTTGATATCCATAAGATAGGGTGCACTACCTGGTACTGCGTATACTCATCTGAAACCCCTGCATCCATGACCCTTGGTCATATGTCCCACGGTCTCACCTGCAGTGTCCGGAACTCTGCCAGTGCCTGATCATATGGTAGCACTGGCCCCCATGCGTACCTCTCCTGAATAACCCGAGCATACTCTCCTGATCCACTAGGCAGTCCCTGCTACCATCCAAACTATCTCAGCACTCTCCTGGGCACCTGTCTCTCCACATGGTATGAGGTCCTCCCAATGAGGAATCGGGTCATAAAAATGTAGGGCAGTGCCTCTGCATCATCATCCCATGGCTCACACTCCAGGTATGGTCGCCATATTACTGCATCTAGATCATCCAATGCCCGCCGCCACCACTCTAACTTCTCTAGGTGGGTCTGACTCATCATGCCGCTATACATGAACATATACGGCTGATCTACTGCACGGAATCTTAGACTCACCGGTCGAGTCACTAGTAGGTGCTCCTAGGCCCAAATATGAAGCAGCGTCACGCCCACTGTTAAGGAACCCCTCCCTCGGTAAACCACCTCATGGAGCTCCTAGTACAGGTGCGCCAACATGCACGACCCCCATGCAAATCGGGTCCCCTCGGTAATCATCATCTCGATCACCTGCCCCCACCCCACGGCCAAACCATGTGATCGCCTGTCTGGACACAGAAGTCCTCCTATGATACTTGATAAGACTGTTGGAAGAGGCTCATATAACGTCACTATCTCCTCCTAGGCAATGGAACCATCATCAATAAACACGTCCTCATCAAAAATCCTCTAAACTGCAAGGGTCCCCCAGGATCTGTCATATGTGACCAGCTCCCCCCAAATCGGAATCCGCAAGATGCACCACATATCCTGTAGGGTCACTGTCATCTCCCCCTATGCCAGATGGAAGGTGCACGTCTTGTTGTGCCACCGCTCAGCTAACGCTGTGATCAAACCATGATTCATCTGAATCACGGGCATGTGCATCACCTCATACAATCCCGTAGAGGCAATACAATCTCTCTTTGCCTCTGTCAATCGATCCCGCAACCCCTGTGTCGCAGGATGTCTCTCGTGTAACTGCAACATGCCTAGCTCCTCCTGCACATGGACATTCATCAATCACCATCAGTTGTTTTGTTTTCAAACTTTCTTAAGTTTAAACCTAGACTATCAACAGATACTTTGATCAAGTATCTTCGGGTCTCAACAGGTAAGCAATCATGGCCACCTAGACTTCAACGGGCATTTATCCTACAAATGACCTAAGTCTCATTAGACTGTTATGGTTCAAAACAACTCCCACTTCACATCGCCATTCATCCATCATTGGCATCGGGAGATTTTCTTCATCCAAACTGGGGCATCTCTTTATCCTAAAATAAAAGCGCTATTTTACGCACAAAAATGCTAGTTTCTCAACAATAGCGTTATAACCCTAACAAAAGCATTCAATAAGCTATCCAATAGCGCTCAAACTACAAATGCGCTAAAACAACTACACACTAGCGCTCATTTAGAGCAATAGTGCTCAATTAAGCCCTCAATAGCACCTAAACTTGCACACAATAGCGCTAAAACATTTCAACAGCACTCAAACAACAGACCAATAGTGTCATTGTGGTACCATAGTGCTAGTTCATGGAGCAAAAGCGCCAAAACCATAGTTTCAGTGCTCTTGCTCCGACTCAACGTGGACTCAACAAAAAACATATCAAAAATGCATAAAAATTAAAATTTCAAATTTGTGTACCGCTGGTCCGTAGTCGTCTGGCCGCTGGAACCGTCAGACTCGTTCAAATCTGTGCTTGGTAATCGGTATCGGCATCCTGACTGCTGCTCGCTCCTCCAAAATGTCACTATCAGAGCTCTGGTTTTACACTGGTCGCGGTCACAAATGATCTTGTTTTCATCCCTTTCACCCCATTTATACCCTTCGCCGTCACCGTAACTTCCCCCCGCTCACCGCCATGGTCCCCGTGAACTTCCCGAGCCCCCCATTTCTCCATTTTTTTCCCGATTTCTTCTATTTTTCACCCGTATTGCTCACTTCTTCTCTTCTAACACCCTGCCAATTTTCATTCTTTTTCGAGAGATCACCCGATTTTTCAAAAAATTTCGGCCCATCTCTCGAGGAGGCATACCACCCATTAAATTTACATTTTATGGGGCATTTCTTCACACCAATTTTTCTTTCTTTGAAACGACGTGATAAACCGCACCGTCTCAAAGAGAGGCAAATGTAGTCACACAAATCTGTCGAGCTTAATTAAATAAATATTCGCTATTTATTTGATTAAAAAATCCACTAGCCATCAGTTAATTAAATTAATATTTAATTAATTTATTCCCAAACATTCTTCTATTAATTAAATAAATTATTCAATTTATTTTAATTAATTCATTAAACCAAATTCAAATCAATTAAATAAATAAAATCTATTTATTTAATTAAATCCCCCTATTCCTCTTTTAAATAAATTAAATAAAAACATTTATTTAAATCATTATCCCCCCCACTTGCATTTTACTACAAATGCAACTTGCACACATTTATTGAAATAAATGAATTTTTATTTTTAATAAAATCCTATTTTCCCTCACCCACCAAATCCACTTGCAAAATCTAATCCCCTTCTAGATTCTTCTAACCCCTTCCTAATTAGCCTAATCCATCCCCTAATTATTGTCATATTCCTAAGCAAAATGGAGTCACTTCTTAAAGACTTCAAAAGTCTTTGAAAAACATTTAATGCTTTGTGTGTTCAACAAATTAACCCCCAAAGTCTTCCAAGACCACTAAGGGCTTTTACATGACCATTTATGGCTCTTACATAACCATTTATGGTTATTTCAAACTTGTCTCCCCAAACATTTATTATTTTGACCATATTTATCCTTTTCACATTTGCACAAGAGTTTATCCATTGGATAAAAGCTTTATTCTCTAAATAAAGAGTTTATTCATTCAACTAACCTTGACTTTAACTCCCAAGGTCATATCGAGCATTTAATGCTTATTCCCTCTCTTCTCAACCTATCTCACATTGACATTTGTCATCCTGGGATTGGGTTGAAAGCCCTCACATGGATTTGAAATCATTTAATCTTGACCCTTGTTGAGATTACTCAATCTCAACCATCCATTGCTCCATTTTCCCTATAAATAGAGCTCATTTCTTCATAATCCAGATCCTAAAAACTTGTATGTATTTAACCTATAGGCATTTTAGAGAGCATTTAGCATAGCAAACTCCTATATTGTCATTTTGGTTAAAAATAAATCATTTTAGTATCAATAGCTTAATATTAGCTTCTTTATTTACATTTAGAGCAATATTTAAATCTCAAACCTCCATAAGCATCCATAGTGCAAAAAGCTGCTGAGAGCTACACTATTTTGGAACTTGGAGAGGAGACAAACAAGGGAGAAGGAGCAAAGAGCATGCTAAGAGGCATTTCGAAATGCCTCATTATCTTTGTTTCATTTGTTAGATATATTAGCATGATTTTAGCATCTCTTTTGATATGCCTATTTAGATTGGCTTTTGGTTAACTAACACTAACAGTTTCTTGTGTCTTGTGTTGTTTGTCATTTGCTAACCTTGTCCATTTTGCAGAGCATCAGATGCCATAAACCATAGTCCATAGTCCCTTTCAGGTATGTAAATATTCTCTTAGCAACAGTGATATGACTCTCTTTTAGATTAGCTTGATATCTAGTAGTCATGCACACATCATGCATAATGTCTAGCCTAGTCTGAGTAAGATATAGCAGTCCACCAACAATAGATCTGTACAAAATTTGATTGGCTTTCTGAGATTCATAATTATTAGATAATTTACAACTAGTCACCATAGGAGTTCCAACCAGTTTTGAGTGATCTAAACCCAAACTTCTTTAGTAGTTCCTTCAGATACTTAGTTTGATATATAAATATACCTTTTCCAATCTGTGAAATTTGCAAACCCAAGAAAAAATTCATTTCTCCTATCATAGACATCTCAAATTCTTTTCACATATCACTGACAAACTTCATGCTCAAGTCATAATCACCTCCAAAGATAATATCATCAACAAAAACTTCAACAATCAAGATGTTATTATTCTCTATCTTAAAGTACAAATTACTGTCAACTGCACCTTTATTAAATCCCGATTTTAGCAAATACTTATCGAATATAGCATACCGGGCTCTAGGGGCTTGCTTAAAACCATAAAGAGCTTTCTTCAGCTTACATACCATGTCTCCATCATCTGATAATGAAAATCCATCAGGTTGCTCAACGTAGACTTCTTCCTCAAGATCACCATTCAAAAGGTAGATTCTACATCCATCTGATATACCTTGAAATCTTTATAAGCAACATAAGCAAGCAACAATCTAACAACTTCAAGTCTGGCCACCAGAGCAAAAGTCTACTCATAATCGATTTCTTCTTTCTGTGAATATTCTTTCCAAACTAGTCTAGCTTTATTTCTCACAACTTCACCGACTTCATTCAATTTGTTCCTGAATACCCATTTAGTACCAATAACATTATTATCCTTAGGTCTAGGAACAAGTTCCCATGTGTTATTATTTTCAGTTGGTCTAATTCTTCTTCCATATCTCTCATCCAATTTTCATCTTTACAAGCTTCAACAACATTTTTAGGTTCAACTTTAGAAATTAGACACACTTCTTCAGCAACTAATCTTCTTCTAGTCATTACACCTTTATTATTATCACCAATAATCTGATTTTCAGAATGGTTCAATCTTACATACCTCAGAGTCTTTTGATTGTTCTGATTATCAAGTTCTAGCACCTCTTCACTAGCAACAACAACATCCAGATTAATTGTCTCCATCGCATCATTTTGCTTAGGTTCTTCAATCTGAACAGGGGATAAAACAACATGCTGACCATCATCATAACCACATGCTCTGATCTCTTTCCCAAGGTTCTCATCCACCTTCACATTTGCACTTTCCACTATCTTTCTCAGTCTGTTATTGTAGCACCAGTATGCTTTTCTCTTTGTAGAATATCCCAATAAAATACCTTCATCACTTCTAGCATCAAACTTTCCTATATCCTCATCTCTCTTGATATAACATTTGCTACCAAATACTCTGAAATATCTCATAGTAGGAACATGATCAAACCATAACTCATAAGGGGTCTTACTAATATCACCTTTGATGTGAACTTTGTTGAATGTATAAACAACAGTGCTAATAGCTTCTCTCCAGTAGATCTTTAGAACATTCCCTTCAATCAACATAGTCCTTGCAGCATCCAAGACAGATATGTTCTTCCTTTCAACAACTCCATTCTGCTGAGGGGTTTCAAGAGCAGATAATTATCTTTTAATACCATGCTTCTCACATAATGAATTGAACTCACCAGAACAAAATTATCCACCTCTATCAAATCTCAGACATTTCACCTTCAATCCAGACCTAGTCTCCACATTATCTTTGAATATCTTGAATTTGTCCAATGCTTTTGATTTCTCCTTCAAAAATACAACCCACATCATCCTGGAATAATCATCAATTAGTAGCATAAAGTATCTATCACCGTGCACACTTCTAACATTTGTAGTTCCACATAGGTTAGTATGCATAAGATCTAGCAATCCATCATATGTATATTGCTTTCTCTTGAAAGAAATCCTTGTTTGCTTACCCATCTGACATTCCCGTAAAGTGGAAAATTGGATCCTAGTGACTCCCCACCTAGGAGAGAGAAAGGAAGCCACTAGGATGATTTTCACTTGGGAAGAACTTTACATTCAAAATAGGGGTTGAATCCGCTAGATCTAAATCCAAGGGAAACAAGGATGTGAATTCTGAGTGGATTGCAAGTGGTTGAAGTGTGATTTACCCTTTTTTGTAAATGAGAAAGTTGACTTGTTGACTATGTGGAAAAGAGAGAAGAAATGAGTAAAATGAGGAGCTACTGGTTCGGGATCATGCTGTAACTTTGGATCTGAGCTAATTAAACTTACGCGGATCTTCCCTGCAAATTTGGAGAAAAGTCGTCAAGACCATGGCGAGAGTGTACATGGTCTGCCACAAAATCCGCAAAATGAAAAGGGTTCTTCTGTCTCTGCAAATGAAGCCCAAACCTGCAATTACAACTACACACCTACAACCTACACACAGAAAGAGAAGAAAAGGGGGTTGTGGATAGGGGTTTACCTTAGTAAAACCTCGGTCGAGGAATCAACCTAGAAAGAAATTAATTGCAAATGCTTGAATGTAAACAATGGAGATGTATACCTTGTAGATATGCAACTTGTTGATGATGATTACTTTGCCTCTTGAATATATGTAGCGTCCTAAAATTGTGACACTTGCAATTTCGACTTCATTTGGGCCTTCACGATGGCGACGCAACATTGAACCTGAATGGAGACCCCAAAACCTATTTACGACACCAAAAATTGCATTTTTCAGCACCCTAGCCTGATCCTCCTTGCACCCTGCTGTCCCGGGAGGTGGGACCATGGCGCCTAGCGCCCTAGTCCCTGGCCCTATTTTGGGCCCGGTCTCTTTTGGGCATCAGGTCTTTAAGTTTGCAATTCGGAAAATAATGCTTCCTGGTCGGCCCAAGGTCGGGAAAATCAGTCTATCAGCCCTAATTGACAAGTATATAAACTACATTTCCCCTCCCATTTGAGGAGGCAAGGAAGAAAAGAGAAAAAAAGACATATGCAAGCAAGAGGCGGAAGCGATATTCAAACATTCAAACATTCAAGCATTCAAGCATTCCTTCAAGCAATTGAGCATTCTAAGTCTCCATTCAAGGCTAAGTGTTGCATTCAAGACAAGGATTCAACCATTGAAGAGAAGATCACTTACAACATACAAAATACAACATTCATTACACCTTCGCATGTAAGAATACAAACATTCTTACAACAAGGTATCAATACTTGTTTACATTACAAACATTTACATTTACAACATTCTCATTTCTTGGTTAATTCCAAAACTAGGGTTTGACCTAAAGGCAAACCCCTAATCCCTAACCCCCCAATCATCCTCTCTTTTCTGTGTGTAGGTTGCAAGTACGCGGCTGTAATTGAAGATCTGGAATCCTTGTGCAGAGACAAACAGATCCCCCTTCGTTTCGCAGATTTTTTGGAGGACCGTGTGCACGCCGGGCGCCATCGTCCCGTCAACTTTCGCTCAAATTTGCAGGACAGCATCGTCTCGACATTTTACTGCTAATTTCAGGTCCGTAGCTTCATCCCGTATCCCTATCTCTGTTTATAAGCGAATCTTTCTTACTTTATATGCATTCCTAGTTCAATCCTTCTATCTACATTCTTTACAAAAGAGGGTATCCTTGATGTCTCAGCCCTTGAAACTCATTTAGAATCCAGTCTTACATTGTGTGGGATTGGATCTTGTGGGTTTCAACCCCTCTTTTGAATGTAAAGTCTCTCCTAAGTGAAAACCGTCAATCCTAGTGACCTCCTCTCTCCTTGGAGTAGGGGAGAACATCTAGGGTTCGATTTTCCGCTTTACAATATAATCACAAATGTTGTATGAAATGGCATGTAACATGAAAAAACCCTAAAACACACACATGATTGCAAATGAATGTTGTAATGTTGCTCCAATGGATAAATGAAGAAGACTTGAATGCTTGAATGCTTGAATGCTTGATAACGACCTTGAAATCTTGTATCTTCTCCTTATGCTCTCTATCTCTTATCCTCTATTATCCGTCTATGTGCTATCCATCCATCCTTGAATGAGGGTATTGAGTTCCCTTTTATACATGCCTCAAGGATTAACTTTCAACCGCCAAAGGATGACAAAGAGGAATAACAAACCCTGAAGATAAGAAGTGCATAGGAGATCGTGCAACCCATACATAGGACCACCCTAGGAGGTAGGGACAGGGGCACCACACCATTATCCAAGGGGGACAAGGGTGCCATGCCCATGTCTTAGGGGGGATAGGGGCACCATGCCCCTGTCCTGCCCTATTTCGGGGCCCAGACATGGTCTAGAGCAAATACAAGACATGAAGGAGGAAGGGAGAAGGGTTGGAGATGCAGAAATAGGTCCCGATTAAGGAAAAAGATGTTGTCACCAAGGTGAGGACCCCAAATATGGTTAAAATTGTAGGGGTCACAATTTTATGACACTACATTTATCCCCCACTTTAGCGGGAGTATGGCTTACGCCACTACTACCGATAAAGTAGAAGAATGAGAGATGAATATGAGAGATGCGAAGCCAAACCACAAGGAGTATAAGACATCACTACTATTGAGGAGCAAAAAGCCCCCAATCTTAGGTTCTCAACTCACACCAACATATGCAAGAGCACACACAAAAAAAAGATAAAGCGCTGAAAGACACACGACAAGAACAAGACACAAGATGAAAAACTAACTAACCGAAGAGATCTCAAGCTCAGATATGTCAACAACTAATCAGGACACAAAGACCAATACCATTACATAAACACGAGTGACCACATAAAAGAGAAAAGCTGACATCATCCATGAACTATCAATAGTAAAACTACGAGTTCATGAGAGGAAGAAGAGAAAGAACATGAATACATGCTTTGATGATTCATGAGAAGAAAAGCGAAGAAGAAAGAAACCATGGACGTCTCACCCCTAAAAATAGGTGATCCATGGAGAGAAGGACATGGAAAATCTCGCCCCTAGAGCTTGCCTAGGTGATCCATGTAAAGAGAGAGAGAGAGTGAGAAATCTGTTAGTTCCACTTAACCTCATGCGCATGTGTGCAAGTGAGGTTCGCAGAGCCTCATAGGAGTCTATGCCTGAGTATGCTACAACCTGTATAGAATGTATAGTATAAGTGTCAAGAAAGGTGTGATATCTCCCTCTAAGAAATGATGCTCTGGTTCTAAGAATAATCACCCTGCATAAAAGAAAAGTGGTGTCATCTCGCTCTAAGAGGCTGTTCTCTAGTTCTGAGAATGACCCACTGTATAAGAGAAAAGTGACGACATCTTTCTCTAAGAGGTTTCCCTTTGGTTCCAAGAATGTCTCACTATACAAGACAAGAAAAAGTGAAGACATCTCGCTCTAAGAGACCGTGCTCTGGTTCCGTGAATGACTCACTGTACAAAAAGTGATGACATCTTGCTCTAATAGTTTTCTTCTTGGTTCCAAGAATGTCCCACTGTTCAATGCATGAGAGAAGTATAGTACAAAGGAGAAGTGTGGGTGACCCCCCCTTAAGATGTCAATATAGACTAATGTTGATATCTTAAGGAAAGTAGGACAAGGATACCTACCTTCACCACAAAGAAGATATCTGCTATGCAACAATGTCATAAATCCAAGCAAGAGAGGGAATACTCTTCGAGCAATGATAAGATAGTTGAAAGGAGATTTCTTGCTATAAGTGTAAAGGTGATCCTTGGAGGAGAAGAGATCTTTGTTCAAAAAGACATCTACCCCCAAGAGGAGTTGTCTTAAACAAATATAACATCTTCTAGAACAAGAAAAGGAAAGAACAAGAATGCAGTCCTTCCTCCTATTTCTAGGTGAAAGGGATTCTTGATGAGGGATGACTCACGTTTATCCCCCAAAGGGATGGTTAGATTTATCATAGATGTACATTACCAAGTGTAAAAGAGGTCGTAGTCAAGGATTAACACTTCTTGTATAAGAGAGAATCCTTAAGCAAATAACCAAAAATTTTGCACAAGGAATTACATCAAGTAATAGAACTCACACCATCCACTTAATAGGAAAAAGTGGATCCCTAGAGAAAGAGAGAGATCATTTCCCCCAAGCTAAGGGATAATGAGAAGAGCTTACACAACCTACTAGAGAGAGATTAAACATAAGCAAATGTGCAATGAACTTACATGACGACATGCAAGAAAAGACATTAGTAAATGTGAAATACCCATCTCAAGAAGTGGTAATATTTGAAAAGAAGAGAGAAAAATCATCATATATTCCCCAAGGGGGATTAATCATAAAAGAATACCATTTTAAAAAATCATAATCATATATGAAAAATGCAACCCCTAAAGAAAATAATGATAAATGAGAAAGAAAGAAAGGGAAAGGAGTGAAAATCCTTGCCCCCCAAGTGAGGAGAACAAGGATAAATATTACACATATTCTGATGGTGATTAGTTACAAGTGATATGTCATCCTAGTGGAACAAATCCTCTCAAGGAAAGGATATATACCTCCCAAGAGTTCATTCCTTGCTAAGGGGCATATCATACTTGCAAATAATCAAAACCATAGAAGAGGTAAGATTTACAAGAGAATGAAGGAAAGAGAAGAAGTGCAATACTCATTATAGATGCCCCTCTCCCAGCAAAGAGGAAAACCAAAGAACAATTATATGCTCACATAATAATAACCCTATGCAAGAAAAGAGATCCAGTAATGAATAATGCACCAAGATAGAGATAAATGTATAGAAGGAAGAAGGAAAATGGACTTCATGTTGCTGCCCCAAAGTATGTTAAAGTGAAAAAATACCACCACTAATGATTAAGAGCCCCTGGTAAATGGGCTAATTATGCCATGGGGTGAAGAGCAACATGAATGGAAAAGAAGTGCTAAGGCACTATGTTTTTACCAAGAAAGACAACTAGATCTTCTGTGAGACAAATGTGTGCAAGATCATATTGTAGTTGAACAAATTTCTTAAATGCGTAACATTTTCCAATAGAATGTGAATATAAATCATGAAAAATGCAATATTCAATACCTTTCACTTGCTTAAGATTTTTGTTTTTATTTTGAGGAGGAAAGGAAATGTTCTTGTCATATTTGAACCTCCAATAGATTCTTGCAGCTAATCTGCCAGGATGGTAAATATTATCTTCCCATGAAGAAGAAGGTTTGTTAGAAGGGGTTTCATTATGCACAATTCTAATTTTGCCACTTTCTATGCCATCTTGAATAAATTTTTGAAAATTAAGGCAATCATCAACATTATGGTCATGGGTTTGATGGAATGAACAAAAAGGACACTTTGAAGAAGAAGCATTCTTGCGGGCTCTCTTGATTTGTTGTTGTTGAAGGTAATATTTAAAGTTTTAAAGTCTAAGGAATTCATCCATAGAAAGAGGGGTACCACTTCCTAGGCCTCTTGTAGTAGTTTGTGTAGGAGGATTTATAGGAACACGAATTCCATGCTCAAATTTCCCAATTCCTTGTCCTTTAAAACCTTGTTTTGTGATTATATGAAAGCCACGACTATAAGAATTTTGCAATTGACTAGATGGAGCAACAAGATCATGAGTTTATTTGAAATCTAATGTGTAAGGCGGTAGAAAAGGATTTGTAGATGAAGGAGGAGTATCATGTGAAATGACAATCTCTTTGCCTTTATCAAGCTTATCCTTTTTGGAAGATTGGGTAAGGACATCTTCATCATCTAAAAGCTCATTTTTAGCAATTCATATGCAAGGAGAAAGGTCATGAATAAAATGCATGACATCATCCTCCCTACATAGACTTTGATGTTGAAGATAGGTCCTTGGAGAATAAGGAGGATCGAAAATGGTAAGAATGTTGATGTTTTCACATTGCCCCCTTTGCTCAAGGGTATGTGTAGAAGAAGAAGATGGATCCATATTACTTTCCAATGCTTGCTCTCTTGTAAAAAGATCATTGGGTAAAGCATTAGATCTCATTTCTTTCACACAAGATACCCTAGGAGAGGTACAAAGATTAAGATCTCTAGGTTGAGGATCTACAAAAGCTTTAAGGTGATTAACATAGCAAATGCACTTTGTTAACAACATCACCATAATGCAACATAAATGATGCATGAAAGCTTTGAGATCTAACTGCAAATAAAATAATTTGAAAATCCTAACAGTACAACATGACCAAGTGCTATGAAGAAAGAGAAGAAACAAGAAATGAAAGAAACTCTTGTCTGACATATGATAAATATATGCAAAAATTAATGTAATCACATGCGAAAGAGCAAGTAAATCCATTTTATTAATTGCCATTAACAAGTCTCTTAAGTGAAATCTGAATTTGTTGGAAAAGCAGGTCTAAAATTAGGACTTTTTTATGAAAAATAATTTTAAGATTTGAATTTGATGAAATTTGAATTTGTGTTTGACCTTAGAGAGTGTTAAAATTGATAAAGTACATTGACTTTCTAGATATGAGCAGAAAAATACGGTCAATTCCGTCTCCCAAAATTTTGGGAAAAAATCTGAGGACCGTGGCGAGAACGCACACAATTTGACCAACTTTTTTTGAAATTTTTAGGGATGATAGAGATTATGATTTTAATGTAGAAACCAAAAAAATAGTCGATTTGGAGATGTTTAGATTGGTCAAAATTGTAGTCAAAGGTTGAAAATGAAAAGATCTATAAAATTAGGGTTTTATGATTTAACCACTAAATTTTCAGAATAAAATGACAGATTTGAATTGCAATTTTGAAATAGAAATTAGATCTGAAACTGTTGGCAAATGCACACTCCAATGAGATATTGTAGGTGATTGAAGGTATTGTCATTGATGGCAACCTTACAATCATGTGATACTGACAGGCAGACACAAGCACCGACACGAACAAACTCTACACCGACATACAGAACACCGACACTGAAAAGGAAGATTACCGACACTCCAACCGACAACAATTTTGTATTAATGTATTTTGTAATTAATGGTAAAATATTTTGTAAGCCGACATGGCGGATTGTAATATGACTCATATATGTATGAGATCATTGTAGATCACTATATATGTTAAGGTATGATGCGAAAGATAGAAGGTAGCAGACCTATTATGCAAATTATTGGATAAGGGTTTATGTATGTAGCAGAGCTTAAACCGGTATTGAATCTGGCATAACATATGCTAATCTGAAGCAGTACAAGATATTGGATTAGTATAATCTGTTTTTGTAAGCCAGTGTGACTTCTCTTGTAATTGAGCAGTGAGCTCTAGGCACTTGGCCTTCCTACATGTGCAGGCCCCTATTGTAGAAGTAATATTCTCTTATTGGCCAGTAAGTGAATATTGTGGGTCACAAATCCCATTGAGGTTTTTCCCACACCGAGTTTCCTCGTTAAAACATTGTGTTATAATGTGTTTTTCATGTTGTGGTTGTTATTCTTATTTGATGCATATTTCTGGTTTACCGATACATAGTTTTAATATGCTTTTCATGTTATAAGTTAAAAAAATATTATTATCGATCAGATACTGATTCACCCCCCCCTCTCAGTATCTTTGGAAATCCTAACAATTGGTATCAGAGCTTGGTCCTCTATTTTCAGAAGCCTAACAACTTGAGGTAGATCTTGTCACCGGTAGAGATGGAAAACTTGAGAAAGCAATTAGAAACCACTCTTTCAAACTATGATGCAGAAAAGGTGAAGAATATCAAACTTGAGGATGATATGAAGGCTGCTCAAGATATCATTCAAGCACTTCAAGAAAATTACACTATAGCAAAGAATAAAAGAAGATAACTTTGTGAGAAGATGCAGAAAGAGGAAGATGAAAAGGAGACTCTTAATGCAAGATATGACTATTAGATTTTGTAAAGAAATTGAAGACAAAAAGAAGAATGAAGAAGACTTGGTTAGAAGACTAAATGATGCTGGAAATGAAAACACAAGACTCAGTCATGAAAATGATATGTTGAAGACTGATTTAATGCACACACAAAATGACAGAACTGAACTCATAAGATAAAAAGGAATCTTGGAGAATGAACTGACTACTACAAATCAACACAAGGAGAAATTCAAGAAAAGTTCAGAAGAACTTGTTGACATGCTGAAGAATCAGAAACCTAATGGTGATACAAATGGCCTTGGCTTTGAAACTGGTGAAATCTCCAGTACTGCAAACACTCATAATCATAGCAAATCGGTAAGACAATCTAATGCTTACAAATTCAATGGGAAATGCTTTAACTATAACAAGTATGGTCATAGAGAAAATCAGTGTAGATCTAGAAAATATCAAAACACTAATACACCCACCGGTCAATGTTCTAAATATAACAAAGTTGGTCATAACTCAGAAAATTGCAGAATGAATGTAAGATGTTCTGTTTGTGGAAGATTTGGACACTTATCTAATCAATGCAGAACACATACCAACATAGGATATAGGAAAGCTATTCAAAAAAATAATGTAACTTGTTATGCTTGTAACAAAATTGGACATATTGCAAAATTTTGTAGAAGCAAGTCCCCATCGACAATTAACAAAGGTCCTAGTTTGAAAGGTAAAGAAAAGGTTGAAGAGGTAAAGCAAGAATTCTTTAAACAATGGATTAGAAAGTCAGATCAAAATGTTGAAGGAATACCCCTCCATCGGTAGAATAGAGTATCACTCCATTGGTAGGAGACTCTTCATCTAACTGAAGGAAAATCCTTTGGGGGTGTTTATGGTGAAAATGGATAACAATAATAACGATATTGAAAGGCTAAATGAATTCAACCACAAAACCCTAGCCTAACAACAACAAAGATCCACCATAACATATGAAGATTACCTAAGACAATGCAAATCAAATGAAATCACAAAGATTATACCATCACATGTCCAATAGGGTTTGGATCTCCATTCTTCCTATCTCCATTGATCTTGCTTGATATATTTTCTCTCAGATTTTATGTGCACAAGAGCTCAACAAAGAACGGAATGTGGTTGCAAGTAGGATCATAGTGTAGTCAAGTCCTTAAGATGATTGATTAGGGTTTGATAATGAAGGAGGCATCTCCTTATATAGAAGACACAATATGAAATGGAGGGATAAGATTGAGAGGTGTAAAAGGAGGTCGGCTATGATTAGAGGGTAGGTAGAGAAAATAATAAAATAATAAGAGGGGTAGGTAGTGTATGAATTAAGAGATGAATGACATGTGTCATGGGTAGAAAAGGTTAATGAATGAATTAAATAAATAAAGATTCATTTAATTAATAGAGGAAGTGGGATCAATTAAATAAATAAAATATTTATTTAATTTAGGAAAAGGATAATTTAAATAAATAAATGTATTTATTTAAATGAGAAATAAGGCTAGAAGAGGATAAATGAATTAATTAAATAAATAAAGATTTATTTAATTAATAGAAGAATTAGGCTAAAGTAATTAAATAAATAAAATATTTATTTAATTAGACTGGACAATTTTGGGTGTCTACATTTTGCCCCTCTTTGAGACAATGCGGCTTGTCGCGTTGTTTCAAAGAAGATAATATGAACTGATACAGAGTTGCCCTAAGATGGGAATGATATGCCCCCTCGAGAGATTGGATGAAAATGTCTAAAAAGATTGCAGACAATCTCTTGATAAGAAAGACGGGATAGAATGGACTGACCGGATAAAGTGACAAAGTCACGGGATAATGAAGACTGACTCGGGTGATGAGGGCTAGGGCTAGGGTAGTCTATAAGATAGACCACGGGGGAAATACATCATCATTGTCATCTACACATCCATGAGAGCAGAGTGTAGAGAGAGAAAATAGCAGCAACAGTCAGCAGCGATGGCCTTGGTTCACAGATTCGACCGCGTTCGTCGATTCCAGAGGCCAACAGAGGCAGGAGAGATGTTAAGTACCGCAAAACCGCCTCGTACTTTGATGCATTTATTGTTGTCATTAATGCATGGTAGATAGGGCAATAAATGCACTTTAGGTTAGGGTCCAAAAATGTCAAAAAACATCCAGCGCGTCTACGTTGGTGCCAGGCACGTCTATGCTCGTGAGACACGTCTATGTTGGTGCTAGGCGCATCTATGATTGAAAACACGTCTGTGCCAAATGCGGCCGCTTCTGTGATGTGTAGGCGCGTTTATGCCAAGAAGGCACGTCTATGTTGCCTAGGCGCATCTGTGCAGAGTATAGGCACGTCTGTGTCTTTCAGGCACGTCTGTGTAAAACAGGCACGTTTATGCAGTCTTCAAGCGCGTTTATGTCAGGAAAGCGCGTTTGTGTCCAAAAAATGTGAATTTGCATCTTCTAGGTCAAATCGGCAGTTCTGTGATGAACATACGTTGTCGATTGGATAAGCTGCTGAGAAGATACACTCAAGCAGGTCCTCTAGGGAAGACTAGAATAGATCAAGACACTTTGTGATGAACAGTGAGTACCAAGATATAGTACTTTGTGATGAACAGGGAGTACTGAAATATGAGTAGCACTTTGTGATTAACAGTGAGTGCAAATGTGAGGAGCACTTTGTGATGAACAGGGAGTGCAAAACACGTAGTACTTTGTGATGAACAAGGAGTACCACTAGGAGAGAAGCCACACTTTGTGATGAATAGTGAGTGTCACTAGGATAGATAGCAACACTTTGTGATGAACAATGAGTGTCACTAGGATAGATAGCAACACTTTGTGATGAACAGTGAGTGTCACTAGGATAGAATACCATATGCACTTAGATAAACAGTAGCATTTTGTGATGAACAGTGAATGTCACTATGACTGACATGATTGATTTGCTTGACTGCAGGAGTATTTGCCTATGTTGGAGTCACGGGAGAGATTCCCATTGACTCAGAGGTTGCGACCTGAGTTGACAGCTGAGGACCGAGTTGCGATTGAGGCTATGGGTCTGAGACATATTCTGTATGTGCCTGAGTTTTGGGCAAACATGGGATTGCTGACTGCATTGGCGGAGAGATGGCACTCTGAGACTTGTACATTCCATTTGCCGATGGGTGAGATGACAGTCACCCTAGAGGATGTATACAGGATCCTGAGGATACCGATCGATGGGGAGCTGATTCCCTATGATCAAGATGGAGACAGGGAGGCTCTGAGACGAGTGTTCCGGGACCCAGGACTGGAGATGAGGGCAGGACATGTGGCTTGGGACACCATGACTGCTACAGGATTAGCGCTGCCAATAGTGATAGGAGGAGCGATCAGTGGGTTCTTGTGTTTTGATAGAGCAACACGAGGGTTGGTTGTGGGCTGGGGAGGTGCATTGGAGACACTGGTGACATAGCACACCAGATATGCCTGGGGACCGTGTGTGCTAGCACACCTATATTACGAGCTGCATCAGTTTGTGTACCATGTGTCAGTGGGATTGGGTTGTGGGGTCACATTGTTACAGGTGTGGGCCTATGAGCATCTGCCAATGACAAGACCGATACATTTCAGGGGTAGAGGTCACGGACACAGTTTCGTGCATTTGTACGACATGATCACCTCACAGCCATGGATTGGCAGGTTAGAGCACTGGCGGCGGGTGATTGATGACATTGATATAGTTATATGGAGGCCATACCTGGGATGTGAGCAGTGGGAGGATGATGCGGTAGAGCTGCCCTACACCTTCCGGAGTAGGTATCTGATTGGGTGGATGCCCTATGTACTAGAGAGGCAGCTAGTGGACAGGATAGGCAGGCAGTTCGACAGGATCCAGCGGATGCCACGAGGTTCAGGCATGTATGCACGGACTGTCAGGGATCAAGCATAGTTTGGGCCCCTATTGTCATATGATCAGGCTGTTACGTAGCTCGTAGAGATGATGCC
Source organism: Cryptomeria japonica (assembly GCF_030272615.1). Taxonomy (NCBI): domain Eukaryota; kingdom Viridiplantae; phylum Streptophyta; class Pinopsida; order Cupressales; family Cupressaceae; genus Cryptomeria; species Cryptomeria japonica. The sequence continues at coordinate 82,492,807 of NC_081410.1, read as the reverse complement.
CCTACCCTGGGACATGTGGCCAAAGATCGAGGATGCCAGCATGGATGTCGAGTACACAGCATATTGGGCCGAGCATCCATTCGCACGCCTGACGGATCTAGGAGAGCTACTAGATGGAGACAGTGGTGGGGATGGTGATGATGATTGAGATGATGGGGGCAGAGGCCGACGGAGGAGGAGGGGGGTTGTTGGAGAGAGGAGGATGGCACCGCGAAGGGAGGGTGGAGAGGACAGGTAGGTTCGGGTGGTGAGGGGTCGCGGTGGATTACCGCTATAGGTGCTAGCAGCATAGGGTCCCAGATAGGGATAGGTACAGGGACAGGGATAGGTACAAATACAGGGATAGGTACAGGGGCAGACACCCATACAGGGAGAGCCACAGGGGGCTAAGGCAGAGGAGGATGAGCTGACGGAGCTGAGGGAGATCTGCCAGGGACAGGTAGATGAGATCCAGGAGCTGGAGAAGGAGAGGGATAGGCTCAGGAGGCGGCTCAGAGATACTGAGTGGGAGCGGGATAAGGCCATTCAGCGCTACACAAAGGCTGAGACAGTGCTGAGGGCTGGGAGGCAGGCGACAGAGGACACAGGGGCTGGATATGCCTACGTCCTGCGGGCAGGGGAGGAGATCGGTTACTGACGAGATCTCTACTATGGTGCAGTGCCAGCTGATCAGCGAGCGAGGAGCTTCCATAGACCATCGTGGACAACGATAGCTACGGGAGGGAGCCAGAGGAGACAAGCATCTAGTGGTGGGGTTATGGGTCCTCCACCACCACCAGATAGAGGGGACAGGAGGGATGATCCTGGGGTGGGTCCTTTGGGGGCTCAGATTCTGTCGAGGCTAGGCGGCTCCAAGGGAGGGAGTTCATCATAGCCGTAGAGGGATCCCTATGTATCAGTATTGTACCATTTTTATATGATGATGTAGACACCTTCGGGTGATTGTAGCCATATGATTTTGACGTCATTGTATCATGACACTTTTGATTATATATATGAGATGATTCTTCTTTGCAACAACTATATGCATGTGTACCTATGTGATGAGATGTTTCATGATGTATGTTTATGATATGGATGCAAATATGTACATAATGAAATGCAATATTTTTGTTCTTTTATGTTTTATATGTTATGCCAATGTGAATGTATGAAATGCAAATGAATATGATAATGCAAAAGTAAATTGTGCTAACATGTGTTGTGTGTAGGATGTGATGCAATTGTGATATCTATATGTATGTATGAAATGCTTCTATGTGGTAATGCAGGTGCAACTACATGAAATGCAAATGTTTTTGGTGTGTCATTATACTCAGTCATGTGATAGCAGGCTACGCGGACTCGAGAAGGATGATGGAAGTCAATCAAGAAAGGGGGATGGAAGACAAAAGATATGAAAGTGAAAAGAGCTTCTTGTGCGTTATCATCATTGAGCTTTATTATGGCAAGTAGGTTATGACAATCAAGGCATATGTTCGACCCAGAAAGTCATTGTACCTGTTTGCATGGAGATAAGACAGTCGCAAACAAGGAATGCCCCAGTTCATACTAGACTCACAGTGTCCTCATATCCTTGGACAAGTCATAGCATTACTAAAAGATAATCCACAGAGAACAAATACAAATAGGTGACGATACCCCATCCTCGCTTTTCTAGTCAAAGACATCCTTGAGATAGAACCTCTAGTCAGAGACATCCTAGAAAAGCTAAAAGACATGTCACCAAAAGGATAAAATCAAAAGAAAACCAAGACTCGACACCAACATCCACTATAGTCCTCAAGTTTAGTGTCTCTTGTCACTTGTATAAGTCTTATTTGATTGTGGTCACAATGTTTACTTTCACAGAAAGGATAGATAGTACTGAACCATATGTTGTCTAAGTATGCTGAAAGATTTGATTTGTTGAAGCCCATTGTTGCTGCTGTGTCATCTAAAACTGACTCAATCCATAAAACTGATACTTTATTATGAAGAAGATGGAACTTTATTGCGGATTGGCGATGCAGATGCTGCTTTATTGTGGATTATGCGCAGATAGACTGAAGAAAGCTATAAGAAACTATACTCCTTGAAACATGTGATGTTCTTAGTTCCACACCCATCACTAGACATAGGATTTGCCTTAGCCACAGATAGGGTCTGATTTATTATGGATGGAAAGGGAGTGAAAAGGGAGGTTTATTATGAATGGCTAACCAATCTTGGGTAGATCAATAACAAGCCATGATGGGAATGGGTAAGTTTATTATGAATGGATAGGTTGTGAGTGTGTGCAAAGTGAAGGATGAAAGTGAATCCTGAAGGAGGGAGGAGCAATGTCTCTACACATGGCGCTGGTGACCCATTTTTCACCATGGTACTTGCCCAAGGTGCCACCGAAGTGGTTTTCACCATTGGACGAAATTATTTCTCTTTACTTTTTTTTTTATTTTTAAAATTTTTTTTGTTGTCACACGGTGCCTGTTTGCTAGGTTTTCACCAAGTAACGAATTTTTATGTTTATGATTTTTTTGTATTTTTGAATTAGGATACTCTGAAGAGCTATGTGTAGAACCTGCGAAGGTGCATGCTATTGATAGGATCCTCCAAAGGTTCACCTTTTGTAGTTGAGAGTTGATATGCCCCAGATCCATATGCTATTGTGATGATGTAAGGACCAAGCCAGTTTGGTTCGAACTTGCCCTTCTTCTCTCTGTCTTGTTGATTTTTAAGATTTTCTCTGAGAACTAAGTCACCCACCTCAAATGTGTGAGGCTTTACCTTATGATTGTAGTTGCATTGTTCCTTGACTGAATGATGTGTAGCTCGAGTGATTGTCTTCCTTGATGAAGAAACTGAGATAGAATTACTAGCGTGTGGACTACATAGGCCCGTATGTGTGTCACATGAAGAAGTTTGGGCATCCCTGATAACCAAGTCCTTTAAGGAAGTTCCATTAAAGGTCCATGATGTATTGCCAGAAGGGAAAGGTTGTGTGGAACAAGTGGATGAGTGATGAAGGCTTATGATTGTGAAAAGAAGTGAAAGTAGGATAGCATGTTGGAGACTTAGGATCAACAAGTATGCATTTTGACTTAAAATTGTAGAACTTTTTCCCCAGTTATTTTGATATTAGGGGAGATCAACTCTTTCTCTTTTTGCTTCATAGGATTTTTATCCTTGACTTTGATTTTTGCAGAGTCCAATAGATTTTGATTTTGATTTGGACTAAAGGAATTCTCTTTATTTTTGACTTTTAGATTTTTCTTTTCAAAGCTTGGTTTGTGATCCCCAATGAGTGGGGGCTTTTGTATTTCTTGTTGATCCAAGTCTGGGAGAGGTCTGGAAATGGAATGAGTGAATGATATGGTAAAGCTATGTGAGTTCTCAAGAGGGCTGGTGATACGCTCAATAGATTCTTTTCTAGAACCACTCTTAGGACTATTGATATCAAAAGTTGCTTGCGCCACTAGAGGAGATTTGCATTCAGACCTAGTAGCCACAACACTAGGTGGTTCACACCCAATTCCTTGGCATTACAAATTGTTTGTAGATTGTTCTTGTCAACTAAATACCTTAGGAGATAGTGGGAGTTGATCAACATGAAAGATATACTCACCACATCCAAGGTCTATAATCTTGATCTTTTCTTTAATCTTTGCTTGTTTTGATGTAGAAGCTTTCAAGGATTTTGGATCCACATATGCTGATGAAGGAATAGCTTCTCGATTGCCTGGGATTGTTATTTTTGACCGAGGTTGCAGATTGTTGCAATATATGAATGGATTTGGATCCGCTTTGACAGTCACTTCAACTCCATTGTGTGGAAACTTTATACATCGATGATATGTAGATGGTACTGTGCTCATCTCATGAATCCAAGGATGTCCTAGCAATATGTTGTATGTGAGATCCAAGTCTAGGACTTGACAAACCACATCCTTTGTAACTAGCCCAACTCTGAGAGGTAAGGTGATTGTACCTTTGGATGAACGCTCTTCATCATCATATGCCTTGATGGTAATTTTGTTTGTAGAATTCACAGCTTTGTCGGAATATCCCAATAGTTTAATAGTGTTCAATGTACAAATGTTTAGACCAGCTCCTCCATCTATCAGGACTCATTTTATTCGATGTTTGTGTAGGAAGGCTTCAATGTGTAATGGTGCATTATGTGGCTGACTTACGGAGGTGTCATCAACTTCTGTGAATGTAAGGGAGTGTGGAACAGAAAGGTATCCCACCATGGCTTGAAACTGGTCCATGTTCAGATCAGTAGGAACGATGGTGTCTCTCAAGATTTTGTCAAGAATGGCTTTATGTGCGGGGGATATGTGTAGGAGCTCAAGAATGGAGATGAGTGTGGGTGTCTTCCCTAATTGTTCTACAAGGTCATACTTAGGTTTGGTTGATGAGGAAGCGGTATTTTTAGCTGGAGCACCTTGCAAAGTGATTTTACCTCGATGGGTTGTAACATGACATTTAGAGGTAGGTTCAGAAGAAGATCCAACACCTTTTAGGACAATCTTGGGTCTCCGAGTAGAATTCTCAGGGTTTTTGTCCTTGATGACAATCATATGCTTGACCATGTGTATGTGGGACCTCTGGTTTTTGAAACAAAGATGATGGTGATTCAGGTACCATATGTGGTCCTCTATTGCCTCCACTATTAGGCCTTCTTTGATCCATGTTGGAGTGAGTTTGTTGCAAAGGTCAATTTTCCATTATTTGAGACAATGCAAAATCATGAGGTATCTTGGCTCCACTTTGTGCCATCATTTGTAATAAGTATTGTCTATCCCTCCTCATTATTTCCTCAACCAATCGATTGAAATGGGGATTCATAATGGATTCTTCCACATCTGCTGAATGTACTGAAAAGTTGTCCATATTGTCATTGTGTGTATCATTGTTGTTTGTAGTGTCAATGTTCTCAACATTTGGAATGTTTCTATAGGCATCCATGTCAGGTAATGTAGTATGATCGGAATTGAAAAAGATATCATTGTCATGCTCATAGACACTCATGTTTGCGGACTCTTGAGCCTCTTTAGTTTCTCTCCTATATTTTTGAAGACGGGTTTCAACCATGAACTAGGTCTTGACCGAGATGTGTGAGACTAGATGAAAAATGGAAAAAGTATGGAAGACCAAGAGTTGAATGGAATGTAAATGAATCTGAGGTTTACTTGCAATGTCCAAAGTGTAAGACCAAGTATGTATGTAGTAGAGTAGGTGTGACTTCCAAAGAGAAGATAGTTTCTCTTGATGAGGTAAGTTGACCTTGACTCTAAGTAAGACCAAATGAGACCCAAAGGTGATAGACCTTAATGAGGGACCACTTAGCAAAATGTTGTTGTATGTAGTGTGTTGACAAAGTATAGTGAGGACAAGCAAGTGACCTTTTGACTCAAGTTTAGACAAATGTGAATGTAATGAGAGATGTAAAGCAATGATGAGCTGTGTGAGACCCAAAGAGAGGTTGAATGCTAAATGAAACCTGGAGAAATGACCTAGGAAGCTCAAGAATTCTGAAACTGACTGTGTTTGTTTGCTAGACTGTAACAGTTTTTCAATTCTGAACACAGACGTGCCTGTATACTTCACAGATGCGATTTCCTGACACAGACGTGGTTCTGTTCAACACAGACGCGTTTCTGAGATTTTTGTAAAATGCACTGTTGATTCTGGGAACACAGACGTGTTTCTGCCCTTCACGGACACGATTATACAACACAGACGCTATTATGTCAGACACAGATGCGTTTCTGCCCTTCATAGACGCGGTTATACAACACAGACATGTTTATGAGATTTTTGTGCAAATTTTTCCAATATGTGAAGTCGTTTTGTTGTGACCAAATCTGACTGTTTGACTATTTTTCATGACAAGAGGACACAATGTTGATGAAGACCCAATGTTTGAAAGTGTCTAGACTTCAAAATGACTCCAAGAAAAGTGTGTTGTTTGATGTAAAAAATGTTTTGCATACACTTGAAGACACAAAAGACACAATGTTTTGCTATTTGGTCTTGAATGTTTTGAATGTTTAAAATAAGTCAAGCACAATTCTTATGGCTATCCAAGACAATAGTTGTTGATCCCATATGGGGTTTTACCCCCGAGGCTACGCTATTCAGAGCAGATACTTAGATGCTTGACCTCACTGGCTCCACCCTCGACACTCACTTCTCGGGTTAGCCAAGCATCAGTCCCCATGAAAACTCCCTATGGCAAACTTTGTATCTCTACTAAGAATCGTATGTGTGTGGGCCGCTACCAGAGGTCCGACCTCCTGCCCCAACAACTAGAAGGATTTGGGCTTCTAAAACAAAAAGGTGCTAGTAAGGGCATCCGCTCGTGTGGCCATACATGCGGCACTTTCAGCTCTGTAAATACAGAAGGTTCCCAGTCGGTAGGGGTTACGCCCTACAAATGATCAAATAAATTTGATCAAACGGGTTTATGGGGAGACATAGTGTCGGTATGAACTAATCAGCACACGTTATTCATAGTTTTCACCATGAATACATTTGATTATAGTGGTTTGGAAGAGGTGGGTTTTCCTCGCTACCACTTGGGTCGTTCTCTTCTCACTAGTAGTCCTAATGACCACATGGGAAGACAGACCCTCTAAAGATTAAATAAAAAGAGCCTATTGCTCAAGACACAAAAGATAATGATTCAATTTTAGTGCATCAATGGAAGTGTTTGCTAGTCTATGAAAACAAGGCATACAATAAAAATTAAAACCCTTGCCAAGGACCTGCAACAAAGAGTTGTTAGTAGTTTGGATTGTTTCAAATAATCACCCCTTCCTGCAAGCACACAAGTTAGGTAAATTTTAAATCCAAAAGACTTTGTGAAAATAGGGGCCTTCAACCAAACGATTTTACTTTCAAGACAAGTTGCACCAATTTCGTTAGATCTGAAAATGTTAGCTTGAAATAAACCAAATCTGAAACCCTAAATGCAAAAACCCAAAACTAAATCAATAACTCAAAATTTGAAATCGGTACACATAGACGTGATTACCCTTGACACAAATGCAACTTCATGATGCAGACGCGGTTCTGTGAGACACATACGCGGCTCCAGAACGCAGACGCGACCTCTGGACACATACACGACTAAAAACACCGCAGACGCGACTTCAGAACACAAACGTGATTCCAGGAACCTGCAAAATAAAATACTGTCGATAACACAGACGCGATTCCAGATGTCGCAGACAGGCCAGAAAATAAAAAAACGCGATCCGAAAGTACGCAGATGCGAGAATATCAAAATGCTGTCAGAAACGTCAGATCTACAACTTCAAAAACACAAAATTTGCAACAAAGATGTTAAATGCAAAAGGGACAAGAGTCCCACCGGGCGTGCCAAAATGTATATGGTGGCAATGGATAACAATAATAATGATATTGAAAGGCTAAATGAATTCAACCACAAAACCCTAGCCTAACAACAACAAAGATCCACCATAACATATGAAGATTACCTAAGACAATGCAAATCAAATGAAATCACAAAGATTATACCATCACATGTCCAATAGGGTTTGGATCTCCATTCTTCCTATCTCCATTGATCTTGCTTGATATATTTGCTCTCAGATTTTATGTGCACAAGAGCTCAACAAAGAACGAAATGTGGTTGCAAGTAGGATCATAGTGTAGTCAAGTCCTTAAGATGATTGATTAGGGTTTGATAATGAAGGAAGCATTTCCTTATATAGAAGACACAATATGAAATGGAGGGATAAGATTGAGAGGTGTAAAAGGAGGTCGGCTATGATTAGAGGGTAGGTAGAGAAAATAATAAAATAATAAGAGGGGTAGGTAGTGTATGAATTAAGAGATGAATGACATGTGTCATGGGTAGAAAAGGTTAATGAATTAAATAAATAAATAAAGATTCATTTAATTAATAGAGGATGTGGGATCAATTAAATAAATAAAATATTTATTTAATTTAGGAAAAGGATAATTTAAATAAATAAATGTATTTATTTAAATGAGAAATAAGGCTAGAAGAGGATAAATGAATTAATTAAATAAATAAAGATTTATTTAATTAATAGAAGAATTAGGCTAAAGTAATTAAATAAATAAAATATTTATTTAATTAGACTGGACAATTTTGGGTGTCTATAGGGGGTTTAGCAACAAAATGAAAAACATGCTATTATTCCCTCGGCTGATGGTGAGAAGTTGAAATTACTTCTATATCGATAGATGAGTTAAGTTGTGACTTAACTGATGAGAATTAAATGTGGTAGTTGGAGAAAATAACATTATAAAGCAAGTGTTTTGGCTCCTTTTTCATTCACCAAGCATTCAAAACTTCGAGAGTGTGAAAATTCCCGAGTGAAGGCTTCCTTAGCAAAAAAGTGAAGTAGCTCATCAAAGCATTCTTCCTAAAGGAAGATTGAGGTATTTATAATCATGGCATCTTCATCCACTTCTGAATTTATTGCAAACCCTACTGTTGTTGAATTAATTAAGTTCCCTAGACCCATTTTCAAATTGGTTCCTGAAATAGCAAAGAAAGATGATAGCATAGGTGCATTTTCTCAAATTCCTAAGAGAGTAGTATATGCTGAAGACCCTAGGATGTATATATATTGTCATATAGAGGAATTAGGTGATGATGAGATCAAAAACATGTATAGCACTATGATTTGTGATGAATCTAGAAATATCAAGCCGGAACATAAGATAGTGGAAACCCTAGGTTTTACTGAAATCTTTAGTGTCTTGGATTTTCCCAAGGATATTATAAAGATTGTGCTAAGCAGAGTTCATGGTGAATTCTTCTGGTTGGATACAATTCATAAAATCACAAAGGAAGCCGTTAAGGCAGTAACAGGGTTACCTTCCACTGGTAGCAAACCTGACATAACAAAGAAGGTCTCAAATGACACAGTGACAAACCTAACCGGTGCAACATTCGACAAAAGGTCTCTAAGGGTAAATGATGTAAAGGACATAAATGTGAGATTTATCAGTATGATCTTAGGCTACAAAGCTACACATGCAAATAGGTTGAACTCAGTTTCTAGCCTATGTATTAAAAGTTCTTATGACATGGTTAATGATAATGCAAGAATAGATGTATGTGAATGGCTCAAAGATGAATTGATAGACAATCTGGGGAAGATTAAAGGAGATAAGAAAGGAACATTCTGATTTGGAAATTTGCTTGTTTGTCTAATGCTCTACATAACTAAACAAGTACCTGGTATTGGTGCAAGAGATTTTGGCTTTGACATTCTGATAGGAAAGCAACTATTGGATCTACTAAACAACATGGGAGAAAATCGGGAGAAAAACTTAAATGAATACTTTCAAGCATTAAAGGCTCAAATGAAAACCAGAATAAGACTGTCACAAGCTATTGTGGACAAGTATCAGAAAGAAATTTGTTTTTTAATAAAAAAGGATGAAATCTGGATGGAGGCAGTTGTCCCTAGAACTATCTGGGTAACTGAAGTGGGCTATGAAACAAATGACAATATTATTGAAACTTATGCAAAAGCCCTCCTTGAAGCACCAAAGGAACCCACTGAGAAAGTTTTTGGAAATGCTAAAATAATTGAGAGTGGAATTCAGTCTAGAAAAAGGGTTAAGAAGGTAGAAGAAATAGTAAGAAAGGGAACCCAACAGGCCAAAGCAATTAAGAAAGATGTTTTGAAGCAAACTAGTATAAAGGAAAGTGAGTTGGACGGACTTCAACCGGAAGCTCATCTTTCACTGGTTGGAACCTCCTCTAAGAGTGATATGCCAACGGTATTTAAAAGGGTAGAAAGGAAAAGAAAACCCTCACCGGTACCCTTACCTACACCTAGGAAAACAAGGCAAAAACAATAGGTAGTGAGGCCTCCAGTGAAAAAGAAGTTGACTCCTAAGAAGAAAATAAAGGTAAAACAAGATATTGCTCCACTGGATAAACTCTTGAGCGAAATAACTGAAGATGGAAAATTGAAAAGCATCAGCAAAATATACAACACACTATCTATAGATGACAAGGAAAGCATAGAGAACAATCTAATCTTACACTTGGATATATATAAGAAAATTTTGATGGAAGTTGTTGATGAAATACCGAATGATCTTTATAGAAGATTAGCCATCGTTGAGCTGGACAAGAAAATCAAAATTGAAAAATTACTTGCAGTACATCCAGTCAACTCACTTGATGAAATAGATAAACTAATCAGTGAAGCAAACCGGACAGTATTCTCCACTGCTCACCGACATGTAGCACTAATGGCAGGTAGAGTAAATGAAGTCTCTGAGGAAAAAATAGATGCATGGGTAATATTCTTTGTAGAAAAAGAAAAACAGGAAGAATTACTCAGACCAAAGACTATTAAAGTATATCAAAAGGACATGGATAAGGGGAAAGGTAAGGTAGGTGGACCTCCAAGCCTGAAAATAACTGATAACTTAACCCCACCTCCTTCAGATACTCCACCAGTAGATGCTATAGACAGTAAATCGGCTACTGAGAGTATGGAGACTCCATTAGAGGATACAAATCCTAAGTTTGAAGTTTTGTACACTGTAAATATAGATACTCAAGAAGTAAATGTTGTAGTTGACAGAGAAACCACTGAGGACAAGAAGACAAATGTGACTACTGAGTCACCGGCTGCAGATACTGAGGTTGAGATAAATGAAACAGTAAATATAAACACAGAAAAACCTACTTAGACAGAGCAACCGACAGAGGATACCACTAGTAAACCATTAGAGAAACTGGTAGATACAACTGATAAATAGTCAGGAGAACCAGAAATGGACAGTACAGAGGTACAAACAGAGAAACCAGAAGTGCATACAGAGTCACAGATTGAGAAACTGGTTGTTGAAAGCTTAGAGAAACCTTCTAAGATACAGATGGAAAAACCAGAATAGGTATAGGTTGAGACACAAGGTCAGACAGAGACAATGCCATCGGCCAAAACTGAAAAGCCTAAACCTTTGTTTGTAGAAATGCAAACACAGACTGACCTACCAGAGGTCGAACCAAGAAAGGTGATTACTACAACCTGTAGTATGGCTATTGTGAAGACAGTTGGACAAACATCCGGTACTTCTATGGTAGAATTCAAACCTACGAATGTAACAGAGGTCTTATTGGATTCAATAAAGAAGATCACAGAGTGCAATACACAAGCCTATAAGGCTATTGATGACACAATTCCCATTCTTAAACTGATAGCACCAAAGTGTATTGTTGATAATAAGGATTCTTTAGGTCAACTAGACACATTGTTTAAGTTCATCACTGACAACATATTGACTATTGATCAAATAAATGAGGACATATTCAAGGAAATAATGATTAAAGAAAAAGAGAAATTCTTTGAGGAAATTGTGAAGAAGAATAAGGAGAAAATGGAAACATTATTACCAGAACTTGGAGAGATAATTCTTGACTTCAAGAAACCGTATAGAGATTCTTGTAAAACAAATATTTGAATAGAAGATCTAGACAAGGAAATCAACAAAGCACAAGATAAGATTAACAATATTGCTGACAATCTGATAGGTACATCGAATTCATTTTTGGAGATAGAGAAGAAGATTGCACAACAAGAAGAGAAAATCAAGCAGTTAGAAAAGGACAAAGAAAGAATAAAGGATAAAGCAAAGGACTTGAAATGTAGACTTAGTCCCAAACTAGACTACCTCATTTCTTTGAGAAAAAAATTTTCTGAGGCTCTGGTTCCCAGACTTAAGACATCGGAAGAACAAATGCATATACTCACCGGTACAGTGTAGAGAACTTAAGAGGCACTAAAAGACAACAAATCATTTAGTAATGGTTTAAATCTGATTTTGATAGATATTTTTCAGATTGTAACCCACTGGTTACAAGAATCCAAGCAGGACTCCACTGCCAACAAATGACAACCTTTGTCTTTGATGTCAAAGGGGGAGTAGTAGAGATGAGAAAAATCCATAAATAGAGATCATCTGCTCAGGGGGAGCACACATCTAGTACAATTTATGGTATAGTTTTTGGCAGGATTTTTTGACTTCAATTTTTGTATACATTATTGAATTTTTCTCATGAGTGTTGCCATCAATGCCAAAGGGGGAGATTGTTGGAAAATGCACACTCCAATGAGATATTGTAGGTGATTGAAGGTATTGTCATTGATGGAAACCTTACAATCATGTGATACCGGCAGGCAGACACAAGCATCGACACCGAGAGACTCTACACCGACATACAGAACACCGGCACCGAAAAGGAAGATTACCGGCACCTCAACCAACAACAATTTTGTATTAATGTATTTTGTAATTAATGGTAAAATATTTTGTAAGCCGACATGGCAGATTGTAATATGACTCATATATGTATGAGATCATTGTAGATTACTATATATGTTAGGGTATGATGTGGAAGATAGAAGGTACCAGACCTATTATGCGAATTATTAGAAAAGGGTTTATGTATGTAGCAGAGCTTAAACTGGTATTGAATCTGGCATAACAGATGCTAATCTAAAGTAGTACAAGACATTGGATTAGTATAATCCATTTTTGTAAGCCAATGTGACTTCTTTTGTAATTGAGCAATGAGCTCTAGGCACTTGGCCTTCGTGCATGTGCAAGCCCCTATTGTAGAAGTAATATTCTCTTATTGGCCAGTAAGTGAATATTGTGGGTCATAAATCCCACCGAGGTTTTTCCCACACTGGGTTTCCTCATTAAAACATTGTGTTATGGTGTGTTTTTCATGTTGTAGTTGTTATTCTTATTTGCTGCATTATTTATGGTTTACCGGTACATAGTTTTAATATGCTTTTCATGTTATAAGTTAAGAAAATATTATTACCGATCAGATACTGATTCACCCCCCCTCTCAGTATCTTTGGGAATCCTAACAGAAACAAGTAACTAAAATTTTACATCTCACAAGCTTAATTTTCTGAAAATAAAAAAATTAGGGTTTTTATGCAATTAACCTTTAAAATTTGCAAATAAATCAAACTTGAAAATGAAAATTTGAAATTCAAATTGTAATTAATCATATCTAAGAATGAGAAATCATAATTAATGTGTAAGACATTGGGTTCACCAAAATGTAAAGTGGAAAATTGGATCTTAGTGACTCCCCACGTAGGAGAGAGAAAGGAAGCCACTAGGATGATTTTCACTTCGGAAGAACTTTACATTCAAAAGAGTGGTTGAATCTGCTAGATCTAAATCCAAGGGAAACAAGGATGTGAATTTTGAGTGGATTGCAAGTGGTTGAAGTATGATTTACCCTCTTTTCTAAATGAGAAAGTTGACTTGCTGACTATGTGGAAAAGAGAGAAGAAATGAGTGAAATGAGGAGCTATCGGTTTGGGATTGCGTTGTAACTTCGGATATGAGCTAATTAAACTGACGTGGATCTGTCCTGCAAATTTGGAGAAAAGTCATCAGGACCATGGAAGGAATGTACATGGTCTGCCAGAAAATCCGTGAAACAAAAAGGGTTCTTCCATCTCTACAAATGAAGCCCAAACCTGCAATTACAACTGTGCACATGCAACCTACACACAAAAAGAGAAGAAAAAGGGGTTGTGGATAGGGGTTTGCCTTAGTCAAACCCCAGTTGAGGAATCAACCTAGAAAGAAAGTAATTGCAAATGCTTGAATGTAAACAATGGAGATGTATACCTTGTAGATCTGCAACTTGTTGATGATGATTGCTTCGCCTCTTGAATGTAATCACAAATGTTGTATGAAATGGCATGTAACATGACAAAACCCTAGCACACACACATGCTTGCAAATGAATGTTGTAATGTTGCTCCAATGGATGAATGAAGAAGACTTGAATGCTTGAATGCTTGATAATGACCTTGGAATCTTGTATCTTCTCCTTATGCTCTCTATCTCTTATCCTTTGTTATCTGTCTATGCGCTATCCATCTGTCCTTGAATGAGAGTATTGAATTCCCTTTTATACATGCCTCAAGGATTAACTTTCAACCATCGAAGGTCGACAAAGAGGAATAACAAACCCCAAAGATAAGAAGTGCATAGGAGATTAGGCAACCCATACATAGGACCACCCTAGGAGGTGGGGACAGGGGCACCATGCCCCTATTCTGCCCTATTTCGGGGCCCAGACAGGGTCTAGAGCAAATACAAGACATGAAGGAGGAAGGGAGAAGGGTTAGAAATGCAGAAATAGGTCTCGGTTAAGGAAGAAGATGTTTTCACCAAGGTGAGGACCCCAAATGTGGTTAAAATTGTAGGGGTCGTAATTTTATGACATTATAATTCCTTACATATTGGATTAGCAGGCTTAACAATCTTAGACAGATATACAACTTGTGTAGAACAAATATTAATCATTGAATCAAAATTAACATGACACATTCTCCTATGCGACAATGAGCTCTCATCAATCTGAGCAATCAAAGAACTTTTCTTATCAGCATTCAAATGAAAAATGTTACCTTCAATATTAGTTCCAGATGCAATCTTTATATCAGAGGCATTTAGGATCTTGCATTTTCCATTCTTGAATTGTAGATCATAACCTTTATCAACCATATGTCCAACACTCACAATATTATTCTTCAAACCTTCAACATACAAGACATCATTAGTCTTATGCTTACCATCAAAAGAAATATAATCTCTCCCATGAATCACACAAGATTTATCATCTCCAACTCCAACTATTCCAGCATCATACCTTTCCATACTTACAAATTTTCTTTTATCAATAGTCATATGATGTGAACAACCATTTTCAATCACCCATTCATCATTCTCCTCAACTTTAGCAGCTAAAGCCTTCTCCTCAATAGTGCAGCTTGTGGAATCAACATGCATAGGTCTATCTTCCTTAATGGTAATAAACACAACTTCATCTCCTTTTGATTTTTCATCTGTAATACCTTCATCAACAACATAATAATAGACCTTATGATTTCTATACTTTCGGTTAGTCTTGTAGGGCTTATCATACTTCTCATGCTTCTCATATCTATCATTCCCATCATGCTTATCAAACTTATCATGTCTATCATACTTAGCCATTCTCTTCAGGCATCTAGAAGAAAATTGTCCTATCTTATTGCAAGAGAAACATTTCAGAGGTAGTTTTCCATTATACTTACCACTCCTTTGCTCATCTAGTTCTTTTTCTTTCTCTTCCATCTCTCTCTCTCTCTCTCTCTCTCTCTCTCTCTTTCTCTCTCTCTCTCTCTCTCTTATATCTAGATATTTTTCACTCATTAGGATCATACTTATACTTTCCAGATACAAATGTTGATGCTCTAAATGTTTTCTCAGACTTTTCATGTGATTCTCCAAATTCGCTAAGCTCAAATGCAGCAATCTTTCCAACCAACATATCTCTTGTCACTATAGTCACACTCCAGACCTCATCAATAGTAGCAACCTTACGTTTGTAAGTAGGAGGCAAAGATCTTAGCACCTTAGCAACAATTTCATCTTCCTCAATGGTTCCATCGACACATCTAATACCTAGGACAAGCTCATTCACCTTAGCCATGAAAGAGTGTATGTTCTCATCATCTCCCATCTTCAACATCTCATACTTCCCTTTCAAACTCTGTAACTTAGCAACTTTCACTTGTTTATCACCTTCATACAAGATTTTAAGCTTCTCTCAGATCTCAAGTGCGGTCTGAAGTCCCATTACATTTGTCATTTCAGAATTAGTCAAGGCATTAAGTGTGGTGCTAAAAATGTGATAAATAGAAAGGAATACACATATAATGAGACAATAAAACATAATGGAAAGCTTAATTGAAAACTAAATTAAAGATGCAAACCATAAGCCTTCCTTGAAATGTCCCATTTTATTCTATTCTTGAGGACCTTGAAGGTGTTGGATTGATTGGCTCTCAGCAGAGCAATGACCTCCAAAGTGGCAACTCAAGAGTTGAGTAGCTACTTGATCATGATTGATTATACAAATGATATGAAATGCATGATCTAAGAAACTAGATTAACATGCTATGATTAATCCAAAATACTAATTAGTAGATGATTGAAATGAAAATACCTATAGTAATGATGCTAAAACTATGAATGCAAGGGAACCTTATTGCTCCAAAATGGGGGATATTTATAGGAATTCCAAGGCCAAAGCTGAGGTGACAGGAATCGACGATCCAAATCTGATCTAAAGGTATCAAGGGCCAATATTGAGGAAGTTGGAGAAGAGGTTGGAGGAAGGGACACTTTTCATCTCTGTGGTGACAAGTGTCAAGGA
The DNA here is from genome assembly GCF_030272615.1 of Cryptomeria japonica. Lineage (NCBI taxonomy): Eukaryota > Viridiplantae > Streptophyta > Pinopsida > Cupressales > Cupressaceae > Cryptomeria > Cryptomeria japonica. Next base: position 82,476,552 of record NC_081410.1, on the reverse strand, counting down.
GCCTTTCTCATGAGAGGGCAAGTGTCCAAGGGAGGAGACATGTGGAAAAAGTGCCATGTGTCCCAAGGGGAGAATATCCACACCATAAGAGGTTAGGATAAGGAGGTTAGGATGTGCAAGATAGGATAGGGTTAGTTAGACCCTAAGATTAGATAGAATGAGTTAGGTTAGGGGATGGTTAGGTTAGGTGGTTAAAAGTTAGGAGCCATGTGCTCATTTGAATTGAGAAATTCAAATAATTGAAAAATGGTAATTAATCTCAACAAATTTGAGTTTGTTAATTTTAATTAGGGATTAAAAGAATTGATTTAGATGTGGGGGGAAGGATTAATTAATTTAGATTAATTAATCAAAAGGGATATGAAATGAACTATATAAATAAATCATGTAGATTTATTTACTAGTAGATGAATAAGGGAATTAATCAAATTTGCTCGTGAATTCGATTAATTGGGAAGGGGGATTAATTAAATAACTACGTATTTAATTAATTATCTTCAAACCATTTTTTAGGTGTATACATTTTGCCCCTCTTTGAAGCGATATGTGATGACGCGTTGGTTCAAAGAAAACTCGATTGATGATGTTGCTGATATTGATTTTGATAGGATGCAGATTTGATCTTGATTTCGATGCGGATTCAATTTCGATATGATACTGATTTGATTTAGAGATGATAAAAGAAAACTCGATTGATGATGTTGCTGATATTGATTTTGATGTGGATTCAATTTTGATATGATACTGATTCGATTTAGAGATGATAAAAGAAAACTCGATTGATGATGTTGCTGATATTGATTTTGATAGGATGCAGATTTGATCTTGATTTCGATGCGGATTCAATTTTGATATGATACTGATTTGATTTTGAGATGATAAATCTCGATATGATGTGGTTTTGATGTTTGAGATGATAAATCTTGATATGTTTCCCCAGATGCTGACTGATAGATATTGATGCGAGGATGCCCCCTCGAGAGATGAATCGGATAATTTTTTGAATGTTTATTTTTGAATTTTTTGCGATTTTTTAATTTTTTTGATATTTTTATGATTTTTAATGATTGTCCAATTTTTAGAGGTTTTAATAGTCGATCCGATTCATTTCCCGATGAGAAATTTGAAAACCATGTCCTGCCAAGTTGATTAGTTGATTAGATGATTAAAAATTAGTGGAATAAAAATCTCATTTAAATGCCCCATTGTGAGTTTAAAAAGGTGAATTCCTTTTACCACTCTTCATTTGTGCACTTCAGTTGTTTGAAAAATTTGCTTTGGAGGAAGGAATGGCGATCCTGTACCACCAACATAGGTTCGAGAGAGTTCAACTACATGAACGTCCTCTGGCCTACGGTCCACCGATACGTACTTCGAGAAAACTAGCTTTGTAAATTTTTAGTTGTTTTTTGAAAAATTTATCCATTTGTAAATTTTTTTTATTTTTAGCATTTTCATCATGTGTACAATTAATTTAATTATTAAATAGCAATTATAAAAATAATAAGGGTAGTGACATACTTCCCCCCTAAAAACATGCATCATCCCGATGCATCTATCAAAAGTCAACATAACTCAAACACGAAAAGCACTCTCATCAACTAGATGTAATTCTTAATCATCACTTAAATTACTAATACAAAATAAACACAATATATTAAAGATAAAACATAAGGCATAAATCATTCAAAAATGCAAGAAGAATGCAATTATGTGAGTGTGTGAATTCCATTACTACCATTTAATTTCACAAAGCTAGGCTACCTCTCTCTGACAATATTCTCTTCCTTTTGATGTGTTGTCCCATCTGTCACACTCATAGGATCAACACCAAAACATTAGTCCATAATCAAAATGAAATAAAGTATTCCTCAAAACATTACATTATGTTTCCATGATGGGTTTTTTAAATTATAAAATGGGTTTTTGGGGTTTTTTGAAAAGTTTTTAACTCGCATCCCCCCAAAAAATTATTTATTTATTATGTTTGTTGGTTTTTGAAAAATTTTAATTTAAAAAAAATAAAAATAAAAATTTGGCTTTGGGAGGGGGGCAGTGGTGCCATGGTGGCACCACCACGGGGGTGGTGGACGCCACCGGTGCCATCGCTGGTGCCGCAGGTAGCGTCGTTGGCGCCACCACTACCGCTGCGGGCGCCACCATTGGTGTCATCGGTGCCACTGCTGGCGCCATAGGCGACACCACCAGCGCCACCAAGGGTGCCATGGGCACCTTGGGCGGCACCGCAGGGGACGGGCCTAAAAAGATTTTTTATTTTATTTTGTGTGTTTTGATTTTTTGATGTTTTTAATTTTTTTAAATTTTTAGACATGATTTTATCGATTTTCGACCATGTTGGCTTGATTTTTTGATTTTTGAGAAAGATTTTTCAATTTTTGTCATTTATTGAATTTTTTTATTATTGATGTGATTATTCAAATTTTTTGAGAACTCAATTTTCCGATTATTGATTTGATTTTTGATTTGTGCTGACTGATTTATTGAATAATTTTTTCGATTGCAAATTAATGAGTTGACTTGTTCGATTGTTTTGACGAATTGATTTGATTTTTGATGTCAACTTTTGATGACTTAATCATTTATGTTTTTTGATTGCAATTGATTTTTTGATGAATTTGGATGATCTGATCTACTTTCTGGATGATTGATGTTTTGATGTTTTTTATAAAGATTTTGGTGTTTATTTGATCCTCAACTGTCACGATGTTCGATAAAGAGGCTGGATTGTTGTCGATTCGATTTGATTTTTTATTTCGATAGGGTAAGATTTGATTAGCTATTTAATCGATAAATTAGACACTCCTGATTGATGAAACAATCAGTTCTGATTATCTCGATGTATGCGTGAGATGAGATAGGATTGATAATGACCTCATGATAGATGGGCATCATTGATAGGGGCTCAACGAGATTTGGTAAAAATCTCAAGTGAGCAAGATAAACTGATAGATAGATGGATTTGATCAATAGATAAATCGAGAGACTGATATGATGAGATGATTTGATTGCAGGAGCACTTTAGTGTCCTTGAGTCTTGGGAGCGCTTCCTGAAGACATGGATGTTGATACCCCACCTTAGCCAGGCAGAGCGAGACCACATTTATAGGTGTGGTTTATCTTCCCTTCTTGACATGCCTCGACCTTTGATTAACCAGGGATTATTGACAGCCTTAGCAAAGCATTTGTATAGTGAGCATAATACTTTTCACTTATCGATGGGCAAGATGACGGTGACACCTGAGGATGTATACTGGATACTGGGCATCCCTGTGATGGGCGAGCTAGTGTATTACGATCTCAGCGAGCAGGGTGGGAAAGATGCACTCTATCGAGTGTTTGAGGATGATGAGATAGGCAGATATGACATTGTGTGGCAGGAGATGCTAGAGCTAGGTTATGCCACATTACCCACTATTCTTGTCGGATTCATTGGAGGTTTCCTTTGTGCTGATCACAAGTCAAAGGGATTATCTGTTGGATGGGGTCATCTCCTTGAGAAGATGGTGACACAGGGGACCCAATTTGCATGGGGGTCACGCATGTTGGCACACTTGTATCATGACCTGCAGCAAGTTGTGTACCAGAGATCGGTTGCATTATCAGCAGGGGAGACTATTCTCCAGATATGGGCCTGGGAGCACCTACCTATCACATGACCATTGGCTGATAGAGATAGACCTGTAGGTAGGCATTATGCTGACAGGTATCCAGGCATCATTGTCCAGCGAAAGCTGATAAAATTGGAGTATTGGCGATAGACACTAGATGATCTGGATACTGTGATATGGAGACCATACAAAGATTGCAAAATTTGGCATGAGGATCTAGTAGAGATGCCATATGTATTCTTGATGCGATAATTGATCGGATTGACACCCTATGTTATTGAGCGATTCCTTTGTATGAGGGTGTTGAGGCAGTGTGATAGGATACAGGGGATACCATAGGGTACAACTCATTATGCTCGCAGGAGACTGGATGTGGTGACTTGGGGGCCCTCTATTTCATGTGTGTAGAGTATCGATCATTGGGGCCACTAGATTGGGATTATCTTTTAGGTATGATAGATAGCGGGATGACAGATGAGTACACCGTATATTTTACTGCATACAAGTTTCCTAGGTTGACATGTTCGAATGAGCCTGAGCCAATTTTAGATGAGGATGATGAGAGGCTATGACGTAGAGCTCCTAGATGACCAAGGGATGGTGGGGGGAGAGGAGGTGGGGGTGAAGATGATGGCGGAGATAGAGGGGATGACAAAGATGGATATGGAGGAGATGAAGGAGATCATGGTGTTGGAGATGACAATGAGGGAGATGATGTTGGGGGAGATGGCCGAGCAGTGGCAGTGGCAGGAGAGCCAATAGTTATAGGTCTGTTAGAGATTATCTGTTGGATGGGGTCATCTCCTTGAGAAGATGGTGACACAGGGGACCCAATTTGCATGGGGGTCACGCATGTTGGCACACTTGTATCATGACCTGCAGCAAGTTGTGTACCAGAGATCGGTTGCATTATCAGCAGGGGAGACTATTCTCCAGATATGGGCCTGGGAGCACCTACCTATCACATGACCATTGGCTGATAGAGATAGACCTGTAGGTAGGCATTATGCTGACAGGTATCCAGGCATCATTGTCCAGCGAAAGCTGAGAAAATTGGAGTATTGGCGATAGACACTAGATGATCTGGATACTGTGATATGGAGACCATACAAAGATTGCAAAATTTGGCATGAGGATCTAGTAGAGATGCCATATGTATTCTTGATGCGATAATTGATCGGATTGACACCCTATGTTATTGAGCGATTCCTTTGTATGAGGGTGTTGAGGCAGTGTGATAGGATACAGGGGATACCATAGGGTACAACTCATTATGCTCGCAGGAGACTGGATGTGGTGACTTGGGGGCCCTCTATTTCATGTGTGTAGAGTATCGATCATTGGGGCCACTAGATTGGGATTATCTTTTAGGTATGATAGATAGCGGGATGACAGATGAGTACACCGTATATTTTATTGCATACAAGTTTCCTAGGTTGACATGTTCGAATGAGCCTGAGCCAATTTTAGATGAGGATGATGAGAGGCTATGACGTAGAGCTCCTAGATGACCAAGGGATGGTGGGGGGAGAGGAGATGGGGGTGAAGATGATGGCGGAGATAGAGGGGATGACAAAGATGGATATGGAGGAGATGAAGGAGATCATGGTGTTGGAGATGACAATGAGGGAGATGATGTTGGGGGAGATGGCCGAGCAGTGGCAGTGGCAGGAGAGCCAATAGTTATAGGTCTGTTAGAGATGTATATATGGATTGGATGACCCGGGTGGTCAGACGGAGGAGACCAGGTCCAGTGGATCAGGGGCATCAGGTCCCAGAGAAGAAGGTTCCCCAAGTTGAGCAGGTACCTACGGGAGTATCACAGGTTGAGCAGCCATAGGAAGAGGCACTTCGACGGATCCTTGTTAGGATGTCATCTCATCAAAAACAGACTTATATTTGATTTACAGGGTTAGGTTCAACAACTAGAGATTCAACTACCAGAGAGGGATTCTCAGATAGCCTAGCTAGAGGTCTGGATGGCTTCTCTCATGGTCGAGAGAGATGAAACTAGGGATAGGTGTCGATAGGCCAAGGCATAGGTACAGATGTTAGGAGAGTCTGGTTCAGGGAAGGCTACCTTGAAGATGATGCATCAGGTGGTCCGAGAGGCTGAGTATTACCAGACCTTATACTATACTGTTGTTCCTGCTGATCGGAGGGCTCTAGGATTTTCATAGCTGAGCAAGAGATTGGGACAAAGCTAGTTTGAGAGTCGAGGAGTGACAAGGCCACTTCAGAGAGATCCCCCTGGTGGAGACCCAGGTACAGGGGTATCAGCTGGTGTTACTAGACCTGTCGCATCAGGACAGAGTTTTGCTCCATGTCCTAGTGGTCACATTGATATGGGACATTGATCCATTCATGTACACACCTTTTGTGATTAGATATTGATGATTCTTGAGATGTATATTTGCAATGTATCTCATATATTTTTGTGATATCATTGTACCTTGGACATTGATCTTTTGATGATATGATATGCAGTTGACCCTATTCGCTCTACATGACCTATGAGATGATGAACGCATTCTATTTGCTATATGATTATGTTGTGTAGTTACTTTCATGATGTATACTTTATTTTCTATATGCTTATGGATTCTAGATGATGGATGTATGCTTCTTACATGATGATGCATTATTTACATGATGTTATGCAAATGTGAATATGTATGGTGATGCTTATAAGTACTATGTGATGTATGTGCAATGCAATGCTTTCTATGTTTATGATATTTTTATGATTTTCTCATGCATGTTAATATGACATGGATACAATGCAATGATGTTACTTTATATGATTTGAGATAAGATGGATTCAATGTAATGATCTAACTAAATGAATGAATGATTGGATGTTTTATATGAATGATGTCTTAGTATGCAATGGTTATATGAGATGAACTAACTTATCATACAGGATGAATGAATTGATTATTTTTGTTATTATCCAATGTACTCAATCACGTAATAAGAGAGATAACACCATGTTCAAGTCTTTGGCCTTGGAAAAGATGAGTGTTGTAATCCCATGCAAAATGAAATGCAAATACAAAATGGAATGCAATGCGGCGATTGGACCGGTCATGTGGTCATTGCTTTGTTTCATCATTGAGCCTTTAAAATGTGGGAAGTGAGTGCAAACATCAATGACATAATTGAACCATGATGACCTAAGCACTACTTTCTTGGGTTTTGATATTGCAAGTTAGCATAAGCATCGAGGTATAATTGAACCAAGATGACCTGAGTGTTGCTTGCATAAAACATGCAGTATTAACCATTTATATATGCAAGTCCAAAATGTCTTCTATGATACTCTGATGATCATGTCTTGAGACAACTTTGCACATATTAATGATTAATTTACAGAAAAAAAACAAGAAAAATATCATGTTCCTTCCTTGTTCCTCTAGTCAAAGACATCCTGGAGTCACTCATAAATCATGATGCGAAAAATCAAGATAAAATAGTTGAACCATTATTGTCAAAGTGTTAAAATCATTAGTCAAAAGATATCATCCATTGATATGTGTTTGTCATGTTTAGACTGATATGTGACAGTTTTTTATTATGGGAAAAATAGGTTTTGAAGGGACCCCGAAACCCTTTACAAAAGAACCTTAAAAGATAAGAGCATTAAGAAACAAGACAGGACAGATTGCAAAAAAACCAGCAAAGTACTAGGAAAAAGCCAGCACAAAAGCCCAACATAACCAGCAACATCCAGCCAAAACAGAAAACAGACAAATTACTTAATGTTTATAAGGGCATTAGCCAATTTTCCACTAATCCCTTGCATTTCTTTGATATTATCCCTGAGAATTGGGATCTCCCTATGAGAGGCACAAGCAGATTTTTTCATACTCGCCCTAGTCCTTTTGGCAGCACCTCCAGGAGCACTATCCACATTCCCAGCCTCAATAGCATCATCATCAACATCAAGGTCCACAACAGGTTTAGAAGTGTTGGAGCCATCAAGCTATTTGGCCATTTCCTCCATATTCCTGGTCACAGAGTTGAGGATATCCAGAATCATAATCAGGAAGTTCTTCATGGCTGTCTTTCCTTCCTCCAGCTTGCTGATCTGAACTTCTAGCTTCTCCACTTTTTCATCCACAACCTTTTTCCATTGCTCCTGATTACTTTCACCTTTCTATCCCTGCTCTTCCTGCTGATTAGCTATTTTTTCCATTTTATTAATTTTTTCATATACCCACCTATCAAAACCCAGACGAGCATCAAACTGGTTCTTGAGCTTATCCAAAATAATCTCATCTCTAGCTCTATCCTTTTCCTTGCTCGTATCCTCCTTATCCTTGTTTTGCTCAATTTCTATTTCCCTTTCCTCCTTATTAATCTAGTTCTCCTGCTCCTCCATAGGCTGGTTGTTAAAATTACCAGTACTCACACTGTGGGTAGGGTTGTTTTGATCAGAATCATCCTCTTCTCCTCCTTCCTCTTCCCCTACTTCCTCATCTTTCTAGCTCTCCTCACCATCAGAATCATCAGTCTCCATCTCACTTCCTTCTTTTCCCATAACCTCAAAATCAGCCTCTGTATCCTTTTGTTTATCCATGTCCTCTTGAATTTTCTCCATAGAGGCTTTTTTAACCTTTTTACTTTGTTTCAGCTCATCCTTATTGGGCCCAGATTCCTCAATTTTCCTCTTGCCTTTCCTTGGTGACACCGACAACCTTTTGTTTTCCTGAATTGCCAAAATCTTACAATTCTCATAAATGAGCAAAATAAGGCCATAATGTAGCACAAGAGAAGAGGGCTTCTTACTGTGATTGTTCAATGAGCACGACAGAGACTTGAAAAGGTAATAGGGAAGAGAAATCCTCTTCTCATGCCTAAAGTGATTCAGAAGCACAAAGTGATAGGTATGGACCCTAGTGAAATGACCCTCCACAGTTATATACTCCATAATGGCATTAAGCACACAACCCCAATTTTTTTTAATATTAGATGCATCATCATACCCCCCAGATGCTTTGCCTAATTTTTCTCTCTCCTTATCTTTGTGCGAAAAGAGCTTCACATCATTATTGGACACTTTCAGGTCCCTAAAGAAATTGAGACCAGAATGGGGCATATTTGTGAGCGTAAAGATGAGGTCCGCGTCCAACTTGAATTTTACACCATGAATTTTGAAAGAGCCATTTTTCCAGTTTTCAGTCACTTTGGTAACCGCCAAGTTAACTTTGCTTTTGTCATAATCCACTAGTTTTTCCATGAAATGCGTCATGAAACCCTTCTCCAGCTTTGTCCATACCTTAGGCATCTCTCGCCATCTGGAAATATTATCAGGTTCCTTTCTTCTAAGATCACCTCCCATTTTAGAATTTGTTTTGCAATTTCTCTGCTTCTGCAACTTCAAAGCAATCTTCCAAATGGCACTCAGTTTTTTGAAAATACACACCCACAAAGCGTGCAAAATTTTTATATTCTAATTTAGCGCTCTGCCCTTTTGACGAGCTATCATTATCTTTATAAAGATTTGATGATTAATCATTAATACTACCATAATTAATGTGCGATCCTTCTTTCCCCATAATTTTGTCCTTTCTAATGAGGTCTTTAATATTAAAATCAATATTATCTTCACCATTCCATATGCTTTGATCTTCGGAAATAATGGCAAGGTTAGCAAGACCATCCGCTACGACATTTTTTTCCCTAAAAGAATGCTCAATAATAATTGATTTAAAGCTAGAAATAATTTCTTTGGCTTTAAAAATGATATTTTTGATAGACCACGAAGGCTCAACTTCACCCTTAAGGCATTTAATAATATTAAGACAATCTCCCTCCAACCATAGATTATCATGATTGATATTTTTAGCTATAATCAATGTATTTAGGGTAGTCGCGGCTTCAGCATAATGAATATTTTGGTTACCCAAAGGGCCAGCAACAACCACAAGGCAACTTCTAGCAAAATTCCCGACAATGCCCCCATAACCAGCATTGTCGGGATTTCCCTTAGAGGTCCCATCAAAATTGGCCTTGATCCATCCCTGGGAAGGAAAGCACCACAAAAGACCATCTCTATCTTTATCCTTATTGTTTCTACTATTGGAAAGGTTCCATCTTTCATTAAAGTATTCTTTAGCAGATAAACCAGTATCAATTCCATATAAGCATTCATGGATCCCTCTATAGATTTTATCCACCACCACTTTAGGGTTCACACTTTTTCCCCTAAAAATCCTTTTGTTACGCTCCTTCCAGATGTTCCAGGTGACAATAGGGATAATAAGTTTCCAAAGCTCAACATTCTTAGAATTAGAACTAGGGCAATACCATTGCTGCCAGAACTCTTCCAGAGAGTTCGGGAAAACCCAGCTCAACTTCCACTTACTAAGAATAATATTCCAAATATCCGAACTGAAATTGCACTGGTAGAGGATATGGCAGGCAGACTCCTCCTCCCTGCAGCAAAGAGAGCACCTGTTAGGAAAAAAAAATCCACGCTTATGAAGATTATCAAGGGTTAGCACCTTATTTTGGATAAAAATCCAAAAGAAGATATTAATTTTGGGAGTCAACTTCTTTATCCACACTTCGCCCACAAAGGGATCTCTTCCAGAACTTTGTAATGGATAGAAACCACTGAAGACACATAATATTTCCCATAAGAAGTTTCCTTCCAAATCAAACAATCCTCAAAATGCTCCATAAAGATTTTGGAAGAAAGCAAGGTCTCCAAAAATTTTAATCCCAAACAAAAATAGCCAAACTCAATCCACTTCCCATTTCTCCAGTGGTCCCTAACAAAGTCTCCATACCTGCTTTTAAACCAATCTTTCCATTCATTAAGAATGGGGATTTCTTCCAGCAGTTTATCCATTAGCCATTTATCCTCCCAAAATCTAATAATTCTCCCATTCCCCAGTTTCCACTTTCTTCCAGCAGCAACCCAAACTTTTGTCGTTCCAAATTGCAGAACCTTTCACAAGAAAGGATTTATCCATAAATTCTTCCACAGACGGTTGCATGTGAAGGTATTTCTTTTTCCAAATGGAATTCCATTCCCTTTCCTCCCCTTTCATTCTCTAAATTTGTTTAGCTAACAAGGCATTATTCATAGTCATAATGTTCCTTATTCCCAGACCCCCAAAAGCCTTAGGAGTGCAAATATTATTCCAGGCAATAAGGGGGATTCTATTTTTATCTTCCACTCCCGACCATAAGAATTTTTTTTTAATTCTTTCAATGGCCTCAACAAACTTCCTGTCGATTTTAAATAGACTAAGGGCATATATAGGCAAATTTTGAAGGGTAGCCTTAATCATCATCACCTTACCCGCTTGGCTGAGGAGGGCTCCCTTCCATCCAGCCAGTTTGGAATTGAATCTATCAACCAGCTTCATCCAGAAATTCTCCGAAGGTTTTAAGCACAAAGGGAGACCCAAATAAGTAGAAGGAAACTAAACAATTTTACATCCAAGGATCCTTTCAATCCTTCTTTGTCTATCCACAGGGGTATTGATGAAGAACAAAGAACTCTTATCCCAATTTATTTTTTGACTAGAAGCAGCTTCATAGAAATCCATAACACTCTTCATATTTCTCGCTTCTCTTATGGTAGCTTCTCCCATGGTAATAGAGTCATCAACAAACTATTCATGAGTATAGGTTAAGTTGGACAAGGAAGGCTTAAGACCTTTGAGTTTCCCTTCCTCCATACATCTCATAATAAATCTACCCAAACTTTTTGCTAGAATAGTAAACAAAATAGGAGAGATAGGATCCCCCTGTCTTAGACCTCTAGAACTTTTGAAGAAACTGGATGGAGATCCATTAATAATAACTATAGAAGAGGTAGTACCAGTCAACTAAGATCAAAGTTGTATCACATTTTCCCAAAACCCAAAAGCTTTCATAATTCTGAAAAGGAATTGCCAATTCACTCTGTCATAGGCCTTGGACATGTCCAACTTAAGAAAAAAGCCCTATTTTTTTGCTACAGTTAAAGAATGAATATTCTCATGCACTAAAATGATGGAATCCAGAATCTGTCTACCAAGGACAAAACCATTTTGCTGAGCTGAAATAATGCAGGGGAGGATATCCAGCATTCTAGAAGTGAGTACCTTAGATATTATCTTGTAAACAGAGTTACAAAGACTGATAGGTCTAAACTTATTAAGAGAATCAGCTCCAAGAATCTTAGGAATAAGGATGATAAAGGTAGCATTGAGTTCATTTAGAAGCCGCCTAGATCCAAAGAATTCTTTAACTCCATTACAAATATCAATCTCCACAACATGCCAAAAATTTTGAAAGAAGAACATAGGGAATCCATCCGAACCAGGAGACTTGTCTCCAAGAAAGGAAAACACGGCCTTTTTGATCTCTTGATTCAAAGGGATCCGAGAGATATTTTTGTTGTCATCCTCATTTAAAATGGGAGGGATAGCTTAAGCTATAAGGTCTTGATTTGTGATATCCAGAGAGTCCACACCTCCCAAAAGATTACTAAATAAATCCATAGCTTCCTTTCTTATTTCATTTTCATCCGACAAAATCCCCCTATTGCTGGATAAACTAGATATCCTGTTGGCCACCCTATGCTTGAGAGAAGTCACGTGGAAAAACTGGGTGTTTTTATCACCTTCCTTCAAATACAACGCTCTTGATCTTTGTCTCCAAAAAGTTTCTTTAATAGAGACAATTTCATGGTGTTTGGAGAGCAACCCATTTTCAACATTCCTCAAATCCTCATAAAGACCTTCCACTTGAATTTTATCTTGAACTTCTTTAATATCTATCTTAATATGAGATTTCATTTTAAAGATATCTCCAAAAGTCTCTTTATTCCAGATTTTGACTTTGGCTTTGATAATATTAAGCTTTTTGGCCACTCTAAATAAGGCAGTACCCTCAACCTCTGAATTTCACCATTTAGAAACAAATTTTTCCAATGATGGGTGGAACAACCAAGATTTTTCAAATCTAAAAGGGAAATTACACTTTGAGGAAGTAGAATTGGCAGTGAAAGAGATAGGATAATGATCAAAACCAATATTAATGATAGATGCCAAAGAACAATTATACTTAGAGTGCCAATCGGGAGAGATCAGGGATCTATCCAACCTAACTTGAATGAGATCAGGGCCAGTTCTTCTATTGGTCCAAGTGTAATTAATCCCTTGGAGATCCACATCCATCAAAGCTTGATCATTAATAAATTCCATAAGATCTTGTCTTCCCTCCAGCTACAAAGGAAGGCCTCCCATCTTTTCATCCTCTTTTAAAGGGGTATTGAAATCTCCCATAATCATCCATCTTTTATCAGAAAAACTTTGTCTCTCTTCAGCCAGTCTCCTCCAAAATTTAGCTCTTCCAGCTTTAGAATTAGGTGCATAGATATTAGTGACAACCCAGATAAAGTTATCCTTAATATGCTCAAGCAAAACTGAGGTCCTATTAACCCTTGAAGCAATTTCCTTACCTTTAATAGAATTTTGATTCCAAAAGATAGATGTACCTCCAGAGGCACCCTCCGAACTTGTTCCAATTACCCCATTACTTTTGAAAATTTTAATTCTTTCCACTTTATCCTTACACATCTTAGTTTCCTGAATAAGAACTACATCCGATTTATGATCTCTAATAATATTACTCAACACATCCTGCTTGTGGGGGGTGTTCAACCCTTTGATATTCCATGAAATTATCTTCATACTTCAACCGGGGATAAGGCTGAATCAATGGATCTTTGTGTTCCATCAACACGGTTCTTCCAACTTTCCTGTTCCCTCTAATTCTTTAGAGAGGGTCTCCCCTATTTTTTGCTCTGACTTCCAACATCTGCAACCTTCTTATTCTTGCTTCTGGTTGAAATACCTCCATTGGGTCCTCTATTATTTGACTTGCCTCCTTTAATACCGAAAATCCTAGGATTTCCCTCAAGACCCACCGTCTCCATGCTTTTAGGAGGAGTTTTGCATTGGGAGTTCAAGATCATATTTCCAGTTTACTTAGGACTTCCATTGGTTAATAACAACAACAACATAGTTTTCAAGATATTACAGTCCTGCGCTTCATTAAATTTTTCCTCATTTTCTTTATTATTAGATGAAGTTGAAGCATCATCATTGGAAAACTCATCAACTTTACCCTGGATGATAGGATCAACCTTCAAATCCTCTGATTCAATTTTTTGAACCAGTTCTTCGGTCCCATTCTCTTCCTCCTTGTTACTTTCTTTTTGACTATTAGAATAGGCACAATCATATTTTTCCTTGTTATTGTTCCAACCCTTCTTTTCCTAATTTTCCATCTCAGTCACTTCCTTCTCATGGACAACCTCTGAAGGTGGATCATCATTCCTCCCTTTCATTTGCCATTTCTGCTTCAAGTTGCTATCAGTTTTACTATTCTTACCCTTCTTGGATGGACAAGATTTCGCCCAATGCCTCGACTTTTTACAATGAAAACACACAAACGGGAGACATTCATATTCAATCACTTGGGTCCATTTCCCCAGTTTAGACAAAATCTCAATAGATTGAGGCATCCGTCATTTGATTAACATTAACACAAATACGAGCAAAAACCAACCTAGATTTGGCTGTAGTCATCGGGTCGATCGACATAAGTTCACTGAATGATCCTGCAATCCCTTTAAAGACCTTCTCATTCAAGAACTCCAATGGAAGGCCAGGAAGACACGTCCACATAGGCGTTGACACAAAAAAAGGAATCATCCATAGGAAGGTTAGGAGCCCATTTCTGTAAAGCCAAAGTTGACTTGCCAAACATCCATGACCCTTCACAGAGCGCTTTGTTCATATCTTCTTCATTATCAAAAGCAAAGGAGAAAAAAGCCCTAGGCAAAGCCACCACATCCACTTGACCTTTGAGAACCCATTTTCTCCTTATAAAGTTCCTTATGACATCGATGTTAGGTCTAAAACTAGCAAACTATCCAACCAAAGTCATAGCTAATCCAGAAACAGTGAAATCAACCAGCTTATCCAACACAGATATAGCAAAAACCCCTGTCATTGGATCAAAAATATTTTTAACTTTCGGAAGTCCAAATTGCACCAAAGGCCTAACTCCAAAAAAAGCCATCCATTTCTTTTCTTTACCTCTATCATGTAGGTCCCCAATTTTGGAAACTTTATCTTCCACCGATTTGACTGTTGCCTTGTCCCCCTTAACACTCTGAGATGCCTGGGAACTTACATGATCTCCAACTCCAACTGCAGAAAGACCACCATCCCCATGTTTGAAATTTGAATTTCCTGCTCGCTGCTCCCCTCCTCCCGCAAAGTCCGCCATTCCCTATTTACTGATATGTGATAGTTGATGATTGATAATTTGATCTTATGTTCAATGTTGGATGTGTCTTAGTTTTTCGCTTGCCAAGTGTTGCCTAATGATTGTTCTACCTGTTTGATTAAGCTCAAAACGATGAAAATTTTTGCCCCCAGCTAGGTTCAGGATTTTGCCCATAGTCTAGAAACAAACTTTATTATGATATATAAAATGATCCAAACCATGATGAGAAATCACCTATGATGCCTACTATAGCTAGGAAATGTGGAAATCATCAAAGCAAATAGTATTAGTAATCTAGCTCAATCACGAAAGCTCAAATGCAATGATCAATCCTAAACACACTCAATAAAGACATAAAAACAAGACATTCGAGATTGAAAACTAAGCAAACCAAATGCAGACTTGAATGTCTCCTTCATGTGGCTCCATTGTCCTTCTTTCTCCTTCAAATAGCTTTGTTGTAGATCTCACCTGTAATGCCCCGCCGGGAAACCCCTAAGGGTTTAAGTTAAAAACACTCAAATAGAGTGTAAATATATATTTTTTTTATAATAATACTAAGAGTAGTTAATTATGAGTTACAACATTAAGATACATTTGGAGTTATCTAAAACTTAGATAACACAACGGAAGGCTAAATGATCCTAAGAGGTTTCCCAATGCAATTACATAACCTTACACCTAACTCATCTTGCGTCAAAAGATAGATAAACCTGGATGTCTTAATTGTGGGATAATGCTTAAGACATGATTATATATATGTTCGAAGATATGACATCTTAGAATTTTGGGGAGCGTTCATTTACTTTGGTGGTTAGGAGGCCATTGAGAGTTTATTTATTCAATGCACTTAAATTCATAATTTCATTTAGAGGCCTCCAAATAGGTTCCAAGCGTTTAATAAAATGAAGTTCATTCATTGGGTTTGGAGGTACCCATTCACAATTGATATCATCCTTTAATATTAAAAGTATGGCTAATAAAGCGAGATACATTCATTAAGGATTAAACTACAATTAATAGAATGTGATCCCTTCATTTGATTTCATGCATAGCCAACAAATGAGTTGTAGTTCTTTTATGAAAGATAAAATGTGAGTAGCCATAGAATTCATTGAAGTTTTAATAATGCTAATAGATGGCTAAATTCATTAAGATGAGAGTGTATTAGGAACCCATGAGTTCATCCTTTAAATTAAGATATATTTAGCAAGGTGATATTCATCATTTCAAGATTAGAATTATAAGTTCATAGTGACGTTCTTCCATTAGGATTGGAATACAATTATCTTGTTGCATATCACTCTTTTTTTTTTGTTAAATGAAGATACTATGAGAGAGATTCTTTTACTAGATTTAATGTATAAACAACTAATTGAATCCTTCCCTTTTCAGTTCATTTTTAGCTATCATAAAGAATTTCATCTATTTGGGTTATAATTATGGAAGGCTAGTTGAGTTTCCCCAATTATCAAGTTAATTTTGGTAAGGATTATTGTTAAGATTAAAACGTGATATAACTAAACAAATTCGTCCAATGTAGTGAAACATAATTAACATGGCGTTATTCATTTAAGAAGATAAAAGTAAATACCTCTATGATGTTCATCCTTTAAAATCCAACTTAGAATTTATAACGTTAATTCTATCTTTGTTTTCCCATACTCATTTGTTCAATTTACATGCTTAATGACAAGATAATCCAATGATGTAACCTAGCAAGATTCTTTCCACTATTACTACTTTAAATTCACATTATCAAAATACTTTTTCCATAATCTTAATTACAAACTTCCATGAACCTGATTACTACGTTTGCCAAGATGAATAATTTTATGCACTTAGATTTAAATTCGTTAATTTCCATCGTACACTTTGCAAGATAACAACCATACATGATAACTCAAAGCATAAAACAAAGGAAGCTAAAACATCGCATAACACATATATGATCTCGGAGTTCACCCCTAAAGGGCTACATCTCCA
The DNA here is from genome assembly GCF_030272615.1 of Cryptomeria japonica. Classification (NCBI taxonomy): domain Eukaryota; kingdom Viridiplantae; phylum Streptophyta; class Pinopsida; order Cupressales; family Cupressaceae; genus Cryptomeria; species Cryptomeria japonica. The sequence continues at coordinate 82,459,633 of NC_081410.1, read as the reverse complement.
GGTCTGCTCAACTGCAAGACCCCTCTGGCATTTAATATAGTTAAGATTACAAATTTACATGTCTTTTACAATCTTGCCTTTTGGGCGAACACATACACTATTCAACATCTACCTCGATTGATTATTACATAGTGATCCCTTTTTGAAGCGGGTCAAATGGAATCATAACCAAAAAAAACAAACCTAGATTCTCTTGTTTGTCGATACCCTAACTAGGGGCTTGACCGACTTATGACCAACCACTATCATAACAAGTCTTACCATTACATAACCAAATTCTATTATAGAAATTTAAACCTACATAGGCATTATCCGGTAGAGGTATTCGTTTACCATATCTGTTTAACCATTAATGTCGATCAAGTTTATGGGTTTGCTAAATTAACTTTTATTTAAAAATTCACCATTAACCCACCCTTAATACTTAGTCCATGTTAATAATACGTATTAACCCAAGCATGACGTAGTCCATATGAAATTTAATAATTTGTATTAAAGTATGGATTTGCTAAATGTTGGTTATCTAAATCCAAATATTATTCAATAATCTTGAATTAAATAATGTAAAAGAAACCGAATTTAAAATTAAATAATATATAAAAAAAAATTGAATTTAAAATCTCTTAAACTAAATTTAACTTCACTTATTAATTTAATTTTGTTTTTCTTTATTTTTATTTGTTTTTATATATTATATTCATATATTCTTTTTTTTAAAACAATTTATATAAAATAATTAAAAAAAATAAGTAAATAAAAATAACTTTTTTTAATTTTCAAAAAAAAAGAGAGGGAAGGTACCCACGTGCCCCCCCCCCCCCTTGGCAGCCCTTGCTACCATTGGTAGCGCTGCTGCCATTGGTAGCAGGCCGCTACCTCTGGTAGCACTGCTACCATTTGGTAGCAGATCGCTACCAATGGTAGCGCTGCTACCAACTGGTAGCAGTAGCTACCTGCTGCGAGAGGCTAAGGTAAGAATCTTTTTTTTTTGTTTTATTTTATTTTATTTTTTATAGTTTTCAACAATATACAGATTTGTAAAAAAAAAAGATAAAAAAAAAACAAATAACAAATCCCCAAATGCATATCACACAGTCTTACAGACAAGGATTTAAGGCATTTTCCAGCAACCTCTCCATTTTGTATATTTTTTTTTTTGAAAGAAACTCACATTCCAGCAATCTCCTATTTTGAAAGAAATTCATAATCCATATATTTTCCAGATTTCTCATAGTAAACTACCAACTGGGGAACTATTTTTTTTTGAAATGAACATGAACAAAACAACCAAAACAAAATGTAAAAACCCCCATTCTCCATTTATTGCAGTCACAACCCCTTTTTTTTTCTTTCTTTTTCCAGAATGTTATGGATTCCAAAATAAATAAATAGAAGAGTTGAAGATTTACCACCAAATCCAAAACAATGTTTGCATTCCATTTTCCACTCAAGATCCAACAAATAACAAGAGGGTGGGTTGGAATCCTACCTTCAAACGCATTCCGGGAAGAGTTTTGATGAAGATCTCCACCTGCAAATCAAAGCAAACCTCCCATTTTTCCAAAATTCCCCCATCTCCATTTTTTTCTTTTCCCAAAAAAAATGACCAAAAGAAAGAACCCCCAAAAACATTTCCAAACTAGGTTAAAATGAGAAACCCTATTTTTGACCTAACTTTAAATTTCGAATTTAGGCATTTATTTTTAAAATAAAATAAATGAAAATCCAAATGGAAGTCATTCCTCTCCATTATTTATTACATCTTATTTGTTTTCCTTATTAAAATTAAAATGCTTCTATTCCTTATTGAGTTTTAAATTTTAATTCTCAATATTAATTTTAGGCCTACTTCATATTTCAAAACTATTGACCAGGGTAAGGCGTTTTGATTAATTTTATTTTCTAAAAATCAATCTTTTATACTATGTCAACTTTACAAGTAAAAAGGAAATAATTTCTTTTAAATAATAAAATTTACCCTTTTTCTTCCAAAATGCGAAAATGATTAATTTATTTCTATTTTTCAAATGACTTTAAATCTATCCTTTCTAAAACGCATAGCTCATTAAATTCGTTATTATTAAATTTAACTATTAATTTGACTCGCTATAACATAATAAAGCAACTTTTTTAAATAAATGACTAATCTAATGCAAGGGTCTTATTTATTCTAATTTCTCAACTACATATGCGTAAATGAACACATTAATCCAAGTTAAATACCTTAAGCTTGCTACAATAATAATTAGAGCAATCTCTTTAAATCAACGATTAATCGTATAAAAGAAGCTACCTATTTAAATTTCTATATCACTAATGTGTATGCCTACTCATTAAATTGAATTTAATACTTAGGATAACAAACTCCACTTACCCCGCACAAGGCATGCAAATCGAGGAAGTCCACCAAATCACATGACACACATCCCAATGAAAAGAGAGGCCCACGAACCACACACGCGATGCTCACCTGACCATGGCTAAAGCAAGACAAGAGTTTTATGACCCCCAAATCTAAATTCTAAGGATGAAGGAGGCATACTCAACCTTGCAAATCCCAAAGGAGATGAACCTTGCCCTAAGCGGTGTTGTACCTGAAATCTCCTGCACCCATGAATTCATACAAGCACGCATATACATATACATATTCAATGAAGGCGTTAGCTCAAGATTTATCACAAGGGTTAGGAACAATTACATTTACACAAGAATCGATGCAAAAGCACAATAATAAGTATGCACAATTATTTATATTATCTAAACTACACATTGCATCACGGTTAATCTACCATTCAAGAATGCCACATAGGAAGTCAATCAAGGTCAAACGGGTTTTACAAGTCCGACTAGGGTAGGGGCATTACATCACCTACTAGTGCATGAGCATGATATGAAAGCAAGTAGACAAGATTATAGTGCAAGAATACTCGAAGCATGATTGATTCGACCAGGTAGTAGTCTTGATTGAAGAAATTCATCCAATTTATAGACAAATTGGAGAAAAGATCAAATTAACATGAAGAGATTCGAATGGAAATTGCAAATCAAGAATGTCAATTATGACAAATTATGACAAATTTGCACTTTCTATGCAAGATTAATTGTTTAATAATTATGACAAAATTATGACAAATTTCTATGTCAAAATTGATTGATTGTCAATTATGACAAATTATGACAAATTGAAATGTCATTCCCATGAAATTAGGAGAAAAATAGGAGAGAATTGAAATTAGATGAAATAGAAATTAGGAAATTAGGAATTAGAAATTGGGAATTAGAAATTGATGAAAATTAGGAAATTAGGAATTAGGAGAAATTAGGTAAATCAATTAATAATCTGTCATTTATTAATTAATTCACAAAAAGAGGAATAATTAGTTAGCCAATTAAATAAACATTTAATTGTGACATGAAGACCTAGGATAAATAAATAATTTATTAATCCTAGAGGGGGAAATGACAAACAAGTTAAATGAATAAAATCATGAAACCCTAAAAGATGAATTAGAAATGCAAGGATGACAATTAGGTCTTGACAAAATATAATTGACGTCGATTCGATTTGATCATGATTCTGACTTGATAAATAACCAATGCTGATAAGTGATTTGATTGATAAATGCGCCAATTGATGAGGAACAATGACTAATTGATCCAAATTGACATGATTGAGAAAGATGACAATCGATGACAAATTGATCACAAAATGACAAAATTGACAAGAGGACAAGGATCGATGACCAAATAGATTGCAAAACGACAAGATTGAAAATGTCAATGATCGATGACAAATCGATCACAAGACGACAAGATTGATGATAAATTGATCAAAGGACAAGGATCGATGACAAATCGATCACAAGATAATAAGACTGAAAACGACAACGATCGATGACAAATCGATCGCATGATGACAAGATTGATAAGAGGACAAAACCCTAATTAGGATTGACAATGTCCAAAATGATGACAAATGAGCACACACATTGATGCGACAGGATAAGATCGACCAATATCATGACTGAAGATTATTGTCGACAAGACCAAATTCGAGAGCAAGAAAAATGATGAATGCAGAAGGACTTGATGCTCGCAAATGATAAAGACCAAGTGCGAATCATAGGAGAAATGTTAATGCGACGCAAAAACCCTAAAATAAGGCAATGCGCAAATATTAAAGTATGACTCCACAAGCGTTGACCATTTTTAGACATCTACACCTACATATGTACAAAGGCTTCATTATGGATATGAACAATATTGATGGAAAATGAATGCAAGAGGAAGGATGCATGAACCAATAGATGGAAGAGCTAGTTGATAGATAGCGCCTGTTTGCCAGGTTTTCACCATCTGTTTTTATTGCACTTTTTCTCATATTTGATTTTTATTTTAATTTATTACTGTATTTCGTTGTTTTTGTATTTTCTGCTTTTTTACTTTTTGGATTTTCTGCTTTTCCACTATTTTTGGAGTTTTTTTGCTTTTTCACTGTTTTTGGATTTTTCTGCTTTTTTCACTGTTTTTGGATTTTCTGCTTTTGCACTGTTTTTTGGATTTTTTTGCTTTTTAGACATAAAACTTCTTCAGATGTATGCTATTGATGGGTTCCTCGAGCTAATCCCCATCCTGTGTTGATAGCTGATATGCTCCTGACCCAAATATTGTTGTGACCACAAACGAACCTAATCAGTTTGGTTCAAACTTCCCTTTCTTTTCTCGATCTGATTGGTTTTGTGGATTTTCTTTTAGTACTAGTTCCCCAACTTAAAATACTCATGGTTTGACCTTGTGATTATAAATTTGACACATTCTTTATTGATATACCTTTAAATGATCAAAGGCATTTTGTCTTCGTTCATGGATTCATTCTAACTCTTGCAATCTATATACTCATTGTTCTTCATCTGGGATAAGACCTTTTAATGATACTCGTAGAGAAGGTATCTCTACTTCTATTGGCAATATTGGTTCTGATCCATAAATAAGAGAGAAAGGTGTGGCACCTGTTGGTGTGTGGATACTGGTATGGTAGGCCCATAGAGCAGGGTTCAATTGAATATTGCAATCTCTACTAGCATCATTGACTGTCTTTTTGAGGGTTTTTTAAATAGTTTTATTTGATGCTTCTGCTTGCTCATTCCCTTGTGGATAGTAGGGTGTGGAAAATCTGTGTTGTATTTTGAATTTCTCGCATAGCTCTTGGATATCCTGATTCTTGAATGGTCACCCATTATCAATGATAATGGTCATGGGTATTCCATAGCAACAGATGATGTAGTTAAAAAAAAATGCAGCAATTTGTTTCCCAGTGATATTGATGAGAGGTACTACCTCAATCCATTTTGTGAAATATTTTGTAGCTACAAGGATGAATTTGTGACCATTGGATGAAGATGGATTTATCTTCCCTTCTAGATCAAGACCCCATTGGCAGAAAGGCCAAGATGTTGCCAAAGCATGAAGTTCTTGTGCTGGTGCATGAATTAAATTTTCATGGATCTGACATTGTTTGCATGTTTTAGCTATCTAAAAAGAATCGTGTTCCATAGTTGGCCAATAATAGCCCAAGCCTATGATTTTTTTTGAAAGGGTATGACCACTTGAATGAGTGCCACAAATGTCATTATGGACTTCATTTAAGGCCTTCTCAGATTCTTCTTGCTCAAGACATCTTAAAAGAGTACCGTCTAGACCTCATTTAAAAAAGGTATCTGCGACAAGAGTATAATGGGAGGATTGGTGAATAAAGTTTCTCTTTTGATTTTTTGACAAATCGGGAGGTAGGGTGTTATCTTTCAGGTATGTATAAGTTTGGCCATAGTGGGAAGAATCATGCCCAACAAGGTGACAGATAGTTTGGGAATCGGGACAATTATGGGCAGGGTAAAACAACTCTTCCACCAGGAATTTGTAACACTCTTGATTTTCCTATGTCTGAAGTAGAGAAGCAAGTGTTTCCATGGCATTTGCTACTTTGTTGTCATTCCTTGGAATTTTCTCAAAAGTGATTTCTACAAAATACTTCTTGAAATCATCTACCATCTTTTTATAAGGCATGAGTTTGTCATCCTTTGTTCGGTAATCATCATTAATTTGATTGATGATGAGCTGAGAGTCTCCAAGGACTTGAAGTTGTGTAATGTTCCATTCTATAGCCATTTTGATACCTGTAACCAAAGCTTCATATTCTGTTGTATTGTTGGTGCATGGAAAACTTAATTTGTATGCTTTTGAAATTGTATGACCTTGTGGCATGATGAATATAATACTTGCTCCTGATCCATGTTGTGTATATGAACCATCAAAATATAATTGCCATGTTTTTGTGGTGATCATTAGGATATTAGCATCGGGAAATTCAATGTGTAAAGGATGATCATCTTGAAGTTGTGCCTTTGCTAGTTGGTCTGTAATGACGTGCCCCTTGATAGCTTTTCTGTCCACATACTCAATATCAAATTCACTCAGGATCATGATCCATTTTGCTAATCTTCCTATTAATGTTGTCTTGCTGAGCAAATACTTCAATGGATCGATTTTATCTATCAACTTGATGGAGTGAGATAGCAGATAGTGTCTTAATTTTTGAGAAGCAAAAACTACCACCAAGCATGCCTTTTTTTGTTGGGGAATAGTTGAGCTCATATCCCACTAGTGTTCTGTTGATGTAGTAAATGGCTCATTCTTTGCCTTCATTATCTTGTTGTGCGAGCATAACTCCTAATGATACTTCGGTGGTTGATACATAGAGTAACAATGACTTTCTTGGAATTGGTGACATTAGGATGGGTGGTTGCATGAGATAGGCCTTGATCTTGTTGAATGCGTCCTCACATTGATGGCCCCACTTGAAATTAATGTTTTTTTACAAGAGATGAGTAAATGGTTGACATTTATCGGCTAGTTGAGCAACAGATCTTCTGATTGATTGTAGTCTTCCTTGGAGTGATCTGAGTTGATTGATATTCCTGGGAGATGCCATTTCCATGATTTCTTTGACCTTAGCTAGATCCACTTCGATACCTCTAGCTGAAACTATGTATCCCAATAGCTTGCCAGAAGTGACACCAAAGGCACATTTCTTAGGATTTATCCGTAGCTTGTACTGTTCTAACCGGTCAAAGATCTTTTCCAGTATCCCTATATGTTCTTCTCTGTTGTATGATTTGGCCAAGATGTCATCCACATAGACTTCCATGAATGTATGCATCATGTCATGGAACATCGTCGTCATAGCTCTCTGATATGTGGCACCTACGCTCTTTAGTCCAAAAGGCATGACATTCCAGCAAAAAGTACCCCACGGAGATGTGAAAGTTGTCTTTTCTTGATCTTCAGATGCTATTTTAATCTAATTGTATCTAGAGAAACCATCCATTAGAGAAAACATGGAGTGTCCAATAGTTAAATCTACAATGATGTCAATGTTAGGCAAAGGAAAGTCTAGCAGGTGCTATTTTAATCTGATTGTATCTAGAGAAACCATCCATTAGAGAAAACATGGAGTGTCCAACAGTTAAATCTAGAATGATGTCAATGTTAGGCAAAGGAAAGTCATCCTTTGGACATGCATTATTAAGATCTCTGTAGTTTGTGCATACTATGATACTTTTGTTTGGTTTGGAAACAGGAATGATGTTTGATACCCATTGAGGATATGCTACAGGTTTAATGAATCCTACATCCATTAATTTCTTTAGTTATGCTTTGACCAGGAGAGCGATATGAGGATACATCTTCATTAATTTCTGTTTAACTGGTTTGGCTCCTGGACCGACATTTAAGTGATGCATAATAATCTTTGGATCCAACCCCAACATGTCTGCATATGACCAGGTGAAATTGATTTGTCGTCGTTTGAAGAATTCCATGTATTTCTACATTTTGTGCTCTGATAGAGAAGTTGTTGGATGTAGAATATTTGGTTGTTCTATTGTCCCGATGTTAACTACCTATGTTGGTTCGGTCAAAATTGATGACCTTTCTTGATAGTACTCAGGTAAAGTGTTAAATCTCCCATATTTTGGCACCTCGAGGAGGTTTTCACCATTAGATGCGTCCTTTCTTTTTACTTTTTCCTAGTCTAATGATGCCAATAAATAGTTTTTAGCATTAGACTTGATAGTTTTTTCTCTATTTTCTTTTTTGCGACTGGGAGATTTGGCACCCACTTGACTGGAAGATGCGTTGTTGAAATTCTTAGTGAAATTTGTTGTGGGTTCAATTGCATTAAGATATACGAATATGGCATGGTCATTAGGAAAGGTACCAATGATAGTATGTCTTTCATTTTCCCAATCAATAAGTTCAAGATGGATTAGAGGTATGGGGTTCTTAGGTTGAGATGTTTCGAGGGTATCAAGGGTCATGATAGATATGTCAAAGTTTTTGATATGTATGTCAATGTCTAGAATGGTACTCTCATCAGAATGACCTTGCACAAGGAGCTCATGATCATCCTTGATTAAGTCCAAGTCAACCGAATGTGATTCTAATTCAAGTGGGATAGTTCCTAGCGTTTGCCCTGCATACTTGTGAAATACATCGACTCCTACATCTTCTTCAAAGCAATTTTCTTCAGCTAATTCTTTGGAATGATAGGAATCCCATTCCCATTCATTAGAATCTATCTCACTTGTAACTTGTAATCTACAGATTTGTTCATATAGAATTTGATTGGTTTCTTCAGTTTTTATTGCTATATCTTTTCTTCTTTCATATTCAGCTTCTTTTGGACTGAGATTGAGTTTTGTCAACCTTTCTATGAGCTCTCCTTGATTAGTAATAAGTTCATGCTTGTTTTGATTGAGAGTTAATGTTGCTTGGGAGGTACCATTAGTTTGTTTTTCCTGTTGATTTGAGGTTTGCTTCTTTTTCCATTTCATGTTTGCTTGTGCTTGTTGCTTGTCAGATGCTTCTTCTCTTTCAATTGCAAGTTGTTCTTGTTTATTTCATATTCCTCTTGTTGTTGGCTAGAAGATGTATCTTCTGGTAGAGTAACTTGTCCATACCCTAAACCTGCTTTGTCTTTAGCCTATTGAGTATGAGGTTGGATAGGTTCTAAGATACCTTCTTTTCTTTTTCCTATAGGACATGTTCCAGTGTATCCTATTTTTTGAAGGATTCTAAATCCTTTTCCATACTTTTCTATAGGTATTTTGACATTGTTGGACTTATTCATCCTTGTATAGCCATAGTAGCACATCTTTGTCTTATGTTTCCTCTGATAAGGTCCCAGCCCTAACAAATGCTCCATCAAATATTGGAAGATATTTCACAATTGGTTGTTGTTTAGAGTTTGATGGTTTTCCATAGGATTTAGGAGAAAGTGGTAATTGGGATAGTGAATATTCTCCATTCTCTCGATCTCTTAGTTGCATTTGTTTTTCCATACTTGACAAAATTGAGGCAAATAATTTTTCTTTGGTTTGTGTGTTTGAAGATGATACCTCCCTATTATGAGGAACAATGACCTCTTGAGCTGGTTTGAGATTACTACAGTATTGAAATGGATTTGAATCTACTGAGATCATGATTTCCTGCCCATTGTAGGGATATTTTAGGCATTGATGATATGTTGATGGAACAACTTGTATGCCATGTATCCAGGGTCTTCCCAAGAGTATGTTGTATGATAAGTCCAAGTCTAGAACTTGGCATGCTGTGTCTTTCTGGAAAGGTCCCACTCTGATGGGTAATATCACAATTCCTTTAGAGGAACACTCTTTTTCATCATATGCTTTGATGGTGATCTTTTTTCGGGGATCAACTGCATCTTCTGAATAACCTAGAGCATGGACAAGACTCAATGAGCAAATGTTTAAGCCAACTCCACCATCTATTAGGACACGTTTAATGTGCGTCTTGTGAATGAGGACTTCAATATGCAAGGGAGTGTTATGGGGATGTTGCAAGGACATGTCATCTTCTTTGGTAAATGATAAGTAGTGAGGGGTTGTGAGGTGTCCCACCATGGTTTAGAATTGATCTATATCAAGATCTTTGGACAATTTTGTATCTACTAATGCTCTTTCTAGAATTGCTTTGTGTGCAGGTGAAAGTGTTAAAAGTTCTAAGATGGATATTTGTGTGGGGGTCTTCTGTAGTTGATCCACTAGACTGTATTGTTTTGTAGTGGATGACGTGTTAGTTGTAGGACCCGACAAAATAACTTTGGCTTTGCTTCTTGTGATAGCATGAGCGGGTTCTTGATGTTGTTTCTCTTTAACCACGATCACATTTACCACATTGTCATATGCATGAGCATAGTTCACCTTTGCTTTACCTTTACCATTATGCTCTGTTGATGATTCACCCTTCTCATAGTTAGGAAGCGGACTTTTGAAAACTGTGTGAGATTCATTTGTTGTATGTCCATCCACAGTTATTACTCCATTATCAATCAAATCTTGGATGACATGTTTGGATGGAAATCACAATAATGGTTATCGTTCCACCAAGAAGGTTTTACCTTGGGTTCAAAGTTTCTTGCTTCTAGCAAGGTAATTAACTTGTTTGTGAGAAGCGTCTTTAATGCTGACCCAAGTGGTTCACCAATGTTCATAAATTTCCTTTGAAAAAAATTGTTGAAAGTTGATTTTTGATGATTGTTGGTTTGTTGAGCCGATGCTGAGTGGTTTGATACCGATTTCTTTGGTTTTACATTGTTGTTATCCACTATCCCATCATTGACAACATTTCAATTTTTATTCCAAAATTTTGGCTTATCATTGTTGTTATTGTTATTGTTATTAGGAGGGTGAACTCCTTCTTTGTATAGCTTCAACTCACTCTTTTTTATCATAGCTTCTTCCATTCTGATTCCGTTATCAATCATTTTTTCAAAATTTTGATGACATTGCGTTTTTAGATTATGACTCATTTAATTGTTTAGGTTGTCGATGAATATATCCATTTTCTCGTATTCTGGCACTGTACGAGGATATCATGAAGCTAACCATCTCCATCTCTATAGAAAGGTCATGAAAGGTTCTCTACTCTTTTGTTTAGTATTACATAGGTTGAGCATTGTGACCTCATGTTGAATGTTGTTAAAGTATTTCGAAACAAACTTATCCACTAATTCTGTGAATGATCTAATTCCAGGTGGAAGTTTAGAGAACCATTCCATAGCTAGTCCACTTAATCTCTTTGGAAATAATCTCATCAGGTATGTATCCTCATGTGAAAACTCCATACTCATCATGTAGAATTCTCGTATATGATCTTGGGGATCAATGCTTCCATTATATTTATCATATCTTGGAGTTTCACGACTTGTAGGAAATGGTATCATGTTTAGATTTTTGTCGAATGGGTAAGACAAATTTCCCTTTTTTTTTTTTTTTAAATAATGCCTCGTAAACTTTTTAACATGACCGATGATGCTAGCATGACACGCCCTCCAGCTCCATGTGAAATGCTTTTGACCCGAGGCTATGAACCTGTCAGGCCACAACTGGGGCACCTCATTCCCACACTTCACTTATTCAAACATGTGAGCACAATGGCCAAGTGAAGACACAAGACTTGCGAGCACAATGGCCCAACAGGGGTTTGAACCTTGGTGACCTCTTCACCAACGAAGTGATTTAACCGTGACACTACAAGTCCAAAGACAAGTAAGACAAATCTCCTGAAGTGAATATCTTCTAACAGTTCCTCTCTGCATATCTTGAATTTGTGTTTGTTGCGTTTGTATTTGTTGTGTAAGAGTTGCGATAGGATTATCAACATGATTTTTTCTTGTATAACCATGAGTGTGCATTCTAGTATGATCTTGATCTCTTCTTGTATCATCTTGACTCTTTCTTGCATCCTCATTAGATTTAGCTTTGTTGATAATTTCTATGTCATCCTTTTTGGGAATGGAAGTTTCCTCATTAGTTCTTGTGTTATCAGGAATTGATGTGTTGTCATTTTTGTGACAAAAAATATCCTCATGTCGTTTGTTATCATGGAAAGAGTCACTTCTCTTTTGTCCTATTTTGCTCACATCAAAATCTTGGGGGAGTGTAGCACCAAATTTAGCTAACATTAGGAAGTATTTTTCTTTTTTTCCCTACAATATTTTTGACATAAATTTATCAAATTTAGGATCTTGTTTGATTTCTCTGAGATGTTGTTTTGTTATTTCCCCTTCTTCTTGTATTTCATTTTCACGTTCTATGTTCCTATAATCTTCAGCTATTTCAAATGTTTCAATTTCCATTTATGTGATCTTTCGTCTATGCGCTCTAGTTAAAATGGGCATACATGTGTTTTGAATGTTTTGCGAGGTTTAAATCTTCTATAATGTATCACAATAAGTGATCAATTGTTGAGGTAAATAGTACAGATGGATAGACACGAAATGATCTTTTCAAGTATTTGCTTGTTTGCAAGTTTTTTTATCTTAGTTTTGGAGTGCAAATTTTGTGATTTTTGTTATGACCAAATTCAATAGGAATGATATATCCTATGATAGAGAATGGGGTTAATCTGATCAAGCATTGTAGTTTCATGATAAAGGATAATATATCCTTATGAGAGACTATTTTTGAACGATCAATTTATCAAAGAAAATGTGATGTTTCACTTTAAGATGTTAGATCTTGAACTTGTTTGAGGTGAATACTTGAGAACCTTAGTGTGTCTAGCTTTGAATATGTTTTGACAGAAGATAACCTAATTGAATGACCCAAGAAGACGACCTATTCTCTATGTTTGACTGTCTAAGAAATGGGTTGTTTTTTGTAGTCACATAAATCTGTCCACTTAATTAAATGAATGTTTACTATTTATTTGATTATTTACCCATCAATAATCAATTAATAAAATTAATAGTTAATTAATTTCATCCTCAACCTCTTCTTTTATTAACTAAATAAATTATTCAATTTATTTAAATTAATTCACTAAGCCACACTCTAAATCAATTAAATGAATAAAACATGTTTAGTTAATTTAACCCCCTTTCCTCTTTTTTTTTTATGATTGGTAATTGGTCAAAGCCTAAATAGCTTTTGACTAGAGCTATGAACCAGTGGGGACACAGTAAGGGGCCCCATCCCTATTACATATCTTTGACTTATTATTATTATTATGTTTGATTAGATTGACCCCAAGACCTTCCCATCCTATGGAAGGCCAAGAGTCACAACTTTGAGTTCCATTAGATTGACCCCAAGACCTTCCCCATCCTATGGAAGGCCAAGAGTCACAACTTAGAATTCCACTTCAGATGTCCCTATTGGGAATTGAACTTGGGTCTCCACAGTGAGAACCAAATGTTTTAGCCAGTTAAGCTCAACCCCTTGGACACTCCCTTTCCTCTTTTAAATAAATAATAAAACATTTATTTAAATCCCTAAACTACCCCCCCCCCCCCCCCACTTGCATTCTCGTACAAATGCAAGTTGCACCTATTTTGTTGAAATAATGAATTTTATTTTAATTAAAATCCTATTTTCCCTCACCCACCAAACCCACTTGCATCCTAAACCCATTCTAGATTCTTCTAAACTATTCCTAATTAGCCTAAACCCATCCCCTAATTATTGTCACATTCCTAAGAAACTTGAAGTCACTTCTCAAAGCCTCCAAAGTCTTTGAAAATCATTATATTCTTTATGTCTTCAACAAGTTAACCCCTAAAGTCTTCCAAACCATTAATGGCTCTTACATAACCATTAATGGTTAACTCAACTCAAACACATGGTTAGAGACTTTCCCTCTAACTCAACCTCCATTTAACTCATGGGTCTCTTCAAGCATTCATTGCTTTGACCATGGTTATCCCCACTAACTCATGCACAAGAGTTTGTCCATTGGATAAAAGCATTATTCATTGGATAAAGGCTTTATTCATTCAACTCAAGCCTAACCTTACCTCCCAAGCTAACCTTCATGTCATCTCAAGCATTTGATGCTTCTTCCCTCTCCTCTCAATCCATCTCATGATGATATTTGTCATCCTGGGATTGGGTTGAAAGCCCTCATATGGATCATAAACCCATCAATCTTGACCCTTATCGAGATTATCAATCTCAACCATCCATTACCCTGTTTTTCCTATAAAAAGATCCCATTTCCTTCATAACCAGAATCCATAAATCTTGTATGCATCTAATCTATAGTAAAATTGAGAGAGCATTTAGGACCAAAATCATATCTGTAGTCACATAAATCTGTCCACTTAATTAAATGAATACTTAGTATTTATTTGATTATTTAACCATCAATTAATAGTTAATTAAATTAATATTTAATTAATTCATCTTAACCCTCTTCTCCTATTAATTAAATAAATTATTCAATTTATTTGATTTAATTCACTTAACCAAATTCATACCATTAATTAAATAAATAAATCATATTTGTTTAATTAAATCTTCTCTCACATTTAAATAAATTAATATTTATTTAAATCCCCCAAAATCCCACCTCTCACATTTAAATAAATTAATATTTATTTAAATCCCCCAAAATCCCACCTCTCACATTTAAATAAATAAATCATTTATTTAAATCACCTTTATCCTCCACCCACTTGTATTTTCCTACAAAAGCAAGTTGCACAATTATTTTAAATAAATAATTTATTTAAATCACCTTTATCCTCCACCCACTTGTATTTTCCTACAAAAGCAAGTTGCACAACTATTTTAAATAAATTATTTATTTAAAATCCTATTTATCCTCACCCACTTGAAACCTTTAATGGTTTCCCTTAAAGTATTCAAACTTGATGGCTTTAAAGTCTTCAAACTTGATGGCTTCCTTCTATAGTCTTCTTAAGACTTTAATGGTTTTCCTTAAAGTCTTCAAGCCTTTAATGGTTTCCCTCAAAGTCTTCAAGCATTTTAATGCTTTATCTTCATTTTTCTCATTTAAATAAATTAATATTTATTTGAATATTTATCCAAACGCAAATTACACCATTTAATTGAAATAAATGATTTTATTTTAATTGAAAATACAAAAATTTCTCCCACTTGCATTTTCCTACAAAATCCACTTGCATGCCTAAACCCCTTCTAGAATTTTCTAATCACTTCTAAATAACCTAACCCCTTCTCTAAAATTTGTCACATTCCTAAGCAAAAGGGAAGTCACTTCTCAAACCCTCAAAGTCTTTGATAACCATTAAAGGCTTTCAACCTTCAACCACTAAATGGCTCAAAGTCTTGGATAACCTTTGAAAGCTTCCAACCTTCAACCACTTAATCCACAAAGTCTTCAAAAACCATTAATGGTTAACCCAAACCCTCCTACATGGTTAAAACATTTGTTTTGACTCAACCTCTACCCAACCCAAGGGTCTCATCAAGCCTTTAATGCTTTGACCATGATTATCTCTTAATCATTTGCACAAAGGTTTATCCTTGCATTAACTCCTAATCCAGTGGGTAATCCTAATTTAGGCTTGACCCTTACCTTCTAGATAACCATGAGGTCTCCTCAGGCATTTAATGCCTCCAACCTCTTCTCTCAACCCAATCTTATGTTGACACTTGTCACCATTTCATTGGTGCAAATTGTGCACATGGATCCCCAACTTTCAAGCTTGACCCTTGATTAAACCTTTCAATCCTGGCCATCCATTGCTCCATTTTTCCTATAAATAGAGCCCATTCCTTCATAATCCAGATCCTGAAAACTTGTATGCATTTAGGCTATAGACATTTTTAGAGAGCATTTAGCATAGCATAACTAAAATCTTGTCTTTTTGGTAAAATCAATCATTTTAGCATCAATAGAATAGTATTTAGCTTTTCATTTCATATTTGAAGCTTAATATTAAATCTCAATCCTCCATAAGCATCCATAGTGCAAAAAGCTGCTGAGAGCTACACTCATTTGGGACTTGGAGAGGAGAGGAACAAGGGAGGAGCAACTATGAGCATCTTGATTAGCTATTTCATTCTATGTTTATATGCTTTCTATTTCATGCTTAATATCTCTCTTGATATGCCTGTTTAGGATAATCTTTTGTTGCTAACACTAACATTTGTTTCTTGTGCTCTTGTGTGTGTTGCCATCAAACAGATTTTCTAATCCTTTTTGCAGAGCATCATTTGGTGAACCCTACGTGAATCGAACATGCAAAAAGATCAACTTGTTTTTAACCAATAACATGTTTGAATGTTGAAAATGTCACACAGGTTGCGCTTTTGACACTGTTTTGGTGCGTTTGACATTATTTTGGCACTATTCACCCTGTTTCAGTGCTTTTTCCTTCTCTGTCTTTCCCTTTTTTTTAGTGTGTTTGTGTTAAATAGTGCCTCTGTTCAAACGCAAACTAGCGCTATTGTAACAAAACGTTGTACAAATCACCTTGTAACAAATAAAAAAAAAAAAAAATTAGGCTTGTAGAAGCCCACCAAATAGGCCGATTTTACTAACTATTTTTCTCTTTTGTGCAGATTTAAATTAGATTAAAAAGTAGATTTATATTTTTTTACTAACTTGTTTTTTTGAAGTTGGTTTTAAAAATGAATTCACTTTTTATTTTGGTTTAAAATTAACTTCACATTTCAACTTTGGGCTTTTAAAAAAAGAATCACACATTTGTTTGGGGCTCTTAAAAAGAATTTCATTGTTCCAAGGTAAAAAGAACCACAAACTTATACAAAAACAACTTTATTTTTTTTGCAAGTTAGGAAACAAACTTCGTTTTGGTGCTTAAAATAAACAAGGCAAATTTTATTTCTTGCATCAAGATAAAACTCACAATCCACACTTCCATTTTTGGTGCAAATAAAATTCACAATCAACTTGTCTCATTTTTAAAGCAATTTTACTTCATGCAAACGTATTTTTCATTAAGTTGACTAGGATTTTCAAATTCTAGTTTACTCAAACAATTGCCTTTGAAAATTAAAAAGAACACCATGATTGTTGGAGCAACATCTCCAAATAGTTAGATCACATTGCAATGATAGATTGAAAAGAACAAGTGTTTTTCGTGCTTGGCACACTTGTGCAAAGAGTTGGTTGAGTGGTCCTACTTCTAACACACACTATCCTCTCCCTTGGCTTTCGTGGTCCTAGGTGCAAGAGAAAAGTGTTAGTAACACTCAAAATTTTATCTTTTTAAGAGAGGCCTGCCAAGAGACACATCACTCTTGGGAACGACCTTGAGCGGTAAATCTTTCGAGCCGCTATAGAAATCAGGTGAGAGCGAAAGCTGTAGCCTTGGGTATAGTTGTTCCTATAGTGTAACTAGCCGAAAGGACAAATGGGCCCCACCACCAGTTACAAGGCTCTTAAGTGAGTCACTGCAGAATGAACTTATGTCCAAAAACATCGAACATGACTAAACACTTTTAAGTAGTAGCCCACCCGTTCTATTGATTGAGGATATTTGCGATATAATTTAGTGCAAGAGCATAGATGGTTTTGCTCCCAAGATACTCACCATACATATTTCCTTGAGTAGAAACATAGCTTTTTGAAAAGTCACTTGTGGCTTGATAAAAGTGGTGACTCCCCCATCATAGGGATCATCTATTTGTTATGCTCGTGCAAGACTTAGTATATCATATCCTTACCTGCCAAGGTGGGATTCATAAGGTATGTAGTACCAAAGTCGAAGAAATATCAAGATGTGGGCTAAATTTATCACAACAAGCCATTTGACCTTAGGGATAAAAAGTGTTTGAAGTGTGTTCGTTTTAAAGACCAAGTGCAAATTGAGCCGACTTCAGGCTTTGGAAATACACCTTAAAATACATCTAAAGGAAGGGTTATATAGAAGTCCAAGGATTGGGTTGATCTAGACCCATACTCATTTGTGCCTTTGAGGCAACATTCTTGTGTTTGTGTGCTTGCTTTGTTTTCTTGTCAAAGAAAAATCAGAAAATCACTTCCCAAAAGAAAAGTATTCATCCAACCAAACATCTGTCAAAACAATAAAAAAAAAACATCAAAAACAAAGTGCAAACAATAAAGAGTCAAAAACTTTATGACCATTCTTCACATCTTGCGAAAGAAGAAGTGTCATCAGAATATCAACTTGAAAAGAAGACCATTAAGCTCAAAGGCTTTGATCAAAAAGAGGAAATTCTTCTATATCAATCGACAAATCTTTGTCTCCCATAGAATCTTTCTCCATCGCATGCGTCTCTACCTTCAAAGCAAAACAAACAAATTTGATTCCGAATCATTGAACCGCAGAGCTTTTATGTAATATAGAGCTCTGAGTTATCACAAAAATCAAGGAGGAAAGATTAACCCCAATTTCTTCCCAAACATCTGTATCACATACAACACAGCTCAAGAAATACCACCAACACCTGAAAGGGAAGAGGTAGAGTTTATCCCATTCGTAACACAAAGTTTTTATTGAAAGTTGAAAATGTTTCATCTATCATCCCATTCATACATCATCATTCCATCATCAATCCATCCCAACTCTCAAAACATTAAGAGGTTCTTGTCCCAAGATTCCTTTTAGATATTGCCTGAATCAAACACATCACATCACTTTTTAGATTGTTTCTACATCTAGGATAAGCTCATCCTAAGAGACACATCTAATCAGGTTAAAACTAGTTCATGAGTGAATCTTCTCATTACTAGGTAGTTCAATCTATAACACATCTCAGATTTCTCTACACTTTATCACATCCAAACTCCTCAAACAAACAAGCAATTCAAAGAAGCAATTTCAGTTACATCTACCTCAAAGTGCTAGAGCTCTACATACCACACAATCACCAACCATCAAATCTCATTACATTAAACAACAACTCATCATCATCTTCAATCAACTTCACACAAAACTTGCAAACAAAATGGCTCAAACCCGATCACGGTCAAGGCAACGAGAAATAGAAATTGAGGAAGAAGAAGACGAAAATCTCAATGAATTTCAAGAGGCACTTGGAGGAAATATGAATGACGAAAACCCAAGTACTCCCACTCCTGCAACAATAGAGAGGGCCCAGCATAACCCTCTCTTTAACAGACTGTTTGACGAAATACTCAGGAGTAATGCGGATGCTCACTTCTTAAAACTCGCTCAAGAAGGAGCCAAACTCCCCTCTGACTTTGATCTTGCCCAATTAAGACAAGCATCAGAAAGACAAAGTCTCCATGAGGAGGAAAGAGGTAGAGATCACATCAGATATAACATTCCTCGAGGCAACCCACCACCTCCTCCTCCAAATGAAATGGAGATGTTGCGGCAACAAGTCGAGAATCTCGCCCAACAACTTCATAGTGGTGTTAAGACCAATCAATTCTCACTTAACAACATATGTCCCTATCCGTTTGATAGGAATCTTTATATGCCACCCTTTCCACGAGGATTCGAAACACCCAAATTTGAAAAATATAGAGGAAAGGGGGATCCCCGTGATCATGTCCGAGAATTTCATTCCGCTTGTCTTGAAGTGGCATATGAAGACACATACCTAATGCGCCTTTTTCCCCAAAGTTTGGGAGGAACAACCATGTCATGGTTTTCCCGACTACCGGGTGGCATTAGAACATTTGAGGAACTCATCCAGAAGTTCCTATCTCATTACTCTCATAACATTGAACGCGACATCACCATGGCTGATCTGTGCAACACCAAGCAAAAACCAGGTGAACTATTCTCAGTATTCCTGCAACGATGGCGCCAAATGTCTAGCAGACGTTCTCTTCAATTACCTGAACGAGAACTAGTGGAAATTTTCATTTCCAAATTAAACGAAGAAATGGAATTTCACCTGGATGTCAAAGACACAGACTCTTTTAACGATATGATCACCAAGGGTTTAAAATGTGAAAGGGCACTCATCAAGAAAGGACTCATCAAAATATTTAATGAACCAAAAGATGGTCCTCACCCACGCTTCAATAGCGATAAACCAAACTTCTAGAATAAAAACAAGAATATCGTCAATGATGGGGTTGTGGATGCCCGGACTATCCAAAATGCACAACCTGTGGTTCGATTTGCAGGACAAAATCCTCCACCTCAGAATAACACAAATGTTCCTTCCAATCAAGGTCGCATCACATCTCATGATGAACCAAGACCTCGTCCACAAAAACAAAAATGCGCATATACTCCCTTAGGGGAACCCATTGAAACAGTGTTGCGACAACTCATTTCTCAGAATTTGATCACTCTACCTAAGCTATCCAACTATGAGCCTCAGGTCAAACCGGCATGGTGGAGAGATACTGAACATTGTGAATTCCATCAAGGAAGAGGACACAAGACAAGTAATTGTCACCGATTGAAAGATCTCATTCAAGATCTTATTGATCGAGGAGAAATTGAAATTGAAGGACATGACCCAAAAACAACAAATAATGATCATTTGATGTTCAAAAATCCACTTCCATCACAAGATCAAAGGGGTCCTTCCACTTCCCGGTGAGGCATTGATACCACTGATTATACGCAGGCTGCACATAACTACACTGTAAATCACCTGTATGATGCCAGTGAACAAATTGCAACTATCACCTTCAAAAATCCCACCTCAAATTGCAATGTTGTTACACGTCGTGGCAAGGTCACCATCAAGGCAGCTCCACAAGGCACCACCTCCGTCCCAAAGCAGTACAATCTTGTGGAACAATTAGACAAAACCCCTACACTTATATCCATTCTAGAACTATTGCACCTATCGCCATCTCATAAAACAATCTTGGATCAAGCACTCCAAGAGGCGTCAGTCCCTGCAAACCTGAATACGGACCAATTTCAAGCCATGGTTGGAAATCTAAAGTCATCACCTTGTCTCACTTTTTCTGAAAGTGACAACTCTTCCTTCCAGCAACCTCATAATGCCTCGCTACACATTGAAGGATTTATCAACCAGCATAGGATTAAGCGAGTCTTGATCGATAATGGAGCAGGCCTGAACATTTGCACACTATAGTTGGTCACAACATTGGGATATGCAATAGAATCAGTGGATCCTCACAAGAAGATCACCATCAAGGCCTATGATGATGCAGAGCGTTCATCCAAAGGAGCTGTGGTACTACCAATCCGAGTGGGTCCTGTAGTAAAGCACATCATCTGTCAGGTTCTAGACCTTCCTCTGCCATATAATCTATTATTAGGGAGACCTTGGATACATGCCATGCAAGCTGTTCCATCTACCTACCATCAATGTATCAAGTTCCCATATAACGGTACAGAGATCACAATCCTGGGCGATGCAAATCCCTTTGCTTTTTGCCATAATATCAGCCATCAACCAGAAATTACTGTTCCTAATAATAGGGAAGCCATTTCCTCCACATCATATGTAAGTCCCGCCTCTCTTGCCAGTTCGAACACCCCTATACCCAAGCAAGAAAAGCTTAAGATGAAAGTAGCAGAGGAAGGTCCTAGAGAATACAACTTGAGTCAGCTCTTTTGTGTGGGACAAATGCCCACTTCTCCTAGAACACATGGTAAGCCACAACAGTTACTCCAGCAACCACTAATCACGCCAGCATGTGCCTTGACGCCTTTCGTCCTTGGAAAGAGTCAAGAGGAAGAGACATAAGATGAGGACCTAGCGGACTGGATCTATAAAGATCCCATCACCACTGATAAACCGCGAGTTACACTTCCTACAGAACAGTATGGCAAAGGCCTCCTCATTATGCAAAGAATGGGATATGATGGTTAGAGTGCTTTGGGATACTGCAAACAAGGACGACATGAACCTCTGCTACTAGAATTCAAGCCCAAAGGTAATACAGGCCTAGGCTTTGAAAAAGAGATCCTTCCTAAACTCAAATTCAAAGGAAAACCCAGCAAACCATTTTGCCCACCTACTGCAAAGAGGACACCTTTCATAATCAAAGCACCATCAAGCACTATCCCCACTGCCGCATCGAGGCTCACAACCCCACCGCAACCGTCATCAATATCATTCATCCCACCAAACGAACCAGTAATCCCATTAGCAACACCATTTGTAGCAACAACTGTATGGAAACCTATAGCAACATCTATGGCACCAGCCATTCCAACAGAAGCCACTAAATCAACACTGCCAATACTTCCAGTAACAAATCCTTTAATCCCCATCACAGTTCCTGCAGCACTGATCACTACAAAGATACATAAACCAATCACACCTGTCCTGTTTAACTCCAAAGACATCCCAGTATGGTATAGCAATCAAATGCTGGAGAGTGATTCAGAGACCAACTCACATGAGTGGGAATTTGATTCTGTACAGCTTAACACTTCAGATGAGGAAGACACATCACCACCTCCACCACGCAAAGACATCCCTATTTACGGAGAAGCACAGATAAAGACCACTTGGGTACCTGAGCTGGAAACATCTTCCACAGACCCTATGTCTCATCCTACGCCTGATTCTGACAGGGAGAGTACCATTAACGACCTTCACCATAACGTCTTAACCCTCACTGATACATCTCCCGCACTTAACCTAATCGATGAAGTAATGCCCATTATCCACCCTGAACTCATCGAATGGAACCAATCAAATCCTCCATGTCTTGACCTCTTCCAAAATGATGAGGCTATCATTGACTTTTTGGAATTACGGGATAATCTACCAAGCGGGGATCACAAAGCTAGATTCGCCATTGAACTTAATAGCACAACATACTTCGGGGCGGATGCCAAACCTTTCAGCTGCAAAAATATAACAATGAAACATGGATCTTCCAGTGAAAACCACACTGTGGCACTGTTGATCCCACAAAAGTAAAAAGAAAGAGCGTATCCAATGGTGAAAACCTCTTTGAGGCACCTGAGGATGAAGGGTTTGACATTCTCCCTGCTAATGCACAACAGGAACGATCAACGATTCTCATCGAGGAAACCAAAGAATACAATGTGGGGACTCCTGAAAATCCTCATATCATACATCTGGCATCTCTTCTCACTCCAGAGGAACAACCTAAATTTATAGAGTTCTTCCAGAAGCGTTAGATCAACTTTGCATGGTCATATGCAGACATGCCTGGGCTTGATCCTGATTTAGTCATGCATCACCTCACCGTAGCAGAAGGAGCCAAACCTGTCAAGCAGAAGCTTCGTAAGATGCATCCCCAGATTGTAGTGCTAGTCAAAACAGAACTCAAGAAACTCCTAGATGTTGGTTTCATTAGGCCAATTGATTATGCAGAATGGATCTCCAACATTGTGCCTATCGGCAAACCAAAAGGGGGCATCCGCATTTGTACTGACTTCAGAGATCTGAATAAGGCATGTCCTAAGGATGACTTTCCCCTACCAAATATTGACATCATAGTGGATCTAACAGCAGGACATGTGATGCTTTCACTCATGGATGGCTTTTCCGGCTACAATCAGATAAAGATCGCACCCGAAGATCAACATAAGACAGCCTTCACATGTCCATGGGGCACATACTGTTGGAATGTAATGCCTTTTGGTCTAAAGAATGCAGGAGCAACCTATCAAAGAGCAATGACCACCATCTTCCATGACATGATGCATACTATGATGGAAGATTATGTGGATGACTTACTAGCAAAATCACTTACTAGAGAAGGACATCTCCACATCTTAGATCAAATCTTTGATAGACTGGAACAATATCATGTTCGACTCAACCCAAAGAAATGTGTCTTTGGAGTGACCTCCGGGAAGCTTCTAGGATACATTGTCTCAAGAAAAGGCATTGAGGTCGATCCAGCAAAGGTTAAGGCAATAATGGACATGCCACCTCCAAAGAATATTAGTCAGCTAAGGACATTACAAGGGTGGCTTCAATCCATCCGAAGATTCATTGCACAATTGGCTGATAAGTGTCACCCATTCACACACTTGCTACACAAGAACATCCGCTTTCAGTGGGATGCCAGATGCCAACAAGCATTTCAGATGCTTAAAGACTATCTCATGAATCCACCATTGTTGATGCCACCAGATCCAAGTAGACCATTGTTACTTTATATCTCAGCGACAAGTATAGCATTAGGTGTATTATTGGCACAACATAATGCAGAAGGCAAAGAGTGTGCTGTTTACTACATCTCTTGCACACTGGTTGGCTATGAACTCAATTACACACCTATTGAGCGAGCTTGCCTAGCAGTAATCTTAGCAGCCACTAAATTGCGGCACTATCTGTTGACACACAAGGTACAACTCATCGCAAAGATTGATCCACTCAAGTATTTACTCAGCAAAGCAGCATTGACAGGTCGCTTGGCCAAATGGGTAATGATTCTAAGTGAATTTGACATCGAGTATGTGGACCGTAAAGCTATCAAAGGGCAGGTCATTGCAGATCAGTTGGTCGATGCACCACTCATAGGCGATCATCCCCTCATTTCCAATTTTCCAGATGAAGAGATATTCATGATCACAGAAGTACAACCATGGAAACTATATTTTGATGGTTCATACACTAGGCACGGCTGAGGGGCAGACATTCTGTTTATCACACCTCAAGGTGATAGCATCCCGAAGTCTTACAGGCTCACATTTCCATGCACAAACAACATAGCAGAGTATGAGGCCTTGATCACAAGACTTAGGTTAGCAGTACGATGGAAATTACAAGAACTACAAGTATATGGCGATTCCCAACTAGTCATTCGACAAGCAACAGATGAATATCAGACCAAAGATGATAAACTCATGCCATATAAGAAAATGGTGGACACTCTAAAGACATCATTTACTACTATCACTTTTGAGCAGATACCAAGAGATCAGAATCGAGCTGCTGACGCTATGGCTACCATCGCATCTCTACTAGATCTTCCACAAAATTCAACACGCTATGAGTTCTTGGTAGAACAGCTTTGGATCCCTGCTTATGATATCCCCGAATCTGAAATGATATGTCACCTTGTTGGTTCTGAATCCCCATGGTACGATGAGTTATACACCTATCTCCGCGATCATACCCTTCCTCCCAACCAATCAAATAACCAACGAAAAACCTTCATTCGCCAAACTGCTCGATATACCATTATTGCCGAAACCCTATACCGACGCGGTCTTGATGGTACTCTCCTTCGATGTCTAGAACAGGATGAGATAACAAAGGTTTTGGAAGAGGTACATGAAGGAATTTGCGGGACTCACTCAAGTGGTCCATCACTAGCCAAGAAGATCATGCGAGCTAGATACTATTGGCCATTTATGGAAAAGGATTCCTACTACTTTGTCAAAAAATGCAAGAAATGTCAAGTTCACGGTGACCTGATACATGCACCAGCACAGGAACTGCAACCAATCACAACACCATGGCCTTTTTGTCAATGGGGCCTTGACCTTGTGGGTAAGATTCATCCATCTTCATCCAATGGCCATAAATTCATTATTACTGCCACTGAATCTTTCACAAAGTGGATCGAAGCTGTTCCACTTACTCAAGTCACCGGCAAGCAGATCGCCTCATTCATCCTCAACTACATCATCTACCGGTATGGTGTGCCCATGTCCATCATCACAAATAATGGTCTTCCTTTCAAAAATCAGGATGTCTGTGAGCTTTGTGAGAAATTTCATATCCAACACCGCTTTTCCACTCCCTATTACCCACAAGGCAATGGTCAGGCTGAAGCATCCAATAAAAACATATTGAGAATCCTAAAGAAGACAATCAATGATGCCGGTCGTGATTGGCATGTTCAATTGAATCTAGCATTATGGGCATATCGAACTAGCATTCAAACCCCTACAGGTGCAACTCCTTATTCATTGGTCTATGGTGTAGAAGCTATCTTACCTATTGAGGTTGAGATACCATCATTATGAGTTTCCTTGCATAATCTCATCGATGATGAAGCATACAGAGTCTCACGCCTTCAGGACTTAGAGTTACTTGATGAGAAGCGACAAGCTGCATACAATCACCTCAAAGCCTATCAGCAGTGCATGAGTAGAAGCTACAATCACCGAGTTAGACCTCGTACATTTGAGGTAGGTGATCTTGTTCTTCAAGAGAATCCTTGCAACCAACCAAACAGAGAACATCAAGGCAAGTTTGAATCAAACTGGCTCGGCCCATATGTTGTCACTGCTGTATTCGGGTCCGGGGCATATCAGTTGGCTACATCACACGGAGAACCGCTCGCAGATCCAATCAATAGCATGCACCTCAAACGGTTTTATACCTAAGGTGTACAAGGCATCAGGCTCCCCTGCATATCAGAAAATACCAAAAACATTCAGAAAAATGTCCTAAAGAAAATACAAAAACATTAAAAAAAGTAAAGAAAAAAATCATGCATCCAAACAGTGAACAACCACTCCAGTGGCACCTTGGGTAAGTGCGATGGCGAAAACCTGGCAAACAGGCGCCACTCGTAAAGGCAATGGCTCTAGTATCTTTCAGGCTCGTTGCGATCCCATTCATACATACACACATCCATCCATCTAACCATGGCTTGTTATAAATCTACAAATCCAAGAAAGTACTACATGCATCTTGCATCCCGCTTTTTCATAAATCATGTCCAACTTGGGGGCAATGCCCTTACAATCTAGATGATGGAAGTGGATTCTACGTTACTGGTGATTCATTGGCAAAAACATTCAAAAATGTCTCGCAAAATACAAAAACATTCAAAAATGTCTCGCAAAATCCAAAACACTCCAAAATGACTCACAAAATCCAAAAACATTCAAAAACTATTACACAAAATCCAAAAACATCGAAAAACCCATCGAAAATCACACAAAAACATGGCAACACCTTGTACATATTCATTCGAGCAGATGCAAAACCAACATTAACACAGTACTCACACAATGACCATTTATCAATCGACCACACAATCCACATCCAACAAATCAGAAACTGTCTTTAAACAAGGATACATCCTTCCTTACCAAAACAAAGACAAAAGTGATGTTTTCTTTGACAAGAAAATTATGTTAAGCTATCAAATGCTTGGTTGATTCGTGAGTAATTCATTTGTTTATCTGTATCGGGATCTTTCAGCATTGTTTGTATCGTTTGCGCATTATTTCCGATGAAGTTCTGGGGCATGTACTAATGGTGTCTACGTGGGAAGTTCACTAAGCTACGTAATCTTATGCCAAATACAGTCATAGATCACTACGGCTTGCTAACTACAATGTATACCTCGACCATATGAGCATGAACCATTACCAAGGATCCATATTCTTTATTCTTTATGTATATATTGTTTGTTTGCAGGTACAATTCTCTTTCTTTGGTTCCTCCTACCTCATCCAAACTGGATAAAGGTTTAATCTCTTATTACGGTATGCACTTGTCTCAGGATATGATCAGCCTAAGATCAAGGAGGACGATCCAAGTCATGCATGAAAGGAGATAATCCTTGTCTGTTTCGCAAGCAATACTCTGGTCAACTTGATCCATTATATCAAGTTGCTTGTATTAACTTGCTATATCAAATCCATGTAAGAAATACTCTGGTCATCTTGAATCATTATGTCAAGATGCTTGTATTCTCTTCCAACATTTTAAAAGCTCAATGATAAAAATAGAGCACTATGGATCGTCATTCCATCTCATCTGTATATACTGCATTCCGTTGCATTCCAACCATCCATACATTCATAATAGCTGCATATCATGCATACATAGTCATAATAATGCATACTCTATTTTCCTCTTCTTCCATAGGAATGAGTCATAGGTCCTCCATTTCTTCTAACATCGAACCCCCCCAACCCTCCCCATCTCAATAATCAACATCACATATCCTTCATCATTTCCCATCAACCCAATCAAGCCACGTTCATCACCATCCATCTCTAATAGGAGGGATTGTGTTTCCCATCCTCATTCATCTACACAATCAAGCAAGTTACTCTGTCTACACAGATACATCGACTCCCACACACCTAGACTATCAACAGATACTCTGATCAAGTATCTTTAGGTCTCAACAGGTAATCGATTATGGTAATCCTAGACTACATCAGGCATTTATCATAATGACCTAGTCTCAACGGGGCTGCCATGATTCCCCACAACCATCCATCACACGCACATACTATCCATTGATCAACCAATCAAACACAATCCAACAGACAATTACATCAATTGTCTACGTCTCAACGAGTATTTTGCTTCATATACCTTGACTTCATCGGGCAATTACATCAATTGTCTAAGTCACATCAGGTCACTTTGATTCACTTACTTAGACTTTATCATGTCCAAGCAACCAACTGACATCAACTGTCACGCTTTGACTTGACCGAGGCAATTAAACCGATTGCACCAGATTGTCCAACCAATTTTGATCAATTGTATAGCATCAATCCAAACCCCACACTACATCTGCTATGTATCTCTTGCATGACCTCAGGGTACTCGCTGGCTTGTTGTTTCTTCATATTCACTCCATTTTCTCCCATTCTTTCATCATTAGTTATAATTTCCTCTATTCTACCTCCCCTCCACTTTGCATTCTTTTTCGAGAGATCGCCCGATTTTTCAAAATCAAATTCGGCCCATCTCTCGAGGGGGCATACCACCCATTAAATTTACATTTTATGGGGCATTTCTTCACACCTATTTTTCTTTCTTTGAAACGACGCGATAAACTGCACTGTCTCAAAAAGGGGCAAATGTAGTCACATAAATCTGTCCACTTAATTAAATGAATACTTAGTATTTATTTGATTATTTAACCATCAATTAATAGTTAATTAAATTAATATTTAATTAATTCATCTTAACCCTCTTCTCCTATTAATTAAATAAATTATTCAATTTATTTGATTTAATTCACTTAACCAAATTCATACCATTAATTAAATAAATAAATCATATTTGTTTAATTAAATCTTCTCTCACATTTAAATAAATTAATATTTATTTAAATCCCCCAAAATCCCACCTCTCACATTTAAATAAATTAATATTTATTTAAATCCCCCAAAATCCCACCTCTCACATTTAAATAAATAAATCATTTATTTAAATCACCTTTATCCTCCACCCACTTGTATTTTCCTACAAAAGCAAGTTGCACAATTATTTTAAATAAATAATTTATTTAAATCACCTTTATCCTCCACCCACTTGTATTTTCCTACAAAAGCAAGTTGCACAACTATTTTAAATAAATTATTTATTTAAAATCCTATTTATCCTCACCCACTTGAAACCTTTAATGGTTTCCCTTAAAGTATTCAAACTTGATGGCTTTAAAGTCTTCAAACTTGATGGCTTCCTTCTATAGTCTTCTTAAGACTTTAATGGTTTTCCTTAAAGTCTTCAAGCCTTTAATGGTTTCCCTCAAAGTCTTCAAGTATTTTAATGCTTTATCTTCATTTTTCTCATTTAAATAAATTAATATTTATTTGAATATTTATCCAAATGCAAATTACACCATTTAATTGAAATAAATGATTTTATTTTAATTGAAAATACAAAAATTTCTCCCACTTGCATTTTCCTACAAAATCCACTTGCATGCCTAAACCCCTTCTAGAATTTTCTAATCACTTCTAAATAACCTAACCCCTTCTCTAAAATTTGTCACATTCCTAAGCAAAAGGGAAGTCACTTCTCAAACCCTCAAAGTCTTTGATAACCATTAAAGGCTTTCAACCTTCAACCACTAAATGGCTCAAAGTCTTGGATAACCTTTGAAAGCTTCCAACCTTCAACCACTTAATCCACAAAGTCTTCAAAAACCATTAATGGTTAACCCAAACCCTCCTACATGGTTAAAATATTTGTTTTGATTCAACCTCTACCCAACCCAAGGGTCTCATCAAGCCTTTAATGCTTTGACCATGATTATCTCTTAATCATTTGCACAAAGGTTTATCCTTGCATTAACTCCTAATCCAGTGGGTAATCCTAATTTAGGCTTGACCCTTACCTTCTAGATAACCATGAGGTCTCCTCAGGCATTTAATGCCTCCAACCTCTTCTCTCAACCCAATCTTATGTTGACACTTGTCACCATTTCATTGGTGCAAATTGTGCACATGGATCCCCAACTTTCAAGCTTGACCCTTGATTAAACCTTTCAATCCTGGCCATCCATTGCTCCATTTTTCCTATAAATAGAGCCCATTCCTTCATAATCCAGATCCTGAAAACTTGTATGCATTTAGGCTATAGACATTTTTAGAGAGCATTTAGCATAGCATAACTAAAATCTTGTCTTTTTGGTAAAATCAATCATTTTAGCATCAATAGAATAGTATTTAGCTTTTCATTTCATATTTGAAGCTTAATATTAAATCTCAATCCTCCATAAGCATCCACAGTGCAAAAAGCTACTGAGAGCTACACTCATTTGGGACTTGGAGAGGAAAGGAACAAGGGAGGAGTAACTATGAGCATCTTGATTAGCTATTTCATTCTATGTTTATATGCTTTCTATTTCATGCTTAATATCTCTCTTGATATGCCTGTTTAGGATAATCTTTTGTTGCTAACACTAACGTTTGTTTCTTGTGCTCTTGTGTGTGTTGCCATCAAACAGATTTTCTAATCCTTTTTGCAGAGCATCAATATCTAGTTTGTAATTTTGGTTAAATCAATATAGATTAATTAGGTATTTTCATATATCTAGTTTGCTTCCATTTGCAAAGTCTTTTATCTTCATTATTCATAAATCTTGAATCTCCATAAGACATCCATAGTAGTGCAAAAAGCTGAGGGCTACACTCATGTGGAACTTGGAGAGGAGAGGAACAAGGGAGGAGCAGCTATGAGCATTTTGGAGAGAATTTGGAAGGGTTTAGTGTCTTTCCTCTATTTTTGTGTGTTTTCTATAATATGTTTGATATCTCTCTTGATATGCATGCTTAGGATTGTAGTTTCTTTCATCTTTCATTTTTGATTGATGCTACTAACACTCACGTTGGACTTGTCTTGTGTTCCTAACATCCTTTTTGTAGTGCATCATTTTTGTTTTCTAATTTCGATGCAGTTTACTAGAAATGCTGACAAAATGACAAGAAACGCTGCTATACTGACTAGGAACACTGACAAACTGACCAAAAACATTGTTATACTGACAAAAAATGCTATTTTGCAATGCACTGACTCTAAAGTTTAAAATAGTGATGTTTAGACTCAACAAATTAAGTGTTTGAACTTAGGAGATTGTTGTTTCGACCCAACTTTGTTATTTTCAGACTCAGATAACTGATATTTAGACCTAGCAAGTGAAAACTAGGAGATCTAGTGTCAAAACATGAGAAATTTGATATTCAACCCCAAAAGAGTTGTTGATTAGACCAAGGGAGCTGACATTTAGACCAAGAGAGCTACTGTTTAGACTAAGAACTATGTTGTTTATACCAGGAACTCTATTGTTTAGACCAAGAGAGTTGTTGTTTGGACTAGAAACTCTAAAGTTTAACTAGTGATGCTATAACTTAGACAATGGTTATTTTGACCCCAACAGTTAATGTGTAGACTGAGAAAATTGATGTTTATACCTAGCAAGCTCAACCTTGGAGAGTTAATGTTGAAATATGAGAAAGTTAACATTCATACCAAGAGAGTTGATGTTTGGACCAAAAGTGCGATTGTTTGGACTGAAAGAGCTACTGTTTGGACTGTGAGAGTGACTAATTCAACTGAAAGTCTGACTATTTGGACTAAAAGTGCGACTGTTTGGACTGAAAGTGCGACTGTTTGGACTGAAAGAGCTACTATTTGGACCAAAAGAGTTACTGTTTGGACTGAAAGTGTGACTATTTGGAATGTAAGAGCTACTGTTTGGACTGAAAGTGTGACTATTTGGATTGAAAGAGCTAATATGTTGTGAAACTTGTAAATTTGACAATTTGAAGTTTGAGTTTGCAATTTTTGTTGTATTTCAATGGATGATATCTTGACTTCACTTACAAACATAGAATTTAGATTGTATTTTTATCTCAAAGGACACATAAAGTGTATGTTCAAGAAGATTTAAAGAAAGCCCAAGTTTTCACGGGTTTTGAACAATTGAAAACACATCATTCAGTCTATCCTAAGGAGATTGACTTCATTATTAGTTCTTAGCCCACACTTGGTACCCTGTCAGCTCACACAGCCTTGTCACCCCCTAAAGGGTGCTTGTGTTTTTGCCTTTGCGAGAGCTAGTGGAGTCCCATTATGAGCCTAGCAATAAGGTCTCAAAAGGGGAGTTCGCACATACGCTCAAGAGGGACATATGGTGCGTGTCTTAAGGAGAGATTATTCCCCCTCCATGCACTAAGAATTTAATAATGTTCGGAGGTAAACCAGGTAGATTCTAATTTTAATTGGAACTAGTAAGGGGTCCGTTCGGCGTGTTAGGGTATAAACTCAATTAAGAGGTCTCCCAACCTTGAAAACCAAGGTTTGATATACTCGAAGGTACGAAGGACAACTATTCCCAAGCACTGTCGTTGACTTGATTTTCATCAAATCACGTTTATTTTATAGTGCGTTGGAGTATTTGGCCTTAGTCATTCCCACTTGGGTTGTTCCTCTCTCACTGACCTTAATGGATTTGGCCTTATAGGCTCCTCAAGAGGGTAGGCCCACTAAAGATATGCACTATTGAAAGAAAAAGTTGAGTCTAGCTTTCTGATCACCTAAGAAAGGTGAGAGCATACTCGCCTATCATCAAAACACATAAGACATGTTGTTTCATTTCCATTGTAATTAGTCTATGTGCCTAATTTAACAAAAATAAGTGCAAAATCCCGCGGTTGCAAACAAAGTTAGTAGTTTATATTGCATTATTTGACGGCGAAATGGTTTATACCTCTGGTCTCTCACAGCGAAACAAGTACTTGCAAAACCAATAATCTGCAAATTATGTTCAAGAAAATGACAGTCCAAAAGCAGAAATAAGAAATGCAAAATACAACATTTGAAAAATCAATAAAAAATTGAAAATGCCATCAAATTGACCAAGAACGCCATGATATGTGCCAAGAACACTGCCAAATGGACCCAAAACGCTATTCTGCACACCAGAAACACTGCTGAATTAACCAAAAATGTTGTTAAATAGACTGAAAATGCTGTCAAATATACTAGAAATACTATAGGACATACCAAACATGCTAAGGTACAGACTAAAAATGCAAAATAAAGAAAAACATAAAAACAGAGTTGAGAAATCTCCCATAAACACCATTTGAGGTGTCAAGACGCTACAATAGAGACCAAGAACATGATTTGGGAGCCCGAGAGAGCTAATCTACACACCAAAAGAGCTAATCAACCTGTCAATGAAATTTTTTGCAAGCAAACTTGTTAAATATCAAAGGGGCTAGGTCCCACGGTGGGCGCCAATTAATGTGATGATAAAAATATGGTAAATAGAAAGGCATACACATATAATGAGACAATAAAACATAATAGAAAGCTTAATTGAAAACTAAATTAAAGATGCAAACCATAAGCCTTCCTTGAAATGTCCCATTTTCCTCTATTCTTGATGACCTTGAAGGTGTTGGATTGATTGGCTCTCAGCGGAGCAATGACCTCCAAAGTGGCAACTCAAGAGTTGAGTAGCTACTTGATCATAATTGATTATGCAAATGATATGAAATGTATGATCTAAGAAAATAGATTAACATGCTATGATTAATCCAAAATGCTAATTATGAGATGATTGAAATGAAAATTATTATAGTAATGATGCTAAAAATATGAATGCAAGGGATCCTTATTGCTAAAAAATGGGGGATATTTATAGGAATTCCAAGGCCAAAGCTAAGGTGGCAGGAATCAACGGTCAAGATCTGATTTGAATATATCAAGGGCCAAGATTGAGGAAGTTGGAGAAGAGGTTGGAGGAAGGGACACTTGTCATCTCTGTGGTGACAAGTGTCAAGGAGCCTTGCTCATGAGAGGGCAAGTGTCCAAGGGAGGAGACATGTGGCAAAAGTGCCATGTGTCCCAAGCGAAGAATATCCACACCATAGGAGGTTAGGATAAGGAGGTTAAGATGTACAAGATAGGATAGGGTTAGTTAGACCCTAGGATTAGAAAGAATGAGTTAGGTTAGGGGATGGTTAGGTTAGGTGGTTAAAAGTTAGGATCCATGTGCTCATTTGAATTTAGAAATTCAAATAATTGGAAAATGGTAATTAATCTCAACAAACTTGAGTTTGTTAATTTTAATTAGGGATTAGAAGAATTGATTTAGATGTGGGGGGAAGGATTAATTAATTTAGATTAATTAATCAAAAGGGATATGAAATGAACTATATAAATAAATCCTATATATTTATTTACTAGTAGATGAATAAGGGAATTAATCAAATTTGCTTGTGAATTCTATTAATTGGGAAGGGGGATTAATTAAATAACTGCATATTTAGTTAATTATCTTCAGACCATTTTTAGGTGTATACACTAAGAAATGCTTCCTTTACTATCATATTATGCTCATCTTTCTTAACCTCATCAGGAGTGGTCGGTCCATTTGGAGGAGCAGAATAGACATTCTTTGTAATCTTCCAGTAATCTTATCCAAGACATTTCAAGTGAACTTCCATTTGGTTCTTCCATATAGCATAGTTACTTCCATCAAACCTCAGACTGTCCTTCTTAAATATAACACCTTGAGTTGTCATCCCGGATCTCCTCAAGTGGTTAAGCTTTTTCTAGAGGATCTAGCTCTGATACCAATTGTTAGCAGTAAAGAGGAGGAAGACTAAGAGCGGGGGGGGTGAATAAGTCTTCACTGGATCAACAAGCATAAACACAAAGATAGATCTGATAAACTGCAACAAAAATAAAGATAAGCAAATTAAAAACACAACACAGAACACCAAAATTTTGACATGGAAAACCCGGTTAAGGGAAAAACCACGTTG
Organism: Cryptomeria japonica; assembly: GCF_030272615.1. NCBI lineage: Eukaryota > Viridiplantae > Streptophyta > Pinopsida > Cupressales > Cupressaceae > Cryptomeria > Cryptomeria japonica. Next base: position 82,424,901 of record NC_081410.1, on the reverse strand, counting down.
TGAACCTACCCACAAGAAGATGATACTCTGCAGCAGTATGTGAAATATTACAAGGGGGAATGCACATGCATTCAGACACACTGCCTAGAGCTAACTGCTCAAAAGATAATGGTCTGGAAGGCTACAACCCTCAGGGAAGTCTCATTGACTTACAACAAGATTCAGACTACAATCCGGAAGAAATGAACTGAAGAAATAACATCTCCAAATGCTTGATTACAGTTTCGGTTTAAGCACAGTTGTCTACTCACCAACACCAATCTCCACACAATCATAACATCAAAGGATAAATCACTCATTCGCACATACACCACTCTCTAATAATGAAGACACAACATCGACACCTAAATTACATGAATATGTCACCTATATATATAATCCATCAACCTTGATAACAAGGTCAGCTAAACCCTCGACCCTCAATTACAAAATTACATCACATGATACAAAGATCAACCACAGGACCAATACAATTATTTATATAGCATAAAATGGACCTCATTCAAATTCCCAATGCGCAACTCCACTGAAAATCATGCCAAGATCAACCGCAACACGCTACACCACCAGGAATACCACATAACATGAAAATCATCATTGGTTCATAGAAACCATAAAAAACTCACACAACGATCAATGCGGATCACCAAAACAAATAGAATATGACCATGAAACACCAACACACATGTTAGAACCATCGATAAGAGTTGCACCAACACCACTTATCAAATATTCACCAATGAACATCTGAAACTCAAGAATACAACTAATCAACAACTGTCACAAAGAATGATAACTTGAGGAGCACCAAATCACAAACCATCTGAAATGAAGATACACAAGACCATCCCAAACAATATCCCAAAATATCAGCACAAGATCTGATCACACCGAAATATATCGAAGGAAAGACTGAACTCTGCAAAATAGTGATCAGCAAAAAAACACTGCAAAACCAGATCATAAGATCTTCCCAATCAACAAACACCAGAGAAAATCACAGGAATATGTTGACATAAATGACAAAAACATATCCTAGCAGCAACAATATCCAACAACTTTTAGTTTTTTAACTTTATGATAGTGCTTATGAATCTTCTTATTTAATTGTCCATCTTTTTACTATGTAACTGTCTAAACTATTTGTTTGCATTATTCATCTACATACTTCAAATATTTTTTAAGTTTTATTTGACCTTGAAATTTTAGATATTTGAGTTGATTATTTGAATATACTTCTTGTCTATTTTATGGCATGGGGAGGGGCGATTAGTCATGTGCAGGGTGTGTAAGGGTTGTGGTGTGGTTTTTGGGCTTTCTTTGTGGAGTTTGGTGTTGCATTTTGGGTGTTGTTTGGACATTTGTCGAGTGCTCGGTTTGGAGACTTTTTCTTCTGATTCTTTTGCTTTCTTCTTGTGCATGCAAGAAGATTTTTGTGTTGGGTTTGGGCACATGTTTATCTACTTGGGTTTTTTCATCGAGGATATGTATGGCTCCTTTTGGAGGTCCCTTATTAAATAAAAGTCACCCTTTCAAAGATGTTGTGATTGGTGGAACTTCATCCTCGATCATACATGAAAAACCAATGTTTAGTCTGAATAGTACCAGTATCAGTGAAGGTTCTTCTCATGATGAGGGATTTCAGCCTATGAAAGTGAATGGTTGTCTAGTTAGGAGTAAAGACAAGCCTTTTCTTATGTTTCAAACCAATTTTGATAAGGAGAATAATAGTTATTTATCTAATCATGCCTTGATCTATAATTTTATGAGGATCTAGGTATCTTTACCCTTCTTGGAATAGTGGGCTCATCACACATGGAATCTAGAGGGGGAAATGGAAGTGTTGTTGGTTGCCAATGGCTATTTTTTGGTGATTTTTTTTGTACATTTTAGGCAAAAATAAGGCGTTTGAAGGGGAGCCTATTTTTACAACCACATGGCTCTCTCCATTAAGTCATGACATATTGGATTTAACCTTAAATAAGAGATCCCATTGAGGTTTCTAATCTTAGCGAGGCTTTCATGGCTTCCATTAGAATTTAGGAGAAATGATATCTTCAACTTAGTTGTGGCGTAGCTTGGCAAGCCAGTTGACCCTTCGCAATAAATTACAAACAAAAAGGTAATCACCTATGCTCATGTATGTGTTGAAATTTATTTGAATAAGCCATTACCTGATTCCATGGAAATCCAGTTGAGTCATATTCATGGATTCAATAGTTTGATTATCAAACTTTACCATTTCATTGTCAGGTCTGTCATGAATAGGGGCATTTGTAGTGGATGAGTTCTAAATCAAAACCTGCAAGGACTTTAGTAATGGGTCAATTAGCTCAAATCCTAAAAAAGATTAAGGGAAGGCCCCTATGATGGAAGATAATGAGGGCTATATCATATTTAGAACTCGTAACAAGGGAAGAGGGAAACAAAGAACTCTAAAAGATAGGCAATTTGATGAGGTGTTGAATAGATTTGATGCTCTAAATGATATAGACCAGTTTGATGGAAATATTACAAACTTACCTATAGGCCAATAAATTTTGGAGGTAGGACAAATAGTTGGTCAAAAATATAATGCTATTCAGGTTGTCCCATAAGAGGGAGGTTTGGAGGTACAAATGGGCATAGATGTCCCATTGCTAACCTCTAGTGAATTGGGAACAAGTGGATGCAAGAAAGTGAAAGATGTTCTAGGTCTCACCTATTCTTTGTTCATTTGGGAGAAAGAGTCATGAGATGGTAGTAAAAATAAGGGAACCCCACCTATTTTAGGAATTTGTCAAAAACCTCTTAAAAAGGCTGCTCTTGAGAAGCTTCCCAAATTGGGTAGGAAGAAAGATCAAGAAAATGTGAAGTTGGTTGTTGAGAAACTAGTTGAGTCTAGCTCCATGAAGACCATTGACACTCATTTCTCTCCATCTCATTAATAACTATCTTATCATGGAATGGTTGAATAGCATCCCTAAACAAAAGGTTATTTGAGAGTTGATTAGTTCTAATTCTCCTAATATGGTGTTTATTCAGCAAACTAAGTTATCTATTGATGGTATGCTTAATAAGGCATCAAAGATTTGGGCTCAAAGTCATTATCAATCATTGGGTCTTAGGGAATTTTAGGGGGTATGGCCTACCTTTGGGATCCACAAAATATTTTCCCTCTTTAGTGGATTTCTAGTAGGTCTTCTATCTCTTTGGTGACTACAAGTTGTGGATCCAATGAGATGATTTTTTTACTAATGTTTATTCTCCAACTAATTTTATGCAAAAATCCTTGCTTTGGTCACATATTAGATATGTTTGATCTCTTGCCCCTTTATTCCCTTGGATTTTGGGAGGATGTTTTAATGCTATCTCATGTCTAGATGAGAAGAGGGGAGGTAATATCAGACTTAATCCTTCAGTGGGTCTTTTGAGGAACAATATTTAATTCTTGAAGGTAGTAGAATTTAAAACCACCAATGGTTTGTTTACTTGGAATAATAGAAGATGTGGAGCAGAGGCAATAGCTAAGAGATTAGACAAAATTTTGGTCTCTTGATATTGCATGAGTGATAATTGGGTGACAACCTCAAAGATTTTAGATTGGAGGGGATTTGACCATTGGTCAATCAAGTTTACTACTTCTTAGTTTTGGGTCTCAAACATCCCTTCTTTTAAATTTTAGCTTATGTGGCTTCATGACCCTTCTCTTCATGACCTTATGCTAGATTGGTGGAGTGAGGGGAAGCTTGCTTTTGGTACTACAATGTACTCCTTTGTCAAGAAATTGCAATTTGTCAAGTATAAACTTAAAAGATGCAATAGGTGGTGTTTTGGTAATATCTTCTTGGCAAAGATAAATGCTCAGTCTTGGGTTGATGCTATTACTCACCAAGTTAGAGATTGAGGTTTATCAAAGGAATTATATAAAGAGGAGTCTATTGCAGCGAAGAAGTTGGAGGAATGGGAACTTCATGAGGAGATTTATTGGAAGCAAAAGTCACGAGTTGATTGATTCCAAGAAGGTGACAGAAACACAAAGTTTTTTCATAATACAATAAAGGATAGAATATATAGAAATTCAATTGTTTCTCATTTCCTCATATGGAGTTTATCTTTCTTCTTATATGGAGATTACTCAGGAAACCACTAGATTCTTCATGAATTTGTTTGCTAAAAATTATTCTCTTGCCAATGTGGAGGAAGGGCTCGTGCTTGGTTGTATTCGATCCATTGTTACCAAAGAGGATCTTATTAAGCCTATCTCTTTATCTAAGATTGAAGAAGGGTAAAGCTCATGGTCCTATGGTTTTACTATAAAATTTTATCAAGAATTTTGGGAATAATTAAGTTTGACCTCTTGGATGTGGTACATGAGTCTTATAGGAACAAGTAGATGCTCGGGGTTATGAATGCTACTTTCCTTGCTCTCATTCCTAAGAAGGAATGAATTAATTATCTTGACTCCTTCTAACCTATAACCTTGTGTAATGTGATTTATAAAATAATCACAAAGTTGATTGTTGAAAGGCTCAAGCCATGACTTAATATGTTTACTTTTTAAGAGCAAGGAGGCTATGTTACTAGAACACAAATTTTGGATGGGATTATCATAAAACTAAAGCTATTCATTATATGATTCTAGGGAGAATGTTATGTTCATGAAGTGGATATGGTCAAAGCCTATGATAGATGGTAGTCCTGAAAATGACCTAGTGAAAATCTTCATGCCTTAGGCAAAATATTGGTCTTTTCTGGATAAATTTGTTTTCTATCATATGCTTCAGGCTTAGGGTTTAAGGTTTTATGCATTATTGTTTAAGTATTGGTTAAAACCCTTAAATTGGTTATAATTTTGCATTACCTTTTTTCCACTCAAGTTTGAGGGTTCTAGTAACGTGGGCGGGGCCTTTTTTATGTCCTAAGCATTAATCTATTCGACAGTTTCTTATGTTTTCTTAAGTCTGCGTTTTAGTTCTCCTAGGCGGGTCCCCTTTTTATTTTTCATTGGCTGCATAAATTTTCCTAAGTCCAACCTTAAGTATTTATGCCGAAGTCTTTGTGCTATCAGTCAGGCTACTAAAGTTTCCTATCATCTGCACGTCTATTAATAGTCAAATATCTTTTAATCTTGCTCAAAAAGATGCTCAGTCGTTAAATGGCTAGAGAAGGCGGACACCATGGCTAGTAGGATAAAGCTTGAACAGATTCAACGGCTCTTGTTACCCCACAGTTTAACATGCTTGGAGGTTAATGATCACGGAATCGTGAGATGATGCCACGTGTCTATGATGGGATGAGGTAAGTGAGAAGGTGGGGACCGTTAACTGAGGTAAAGTGGGGAATGAGTTGGAAGTGTTGCGTTATACTTTTGTTGGGCCCGCTTGCCATATGTGATGATCAATATCAGATTGACCAATGTTGTTCATGTGATTTTCCATCGGGGAATAAATCAACGGTGGAGATTCAAACTTTGTTCAAGTGCAATTTTGAGTCATTTCTCCACTCCCACAAGCAGTCATGGCGAATGATATGGTGATGCTTTGTCCCAGAACAATGATTAAATGTATTTTCTCGACTATTTTGAACCACTAAAGCATTCAATAGAGATTGAAGAGCGATTCCAGAGCCGAGGGAGTTTTCAACAATTTCTTGCAGTGCGGAATTGAGGTTCACCCAGTGCATACAAAGAAATAAGCTGTTAAATTCCCCTTCTATATTTTCAAAATTGTTGAAAGTGTGCATCACGTGAGATTGCGGTGAAAGGATTGTGAATTGTTATAGGGTTAAAATCTTGGCGTAAAAGGGGTGAGAATTTATTTTTTTCTGTGTTGAGATTATTATGCCTCATGTTAAGCCCTAGTTTTCCTCCTCCATTTGTGGGTAATTGTTAAAAAGGCCCTAATCGAGTAGGATGGCTCCCTTACGAAACAACTCAGGATAGACAGAGTATCTAAGAAGTAACCTATTTGATGATTTTCTTGACCAAGTGAAGCCATCAACAAATGATAAATACCAAGGGAAAAGACTTGTACAAGGTAAAACCTGAGGAGAAGGGTTAACTGATAAGGATTATAACATTGCAGATGCTAGGGTACCCATGATTGGGGTGGAATGTTTAAATTATGGTATAGAGAGAGGAATTTGCAAACCCCATTTTCAAGTGCCTGACAATATGACTTGGGCAAGTTAGTGGTGTCCAATGTATTCATGGATGTCGATCTCCATAAGGCAATTATGGATAGATATGACCCTATTTCAAGAGTAATAAGGGGAAATGAGGGAGAAGTTTTGTTGAGAATCCAAAGGGAGGAACTCTAGGAGATTTTTTATTTGTATGAACCTTATGCCATCCTGGTTCAGGTGGATTTGAATGAATTAAAGGTTGAATACTACAAAATAAAAGGTTTCATCAGAGCCAATCTCCTCCTAGCCCATTTGGCAAAAGCAGGAGACATAACATACCATATTGGCCCAAGTTTAGTGGAGACTTTTCCTATTGGTTCCTTTGCCAAATATTTACAGGCCACTTTCTTTTCTCTGTGCCAGATTTTAGGTTTCAACCCTATTACAGTCATGCTACCGGATTTCATGTATATGGCCATACAAATTCAACATCCTGAATTTACAATGGTTTTTGACTTTCCCCGGTATCTTGAAGAAAAGATTTATGAGGGATTTCTAGATATTAAGAACGATATATTTAACACTCATTTCTATTAGTATTCATTGCTAATGCATATGTTCTTATATAGAAATGCGGATTATTTTGAAGGTACCATGAATCTTAAAAGAACAGTTGATAAAATTGAGATATCGATGCAACTATGGAGTATGGATATGTAGAGATAGGCAGGAAGCCAATTTTGTGAGGTTTGACAATGGTTTTGCTTCTAAATTGAGGTAGAGTTTAACTGTGAATGCACCAGGGATTCCCACATAGCTGCATGATTTTGTAAGACGAAGGGAAAGGCTACCACTTATGAAAAGTGAGCACAACTGGGGGGGTATTATCCCTTATCCTGTTAGTACAATTATTAGATTTTATGGTTTCCCTGGTCAACCACATGTATTACCTTTTAATGTCCCTTTGAGGTTGGGTTTTATTGAAGTAATCTGGTGAATAGGTTGTATACATGACAAGGAGATAAAGGGTAGAGGCAAAGGGACCATTCTCCCAGATTATACTGTCATCCCATACTTTTTCATTATAAAAGGGGGATATGTGCATTTTGATAAGCTTTTTGCACCATATCATTTGGGGGTTAGTACACTCAGACATAGTGACCTGGAGGGATTTTATAATATTTTTAGGCAAAGAATAAAAGAAGGCCCATTACCTCATGAGTACAGTTTTTTTGAAGCTATAATTAGAATTGAATTTGATTTCATGACTCAAGATTGGAGGAAGGGGAAATGGATGTCTTTTAGGAAGCTATGGACTATTGTACAGAAGATGGATCCCAGTTATGATCCATTAAGAAACTTCACTCCATTATATGCCAAAGTTGATTTTGTCATGAACAATTTTGATGAGTTAATTCTTGCATTAAAGGAGAAGAGAGCTAGATTTGAGACATTTCACGCCCATCAAGTTGAAAGAAGAAGAATGCAACAACTTACACCCACCACACCTAAAGAGCAGCCCTGATTCATCAAATGAGGATGAAACAATTAGGCTCACCTCCTCCTCCACCTCATAGGACAAATGGGCTAGAAGAAAGTAGACCTAGCTATGTGCCCCCTCCAAAGGGGAGTGTTGTGATAAAAAGGGTAAGGGACGAGGTAAGTAGTGAAGAAGGGAGTGGCAACGGTAGTGACAGTTTGAAGTTGGTGAGAAGGAAAGGAAAGAAAATAATGAAGGTAGAGCTAGCCCCAAAGGTGCAAGTAAGACCTTTTAAAGGGGTCAAGATCATTGATCTTGAAGATTCAGATAGAAGTTCCTCACCACCACGTGTGCCTCTTTCACCTCCTAGACAAGATGAAGAACAAAGAGAAGATCAAGACATGGAAGAACAACGGGAGGAGGATACCATTGAAATTATAGATGCAGATATGCAGACTGGTATTCCTCTGATGCCATTGACTTTGGAAAATTAGACCTTACTCCTTTATATATTCAAGGTAGAGTCTTTAGAGATTCCAGGAAGGAGGCATGTGATAAATTTCTTGAAGATGAAGCCTTCATAAGAATCTCAGCCTTCTTGCAATTTGTATGGAAAAAAAAAAAGAATACAAGAGGAGAAGTGCTGAGAGAATGGCCTAAAGGCAAGACAGGTCTGACCAAGAAAATCAGGAAGAGGTAAAGAGTGAAATGATGGAGGAATTCAAAGGAATCACTGCAGAAGAAGGCAGGATGATTGTAAATCAGGCTGGAGTCTTGATTTTGCTAGAATGGGATATAGCTGATGCAATGGCTTTTGATGCAATTAGAAAATTAAAAGATCAACAATTTAGTCCAGAGGAAGAAGCAAGGTTGGCACTAAGAGGGTCAGAATTTGTGGATGATTATGCAACCTTGGCAATATGGGCTCTAGAACAGGGGCCTAGGAGGCCTAATATCAATGATATAAACCCAAACTTGAGGGGAAGCTTCATTATAAAAAGAGCCTCTAATACGTCAAATGTTGAGGCCTCAAAGTTAGTTGTTGATGCAACCAAATTGGCCCTTGAAACTTCAAAGAGGGAGGCTAAAGAAAAGGAGGAGTTAATGAAGAAGTTTGAAAAACTTTTCAGTGATTATAATGCAATTCAAGAGAGGTGTGTGGAACTATAAACTAAGGTTCAAATTATTGAACAAAGACATATAGGATCATCTTTTTCAGCTCCTACAATTGCATCAACCCCATAAACATCTAGATCTCTGCCTCTCCCACATGTAGATGTTGCAGTTCAATTCAACAGTGAGACTGATTTTCCAATTGCACCATTGGTGCCATATGTGGATGGAGAGTGTGAACCTACTAGATCAACTGACCCAACAAGAGCTCAAATTTTGGAGAGAATAAATGAGTTGGAAAATAAGCTAAGGATTCAGATGATCAGTCTGCCATTAAGCAAAAGGAAAGAGTTAGCTCAGTGCTAACTCATTTGAATGAAAAAGTGGATAGTAGACTAAATAGCATTCATTCTTTATATTCTTTATTGTTTAATGCTATTCAAAGTTTTGACAGAGATAAGGAAGTAGCAATCCCTTTGTTTACAAATTGGTTACAAAAGGGAAATGAACACAAAGTAATGTCAATGGCTTCCAAATACCATGTTGAGAGGCCATCCACCCTTCAGCCAACCTATTTGTTGGTGAAGTCAATGCGAGATGCTCAGATGCTACCAGAAAATATAGAAAGAAAAATAAGAGAGTTGATGAGAAGCTTTGGTGATTTGAATGAAACACTTCTGCCAAGTATTGAAGATGGAAATGGGGGAATCAAGCCTTTACAATTTTGGAAAGAAGAGGTAGAAAGAGTCATCAATGCTCAATTGGACTTGATTTGTGAGGATCTAGATACTGGCATGCTAGAGGACAACATGGACAAAATAATATGTACGAGTACATTCTTTGAATCTTTTGAGAGAGAAGCAAATCAAGTTGCAGTTAAGTATACTCCATACAGAGCAAAAGCTAATGAAATTATGAATTTCAATTGGTCGTCAGATGAGGAATATGGTGAATGGGGTAATACTTACTTAAAGGAAGAGTAAGGACTGAAAACCGTTAGTTAGTTAACTATTTGATGCAACAATTTGGTAGGCAGTCTTGTTTTTTTGCAATAGTTACTTTTTGGATGAGAGCAACAGTAGGGTGGGCCCATCACAGATCTTCATCAACAACAACAAAGGGTAAAGGGTGCATAAAGTGTTATGATGAATCAGTTGCAGATATTTTGGTCTTGGTTGTGACATTCCTTAAATGAAATATTTTGTAACTAAATTATGTGTAATTAGTCACTTTTGAATGACAGGTGTCTCCTCTGGCCCGTAGTTTGTTTACTCCCTTATTTCTATAAAAGGGATTTCAAGGCAAAGAGATGGGGTTTTGAATTTGATGTTTGTACCGAGTCTTGCTAAGTCAAAGTCATAGGTCCCATGTAGTGAATTCTAGGTGAAAAAGAGCAAGTTGTAAAGATTTTGCAAAGCGGAATAGAATGAGTCTTGTGTCATATCTTATGTAGGTTTTGAATGATTGAATTGTACACTATTTTATGTCAGTTATAGTATTTGAATAAATGAAATAGAATCCAAGTTTATTTCTCTCCAGTGCGTGATTCTATTATATTTTGAACAAAAGTGAATCAAGGATTTCTTTGTTTTAGTACATTGTTGTGATGTATGTGATTTATGTTTATGCTTTGATCCAAGGGATCAATTAAATGCTTGAACAAAATTGCAGAGTGATAGAACTTGTGCAGGGATTTAGATAAGTAGTTTGGGCTTGGGTTGTAGTTGAGATGCATTATAAGGCAATATATTCTTAGATCAGTATGCTATCATATGAATTATGCTATAATTCACTTTAAATTTCATGAATTTGATTCCCCAATAGAATAAGGCACTAGTCATAGCTCATTTCAAATCTTTATAGTCAGGTTGTGCTCATTTCGTCTTTATTTGTTCCATAATTGTTGATTATCAGTATACTTTTCATTTTATGTATGTTATTGTATGTTTTTCCCATCTCATGCTCCATTTAGGTTGAGGATCACTGAAGGATTTTCCATCCTTGAGCATTCTCCCTATTGTTGAGCCTGTATATGAGATTATCTGCTCAATTTTGGTGCAATCTATGAGAATAGAGTGAATATTATAGACTCACCAAGGGATCACCCTCCTGGGTCTTGCAGAGCCCAAAGTGTAGAAGGATTATCAGAATCCTTTTCATATGTTGGTGCAAGTTCTTGAAGATATCGACAGTTGGAGTTGGCTTCGCCATAGATAATTTGAAAAATCAACTTGGTTTCTGCCTCTTGCAGTGTAAACCCCATTTTGGGGCACCAACAATAGAGTCAAATGGAACTTCTTGAATAAAGTACTTGTAGCCTTTGGTTTTGGTATCGAGAGGACCAATTGGGTTATGAGCAGTATCACCACTTCTTCTTTTGTGGTTCTTCTCAATGGCAAACCCACTAAGTTATTTGGCGCCTCTAGAGGTCCTCGGAAAGGGGATCCCCTCTCACTGTACTTGTTCATTTTAATGGTTGAAGGACTTGAAATATCTATCAAAGTCTAGTGTAAGGAAAGGATCGATTTGGGTTTGGACTTGGGGTCATGATCATCCTCCTTGTTCCCATCTTCACTTTGTGGATATGTTGCTTTGATGGGCGTTGCTAGAATCAATGAGGCTACTAACTTCAGAAAAGCTCCAGATATATATTTGGCAACCTCGGGTCAAAAAATTAATGAAGATAAATCTTTTATATTCTTTTTTACTACCCCTCTTCTTATTTAGGCCAAGATTGGTAGGATTTGGAGGTTTCAATTCAGCCCTCTTCCTTTTTGTATCTTGGAGTTCCTCTTTCAACAAGACCTTTACCTAGCAGGGTTTGACAAGATATTATGGATTAGCATCATATAAAGGTTAGTCATTCGACATATAGATGGCTCTAAACTACTAGAAGAATGACACTCTTGAGGTCTATGGTTTAGGCTCTCCCAATCTATAGATGTTTTGTGTAAATGGTTATGGAAAGCTTTATCAAGGAATATGATGCCCTCTCAAGGCAATTTTTATGGTCAGATAACATTCTCTCTTCGAAATGGAGTTTGGTTAAATGGGATTCTCTTTGTAGGCCAATACATGATGGTGGTCTTGATTTGCATCAAGTGAGCATGAATGGTCATGTTCTTGCTGCTAAGCTTTTTTGGAGATGGTGCATCAACCAAAACTAATATTGGGATACAATTCTCAATGTAAAATATCTTGGGGGAATGGATGGTAAGGATGTTCCCTAGTACGATATGACTAGTAATGTCTCCATGATTTGGAATACTCTTAAGATCAGAGGCACACAGTTAGTTAAGAAATAGCTCCTTTAGAGTTGTAATAAGGGTGTTGAAACTTTGTTCTAAAAGGATTCATGGGATGGATTCCCTCCCATTCTCTCTTAGTTTCCTTGATTTTAGTCTCTTTGCAACAACTTTCTTGAAGCAGGTTGGAATAGAGTTGAGTATTTTAAAGTTACTTTGAATTTGGGACAAGGAGAAATGGATATATGGAAAGAGTCATGTGAGTGGCCTCCTAGAGGATCACCAAAGGCTAGGGAGAATCTTGCTTTAAAGATTGTGTAATTTCCTTCACAGACAAAATATTATTGCCAATGGCCCTGATCTGAAGGATAGATTTTTGGTGGTTTCATGATGCTTGGAGTTGGATAGTTTGACCTATGGTAAGGTGAATGTTTCTTGATGGAAGCAGGTATGAAATAGGTGGGTTTGGCCCAAGTGTATTTTTTTTCTTGTGGTTAATTGTGTAGAGTAGATGTCTCACTTGAAAGAATCTTCGTAAGGAGGGTTCCAAGGGCCTTTTGTTTATGTTCTATGTAATAATATTGAGGAAAGTGCTTCTTATATTTTCTTCTAGAGTTCTTTTACCAAGGAGATTTGGCATTTTTAATAGAGAGTCTAGAAGCATGCTTGTATTCATGCTAATTCTTTGGTTGAGTTCTAGAACAGTCTTGGCAAACCCCCTGCTAAGACTTCCGTTCTTCAAGTCGCATGGGATATTGGACCTTGTTTTATTATTTGACAATTGTGACTAGAAAAAAATTGCAGAATTTTTCAAGATAAGAATATGTTGGTATAACAAGTGTGGTTGCGAGTTACTAACATGATTCAGGAAACTTTGAGGGCTGAGTGTGATCTTTTTGTTGATGTGGACCCTAGGGATTTGCATATTGTCTATAACCTCAATATCTTGTTAGGATTCCCACAGATACTGAGAGGGGGGGTGAATTAGTATCTAATCGATGAATAGAATTTCTTAACTTAAAACATGTAGAGCATATTATAACAGTGTATCGGTATGCAAAAAATAATGCAATAAACAGAAACGAAAGCAACCACATAAGAAACACACCATAACACAATATTTTAACAAGGAAACCCGATGTGGGAAAAACTTCGGTGGGATTTGTGACCCACAATATTCACTTACTGGCCAATAAGAGAATATTACTTACAAGAGGGGCCTGCACATGCAGGAAGGCCAACTGCCTAGAGCTCACTGCTCAATGGGAAGTCTCACTGACTTACAATGAGGATTATACAGATCCAATATCTTGTACAAATTTACAATAGTATCTATAATGCCAGTTCCAATACCGGTTGTTCCTCTGCTTCTTACATAAACCCTTAACCTATAATTCTCATAATAGATCTGCCTAATATCTTTTTTTTTATCTCCTGTAAAATGTCTACAATGATCTCTCTTATATATAAGAGTCATTTTACAACTTGCCAAGTTGGCTTACAAAGTTTTTACAATAATAAATAAAATATAATATATCAAAAATCATGTCGGCCCCTGTGCCAGTATGCTTCCTTTCTCTGTGTCAGTGTCGATGGTCTGAGTGTTGGTGTAGAGTCTGATCTTGCTAGTGTTGGTGTAGTGTAATGCCTTGTCGGTGTAATGCCTTGCCGGTGCCATAGGATTGTAAGGTTGCCATCAATGACAAAACCTTCAATCACCTACAATGTCTCATTGGAGTGTGCATATGCCAACAATCTCCCCCTTTGGCATTGATGGCAACACTCATGAGAAAATTCAAAAGTGTATCCAAAACTGTAATCCAAAATTATGTTTCCAAAAATATAAGAGCTCCTCCTGAGCAGATAATTCTTTTGCCGGTTATTTTCTCATACTACTACTCCCCCTTTGGCATCAATGACAAAGGTTGTCAAGGTGTTAATAGAGTTGTAGTCTCAACCTTGTAACTGGGTAGTTACAATTTGAAATAGATCTGCCAAAATCAAGTTTATACTCTCCATAAACTTCTTACTGTCTCTTATTGTTGTCTCTATTCTTTGAACTGTACCGGTGAGGTGCTGCATATGCTCTATCGGTGTTCTTTGTCCCTGTACAAGTGCCTCAGATATTTCCATCCGCATGAATGCTAGATAGTCTAATCTTGGACTTAGTCTTAGTCTCAAATTCTTTGCCTTATCCATTATTCTCTCCTTTTCTCTTCCTAGCTTAAGTAACTCTTCCTCAAAAGTTGTTATCTTCTGTTCAAAAACTAATAATGTATCAGGTGAGTTAACAAAACTGTCTGCAAGTTTATTGATTTCATCCAGTACCTTGCTCATCTTCTTATCTATGTCTACTGTCAAAAAGTTTGTTTTGCAAGTATCTTTATACAAAGTTTTAAATTCCTTTAATAAGTTGCACAGTTCTGGTAGAAGTGTGTCAAATTCCCTTGTATACTTCTTTATCTGATCTTCAAAGAATTTTTGCTTTTTAATTTCTACCTTATTCTTCAAAGTCTCTTCCTTTATTTGCTCAATAGTCATTGTGTTCTTAGTGATGTATTTACACAAAGTATCAAGTTGCCCTAAAGAATCCTTATTGTCTATGTTACAGTTAGGAGCTATTACCTTCAAAATTGAGATTGTGTCATCTATAGCTTTATAAGCCTGTGAACTACAATCTGTTATCCTTTTGATTGAATCTAAGAGTACTTCAATTACATTTGTTGATTTGTGGCCTGTTGAGGAGGAACCAACATTATGAATTCCATTGGTGGAGGAAGTAACCAAGCTTGTTGTGACCTCTGGTAAGTTTGTTTGTGTTTGCATTTCCTTAAGCAATGGTTTGTGTACTTCTCCTGTTGCCGGTTGTACTGTTTCCTCATGACTGTTCCTGTACCTATTCCTATTCTGGAGCCTTTTTCTCTTCTTGTTTCTCTTTTTGTTGCTTTGTGTTATCATCTACTAGTTTCTCTTGTGTTTGATCAGTTTGCTCAATTATCGGTGGCTCACTAGCCATGTCCGTCTTACCAGTTGTATCTTTATCTACCACAATGTTGATCTTTTGTGTATCAACATCTACTATGTATAGGACTTCGGGATTAGGATTGACATCCTCTACATCAATACTTTCAACTATCGGTTGATCTTATGTAGTTGTTGTTACTGGTGATGTAATCAAAGGAGGTGGGGGTAAGTTGTCTTTTACTTTGATACTAGGAGGTCCACCAACTTTTCCTTTACCCTTGTCCTTGTCCTTCTGATATACCTTTATAGGTTTGTGGCTCATGTACTCTTCCTATTTTTCTTTTTCAACTAGGAACATATCCCATGCATTTTTTGTTTCTTCAGTTACCTCATTAACTCTTCCAACCATTAAAGCAATATGTCGGTGTGCAATAGAGAATACTGACTGGTTGGCTTCTGCAATTAAATCATCTATCTCCTTAGGTGAGTTTACTGGGTAAACAACTAGTAACTTTTCAATTTTGATTTTCTTATCAAGCTCTATAACAGCTTGTCTTCTTGCTTCCAATCTTTTGAATAGTTCATCTGGTACTTCATCTATCACTTCCATCAAACATTTCTTATACATATCCATATGCAAAATAACATTGTTTTCCACTTGTTCTTTTTCATCTGCTGTCAAAGTGTCGTACAATTTCTTTATATTCTTTAGTTTCCCTTCCTCTGTAATTTCATTTAGCAATATGTCAAGAGGGGCCATGTTTTGTTTTGTCTTCTTCTTCTTTGGTGTCAATTTCTTCTTTAGTGTAGTCTTTCTAACCGAAGATCTCACTGGTTGCTGTTTTTGTCTAGTTTTCCTAGGTGAGGGTGTGGTTGTCGATGAAGGATCTCTTTTCCTTACAATTCTTTTGAAAGTTGTAGGTATGTCATTTTCCAAAGAAGTAGCTATCGGTGATAGGTGAGTTTCGGGTTGTAGAGTTCCTAACTCATCCTCAGTGATACCGGTTTGTTTCAATACATCTTCTTTAATAGCTTTAGCCTGTCTAGAGCCTCTTCTCACAACTGCTTCAACCTTTTTCACTCTCTTCGTATATTGTATTTGACTTTCTATGGTCTCAGCACTACCAAATACTTCTTCCTTTGATTCATTTCGTGCTTCCAGAAGTGCTTTAGCATAAGTTTCAATTATATGATCATCAGTCTCCTAACCCATCTCTGTTACCCAAATTGTCCTTGGGATGACTGCTTCCATCCAGATTTCATCCTTGTATTTGTCAACAATCTTCTGTGATAATCTGATTCTCTTCTACATTTTGGCCTTAAGTGCTTGAAAATAATCATGAATGTTCTTTTCCTTGTCTTCACCCATGTTATTTAATAGTTCTGTTAATTGTTTTCCTACCGGTATATCAAATCCAAGTTCTTTATAGCCTATACCAGGAACCTGTTTGGTTATGTGTAGCATCAAGCATACAAGCAAATTACCAAACCTAAAAGTTCCTTTCTTATCTTTCTTTATCTTGCCTAAGTTGTCAATTAATTCATCTTTTAACCATTCACATATGTCAATTTTCACATTGTCTGTAATCATGTCATAAGCACTCTTAATGCATAAACTTGAAACTAAGTTGAGTCTATTTGCATGAGTAGCTTTATACCCTAAAATCATGCTAACAAATCTCACATTTATATCTGTTACATCATTAACTCTCAGAGACCTTATGTCTGATGTTGCACTAGTTAAGTTCATTACTAGGTCATTGGAGACCTTTTTAGTCTTGTCTGGTCTTTTACTAGTGGACGGTAACCCTGTGACAGCTTTCGCAGCTTCCTTGGTGATTTTGTGAATTGCATCTAACTAGAAAAATTCACCATGTACCCTGCTTAAGACTATCCTAATCACATCCTTGGGAAATTCAGGAATGCAAAGGATTTCAGTAAATCCTAGGGTTTCAATGATTTTGTGTTTCGGTTTCACATTTCCGGAATTATCACATATGACAAATTTATACATTGTTTTGATCTCTTCATCTCCTAATTCCTCTATGTTGCAATGAATATATATTTGGGGATCTTCTGTGAAAACAACTCCCTTTGGAATTTGGGAAAAAGCACCTATATTGTCATCTTTCTTTGCTACCTCAGGAACTAGTTGAAATACAGGCCTAGGGAATTTTATAACCTTGACTACAGTAGGGTTTGCTATATATTCAAGTGCAGAGGTGGATGCCATGATAAATACCTTTTTTTGCCTTTGGATGGATTGATTGCTTGAAGTGCTTTGCCTCTTTGCTTGAAATTCCTTAGCTCTACAAATATCGCGCTCTACGAATGTTTTAAATCACGATGAAATGAAATGGAGCCAAAACTACAAATTTATAATGTTTATTTTACCATCTACCACATTTAATGCATGTCGGCTAAGTAGTCACTTAACATTGTTTGTCGATAAAGAAGTAATTTCCAACTTCTCATCTCTAACCAAGGGAATAATAGCACATGTGTCATTAGATTGTCAAACCCTCAAAGAAACTTTCTTCAATTTGATGAAGAACTTCCTGCCAGTGGAGCACTACTTTGTTCTATCGGTGGAGTGTTGATTGGTTCTACCGGTGGAGGAGTATTCCCAACATTTAGATCAGCTTTTCTAATCCATTGTTTTGAGAATTCTTGTTTTACCTCTTCAACTTTTTCTTTCCCTTTCAAGCTAGAACTTTTGTTGTCTGTCGGTGATCCTTTGCTTCTATAGAATTTTGCAATATGTCCAATTTTGTTACATGCATATCAAGTCATATTATTCTTCTGAATAGCTTTGCCATAACCTATGTCGGTTTGTGTTCTACATTGATTAGATAGGTGTCCAAATCTTCCACAAACATAACATCTCACATTCATTCTGCAATTTTCAAAGTTGTGACTAACTTTGTTGCATTTTGAACATTGACTGGTGGGTGTGTTGATATTCTGATAATTTCTAGATCTACATTCATTTGCTCTATGACCATACTTATTACAGTTAAAGCATTTTCCATTGAATTTATAAGCATTAGGTTGCCTTACCGGTTTGCTATGATCCTGTGTATTTGCAATACCAGAGCTTTCACCAACTTCAAAGCCAATTCCAGAAGTGTCACCCTTAGGGTTTTTATTCTTCAACAAGTTACCAAGTTCCTCTGAGCTTTTCTTGAATTTTTCTTTATGTTGATTTGCAGTATCCAGTTCTCTTTCTAAGACTTCTTTATGCCTCATTAGTTCATTTGAGTCATTCTGAGTGTGCATTAGATCTATCTTCAATAAATCATTTTCATAGCTAAGTCTTGTGTTTTCATTTGCTGCATCACTTAGTCTTCTAGTCAAATCTTCTTCATTCTTATTTCTATCTTCAATTTCTTTACAAAATCTCATAGTCATATCCTGCATCTCATTCTTCATTGTTATGTTCTCCAGTTTCAGTTTGCTTATCTGATCATTAAGTGATTCCTTTTCATAATTCTCATTTTGCATCTTTTCACAAAGTTCTCTTCTCTTGTTTCTTGAAATTATAAGATTTTCTTGAAGTACCTGAATAATATCTTGAGCTGCCTTTAGATCATCTTCTAGTTTGATATTTTTTAATTTCTTTGTATCATAGTCTAAAAGAGTTGCTTCATCAGATTTTCTATATGTATCGGTGTCAAGATCTTCCTCAAGTTGTTAGGCTTCTGAAAATAGAGGACCAAGCTCTGATACCAATTGTTAGGATTCCCACAAATACTAAGAGGGGGGGGTGAATACGTATCTAACCGGTGAATAGAATTTCTTAACTTAAAACATGTAGAGCATATTATAATAGTGTACGGATATGCAAGAAATAATGCAATAAACAGAAATGAAAGCAACCACATAAGAAACACACCATAACACAATATTTTAACAAGGAAACCCGATGTGGGAAAAACCTTGGTGGGATTTGTGACCCACAATATTCACTTACTGGCCAATAAGAGAATATTACTTACAAGAGGGGCCTGCACATGCAGGAAGGCCAACTGCCTAGAGCTCACTGCTCAATGGGAAGTCTCACTGACTTACAATGAGGATTATAGAAATCCAATATCTTGTACTACTTTACAATAGCATCTATAATGTCAGATCTAGTACTGGTTGCTGCTCTACTTCTTACATAAACCCTTAACCTATAATTCACATAATAGGTCTGCCTAATATCTTTTTTTTTTTATCTCCTGCAAAATGTCTACAATGATCTCTCTTATATATAAGAGTCATTTTACAACTTGCCAAGTCATCTTACAAAGTTTTTACAATAATAAATAAAATATAATATATCAAAAATCCTATCGGCCTCTGTGTCGGTATGCTTCATTTCTCTGTGCCGGTGTCGCTGGTCTGAGTGTCGATGTAGAGTCTGATCTTGCTAGTGTCAGTGTAGTGTAATGCCTTGCCGGTGTAATGCCTTGCTGGTGCCATAGGATTATAAGGTTTCCATCAATGACAAAACATTCAATCACCTACAATGTCTCATTGGAGTGTGCATATGCCAACATATCTTTGGTGAACGTATTAGATATCCCATTTTTCAGAGGAGTCGACATGTTAAGTTTATACATTCTAAAAAGAAGGTTCAACAAGAGTGCAAGGGGTCTTTGTCTCCCCAAGAAGTCCTTAAGATAAATATTGATGGTTCTTTTAGAGATAATCTTAGGCATGTGGTATTCAGAGAGGTTGGTATAGATAGCTTGGGAAATGTGATTATCTTATTTTCAGTGTATATGTGTAGTGTCCCTCCCTAATTTATCTTTTCCTTTTGTGCTTCGATAGACTATTTTGTCATAGAATAGACTATCTTGTGATGCTTGGATTAGACTATTGTGGATTTATATGTGGTTTAGATTCTTTATCATGGATATTGGACATATCAAATTGCATTTGACATTACTATTCCATGTGAATGATGACATTATTGATTGTTATATGGTTTATTATGATGGTAGCTCCTTATTTGATTACTTATATGTACCCATTCTATGTGTTGTTTATACTCTCTTATGATGATTTGAGGATATTTTATGATGTACTAACCCTAATTCATGATGTGAGATCGATTATGATATTGCTTGATTGTTTGCAAGTGTCTTCTACTATCTTTGTGATAGGGACCATGTCACATCACTCACTGTGAGTAGGATATGTCATTGTGATTCTCTATCACTTGCTTGTATTATATATTGTATATGTTGTATCATGGCTTTGTGGATGCGGGATTTGTAGGTACCAGACATCGACTCGACCTGGCTTCATAGGTCTGAGCATGTCTTATCCCAATGGCAAGTTGATCGGAGATGACATGAAAACCCATTCTACACTCTAGGCTTATGATGATTACCCTTGTCAATTTAGTATCTTGGTGTGAGTTGTTGTTTAGCGTCAGTGACCTCTTGAGTTACCCTTTGTTATTTTGCGTGGTGTATTGTGTTTATTGTTTGATTTAATTATTATTAATTAATTAATTGAGTTATATAGTTTAATAATGTTAAATTAAATTAATAGATTTATATAGTTTATAATAAAATAAATATATATAGTTGGTAATAATAAGATAAATAATTAATTGAGAAAGAGTAATATTGGATAAATGATTTTATTGGAGTTCAGGAAAAATCAACTGTACAGCTCCCAAAGATCACCTGCATGCAAACCTGTCATAGAAGGAGAAGCAAAAAAGCTATGGAGGCCAAAATTTAGAGATCCAGAAAAGAGGAGTCATGTTGATTGTGCAACAAGAATGCAATTCAATAATTACACTTGTTATGAAAATACAAAGAGAGTATCCTTATAAAAGGATACTTGAAACCCTAAAGGTGAAAACCCTAAAGAATTATAAGATTCCTAAGTTTAGCTTAAGCATAGAGTATAATAGACTAATAATTAAATAAATAATTATTAGCTAATAAAATATTACTCTAACACCCCCCCTTAAGATGAACTTATTAAATAAATAATTATTAGCTAATAAAAGATTACTCTAACACCCCCCCTAAGATGAACTGAGGGAGTAGCTAAAAAACAACTAAGGACTAAAAAAGCATGTAAAAAAGAACGAAAGCAACAATGGGTCCTGACAACTAGGCCTGATGAGGTACCCAAGTACAATAAAATCTTTGTAAAGTGGAGAAAAAGGGAGAAAACCCTGTGGGAACAAAACTCCTCTCCAAGAAGAGATGAAAGCTCAAGTGAAGGACTGAGAAGCCTCCAAACAAGAGTGTTCCAGAAAATAGGAACAAAAAGAAGAGAACGAAGAACACCACTGAAGCATTAAATAGTTGCAAACATTGTCGAAGAGTAACTATTGATTTGAAGAACCTCCACTGAAATAAAACATGACCAGGTAGAGAAGACTATAATCTGCATGAGTGCCCTCAAATGACACTACTCGAATCAGATTGCAAACAAAGGAAAACAACTGAACTCGAAGATACATATGGCATGAAACACCAAAGCCTAAAGAGTTGATCAAATGAACCAAGGAATCATTAGAACAATAGGACAACCCTCCCCATAATGCTGAAAAAGGGAGAGGGACAGATACACTAAAAAGAATGCCCAACAAGAACTGCATGATAAAGAACCAGGAACATTGAAGGTGCAGAGAAAGTACATAGTTTCATGGAAGGAACACTCACTTGACACACATCATGAGCCTAATATCATGGAAGGAACACTCACGTGACAAAGGTAGATGGCAAACAAAGACAAACATCAACCCCCCCATGGCACTTTATAAGTAGTGCATGTACAATAAGGCACAAGATGTTCAAGATCTCAAGTATACAATGCATGGTGACACTTTATCTTAGTGCGTTTTCATAAATAAAATGCTACAATGATCAGAAGAGATAGAAGACTGGAAACAGAAAGAACAACAAAAAACGAGACATCCTACTCAAAGAAAGAGATCTCAGGACCTGACATCCAAGATATTCACCTGAGTGCTGAAAAATAAAAACTAAATAAAATATACCTAGAGCAGAATTTGGATAGAAAAATCAAATTAATGGAAAGAACATAGAACAAGCTTTCCAACGATATAAAGTTTTCAAAAAATGGAGCTCGAATGCTCAAGTTATGTCTCCCGAAGTGCAAAAAAGAACCTTTGGCTTTGACAGCCAAAAACACCATAAAAAAAATAAATAAATAAAATTCAAACCTCCAGATCTGAAGAGAGCTCGAAAACAGCTTTTTGACAATATAAATATTTTGAAAAAGCGCCTCCGTATGACCAAGTTACGACAAAAAAAAACCCCTCTTTTAGGGCAAAAGAGGGTTAAAAAAATTGTTTTTTTAATTTTTTTATTTATTTTTAGTTGACGAAAATTTTCTGATGCATTTGCAAGTACAGTTGTATGGATTTTTGTGCCTCGAAAAATGTGCCAATAAAAAATCATGCCCCAGATGCCCCTGTCACCGAAAATAGGTAAATTATATATCAAAATTCATGGAATCAACCTTCTGAATCCAATTGTGAGGTCCTTTTGGCACCAAATTGTACCAAAAAATCAGCTACCCCCAGAAATGAAAAAAATCAACTTCACAAACCCCTGAACACACAAATCTGAAGAACAAGGCCCAAAATCTCTCATGAAGAGAACAGGGGCATGCAGATCTGGAGCTCTGATACAATATTGGAGTTGAGGAAAAATCAACTTTACAGCTCCCAAAGATCACCTGCATGCAAACCTGTCACAGTAGGAGAGAAGCAAAAAAGCTATGGAGGCCAAAATTCAGAGATCTAGAAAAGAGGAGTCATATTGATTGTGCAACAAGAATGCAATTCAATAATTACACTTGTTATGAAAATACAAAGAGAGAATCCTTATAAAAGGATACTCGAAACCCTAAAGGTGAAAACCCTAAAGAATTATAAGATTCCTAAGTTTGGCTTAAGCATAGAGTATAATAGACTAATAATTAAATAAATAATTATTAGCTAATAAAAGATTACTCTAACAGATTTATATCATATTATTTAATTATTGATTTGGAATTAATATTATCATTTAGTAAGAAAAGACTTTATTATTAATTAGAATATTTAATTATATAAATAGCCTTTGATTTATTATTGTGGCTTCAATTTATTATAGCCCTGGCTTATTTATTGGGCTTTGTATAAATCGTGCCCATGAGTATTATTTGATTGGTTATTTAATTATTTATATTCTTGGGTTAATGGATTTAATATTTATTCTACCTATCCTATTTGGTAATTGGTTGGATTTATTGGGTAAGTAAATAATATATTATTTTAATATTTCATGCTTTGGGTTTTGGGCATGGTAAGTAAGAAATATATTTTAACTGTTTATGTTGATTGACCAATATTTTGTCTAGTTTGGCTTTGATCTTCTATTTAATCGGCCGCCTGTGCATTTTGTCGGGTTAGCTATTCCTGAGTTTTCCTTTGCGAATTATTTTATTCTTGGCTGGAAATGCATTCTTTACAGTTTTGAATTTTGGATTGCTTGTGAGGAGCTTGGATTGTTCTGGATGAGCTTGGTTGGATTCATTCTTCTTCTGATTTTCAATTCGATATTTTACCAGGTTGGAGGATTCTTCCTTTTTATTTTCAATTTCGAAAGATTGTCTTCTTTGTGTCTGTTCTCAGGAATTTTGGGAAAAATATTTCATTTACATAATTTTATATAGTTTGGAAAGTAAATATTTATGGGGAAAACTTTATGTTATATGGGTTTTGATATAGTTTATGTTGAAATTTTATTGTTTCTAGGTGTTGCCTATCGTGAACACACGACACTGTGATTTTGGTCTGAGACTTGTATCTGTGCAAATCCTTCCCTGAGTGTATTTTGCTTATT
Organism: Cryptomeria japonica; assembly: GCF_030272615.1. Taxonomy (NCBI): domain Eukaryota; kingdom Viridiplantae; phylum Streptophyta; class Pinopsida; order Cupressales; family Cupressaceae; genus Cryptomeria; species Cryptomeria japonica. The sequence continues at coordinate 82,401,121 of NC_081410.1, read as the reverse complement.
GGAAGAGTTTGTCTCATTTGGGTCTATGAGCTTACTGAATGTGTTATCGGGTCATCTTAGGCTCTCTGTGATTTTCTAGTGTTAAGATTTGGATCAATGGCCATGATGCAAATTTTGATATATCCTTCTCTATAATTTATTTTGTTTTATATTACTTATATCTATCTCTTGGTCTTGCCTAGGTGTCTCCATTGAGATATTATTCAAGCTTTTTTGTCATGTCTTTGATTTTGTTTCCTTATCTCAAATTTTCTAAGTTTGTGGCCTTATTTTTGCAAATGGGGGACAAAAATTAACGAATGTGCGATTTCCCTTAACATATGTGCTAATTTGTGTCACATGTGCGTTATTAGAATTGTCAAATGCGTTGCTTCAAGTATAAATGTGTTACTAGTCTATGTGTATGCATATGATAGAACTGTGTATATGCATTGCAAGATATAGTATATGCGTTGCAGAAACTTTTAAATGTGTTGCACAATTATGTAAATGCACGATTCTAACTATTTCATGTGTTTTGAGTCATTTTTCAAGATTTTTGAGTTTTAGTCTGGGTTTTTCCGATTTCTCAATTGTTTCAGGAGTCTGTCTAGAGGCTGTGTTGTTCTCTTGAGTACTCTTGGATGTTCGTAGTAATGTTTTGATGCATTATTTGATCTTTTCGGTTGTTACAAGATGAGTAATACCTTGCTATATTAATGGTCCTTTTCTCTGTGATGTTGTGAGATCTATGTGACCTATGCGGTATTTTTTATTGACTCATTGTGCATTTATGATGTTCTATCTTGGTTAGTTGGATTGCTTTTTGTGAGCCTTCTTGTTTAATTTCTCGTGTTGTTGAGGCATAGGTGCATGATTAGGGGGAGTGGGATTGCATAAGTCTACCCAGGTCATGAGGAATAGACTGCTAGGATTCTTGAGTAATAGAGTCAGGGTCTAGACCATTTGTATAGTTCATTGGAAGTTTTCCATTGTAATTAATAAGTGATAACTAATAATTAATGATAGGTGGGTTGGGTAGAGTAACTCATCTAAGCAAAATAATAAATGTGTTTTGTAATACCCATCTCATGAATCGAAGACCAAAGTGAGGTGGTAGATCTGGTAAACTGGGTGATCCATACTACCTTGATTTCCTCAAAGGTTGAGATGGTTTTACATGTGTATCCTATGTGGTAGCATCTAATCACACTCTTTCCCTATGTGATGGCCCTAGTTCCTTATGTCTTGTTGTTGAGTTGCCTCTGGAGGTTTCTTGGTTGTTTGGTAGGTTTTCCTTGGTTCGTGTTAGAATTGTTCCTCTTTGGTTGTTAGGTGTCAGCTTAGATCTAGAGTGTGTGTGGGATCTTGTGTCATCTCCTAGCATGGGGGCTGGTTCCTTTGGTTCCACATGGTCAAGTGGTTGGGGCCTTTCTTCCATTGGGATGCTTTTCTTGGATCCCTTGCGTGGATGTGGATCTGTTATCTCTTTAGCTTGTGGATGGATATTTATAGCATATTATTGTACATGATTCATTTATATGTAATTATATTTGATAACTATGCTCAGTGTTGTAAAAGACACTGTATTCATGTATCTAGTAGATGCTATTAGGGAAAAATGATGTATCATGTGTATCTTGAGAATGATTAATAATGAGAATAATGGATATTGAATCTATCGATGTGTACTTGGTGTTATACTTGTGATGAAGTAATTAGTTCATATGGATATGGTTTAATAATATGGTAATTGGTATTGAAATGGTTATTTGATGTTAAAAGAAATGAATGGTTGGGATTAGGAACATTTGGTTTTGTGCTTTAAAATGAACCTCATGGGATGGTTTGAGTATTCATAGATGGATGTAATCATTCTAAGTTAAAGAAATGAACCATATGTAATTGTGTGAAAGGAATTAATGATAGTAATTTAGACTACATTTGGATCATGGAAGTAAATATGTTATCATGTTTAGGAATTGTTAAGTGTATAGTTTAAGTAATGGCGTTGAGATACCCTAGGGAAGAAAGATGTTATTGATGTAATTATGTATAGTTTATCTTATTGCAATCTGAAGAATTGTACATGTCACATGTTGGATTGCAGTCTAGGATACAAAAAATGCTTACAATGCAATTACAAGATCCGCAGATCATCCTCCTATCAAATCAGCTTCCAGTAACAGTCTGTCAGTTCTATCATAATCCAGACCTCAGCCTTTCAGCCTCAGTCCTACCGGATCAAAATCTGGTCGGTTCTACATCTTCGCTCGATCTCAAAGCTTTGTCTTCAATCTTCTTACCTCTCTCCTTTTTTTCTCAAATGATTCACAAGTTTCCATTTATACTATTTGCAAATAATTACAACTCAATCAATTCGGCCCAAAGACCAACCGGTTCATGAAACATGCAATGGTAACATGTTGGCTCAAATCACTAAGAATAATCTCCAAATCATAAAGCAATGTACAAACTTTTGGGAATACCGGCCAGGACCCAAAGCAACACCTCCTACGATCTGCAAGTTACGGAGATCAACCGCAACCCCAAATCATCTTTGCTCAACATACAGCCAGGCTAACTGGTAAGAACATATCAACCGAGACAATATCAAAATCCACATCTCACCAGAAACAAATCCAAATGCTATGAAACTCAAACATGGTAAAGACCATGAACACAAGGGAATAAACCAAAAAACACAATGCTAAACACTCAAACATGAAGAAATGCCATGCTCTCAAGAAATTCCACTAAAAACTGCTCAACCGGTAAGAACTAGACCGGTTCTCTTGCATCAATTTTGCATGTTAGTTAGTGTATTTCTCTAGGGTATTTTGGCAGGCATTACGATATGGGGAAACAAACCAATAATTATATGGAGGCTCTCACTGTTCTCTCAACACTAGAAAGAGAATGCACTCTTCGATGTAGCAGGAATATTTGTGAACCTAATTCACAGGTTGTTATGGATGTGTTGAATACGTAGAGGGTAGATGATGTTAACTTGCATTTAACAGTCATGGGTGGACATATTTTTAGTTTGAGGGACTCTTTGGAGTCTATGTCCCTTGGGAGTGGAATAAGGTAGTAGACTGTTTGACTAAATGGGTTTCTAATCAATTAGATGGCTGGAATGCTAGAGATGGGATCAACTACCCCTGGAGTGTGATCTATCTTTTGAGGAGATTGTTAGGGAGGACTTGGTGAGATAGTTATGGCCCTTTTTGAGCCATTTTTTTGTTGGTGATTCTTATCTTGTTCTCTTCTCTGACCTTTTTTGGCCTTTGATTTGTATTGCTTGTTTTAATTCAATAAATTTTTACCCCTTTTTCAAAAAAAAAGCTTAGATATTTAAATAAATCAATAAAATAACAATATTTAAACAAATAAACATTTTCATATATTTAAACTAGCATACCTATATTTTAATTTTTTTTTATGTAAAATACACCGAGAGATATCAAATTTGAAAGTATATAATATTAGATTTTTATTGTAACGATTTTTGACAAAATTTCTAACAATCAAAATGAGAGAATATCTTAATCTAAGAATATAGACATTTTGTTTGTCAATCAATACACACAATTATCAAATTTGAAAACCATTCTTCTCATCTCTTGTAGGCATAGCACAACATTAAAGGCATCATCTTATAACTACGTCATTTGAATTTTCTACAACTCTAAAATTTGATGAATAAATTTTCCATTAGAGTTTTATTTTGGGGAAAGCAAAGCTAGTAATGGGCTTTTGAATTATCCACCAGCAAAAATCCTACAAGGCTCTTTGGCCATCGCCTGAGTGTTACTATTGATATGTTTAACCATCCCCATTAGTTTATTTATGTGGTCTTACAACATTTACTAAACTTTAATTCAAGAAAATCAAAATCACTCTAAGAATTAAGATCAAATATAATGTGAAAAAAAATCAAAATTGGCGGCGTTGGAAGGTAGCTGGATCAGCAGTGGCGATAGGAGCTGGTCTACCGATGTGCGAAGTTCTGGCACTCAGGCCGTGAAGGTTGGTTCATGGAGCGACGAAGTGGATATTGCCTTTCTCATCGAAATGGGTAGATTGCAATCAGCTTAGAAACCGGTTAATGCTTGGAAAGCAGACATGTTCTAGGGTAACAGAAATTCCAGACCGCGGATGAACTATGGAAATTTGTATTCAAGTGGTAACCAGTACCCTATTGACCTGCATAAATGGAAGGAAAATGAATTCATTTAAAATAACAAAGGCTGGTTTTGCAAAGATAAGCATCCTCCTTCCGAGGCCCCCTGAAAATGGTATCCATCGCCTGAATCTAGCATCCCCGATGTGGCAATTGAGAGAGGCAATCCTTATTCTGAACCTACTCTGGTCCCTTCGAAAGCTCATGGTAATTTCCAAATGTGGAATGGACGCTTCAGGAAAGATAACTCAAGGGCGAACCATGCCAGGTCTTGGAGATCCAACTACCATCCTAAAATTTGAAACCCTTGGTCAAACCGAGAGAGCTACCCTGACTTCTGAAGACAGTCCTTCCTCCCTCAGCGACCCCTCATCCTAAACCAGTAAGAAAAACCTCAAGACCTACCATCTTTTTAGATGAAAATAAAATTAATTCTGCTAGGTTGAGTTTGCTTGAGTTTTGCCTTTTCATCAAGTGGGGTGGTGGAAAACGGATTAAGGACAACTTTGAATCCTGGTGTAGAGCATAATGGGGAAAGGATATTAACATTAATATTCTCCCAAATGATTTCTATATGATTGAATTTATGAGTAATGAGGAGAAATGGCAAGCTAGAAACAAAGGTCAATATATCTTGGATGGCATTGAAGTTCACATCATTGATTGGCAGCCCAATTTCAATCCTCGAACGCATGCATTACTGAACAGCAAAGTATGGATAAGATTGTACAATTGTCCCTCGGATTATTAGCACATTGATGTCATTAATGATATATGTAAAAACCTTGGCACCTTTGTATCGGATGATGACATTTTGGAGGATAAATTATGGAGAAGCTTCCTTAGAATTTGCATTAGCACAAATCAAATCACCAAGATCCCCAATGAAGTCAAATTATTGGTGTTGGGAAGATCTGGATCCAAAAGATTGATAGAGAAGATCAGTTGCATATTTGTCCTAAATTCTTCTCCTTGGATCACACCAACATTAGTTGTGATGTTTCAGCTTCGATACGGCAAAGTTATTCCTGTGTGCAATTTCCTATTGAAGAAAAGTTGCAACCGGAACCTCCTAGCTTCACGGATACTGGGGAAGATTTTTGCAATGAAACTCATGATAATGAGAATGTTCCATTGATGGAGGAAACTCCTTTGAACATAGCTCCTCCCTCCTTTGGACAATGCGAGAGCCAGCAAGATCTTCTCATGCTTCTGGAAAAGACTAAAACTTTACATGTGGATATTGAATCCAAATTAGCAGATTCGCTTCCACCCTCTCCTCTTGTGCCCAGGAATCAACTGGTAATTGAAGATTGCAATTTTCACACTCGGGGTATGGAGGCTAGTACTCTGGGGGAGATGGGAAGGAAGATTTTCTCCTTGATAGGTATTGAATTGGAAGATGGTGAAATTGAATCTTCCTCCTCGGAGGGTGACAAAGACTTTGAACCTGACTCTGAGCTTATATTGGAGGTTACTACAAAAGGTTTTGGAAAGTCAGATTCAACTATTGACAAAACAAATTTTAAGCCAAAAGGTGTGCGGGGGAGAAAATAAATAAAAATTATGCTAGCAGTGGTTGGTGCTGCCAGTGGTCAAACCAAACTTAATTTAGGGAAGGGAAATGCCCTTCCCCAGGTGCAATGAAACTCTTATCTTGGAATGTCAGGGGCATTAATGCCCCTGACAAATGGCGCTTGATTAAGTGCCAGATTGATGACACCAAAGGAGATATTTGGCTACTACAAGAAACTAAGTGGAGTAAGGCTGAGACTAATGCTAAAATGAGAGTTTGGAAATAGTGGAATGGCTTGTTTAGGCAATCAGATGCAGCCTCTGGTGGCTTGGGAATCATTTGGAATCACATGATTATTAGGATCTCTCTTGTTGGGGAAGATGAGTATTGGCAACATTTCCTGGTAACTATTCTTGGTCGGAATGAGAATTTCAATCTTTTCAATGTGTACGGACCATCTTCTGCTAGTGATAAACGTGCTCTCTGGGATCTTTTAAGCATCAGACTTAACAGTATTACCGATGGCAGTTGTGTGGTAACCGGGGACTTCAATGTGATCCTTTCTGACATTGAGAAAAGTGGGGGTATTCAGAGGACTGTTGCGTCCCAGAAGGACTTTTTGGAATTTGTTGAGAAGAATCACCTCCTAGACATTATTCCTAAAAATGGAGTTTTCACATGGACAAATAGGAGAGTGGGTTTTACTAATATTGTTGAATGGCTTGACTGGTTTCTTGTTACTGGTGAGTAGCTAGGACAAAATCTAGCTTTAGAGTCGTCGATTCTCCTGCTTATTGGATCATATCATTACCCGATCTATTTGGAGGTCACTATGGGACAAGCAGAGGGAGGTACTCCTTTTTGGTTTGAGAATATGTGGTTTAGAGTGCCTGAGCTATATGATCTTATATCTGTTTGGTGGAATGAACCGATTCTTGAGAACCATTTGAGATTATTCATTCTCAATAAGAAGCTCAAGTATATTAATGTTAAAGATCAAAGAATGGAATAAGAGCCAATTCAAGAATATTCATATGGAAAAATTAAGAATTAAGGCTGAGCTGGAAGAAATAACCAACACTGTTATTACTTCAGGAATGGATGAGGATTTATTTATCATAGAAAATACTCTCAAATTTGATCTAAATGAAATTCTTTGGTGTGAGGAAATCCATTGGCGTCAAAAATCAAGGGAGTTATGGCTAAAGGAGGGTGACAAAAACACCAAATTCTTCCACCAATCGGCCATTGCCATTCAAAATAGAAACAAAATATCGGAGATTATGAGACTGGATGGAGTCACTGTCAAGAACTATGAGGACATTGCACAAGAAGCTGTGAGATTCTTTGATTCCTTGTTGAATGGTGATCACCAGATCAATCATGAAGAAAGAGCCATAATTCTTAACTCACTCCCATCCGTAATATCTGATAGTCAAAATACAGCTCTCTGTACTCCTATTTCAATTGATGAAGTAAGGAGAACTACCTTTCAGCTGAAACCTGGTAAGACTCTTGGCCCTGATGGATTCCCTGCTGCTTTTTCCATCATTTCTGGGATATCATCGCTCGAGATCTACATCTTGCCATAGAAGAATCAAGAAAGAAAATGACTATGATAGGTGCTATTAATCACACCTTTTTTACTCTAACCCCGAAGAAGCAAAACCCTCAACAGATGAGTGATTTTAGGCCTATTTCTCTATGCAACATGATATATAAGATTGTAACAAAGATCATATCCAAAAAATTGAATCCCCTCCTTAAACACATCATATCAGATGAACAAAGTGGTTTTGCCCCTGGAAGATCCATTGTGGAAGGCATTATCATTGCTCATGAAACGCTTCACATGGCCAGGAAAACCAAGGATTCCTGTATGATTTTAAAACTGGATATTCTGAAAGCTTATGATATGGTGGATAGGGATTTCTTATTTGATGTTCTTAATAAATTTGGCTTTTGCAAGGAATGGATCACATGGGTCACGAGTTGTCTATCCTCCCCCAAATTCTCTATTTTGGTTAATGGCTCATCTCATGGCTTATTTTCCTGGACAAGAGGAATTCGACAAGGCGATCCAATATCACCATTTATATTTATAATAATGGCTGAAGCCTTAGGTCGATCAATCAGAGCTCTTCAGCTAGATGATCGTTGGATTGGAGTCAATGTGGCAATAGGGGTTGAAAAAATGACTCATTTGCAGTTTGTCGATGATACCATTCTGTTTGGTTCATTTTCCAGGAGGGAGGTAAGATGAATTAAATCATGCCTCGATGATTATTGTATGGCTTTTGGGCAGAAAATCAATTGGCATAAATCTGAAGTGTTTTTTGTCAATACTCTGATTAACTTGCAAGGTGTATTATCAAGGATTCTTAATCTCAAAGTTGCAAACTTCCCAAGGAAATTTATTGCAACCCCCCTCTTCATTGGTAGTAAAAAAACTCACTATTGGAAGCATCTTATTGATAAGTGCAAATCCAAGCTTGCAATTTGGAAAGGCAAGTGGTTATCCTCTGCTAGTAAACTCACTATGATAAAATCGGTCCTTTCTGTGCTACCGGTTTTTTCCATGGCTTGCCTGAGATTAACGATGGCAATTGAAGATGAATTGATCTCTCTAATGAGAAAGTTCCTTTGGAATGGTTTGGATGACAAAGGAAAATTTCCTTTGGTAGCTTGGAAAAATATCTACCAACCAAAAAAGGCAGGGGGTGCTGGCATTCACCAAATCTCGATTATGAATTTAGCTATGGGTGCAAAATTGGTTTGGAAAATTTGTAGTGGTGGGAAGAAAAAATGTGTATGGCTTCTGAAACATAAATATCTAGACTCCCTGGAGCCAAAAAGGATTCTCACTATAAACAACCCCCCCAGAGGCTCAGCCATCTGGAATTTTATTGTGGATAGTAGGGAAATCATATGTGATCAGGTTACCTGGGATGTCAGGAATGGTAGGGAGGCCTCCTTTTGGATTGACTCTTGGGCTGGTGAAGATGCCTTATGTCTCAATCCCTCACTACAACCTATTATGGTATAAACCTGTCGCCTTTGGGGGCATAATATCTGTGATTATGGTTATCCTATCCATGAAAATGGTATTGCTAAGTGGAAATGGAACTCCTTGGATCCCCTGGACTTGGATCAACATCAGAAAGACTTGTTTGCTGATATTCTCAGCAAAAGGATTATTTTCCCTTCCCCTGAAAAGGATATTATTAGGTGGCACAGTTCCTCTGATGGTAAATACAAAGTATGTTTTGGTTACAAATTGAAAGAAGCAGCCATAGACAAAAAAGATTGTCTTACTAATCTTTTTTGGCATCGACACCTCCTTCCCAAAGCAGGCTCTTTTGCCTGGTTGGCTTGTCAGAAAAAGATCTTAACTAAAGAAAGGCTCTATTCAATGGGTATCAATGGACCCAGCAGATGCACTCTATGTCTAGAGAATGAAGAGACTGTAGATCATCTACTTCTCCACTGCAAATTCTCCAGCCACTGTTGGTGGCATTTCATGGGAAAATTGAGAATCTTCAGCCCCTTCCCATCAGGGTTGGATAAGTGGTCTTCGCAATGGCCTAAACCAACAGGAAAGGCTATTTTTGCTAATTTGCTTAATATCCTACCATCACTTCTGATTTGGGAAATTTGGAAAGAAAGGAATCGTAGAATCTTCCAAGGTAAAGAGATGAGCTTAATGTCTCTTTGTGGGAAAATTGAGATCCACTTGACTGAGCTCTTGAATGAGGCTACCCAATCCAAATTATTAAAGAAGAATTTGTACATGAACTGGGATTGTAAGATTAAGCTGGCTCTCCCAAAATTACTCATTCCACCGCTTTTTGGCTTGGGAACCCGGGTAGATTAGGTCAATCCAAGAGTGGGGGTGAAATGGGATGCGCTAGAACCTGGGTGGAGCAAGGTAAACTTCGATGATGCTTTTGTAGGAAATCTGGGTCAAATTGGTATTGGTTGTATTTTGAGGGACTCTGATGGTTTCTGTATAAAAGAAATCTCTGAAAAGATTGGAGTTGCTACTAACAATGAAGTTGAATTCAGAGCGGCTTTAAGAGGTCTTTAGTTAGGGAAGGAGATTGGGGTGTAGAGAATTCATCTGGAGGGAGTATCATTAAATGTGGTTAATGCAATCCGTTGTAATAACATCCCTAGTCGGCGCCTTAACCAGTGGCTTCAACCGATTCTGGTGCTGTTAGTCACCTTTGATGAATTTTAAGTTAGCCACATCTATAGGTAAGGTAATGGAGAGGCTGATAGACTCTCTAAATTGGCGATAGTGGTTGGTGACCCCCCTGATCTTCCATCGGTGCTATGGCATGCTTATTTTGCCAAGCAATGATGGTTTCTGGTTGAGTTTGTCAACAGTGGCTTCTATCGATTGTCTGCTCCTTATAGATGATGGTTCTTTGTTGGGCTAGTTGGTGACATTGTATTGCCTCCACCGGTTGACATGGTATCCTCACTATCTCATTGAGGGGGGTGTTCTCTGGTTGGGTCTCTTGCCGGTTGCGCTCTTCTCTCTTTTTCTGATTAAGTTTCTCTCCATATTAATCACCGGTTGTGGTGCAAACCGGTGCATTGCTCCCTGGTTGCCGCTTTACTCCTTCTCATCCTAATGTCATGGTTTCCGATGGATAGACTGACTGACTGACTTGATATCTTGTTAAGGTTTCTTCTTGTCACCGAGATGTGACACATTGTCGTTATCATTGATCTGTGTTGGTTTGGGCCCCGTGGCAATTGGAAATAAGTGTACTTTAATTAATATCTAATTACAACTAGATGCTTTCAATATTTTCTCATAATCACCTAATGGTTAAAGTCGGTCGACATTAAGCTGATGAGCTTTGGCTCAGATGTTGTTTGGATACTGGCATTTCACACGTATGTGTATTCAATTGGCATGAACTACTTGTAGGGTGTCGTATTCTCTGGTTTGATGTCTTGTTATTTAACAATGGAATGCCCTCTTCTTTCCATCAAACAGTTGCTTTCTTTTCTCAGTGCCTTGCTATGGAGACCTCGATTCTCCTCGAAGCTACTTGTCGCCAAATGGCTTTCCTGGGCGAAATCACAAAAAGACGTCTGCAAGAGGTCCTCTTCTCTCGACATCCTCTTATTCTCCATAGCCTTAAGAGGATTCTTGGAAAGGATTTCCTTATGGCTTATCATAGGTATAGAACCAATGTCGATATCCTGGTGTTTTTCCTTGCAATGATATTATACATGGGTACTAACAAGAAGAGAGCAAAACTGTTAACTCAAATGATGTTTAAACATCGCCTTTTGGGGGAGATTGATGTTGTATTGGATAATATTGATGCCAATCTGCGAATTCTGCTTCCCCAAAATTACTATATGATCTTAAGCAACGGGGCAGGGGTGAGGAAGCTTATGATTGTTAACTCCTTGGACTTTGATTCTCTTCAAGCAACTTGGCCTATCATTACCAGGAACATTGAATTCCTGCTTAAAGCGGCTGGCATTCAAAACGGCTTCACTTCAGAATGGAGGGCAAAATTTCTTCGTGATGAAGAGCTAGCAGGTGCTGATGATTTTGGGATTTTGGAGAATGGAGACTTGGTGGTTGGTAATGACTGGGGGTTTGGTCTTGGTGAGGAGTGGTTCCTAAACGACTATCGACTCCCTAGGGAGAAGGTAGAATCGATGACTCACTTGACCTGTGGCACTGAATGCCCTATTGTCCTAGATGCGGCTCATGCTCCTGTGGATAGTGCTTCTGAAGACTCCATTTGATTTCGATTGTCATTATTTTCTCCGGTTTCTTTGATTTTTTTATTGTCTATTTTTTTTAAAGCCTTTGTTATCTACCTTTAAGAGGTTGGTATCTGATGTCATGTACTCATCCAGCCTTCATTGCTAATTTTTCTTTGTTTAAGGAATAGAGCTAAGGTAGGGGGTTTTCTTCCTGGTTCTTTTCCCTACCGCTCTCACTGAATCAGGCCTTGTATTCTCTTTTTTGATTAATACAAGGGTGCTACCCCTCTGCAACTATTTACTTATTAAAAAAAAAAAGATCAAATATAATGTTCCATCAAGCTCGTGTACCAATTCACAATCACCCAAATGAAGATCACAATAATAGAATTTTCTTAAACCACCTAAGTTACATGTTAAACCCATATAAAACTTAGAATAGACAATCATTGCAGCTGTACTATCACTAAGGAAATAGAACTATAATGCAAGGGAAAAAACATAAATTTCCAACCACTATAAGTGCATAGATGACAACCCATTGTGGCTAGAAGAAGATGAATAACAAAAAAACTCATATTTTTCAA